>NC_080539.1:89969053-91169053 GCF_028640845.1 Ahaetulla prasina | reverse complement strand
AGAAAAAGCCAGTAAGAGGGTGAAAGAACAATAAAGTAAAATATTCTGAGGAAAGCTGGAAATTATTTGCCTACAATTATTCCATTTTAGGTTTGTGATGTGCCTTCTCTGATGACTTTTTAATCTTCAAGGAATCATCAACTTTGACAGAAGCGTAATACCAAGCACATGCAGTATTATTTGAGTACATAGTAAAGAAGCTGAATTAAAAGATAAAGGCTTATTTTTTTTCCTTAAGCAAACATTGCCTATCAAGGCTTTAGTTTATGTCTACCTCAGTTACTGAATGATTAACTCATTGATGTTTGGATAAAATCTCATTAATAATCTCAAAAGTACAATTTGGAAAAAAAAGAACCAGGTAAATGGTTTTTCACATTAAAGAGAGGTGGCGAAAATGGGCTGCGAAACAATCTTAAAGTCATTGGAAGCAATTTTTACTCCTACTTCACCTATTTCTGTTAGTATTAACAAATAATTCTAACCCAGTTCTTAGCTAAAACACAAACATATACTATATCTCATTAGGCCCTTAATCACTGCCATTAGTAGAGCAGGTACAACTCTTAGGATCTCCTGTGTAGGCAACCCTTTACAAATAACTTCATCTGAGTGGGTGAGATATCATTAATTTACATTATAATAAAAATTTTATCCTGCAGTATATTTGGTGAAAACATGCCCTATTAGATCAGCTTGTGGGAGGATGATTCTTTAAGCATCTCCTATAATAGCATAAATTTTTCTTGCTTTTTTGTAAGAAAGGTAAATTTCCTATTGAAAAGTCTTAGTGGGTTTTCTTTTACATACTTTGACTGAAATATTTCTGCTGTAGATGAACTTCAAATCTTTGCTTCATTTAATTTCAAGGTACTGAAAAGGAGATGTGAACAATCCTGAAGTAAACGGTGGCTTAGTTTCAGATTGATGACCCATACTCCAGTTAACATGTCTCAGAGCCAGTCATGTACTTCATGTGGAAAAAAAAAACTTAGAAAGGTTATGGGCATAAGAGTCCAAGGCTAGTCATGATGCCAAACAAAAATGAAGTGCACAATATCATGATGCTAAACCTGCTTTTCATACTTATAACATACAAACTCATGTACAATTCTATCTACTAACATCTAAGATAGGGAAATACACACTACTATTCAATTCCTCCCTCTCAATCTTCTGATAAAAACAGCAGTACTAGGCTACACCCCCACACCCAGGCCATGGGCAGATACCTATATGACTGGGTTTTTTTTTTTTGTTTTTTTTTTTTTTTTTGTTTACATTTATACCCCGCCCTTCTCCGAAGACTCAGGGCGGCTTACAATGTATAGGGCAATAGTCTCATTCTATTTGTATATATTTACAAAGTCAACTTATTGCCCCCCCAACAATCTGGGTCCTCATTTTACCTACCTTATAAAGGATGGAAGGCTGAGTCAACCTTGGGCCGGGCTCGAACCTGCAGTAATTGCAGGCTTTTGTGTTCTTAATAACAGGCCTTACCAGGCAGAGCTAAACCGGCCCCGGGTTTAATTTAGGAAGATCAGAAGCCACATAACCCCTGACTTTTTTTACAGACAGAGAAGAAGAAATGTAGAATGTTTGAAAGAAAGGTTTAAAAAAAGCTCACTAATGCATCATGCTAAAGCAGACTGCGCTACAGGGAGGCATTTGTTACTGGCTTATCATTTTTATCCCAGGGAGTGTAACTACCAAGGCTGTTATAATTCAGACAAAGTATCATTGTAATAGCTTTCAGAGATGTATCTTGGACAACACTCATTTAGTGACACATTACTGTTCAACCAACTAAAAATGGAAAAGAATAGCTATTCATCTTTTTGTGAATAATCATAATTGTAATAATAATACTTGCAAAAGGCAGCTTTACTTGGAATAGGTTATATCCTGTGACAATATCTTTAATATTAAACAACATCTTCCTATCCCAGGTACTTGGGAAAGACTAGATAGCTGGACAAAAGTGCCAAATCCAGTCTAAACATCTGGCTGACTGTGTGACAAATCATAATAGGGTTATTATTAGTATAACATCCCAATTTTACAAAACTCCACCCTGCTTGGAATTGTCTATATTCTCAGATACTATCTTAAAAATTATTAGGTCCCAATTAGGATTTGAATTATTAAGTTTCCACCATTTGTAGACTGGAAATGTAGATAGACTGGTAATTGTAAATAGACAGAATCCAAACTTATGGTAAAACCAATATCATCAACTCTAGAATCTAAGCAGTTTGTAGGTGAGAATTATTGCCACTATATTACTTCATCTCTCTCTCTGTAAAACAGATGTGAATCATCATCCCCCTTAAATTGTCTGCAAGCTAACAAATAAAACATTAAAACAGCCAAGTCTGCAATTCACAGCCACAAGAGATCTTCCTCAGTGAATACATATGGAGAATACACTACCTGGATAAATATTATTTGAATTATGTGTTCATTTTCCAGAAATTGCCCTCTTTATAACAACAATTAAAAGCAAAAGCAGCCGTGTATTTTACATATTTAAACTTATTTCCAGTCATTCAAGAATTATCTTGGGTTTGATTGCTGCTTCAGCTTTTATGATGATACCATAAACCTTGGCACAACATTGCTAGACAAAATTGTTTGGAAATAAGCCATGATGATTTAAATGCAAGTGATATCGAAGTGTGTTTGTGATGTTAAAGTTACATCGGTTTATTTGAGTTTAGGAAACCTATTAAACTAGTTCCATTTTCCCCCCATTCAGCCTGTTGTGTTTTCATACGCTTTCCTTTGTTTAGAATTCACACAGAGTAAATGACTACATAGAGGTAAAAACTGCAGAATGTGTATTATAACAAGCAACAAGAAACTCATCTCTATTTTCACTTGGAATTCCTACTCTTAATAGCTCCTTTTCACAGCTGCTATAACTGTTTTAGGATTATAATTTTTTTCTTTTTGAGGGAAAGTCTTAAAAAGCTGTTGCAAAGTTTCAGAATAAAAAACCAAAATTAAACTGAAGAACATTGAGTGGAATCTTATAATGGAGACGTTACTTCGAGATAATATTGTTATAATATGGTTTATTTGTTTTGGACTTAGTGTGCTGCATGAACTTAGTCGCTTGTGGTTTATTCAACAATGCATTATGAAACAACAATGGCTTAGTGAAAATTGTGAACATAGGTTATTTTGGGGAATAGCTACCTTGCTTGGAAGTATCCAAATCTGCCTTATTTGCCAGGATTATACAAAACCTTTTACTGGTCAGGGTAAATTATCCAAAGATTTATTTTTTTCATTTCAATGTTGTGGAACAGTGTTTCTCAACCTTGGGAACTTTAAGGCATGTGGTTGGCTGGGGAATTCTGAGAGTTGAAGTCCACATGCCTTAAAGTTCCCAAGATTGATAAACAGTGTTGTGGAGTATTTGATATTTTGTATAGTTTTTACATCTGAATTAGGAAAACAAACCTCCTTTAAATCATTTCCACATCATTATTATGATAAAATGTCCCTTTAAATACTTTATATGCATTCTATTACTACTGTGAAGAAAATGAAGCATAGTTAGCTAGGGCAATAATAATGACATTTGTGCATATTGTTAACAGAATACATATAGAGTAGGAGGACTTCCGGTGGCACCGCAGGCTTCGGAGACTGTCCTTCGGATCGCCAGTCCTTGGTTGCGTTTAAAACCGTTTTGACAGCGTAAATCAGCTGTCTGACGGTTTGGAAAGTTTTCCCTCGGGAGAAGAGGGAAAGCAGAGCAGTCGGGCGTGGGTAGAGCTCCCCGAAATTTCCTGGGGAAAAGCCAGGAGCTCAAAGGGTGAGACCTCCCCTTTAGCCTGGCAGAACTCCGCACCCAGAGCGCTTCTGCTTTATGCAGAACAAGAAGCTGCGACCATCTCTGTGGCTATGATTAGCTTCAAATTGAGTTCAATGCAGACGGAACAAAAGCAGGAGAACTAGCATCTGTGATTGCAAGTAACAAAACTTAACTTTGTTGCCAAACTGTTTCCTTTTGAATCAACTCGAGAAGAACAAAGAAAATGGCACTTGTTATAAATAGGGCGGGAAAGTGAAAGTTAAGGAACTGCTTGTTAAAGCTGTTAGCACCCTCAGCTTTACTTAAGTCTGCTGTTTTTTACATTAATCTGGACAGTTTGATTTTGGTAATCGAAAGAGTTATATTTACTTAATTTAATCATCGTGCCTTTGGAAGAATTAAGGAGAATTGGACTTATTGGAGGTATTTAAGTATAATTAAAGCAAGATGGCTTCTAAACAACTAAAGCCTGGACTCTCTAGAAGTGCTGGGGGTTCTCCAGCTCACACGGCTAATTCACAAGCCGTAAACTTGGAAGCTTTACAAGAATCTTTGAAGGAATTTTTAAAAGATTCTATAGAACAATCATTAAAGCTTCATACTGCTGTTATGGGAGAAAAATTTAAAGAGATTTCAGAGGAGATGTCAGCTCACAATAAAGATATAAGATAAGGCATAGTGACTGCATTTCAAGGCTTGGCAAACAACATAATCCAGTTGGAGGAAAGGGTGGAGGGAATTAATCAATCTAATTTGAATTTAGAAAATAAAATGGAGGAGGTACAGACTAAGGTGGAAAAGGCAGATGATGAAATGGTTTTGCTACAATACAGATCGATGGAGTTTGCTGTAAGAGTTGTGGGTTGCAAGAAAACAAACAGGAGAACTTAAGAGAGATTTTTTCAGAAGCCTTTGCACAATTGTTGGAGGAGCAACCAGCAGACCTTCAATTCCAAATTGATAAAATCTACTGTGTTAATTCCTGGGTTGCTAGACAAAGGCAATTGCCAAGAGACATTGTGATTTATTTTACAACTAGGAGGATTAGAAATGAAATTTTACAAGCATCTTACAAAAATAAAATGCAACTAGCAGGACAAGCGGTATTAGTTTTGAAAGAAATTTCTCCTAAAATGCTAAGAAATAGAAAGGAGTTTGCTTTTTTGGTGAATGAGCTTAGAAATTGACAGATGCAATTTAGATGGGATATTCCAACTGGACTAACATTAATTTATGCTGGAGAAAGATATCGTCTTAACACGGTTTGGAAGGCAAGGGATTTTTATACCAATGTTTTAAAGGCTGGAAGTCCACCATCGCCAGATGCTAGGAGGAGAGGAGAAGCAGAGTTAGCAAAAAAGTATGAGAAGGAAGGAAAACAGATACAAAAAAAATTAAGCCATTTTGGATAAGAATTTGGTGGATTATACAAAATATTTTGAAAAAGAAGATAAAATTTACTCCACAATTGTTTTTATTGGGTATAATTATGGATTGTACGAAAATAGAGACTAAATTGATTTTAAATTTAATATCAGCAGCCAGACTATTGGTTGCACAATACTGGAAGAAGGAACATTTGCCTACGATTGAAGAATGGATATTAAAAGTTGCAAACTTAGCAGAGATGGCGAAAATCTCAGCATTCCTGAAAGACTGCTCACAAGAAAGATACATATTGGAATGGAGAAGATGGATTGACTATATTCAAAATAGATGCCAGACTAAGAAATACAAAATAGCTTTTGAATGAACAGTTTACAAGAATTATGTTTATGTTTTTTTTTTTGTAAAAGGAGAGTTAAGGTTCTGGGGGAGGATGGGAGTTTACAGATAGTTAGCATAATTTAGCTTATGATTGTTAGATTTAATACCCTGTATTTTGTTCCGGGAAGTCCGGGGGGAGGGGGTTTGGGAGAGGGAGGGAGGGGGTAAGAGGGGAGGCTGGGGAGGGGGGAGGGGGAAGGAGGGGTAAATCTTTGTAAAACTTTTTCCATAAAAAATAAAAAAAATAATATATATTGAGTTGCTGTTTTGTTTTTTAAAGTCTCTGAACAGTAGGCATCTTTTTCTGCTTGATTTAATTTTCTAATCATTTTCTTAAGTTATATGTAAAAAAAAACCTTTTGATAGCAGCAGCATGCAATTCTGAGTGCCTGCTGCATATACCATTCTTTTTTAATGTATGTTGTTTAGAGAAACGAGGAGGGGGAAACAGAATAAAATATAGCATCAGACTCATCACCTATTTTGATACTGAACATGTATCACTAACGTTCAGAAATTCTATTATCTATCTATCTATCTATCTATCTATCTATCTATCTATCTATCTATCTATCTATCTATCTATCTATCTATCTATCTGCAATAGGCTTTCAAACAGTTGCAAAGAACAACTTACTGAGAATGCCTAAAGAAAGGATAATCCTTTCATGGTCCTACAATATGTGCCTGAATTATAAATCAATATTGTGGTTTCTGTAACTGTGCACTATTTTAACTGTGTACGTTATGAGCTGGGCTCTGCTTGACGAGCTGTTGAGTTTTAATTAAACAAGCAGAAGCAAAGGAGATCTCACAAGTGTGGAATCTGCTCAGATTCTATTAACCACAATTAAGGCACCAACAAATAAAAAAACAATGCAATGATCGAGTCTGGCTCAAGATTTTGAAAATCCCTTTCAGAAGGTAATTGTATGGCCAATTCCATTCCTAAGTGGAGACATGAAGAATCAACACTGAATCAAGTAAGCAAATCCCAGTTCAGAAGGATTCACTTGGGCTTCTCAATATATATATTTAAATTTCATGCCAAGCCCAACCAAGCTGTCCTATTCTCCATTTCTCCAAAAATACCAATGGAGCTGAAAGGTGCTTTTTTCAGGAGGCAACTGGACTTTCTTGTTTTTTCTTTGAAAACATTTTGCTTCTCATCCAAGAAGGTTCTTCAGCTCTGACAGGAAGCTTCTTGGATGAGAAGCAAAACGTTTTCAAAGAAAAAACAAGAAAGTCCAGTTGCCTCCTGAAAAAAGCACCATTGGGACAACCATGACCTGGATGACTGAATCTCTACAGTAATGGAGCCATTACTTTCATAGGAAGTATGGACTGTTCAAGCAATACATTGTGAAATAATAGGAGAAAGGGTCAACTTCAGGAAAGGGAACTAGTTTGGCTCTAAATGTGTTTGGCTCTAAATCTGCGGGAGGAAAAGAAAATTCTGGAGTGAGGTACTGTATATAAAATTCCTATGGCCTTGCATCCAGCAACAGGTATATGTTATATTCATGCTATGCAGGATAAGAAAATGGCTTAAAGCCCTGCTTTCATTCACAGTTGCTATGCAACAATTTTGCATACAATAATGCCTCTAGGGGTGCATTTATGAGTGACATATATTTAATAAATTGCATACAGAATTCTACCAGTACGAGTACAATGGAAGAAAATATATCAATGAGGACACCCAAATAATAATTTCACAGATTGTTCACATAAATTGCCATTTTAGTTACAATATTTTTTAAAGTATGGATTGCACTTAAACTGAGGTATACATGGATGTATGGGGGAAATGATTTGGCTCCATGTAATCTTATCATCTATTATAATCCTATGCTTTTAATTCAGTTTACCCTTTCACTAAAAATTATTGGCCCTGTCAGAAACATGAAGTATAATAGTACCTGTTCTAGGCCAAAGTATACAAAGAACATTCAACTGACACAGAATTTTTCTTCAAAGGTTGTTATAGTAACATACTGAAGTTTGGTTTCTTGTTTAAAATGTTTTCTTGGCATTTTTAATAGCAGATAGGAACTGCAATTTATATTGTGGTCACTACAGTATAGTAAGATGCAGGAACCATATCTATATCTTTTGATATTTCATCTTCTACTAAATCTTCCAATTTCTAGATGACCCAAATCTTTAAGACTCATCCATCATTTGACGAGGCAGTCTTGATATAAAATACAGCAGAGGCACACAGCGCTCTTTGATGGAGAGTATGCTTCATGTTGTTTTTCCACTGCTTCAATATAAATGTCATTTGAACTGAAAGTCTGTCTCCTGGCAGGCTCTTGAAAGCATAACCATCCCCACTGTTATTAATATAAGGGCTGAAGTGGTTAAAATTGCACAACAAATTAGTAGACAAGCAGAAGCCAAACTTCAGTCAAACAACATGAGACTGAATTCAAAGAGATGAGGCTGATATTCAAAGAAATCAACCGAGATGGGAATATCTCCTCTTTTAGCAAATATTACATTCGATGCTTCTTCATTTTGAAAACAAGAAGAAAAGGAGACACAGGACAAAAGTATATGAACTTGCACATGGTATGGAGAATGTGGTTAGACAGAAGTCCTGATCCCCTGAACATCCTCTATTCTATTCAGGATAGATAAAGTGAAGTACATATGTAATAAAATAAAAATAATAGAATCACGGTCATACAACAATTTAGACAGCTTTAAAAACAGACTAAACAAAAAAAAAAATGACATGTAGGGTAATCATTTGTCTGAAATGGTATAGCATTTCCTGCCTGAGCAGGAGGTTGGACTAAAAGACCTTTAAGGTCCCTTCCAGCTCTGTCATTCCATTCCATTCCGTTCCATAGATATTTCTTTACCTCCCACTCGCATACTCCAGTCCACTGTCCCCACTCCATGTTGCACCGCCAAATACCTTCTCTGTCTTCACATCTCCCTCATATCCTTGGGCAGTCCTTTGAAACCCTGCACACCTTTCCCAAGTTGTGCCACACCTCTGATTACCTTCCCCAACTCAAACTGCACCCTTTCATACCTGCCTCCATCATCCCTGACCTACACAGCGCTTACGTGTCTGCTGCCCTGGGACTTCAAACTTCCTGACCACTTCCCCTTTGACGTTCCTTGTAGAAAACTGGCAGGGACCACTGGAACTGATGATTGTGTGACTATGGCTGACTGGGGCAGCATAATGGCATAAAGCCACAGCTGCAGTGAAACTGCCACAACTTTGCCAAATTTCAATCCCATGTGAGTCCTGGATCTTGGATGCATTGTGTAAGTTAGCCCATTTGGGATACATTGATTCAAAAATTGTTACCCTCCATTTTGCTCCATTTTGCACAATTGAAGGTTACAAACAAAAAAGCCACAAGAATTTTAATAGTATATAGATTAGGTTAATTTATGGAATAAATGAGGGTTACAGTCACTCTGTTGAACTAGATAAACAGTACTTCTGATTTCATGAAATATGATTGCTTTTAACCAGCTAATCTGATTTTTTTTTTAGGACAACCAGCCATCAATTCTATGCCATTTCTATTCATTTAGGGTCCCTCCACCCATACACTTTGGTGATCTCTGCTTCAGTTTCTAGAAAGGCTACAATGTGAGCATTTTTTATTACAACAGAGATTCGTCTGTGATGACAAAATACATATACCTAACAATGAGGGGAGTAATATGCAAAAATACATGATATATATACAGTGCTAAAACCAATTTCTTAATAATAAAAAAGAAGAAAAACTAAATGGCTAGAGAATAAAGTTAAAAATTAGACTGTGCATTATACAGAGGAAAGTGGGAAAGAGAAGTTCAAAAAGATATTTTTTAACTTAGGTAGGGAAAAAAATGAAAAGATCTGCATTTCCACCTGAGATTAAGCATTCGTTTTGCCTTAAGGTTTAATAGGCTAGAGTCTAGAGCTTATTGTCATCCACTGAACTGATATATAGAAGTACGACTAATGAAATAACAAAGACATATCAAAACCGAACATCTACACGTAGAGAAGATCAAGTGAAAAATATCAGTTGGAAGATTGGTATTATAGCAAATAGCATTTGATGGACCAGCAACGATTTACTGAATCACTAACAAGATCATGCTAAATTGGTTTACTGGCCAGAAGCCTTATATGAGTCTTAGATGTACTATTAGATCTACCAAACACCAAAATTGATGACATGTGTACATGAGATCTGGACACATCTTATTCTGTTGTTTGGTATCATGTGTCAGTTTGATCTAGATGGGTTAATATCTAGTGGAGGGTTGCTACCGGTTCACCTTGGATTGGGTGAACTGGTAGCGGCGGCAGTGGCGGGAGGCTCCGCCCACCCACCCACCTGGACGCTTCTGCACAGAAGCGTTGTGCACACATGCGAGCACACACGCATGAGCCAACCGGTAGCAAACTAAATTGAAACCCACTCCCGTTAATACCAAGTAATCAATTTAAGTTTACAAAATTGCATGGCTATGAAATGTGATGAAAGGAAGGAGAATGTTTATTTTAAATAAAAAGAAGCTCACTGAAAGATGAAGTCAATTATTATTCCAAAACAAAACAATATGAAAATTGAAGTTTGAAAGTTCAATTGCCATACCACTTTTACTCTTCATAGCATTCAGCATTTGTTGTTGTTTTTTTAGGTCACATTTTTAGAATTGAACAAAAGTGAGAGGATTAAAAAAAGAAGCATTTCCCTATATTTCTAAACATGTTTCTTTTTCTCCTTCTGTGGCTTTCAGATCTCACACTCACCCTTTATAGTGGACAGTCTCCCACTAATAATAAACAAACACCATTGGATAACTTTTCCGTGTCTCTTTTTTTAAAAGAAGGCATTGGGAAAGTTTTGTTGCCCCATAAGGTGAGAAAGCACAAAGCTCCTGGCAAAGGGGAGAAGACACCAGCTGTTCTCCTGCTACAGAAATTGAGACACAGACAGTAAAAGCAACACATTCATTTTGCTATTCTTTCTTTATTGACACATCATAACTGTGTTCGTGGAATCCGGAGGGATTATTTAGACTATTTCAACGGTTCAAAGTGTAATAGTAAAAAAAAGTTACATTTTCCCCACACAGTTTATTTATGTTATCAGAATTTACAGCAAAGGCAAAAAGATGGATTTCCTCCTCCACTCAACTGCCACCTCCCTCCCTTTATTTAGAGCAATTCTGAAAAATTTAAGAGTCACCAAGATATTTTAGGATGCGAAGATGAAAAAAAAATCCTTTTACAATGATAGAGGAATTACAGGTTAAGTAAAAATCTAGGGGAAATAGCTATTCAAATTCAGCAAATAGAAGATAAAGAAAAGGACAGCAGATCAAAAGAGAGTCAGTGGAGAAGAAAAATATTGAGATAAATCATGAGGGATATTCGGAAGTGAATGTGTGTTTGGGGGGTGGAAACTAGGATTCATATGAATTCCAAAGAAACTGTCACAAGGTTACATTAAAAGATTCTCAAAATCCATTTTGATAAGGCATTGTTCCGACCCAGCTCCCCAAACACAACAAACCTTCTGTATTTAAATCAATGATTCTTTTATTAGGAGCGCCAGCAGCCCCAGCAAAAAGTTTCTCTCTCGACACAGGCTAAGATAAGGGAGGGAGATAAATAGTTGTCTGCCACATCTATTCATCTCCACCCCCTGCCTTTTATACCCAGAGCTAGGGTGTGGCTTCGCTAGCAGCGGTGGCTCTTCCATCCCAAGGATTAGCCCACATAGATTTGCACTGCTCTCTTCTCCTCTGCCTTCAGCGCATCAGGCACTGGACCCAGCTGTTCCTCCTCTTCCTCATCAGCCACCTCCAGACCAGGGAGCTGTTAACTCTCCATTTGAGGGCTGACAGACAGCCCACACTCTACCTCTGTCTCTCTCTCTCTCTCTCTGACAGCTACATTCTCTCTTCCCCCTAAAAGCTCTCAGGTTGCTTTGATACTGACCCTGACGCCCACACCGCCTCCTCATCTGATTTGGCTGCTGGAGGGGCAAAGCAGCTGACAGGCCGCAACAGGCATGTTGCAAAAATCATGCAATCATTTGAGCAAAACACTAGAGGTAGAAATGATGCGTTTTCCAGAGGCAACCTTCCCTGTATTTGGCCCATGAACATGAATCATACTAATTATTATATATAATTAAATCTATACATCAATAAATGTATCTGTGTCTTTAAACTCTCTGGTCTTTTTCTCTTTCATGAAGAAGCAGATGGCACTGAATCCAAATTATTTTTAAAAGGATTGTATAAAAAGAAAACATGTATATATATCAAATACACTGCATGAGCAAATTTTCCACTACAATTTCAATATAATTCATTGACGAAAGAACATAGAAATCCACGGATAAGATGCAAATCTCCCATTCAAAATTCTCTTGATTTTCCTGTATGCCATATTCATCAACATGAACTCCTATGTCATATTTCTATCTATTTCTGATGGTTCCACTGACTGATTTGGGAATAGGGATATCAAAATGCACTGCATGAATGATGTTTCAGGGGGAAAAGTCATCTCAGAGGATGAAGAATTTCTAAGCACTATATCCTGACAGCAAAAAACGCAGGCTGACTATGTGGTTTATTAGTTGCTTGTAAAACCAATCTAGCAAGGAATATGAGTAGTTCACATGTTCATCATACTTACATGCATATAATTTTTCAACCTGGCACCTTTTCAATGTGTTGGACAACACATAGAATTTCTTGGCAACCTTCTTTTGCATGTAACCTTTTATTTTCAGCCTCTATATTAAAAGCTCAGATTTATGACAGGTAGGATGTTGGTTATAAAAATTAGGCTACGATTGTCATATTTTCTTCTGTAAGTAATGACTTCTGACTTTTTTTTGGAATTTTATATATTTTGAAACTCAGGGCTCTACAAACATATTCCTTCCAAGGGCACAGGTACGTCTGTATATACAAATACCAGAAAATTTCAACGTTTTACCCTGATTCCTGTTTCTTTTACAAATATCTCTATCATCCGCCTGCCTATCTCAATATTCTACATTCATTGCAGGTCTAACACATAAACACTTTAGCTAATGATTATTATATAATTCAGTTTTACTTTTCATGTCAGATTAATGAAGTTTTGATATGGGAGGGAAAAAAGAGTAAATGGAAAGAAAGTGGAAAAGATTCTATCTCAGCATAGCTTGACTGAATGCATAAATAATAGATTTTAATTCCTAGCCACACAAAATTATATAGAGGTAAACAACTGTCTGAAAATATATAATTTAATGGATGCAAAAATGTGCCTAAGGAGATTTGTATAACAGCATCTCTTCTATAGCTACTACAGATGTGATGGTGAACCTATGGCATGCAGTGCCCCTCTCTGATGGCACATGAGCCGTCACCCCAGTTCAGCTCCGCTGCACATATGTGCGTGTCTCCAACCGGACAGCTGGTCTTTGGGTTTCTGCTGCACATGCGCGGGGGACTGCGTGTGGGGGGAGGCACATGCACACATGTGGGGGGTGGGGCTCATGCAGAGGGGCCATGTGTGCATGTGCGTGGGGCATGGGGCATGTGGGGGGGCACACACATTCATGAGGAAGGGGTGCATGCAGGGGCTGCGCACACATTGCATTTTGGGGGTTCGGGCACTTTGGGCACTTGGTCTGGAAAAGGCTAGCTGTTGTGACTTGTCCTCCCTCCTCTCCTCAGCTGGGCCCCTCCCGTCTCCAACTGGGCCTTTTATCAGACTCCGAGTCTGATAATGAAGATGAACGGCCTGTCATGCCTCCAGCCCCCGGCCCTGGCCCCATGCCCGGAGAGGATTCCAGGAGTGGGAGGACAAGCCCGATAAACCTCACTCATACAGCATGTGTTCCTTTGGCTCAGCCGTCAGAGCAGGAAGTCAGCCAGGTGCTGGAATTACTCAGCCCTACTCCCTCTGACCCCTCCATTTCCCAAAAGCTGCCAGCAGATCTAGCTGATGACAATTCAGGGTGGGAGGATCCTCGCTTCTGGAGATCTGAGAGGCGACACCAGCAGAAGGAGGGGTGGAGCAGGCCTGGATAAATGCTGAGTCATGGAGCCACACCTCACAGCCTATATAAAGGACCTGCTTTTGGCATTCCAACCTTGAGTCAAGCAAAGTCTTATCGAGTTTGCTGATACCGGACCCTATTGCTGAAGTCACAACTTGGACTCCTGCCTGCCCTGATAAACCTCGAAGGGACTTGGCAAGCTGCAGAGGCTTCGTTGCCAAGTTTGTCACGGACTTCCTTGACTCGTTTGTCAGAGTGGGGGGGTGGGTGGGACACGACACTAGCCATCACTGTACTAGAGCCTACCCATAGGCAACATGGACAATTTTTTAGTCCTTCCTTTGCATACTGTGGAGTTGGACAGAGGGAAATCACGTGTATATAGTGATTTATATTATATTATAAATTATATTTATAATTATATTATATTATATATTTATATTACTATATAATAAAGAGATATATTAGTAAGTATATTGTCTTTAATCTCTTAGCCTCTTTCCAAATGGTCATGCCTCCTCAATATTATTTATTTATTTATTTATTTATTTATTTGATTTCTATACCGCCCTTCTCCCGAAGGACTCAGGGCGGTGTACAGGCAAGAATAAAACAGACGGTACAATATACAAATTTAAAATGCAGTTAAAAAATTTATTTTAAAATTGGCCTGAGAAATAAAATATATAATAAGCTAAAAAACCCCATTTAAAATTAATTACTAAGAATTTAAAAATTTGTTAAAATCAATTTAAGCCAGCCCCGCGCGAATAAAAAGATGTGTCTTCAGTTCGCGACGGAATGTCCGAAGGTCAGGTATTTGGCGTAAACCCGGGGGAAGTTCGTTCCAGAGTGTGGGAGCCCCCACAGAGAAGGACCTTCCCCTGGGGGCCGCCAGCCGACATTGCTTGGCGGACGGCACCCTGAGAAGTCCCTCTCTGTGAGAGCGTACGGGTCGGTGGGAGGCATGTGGTAACAGCAGGCGGTCCCGTAAGTACCCAGGCCCTAAGCCATGGAGCGCTTTAAAGGTAGTAACCAACACCTTAAAGTGCACTCGAAGGCCACAGGTAGCCAGTGCAGTCTGCGCGGGAGGCGGTGTTATATGGGAGCTACACGGAGCTCCTTCTATCACCAGCGCAGCTGCATTCTGGACTAACTGAAGCCTCCGAGTGCACTTCAAGAGCCCCATGTGAGAGCATTACAATAATCCAAGCGAGAGGTAACGAGCGCATGAGTGACCGTGCACAAGGCATCCCGATCAAGGAAGGGGCGCAACTGCCGAACCAGGCGAACCTGGTGGAAGGCCCCCCTGGAGACGGCCGTCAAATGATCTTCAAACGACAGCCGTTCATCCAGGAGGACACCTAAGTTGCGCACCCTATCCTTTGGGGCCAATAACTCGCCTCCAACAGTCAGCCGCGGCTGCAGCTGACTGAATTGGGGTGCCGGCATCCACAGCCACTCCGTCTTGGAGGGATTAAGTTTGAGCCTGTTTCTCCCCATCCAGACCCGTATGGAAATGTTTTTAACTTGCCTTATAAACCTGGGGGCAACTCTTGAACCAACAAATTCTTGTATTATCAATACATTTAGCAAAATGCTAAACACTATATATTGAAAAAATAATTGTTTCAGTTTTTGAAACTTTTCAGGTCCTGTTGTGCAAGATATTTTAGTGTGATTTTGGCCAGAATGCGCTATCTTCTCCTTCTGATAAACTGCACAATACGTAGAAAGACAGTGTATTTATAATATGTTTATAATGTTCTATTTCACTTAAAATTAGACTTCTCATGGCCGCAAGAACTATAACATCAAATTTCCGATATATAATTCCCACACCTCGGAGAACATGGGGGGGAAATACCAACTCAAAATTAACTTTTAGGATGGCTGAATCTATCTAGTTCAGGGGTTTCCAACCTTGGCAACTTTAAGCCTGGCAGACTTCAACTCCCAGAATCCTGGGATTTGAAGTCTGCCAGGCTTAAAGTTGCCAAGGTTGGAGACCCCTGGTCTAGTTCATGGCCATTAATTTCTCAACTTTGACAGTTAAAGAATTCTTACCCCATTTTTGTTTTTCTGCTTCTTTTTTTTTTTAAATGTGTAATACACATACATGTTCATTTAGAAACATTTCAACTGTTTCCAAACAGTTGAAAGAACTGAGTATTTTTTTTTATCAAACCAAGATAATCTTACTTTAAAAAGGTGTCTATGCACAGTAAATGCTTCCCTACTCTGAGATAGGGTTCCAAAACAGTCAATGACATGGCATATCATTCTCCCAATTAAACGATAAAAGTTGAACATGAGAATGAGGTTACAAGCATTTTGGCACTTTGGGATGTTTGCCTTAGAAATTAACCTGAGTGTTTTACTTTGTATGTCTATGTTCAATGAAAACGTGAGCCACCTTGAAAAGGAAATACAGGTAGTCCATAGCTTACAACCACACCTGAGCCCAACAGTTATGTTACTAAGTGGGAAATTTGTTAAGTGAGTTTTGCTTTGTTTTACGACTTTTCTTCACACATTTGTTCAGTGAATCACTGCTGTTGTTAAATTAGTAACACTATTGTTAAGTGAATCTGGCTTTCCCATTGGCTTTCCTTGTCTTAAGATCACAAACAGTGATCACATGACCCCAGGACATTGCTACCATCATAAATATGAACCAAATGTCAAGCATCTGAATGTAAATCATATGACCATGGGGATGCTGCAATGGTCATAAGTGTGAAAAATGGTCATAAGTCACTTTTTTTTTCAGGGGCGTTGTAAATTCAAATGGTCATTAAGTGAACTATTGTAAGTTGAGGACTACCTGTAAAGAAAAAATCTCACCTCTTCTGAAACTTGCTGCTCATATGACTTCTTTGAGACGGGAGCCACTCCAGGACCATTTGTTTCTCCAACATTAGAGCAATGTATGAAACCCTTAGCAGCTCAAGAGGAAGCAAGGACAGTTTCTGAGACTGTCTCTGATTCATAAGGGAGTTTCTACAAAATGATCTCCTGATAACCTTGGAAGAAAAAGTTTTCTTATGGCTTCTAGACTTCCAGATTACCAGAATTCATAGCACAAAGTATATTTTTGTTTAATTAATTATTTCTGTGGTAATTGTGTATACCAGTGATTGCTAACCTTTTCCGGACCAAGTGTCCAAAGTGCCCGAACCCACCAAATGCAATGCGCGCACAGCCCACGTGCATGTGCCCTGCCCCATGCATGCTCATGTGCCCATGCATGCGCCCCGACGTCGCATGCATGTGTCCCCCCCACATGTGCCCTGCCCCCACGCATGCACATGTGGGCCCCCTGCATGCACCCCGCCCTCCACGCATGTGCCCGCCTGAACACAGCAGAGACTCAAATAGCAGCTGGCCGGCGGGAGGTGCTCACCCATATGCAACTGTTGAACTGGGGCAACAGTTCACGTGCCATCAGAAAGGTGTATACTACAGCTCTCTTTAATCTCTACCCCAGAACACTTTGCTAACAGTTTCTCGCATATTCCACAGTTCATGTTCTGTTATCTCTTGCTATAGATTCCTCATTTGTTGTCGTTTCTTGGAAACCTGAAGATTGAGTCTGTTTTTCAATTTAGTAGCAACAGTCTTTTTTAACTTTTCCCCTGTTTTAATCTTTGAATGCTCCGCAGAAGCCTTATTCATTCCCAGCTGAGATAACCTTAGATCTTAAATCATGCTGGATATAGTTAATAAAATAAAGGGTAAGCACCATATTATGATGGACAGTAAGAAGTCATTTTTTAAAAAAATCAGCAAATGAAGTACATTCTACTTGTTCTTCACCACCTGATGAAACTGAAGTTGAACCAAACCAAATGCAAGTTTGGTTTCTGGATTCATTTTACATAATTTCATCTAATAGGTGAAAAGCTTTATAAGCACCCCCAAAACTAGATGACCATGTTACCACATTCAATTGTATTTTAAGTGTTTTAATTTTTACAACAGTTGATAGGGATTTTGGAAGCAAAAGCAATGAGTCACCAGTATGGCCAGCAAGCTACTAGGTTTCCTTTCTTATTGATTCAACCCAGAGTAAAACTACTATAAATTTTCATACAGGTCGTTGCTCCCAGTAAATCCATTTAGGCTCTTCATATTGGTAACCTTTCCTCCACTGAATAAGTACAGAAATGGCACAAATAATTTTGGATTCTCAAAATGTTTTGGATTATAATTCCTGCAATCCCATAATACCTGAAAATGATTGGAAATGCACTCCAAAACATCTAGAAATCACCAAGCTACCCACTCTTGTTTTTGCAGATAGATAGCTTTCTGCACATTTCTAAATCTGAAGTGCAACACAACTGTACAATTATCATTTAAAATGCTTTAAATTTAGCTAATGCAATCCATTTCTTGATAAATAAAGATGTTCCTTCTTTAACATTTGCCAGATTCGGAATTAACTTTTACCTGTGGAAGATGTTCTGTGCCAAATGCAATTATTATTTTACTGTGGTACAACAAACACACAAATGTTAACTTTGGCTGTTCATTCAGTCTTCACCTGCCTTTTTGTACTTTGCAGACTGAATTGCTATTAGAAATAAGAGAACTAAAAAATCCATGTAATTCATATTATCTAAAATGTGCATGTATGGACATACCCCTATAAATATTATCAGTTCTTGGAAAAAATATTTTATATAGTTAAAGTTATGTAAGCCAAGTATTTGTTTGGCTATTTGTTATTTATTCTATTGCTTGTTTTGTGTCTGCATTGTTTGAAATTTGCTGGAATGGTTAGAAAATCTGGCTTTATAATTTTTAAACCAACTCTTCTTTATTTTAATCGGAGGGATTAATTTCCCCTCATTTTTTAAAAATAAATTGCATTTTGTATTTTTGAAGATTTCAATTTATACTCTCTATTTTAATATTATCCATTTTAAAGTGGAATCTAAATTTAAAATGTATCCTATTAAAAACCCTTCTTCTATGTAAAAATAGAAAATTCCTGATTTCAGTGATTCAGTATAATTAACACCTTACTTCAAGCAGCTCATGTTGTTTGATGGATTCATGAAATCATCCCAATTGCTAGAATTTACAAAATTTACAAAAGCTTACACTTCCAAACTACCTAAACTCTGCAAGACATCCATTAACTGATCAAACCTCTGCAACACTTATTTTTCATTCCGTTGAAAAATGAAATGAAACAGAATTTTGCATTTGCTTACGGAAAGTTCTGGAAACTTCAATTCAATCCAATTGTATTCAGGAAGTCTGGCTTTCTTCAAAGGAACGCTTCTTTACAGATACGGATTGGATTACAGTTTTCATGTATAACATACAATGATGTACTGTATATGCAGTAATTGTTTTGGAGTATGTATGGGGACTCATCTAGCATTTGTCAGCAACTTCTTAATGAGTCTACATCTTCTAGGACTATGCAGCTGCTATTTGCAAGTGTAGCGCAATTGCCGTCCCCTTTTCCTTTTGCCTTCAGTCTTTCACAACATCAGGGCCTTTTCCAATGATTCCTCTCTTCTCATTAGGTGGCCAAAGTGTTTAAGCTTCAGCTTCAGTATCTGTCCTTCCAAAAACAGTGAGGGTTTAATTCCTTTTAAGATTGATTGATCTGATCTCCTTGCCATCCAAGGGGTTCTCAAGAATCTTCTTCAGCACTACAACTCAAAAGCATAATTTCTTCAGTGCTCAGCCTTTGTTATGGTCCAAGTCTCATTGTATTGACTTCCAAATTTAAAGCCCTCTTTTTCCTAGTTCATGCATGTCAAATTCTTTAGTGTGCAAATTTATTGTTTCTGATGGTTTCATTCTGTTTTCTATTGCTTATTCATTGTTGCTCTGTTTACGATGTAGCCATCATGTTTCCTCATTTACTGTGCCTCACAAATTCCAGATTTCCAAATTTAGAGGCCTCATAATTCCAGACGACTGGACAGCTTAAAAATGTTTTTTTTTGTTTGGTTTTTTTTTGTTTACATTTATACCCCGCCCTTCTCCGAAGACTCAGGGAGGCTTACAGTGTATAAGGCAATAGTCTCATTCTATTTGTATATTTTTACAAAGTCAACTTATTGCCCCCCCAACAATCTGGGTCCTCATTTTACCTACCTTATAAAGGATGGAAGGCTGAGTCAACCTTGGGCCGGGCTCGAACCTGCAGTAATTGCAGGCTACTGTGTTCTTAATAACAGGCTTTTACCAGCGTGAGCTAAACCGGCCCTTAAGACAGCTTTTAAGACAGCTGAAGAATTAAAGAGCTTTTCCCTAAAAGTTCTGAAGTTGAAATCTACAAATGGATTACAATATGATATAATAGTAATAGTATCAGCAGTATTTGCATTAGAGGCCTACAAGTGAGGAGAAGTAGAAACCTATGTGGCTTTCATTATATATAAAGAATATATATATAAAGAATAGATTTCAACTAAAACACGTCAAAGATAGTATCTCACAGTTCCAATAAGACTCTACTGTGATATTTTCCTCTTAGACCAGGGAGTGCTATTTCTAAATGGCTGCACTATATAAAACTCCAATACTTCTAAGGCTCTGTATAGAAGCCCTGGGTGTTACATGCACCACAATAACTAAGAATGACAAACCAATTGTAAATTAGATAGATTAAAAAAAAAACAAGATAAATTTTTATGCCCAATCAAACTGAATTAAAAGCCTGTCCCAAAAACATTGCTGTATTCGTGTCGTGACTCTGCACTGTTCATAAAAAGGCTACAAAATTCTACTAGAACATGCAGAAACAAGCATGAAAATGGAGTAAGCAGCCAAGCCTAGCATGGCATATTAACTGATGAATCACAGCATGTATTGCTGCCACAAGAGGTTTGTTTTCCGAATATTACTTTCCTTCCCATTAGGATGGTGACTGGCTCTGTTTCCACTCTGAAATGACAACTTTTTCAGGGAAAAAAACCCCACCTATAACCTTTGTAAATTAGCTTTTTGAATCAGAATGCAGAGGTTAAACCAATAGCACAACATTAAAGCAGAAGTGCCAAGATTTAATATTTGTGCACGAACATATAAAATAATTATGTTCAAGGTAGATGGCCTTGAGACATCTTCAACGTTTACCCTCTGAAAAGAATATAGTCATGTAAATGTAAATGGCAAATGATGTTTGACAGGCTCCCTTTAAGGGCACAGGTAGAAGGCCAGAAAGGAAAACATTTTATTTTTTCTGGAGTCATATGTTTATAAACATATACAGTTTAGATCCTTATTATCTCCTTTTAATCCCTTGCGGGGTGGAGTCAATTGGACAAAGCTGAGTGTTTACTGGCTGGATGCCCTTCCTGTCACCAATGTGGAGTTATATTCAGCAGATATATTCTCAACGTGCCCAGAGAGAGAAATATCTGCCTCTACCTAAGATTGAATTCACAGCCTCCTGATTGTGAGGCAAGAGCTCCACCTCTAGGCCACCACACCACTCCACAGTTTAGATCCTTATGACCTTTAGAAATGTATTTAGAAAAGTAGAATCTGGATGCCCTCCATGGCTTAGCCAGATTAGAAAGCTCCAGGTGTCCATAGCTAGGGACTGGGACCCCAGAGAATGTCACCTTTAATAGTAGTCTCACTCCTCTGGAACAAGATGTCTCCTGAGATCAGATCAGTGGTGAAATCTGAACCAGTTTGCCACCGGTTCGCTGGTGCATATGCACGGTGCGCATCAAAAGGCGGCTTGGGAAGGTAAGTATAACAACAAGGGGGGAGATATTAGATATTTGAGAACTTGGAGGTTCTGTCAGAAAAACTGAATAACAGAATTGGAAGGGACCTTGGAGGTCTTCTAATCCAACTTGCACTTCCTACTCAAGCAGGAAACTCTATACAATTTTAGACAAATGGTTATCCAATCTCTTCTTAAAAATCCAGGGTTCAGACTAATATCAGAAATATGATATTAGCCTAAACACTTCGTTTAAGTGAACTCCATTTCTCCATGAAAATATGCATAGAGAAATGATCTCTGTTTGAAAATGACAGAAAGGATGAAGAGTGATTGGCTCTCCTAAACTCACCTAGTGAACTTCATAGCTTTGGGTAGACTTGAACCACATTCATATGCTGGAGCACATAGATGGCTGACCAGCCTCTCCTCCAACATGTTCACCAAGAAGAACCCACCAATAGATACTGACATAGACAATGGGTGTTGATATGGACAATATCTTGCCCCGAGTACCTACTTCAGTCTCAGAACTCATAAATGAGATGAATTTGTTCAGATGTAACAAGAAACTCTGGTTTCACAAATGGCATTGCATTGCTAGCGCTGAGTTTCTGTACCTTCTGAATATTTTAAAACTATTCTGTTTGTCTCACCTGGCTTACATGGAAATGTGCCCCACTATCCAATTAAAAATTCTGCAATCAAATGCAGACAGATCAGCATTATCAATGGCCGCTGTAAGAAAGGACAACAGCCACGTTAATTTTTTGTTCTGGGTCATGATACACTGAAAAGGGAATTACTGTAAAATTAAAGTGCAAAATGACCTCTCAAGCTTGCTTAGCAGGTGCTAATTCACTTTGATCTATCCCTCCCTATAATAATTTCACGATGGCAGTAAAATCATACATATTTATAAATGTGGGAATAGGTGGCTGTTGTTCTGTTTGTAATTTATGGCAACAAAGAATTCATTTAGATTCCTATACTTGGAAACCCCCAAGGTGACTCTGCTGTGGCTACAGGATCCCTGCTGTGCAGGATACCTAACATAATAAAGAACAAAGCAAAAACAAGGCAACACTGAGGTTGGAGCTCTTGGGTAATCAATTCAGGTATTTACAGCTGAAACAATAGCACTGTGCAAATCAACATCATTACTACAGTTTGCTGATAGGAACTCCAGGGAATTAAGCACGTGTCTGCCTGCAAAGCAGCTGATTAATCCAAGTTACTTATGTTTGGTTAAAGCGTTATTGTTCCCTTCATAATTAACCATAAATGAATGCTTAGGAGGACAGTGAAGAACCAGGCTTACACAGTGGGATTACATTTCTGCCCTTGACTATTACATGGGCAAGTCCTTGAAAGCAATAATGCTCTTCACACTCATCTCTGCTATAATATGTCTATGTATAGTATAATCTAGGTGGCTCAGTGGCTAAGATGTGAGCTTGTTGATCGAAAGATCGGGCAGTTCAGCGGTTCAAATCCCTAGTGCTGCGTAACGGGGTGAGCTCCCGTGACTTTTCCCAGCTTCTGCCAACCTAGCAGTTGGAAAGCATTTAAAAATAGGGACCACCTTTGGTGGGAAGGTAACAGCGTTCTGTGTGCCTATGGCATTTAGTCATGCCGGCCACATGACCATGGAGACATCTTCGGACAGTGCTGGCTCTTCGGCTTTGAAACGGAAATGAGCACCACCCCCTAGAGTCAGGAACAACTAGCACATACGTGCGAGGGAACCTTTACCTTCACCTTTTATAATATAATCTATACTGTAGAAGTGCAGGGGATTCTACTTTATTATTGTATTGGAGTTTTCTAATTTACGTTCTTTTTGTAACAGCTGCCAACTTGACATAGCATCTGAAGAAGCTCAAGAGCTCTGGCAGGGGTTTAATAATATTTTAAGAAAAGTTCACGTCTAATGCTAGCAGATGCAAATACAATATTTCCTTCCAATTGTTTATCTCTCTAAAAAAAACAAGACTTCTGTTGATTCTAAGAACAGGAGCATACTGCTGTCCTTATACAGTATGTCAGACTGATTTTCATCAATATTGAAATATTTAAGTAATAATAATTGAGAATTTGTCATGAACTTGTGATGCTTATGGTGGAACTACCAGATGTGGCTTACTTGTATAGTTGGATCAACTATCTGGAGTAAAAAGATTATCAGCGTTGTGATAATACAATACCTCATACCCAAGCTGGCTTCACATAGTATATACTAAACCATAATGTGGCTTATTAGTTCTGGCTTAGCAAACTGTTGAACAGCTATCGCAGGCTTGTAAAGTATGGATTCTACATTTATCATACTATGTGAACCCAACCAATTGTTCTTCATTCTATAAATCATGATTAAACTAACCATGGTTTAGCACAGACCTGGGCATTTTACAGCCCCAGGCCACATCTAGCCCTGCACTGCTGAATTGTCCACCTCCTTTGAAACAACATGTCCCTAAGCAATTAATTCTAGGACTGGTAGTTTGAGAGACTGAGGGAATTACGTTTCTCTATATGACATGTGCTTTCAAGAACCCAAAGTCCCAGAATCCCTTGCTTCACATAAGGAGACATGAGAGGGACAAGAAGCCATGATCACGAGGGACATTCATCTCAGTGATGGTGGAAGTAAGCTGAACAGAATGAATAGCAATCAATGTTCCAGTTTTTCAAATCAGTTCCCCCCCCCCTGCAGGCTGGCTCAAACAATAAAGAAGTACAGGAGGAGAAAAGGGGAGATGGAAATGTTTTTAACATAGAGACATTGTCTTTGACAATGGCAACTGATGATAAAAAAAGCTGCTTCCAGATAAAATATGTGATTCTCATGCTTTCAAGAGGCAGTCAGGTAGCATTTTCATCATCACTATATCAGTATATTCAAAAGATGACATGCACAAACTGCTGAAGACTGAGTTCAGATTGCAGGAGGATATACATGCAATAAATTCATTTACTTGTGCTTATTATGTTTACTTGTCCATAATCAAAGAGCAATAAGCAGAGAAAAAGAAAAGGCAAGGACAGTCTCATGATCTCTCAAGGACGAGTCTAAATGCATTTACTGAACGGTGGTAAAAGTGTACAGAAAACCATTGTGGTAGCGAGTGAGAAAAGGCAATTTATTATTCTATCATATATGATGCTGAGCCTGATTCTCCCATCAAGAACAACCAGTGCTGATTTCCAATTTGTACTTCACAGCATGTACATTGCTGGGCGAATTTAACATTAAAGAAAAGGATTTACTGAATTTATCAACAATGATGTTTTAAAAAATGGGAAATAGGAAGTTGAAATTACTAGCTTGTAGAATCATAACAAGCATCTTGATAGTTGGAGAAATCAAGTTTTGATAATGGTTCCAGTATAAAAACTGTTCAGGCCAGCATTATGCCCCCAAATGAACTAGATTGTATTCCCTTTGTGGTTTCCATTTACCAAATCTTCTAAGAATACAGCTGCTTGTGTTGAATGAATTGTTCACATTTTTGGCAGCATGCAATATTCCCATCTTCCCTCCTTCCCCTTGCAATTTTTCAGTATGTTCAGGTGGCCTGTGAGGTGGAAAATTACAAAGAAAATACATATGATTCTCTTCACTCTCAAATACGTGCTGGAGCACATATATTGATGCTATTCATCCACTCAAAAAGTATCTTCCAGGTATTCTAGAAGAGCTGGAATGTGCTCTTGAATGAAATGTGACATACACAACTAAATCATAATAAAAGCACTGGAAAGGTACTTCAGTTCATTCTCAGGACTTTTGTTGAGTTGCTTCTGGTATAAGATTCTTTTAAGTCTTTATAATAGAATCAAAATTTTCCTAGCCAGAGGAATCTGGCTTGAATCAGATTCAAGGATCAAAGTTGTATTCTACAGTGTCCTACCAGCAGCTCGGAAATATTCAATCATTAGAATCAACATCACCTTAGACTGCATTTTGCTATTGTCTGCAAAAAAAAGGGTGTGTGTATGTGTGAGTCGGGGGAGGGGGGAGAATATTGCAGAAGCTTCGTTGCCATAAAAAAATGTCCTAGCACAGGTCTAAACCTTTCCAAATGTTCATGACCTGTTTTTCTACACACAGTTTATCTAATCCACCCATCCAATCTTATCTAATCCATCATTAATGCGGATGACTGGATTAATGTTTTGGATATTCTGTGGATTGTTGTAGAATTATCTCTACCAATAAAGGAGAATATTTGTAGTTCAGGTTTGAAATGAAGGATCCTTGGTGCTCTCTGAGCTTGGCTGGTTTCTTGCAGATGTTTCATTACTCAAACATAACGAAATGTCTGCAAGAAAACAACCAAGCTCAGAGAGCACCAAGGACCCCTTCAGAATTATTTCTGTTCTTCTGGACTGATAATAATTCAGTCTATGCTTAAGTCACTTTTTCTATATATTCATAAAACATGTATTCTCAAAGAAATGCAAGAGGAGGGATAGAACTTGAACTCTTTTCAACATTCAATGCTCTTTCAGAGAAATAGAGATTCAACATGCAAAGATAGGATTGAATAGTCAATCAAAGGGTTCAAGGATGCTAATTAAAATTCTGTCACATGAAAGCCAGTTTTTCCCCCTCCCTTGATTATACTGCTTGTCCTCAAAAGTTGCCCATAGATCTAGCTCCTGTAATTCTAGCCCCATCAGCAGAAGCCCCATCAGCAGAAGCTAATGAAATATTGTAGCTAGCAACTAAAGTGCATTTCTGATAAGTTAGCTGCCGTTTTACAGAAAGAAAACAAGGAGATACCTATAAATAACAGTTTTGCCTTGTTTGTCTTGTGGTAATTTTGCTCTTTCCCCCACAGCGCTTTCAGTTTAATACTGTTGGTTAGGTAATGATAAAACTAAAGAAAATATGGGGATTAAACTTTATTCTCTGGTTACACTCAGTGTTTTTATTATTCGTTCTCAAACCTGATTGGTCCTTTAATGTTAAGCTTTTGGTTTATACCAGTGGTGGGATTCAATTTTTTTTACTACTGGTTCTGTGGACATGGCTTGCTAGGTGTGGCATGGCTTGGTGGGCATGGCAGGGAAAGGATACTGTAAAATCTCCATTCCCACCCCACTCCAGGGGAAGGTTACTCCAAAATCCCCATTTCCTCCCAATCAACTGGGACTCAGGAGGCAGAGAATAGATGGGGGCAGGGCCAGTCAGAGGTGGTATTTACCATTTCTATGAACTACTCAAATTTTCCGCTACTGGTCTCCAGAACTGGTCAGAACCTGCTGAATATCACCTCTGGTTTCAACTCTTCCAAATGAAACAATTGCTTATCAATATCAAATTTACTTTTTGTCTTTGGGAATGGCTAGACAGATGCCTCTGGAAGCACAGAAGAAAGAGCTAAGTTTGATGCTCATCTTATTTGGTGACAGTATCTTTGAACAGAAAGATCCTTTGCTTTATGACTGTGGAAGAATATTACTATTTTAAAGGAAGCATACATAGTATCATACATAAAAGAGGAAATGAACACCTATCGTTTATCAGACATTTTATAGGAAAGGCTAAATTTAATCGATTGTCCTAGCTAAAGCATCTAATACTTCCATTTGTGTTCTTAAGTGAACTTTTCAAACACGCACTGAAGTCATTCAGCAAACCTTACATACACAATATAGTTAAAGGGAAGAAAAAATATAATGGATCAAACTGGAAATTACACAGTGAGATAATACTCTCCAAAAGTGTATTGGTAGATCAAAGAGCATGGTATGTACAATATGAAATGCTGCACATAATGTGTTATTTTTGGAACTGAATTGTGGGCAAATCTTTGAATTCTATATTAAGATACATCTAAAGTCTTAGACCATACATAAACCAGCGTTAGATTTTTATGCTATGAATCAGCTCCCACAAAGTGTGAAATATCTATTGAAGAAAAAAGAAAAGCAACAGAAAGAAAAAAATACCCTCTACATAAAGTATAATGTTGAATTAAGCACTATATTTCAATGTTTCTACACACAGGTAGATATGACATAGTAGGAATAACAGAAACTTGGTGGGACGAAACCCACGACTGGAACATACTGATAGAAGGATACAAACTCTTCAAAAAAAACAGACCCCGTAAAAGAGGAGGTGCCGTTGCACTGTATGTAAAGGACCACTATATTGCTACAGAATTGCATGAAACCAAAGATGAAAACCTCCTAGAATGCATATGGGTCAAAATAAAAGACAAAATGAATGACATGGCCATAGTTGTATACTATAGGCCACCCAATCAAGCAGAAAAAATAGATATCCCTTTTGCCAACCAACTAACAAACTTATGTAGGAAACACACTACAATATTAGTGGGGGACTTCAATTACCCTGATATCAATTGGAAAACTAATTCTGCACCAAGTGAAAAATCAAATAGGTTCCTAACCAACCTAGCTGACAACTTTGTTGTCCAAAAGGTAGAGGAGGGAACTAGAGGGACAGCCATACTGGACTTAATACTTACAAACAGAAGAAGTGATAGAGGGAGTTGAAACTGCACGAACCTTGGGTGGGAGTGACCATGTCATATTAGAATTCAACATAATGCAAACACAAGCAATAGAACAAAATGATACCAGAGTCTTAGATTTTAAAAGAGCTGATTTTAATAAACTCAGAGAGAACTTGGGAAAGATTCCTTGGATGAAAATCCTAAAGGGGAAAACAACTCAAGAATCTTGGGAAACCCTGAAAAATACGATCATAAAAGCCCATATCACCGCAATACTGCTGAGAAAGAAAAACAAGAAATCCAAGAAGAAACCAGCATGGCTACACAAAGATCTCTCTGAAAAATTAAAAGACAAAAAGAATAAGTACAAAAAATGGGAAGATGGACACATAACTAAGGCAGGATATCGGCAGACAGCCAGAATCTACAAAGACAAAGTCAGGAAAGCAAAGGCTCAGAATGAACAAAGACTTGCAACAAAAGTCAAAGACAACAAAAAAAGTTTCTTCCAACACATAAATAACAAGAAAAAAAAATCAAGGAAACAGTTGGTCCACTAAAGAGAGAAGACAGCAAGGAAGTAACAGGTAATAGAGAGAAAGCAGAGCTGCTTAACTCATTCTTTGCATCGGTCTTCATGCAAAAAGAAACTATATCCCAACCTACCAGAAACATAACTGTAAAAAACAGACTGGAAATGTCATCTCAGAACTATTGCACCACATCTTTCAAAAATCCTGGAACACCAGGGGCTGTTCCAGAGGACTGGAAAAGAGCTGATGTGGTTCCCATCTTCAAAAAAGGGGAAAAAACAGACCAATCAGCCTAACATCAATACCTAGGAAGATATTGGAAAAGATAATAAAAAAACAGATCTGCCAACACCTAGAAACAAATAAAGTAATAACTAGCAGTCAGCACGAGTTTGTTAAAAACAAATCATGCCAAACCAATCTTATTTCATTCTTCAATCAGCAAAATATTGTCGACATACTTAGACTTCAGCAAGGCATTCAACAAAGTAGACCACAATCTACTTCTTCGTAAGCTAGAAAAAAGTGGGATAGATAGCTTCACCACCAGATGGATTCACAATTGGCTGACAAATCGTACTCAACGAGTAATCCTTAATGGGTCTAAGGCTACATGGAGAGAAGTAAGCAGTGGAGTGCCAAAAGACTCTATCTTAGGCCCAGTACTCTATCTTCATAAGCGACTTAGATGAGGGACTAGAAGGGGAACTTACCAAATTTGCAGTTGATACTAAGCTGGCAGGAATAGCTAACAGCCTAGAAGATAGGCTCAAGATCCAGATGGATCTTGACAGACTTGAACACTGGGCCCTATTTAACAAAATGAAATTCAGTGTAGAGAAAAGTAAAGTCTTACACTTAGGTAAGAAAAACCAAAAGTGCACATATAAACTGGAGGAAACCAGGCTTAACAGCAGTGACTGTGAGAGGGATCTTGGCGCCTTAGTGGACAATCAGCTAAATATGAGCTAGCAGTGTGCAGTGGCAGCTAAAAAAGTCAATGCAATCTTAAATTCCATCAACAGAGGGATACAATCAAGATCAAGTGAGGTACTAATACCACTCTATAAAACCCTAGTAAGACCATACCTAGAGTACTGCAGCCAGTTTTGGTCACCACACTATAAAAAAGATGTTGAGACTGTAGAAAAAGTGCAGAGGAGAACAACCAGGATGATTAGGGGACTGGAGATTAAAACATATGAAGAACGGTTATGGACAGGGCATGGCTAGTCTAGTGAAGAGAAGGACCAGGGGAGACATGATAGCAGTGTTCCAATATTTGAGGGGCTGCCACAGAGAGGAGCGGGTCAAGCTGTTTTCTAAAGCACCTAAAGGTCAGACAAGGAATAATGGATGAAAACTGACCAAGGAGAGATTCAATCTAGAAATGAGAAGGAACTTTCTGACAGTGAGAACAATCAACCAATGAAACAGTTTGCCTTCGGAAGTTGTGAGAGCTTCATCACTTGAGACTTTCAAGAAAAGATTGGACTGCCATTTGTCAGAAATGGTATAGGGTCTCCTGCTTGAGCGGTGGGTTGGACTAGATGACCTATAAGGTCCCTTCCAACTCTGTTAATCTGTATGCATTACAGAAAACAGGATATTACAACAGTACTGAATATAAGTAAGCAATAGATCCAATCAATCCCTAGTTTTATAGAAGAGTGGAATAAAAGAATATGGACACATGCATTAAGCCATGTTGAACTGTAGAATGTCTCTGATGGAAATGGATAAAAAGAGAAAAGAAGTGGACAATTGCAAAGCATAGACTTCCAAAAAAAAAAAAAGGTTTAGATCAGAAACTGAGAAACAAAGTTTCTAAATAGCTTTATTTTGTAAATGTCATTCATTATAGGCTTTCTTTTTGGTTAAAAAACTATAATCCTCCTAAGTACCTTGTGTGCCATTATGCTTTATGAATTATTTATTTAATCCTCCATCAACAACAAGAACAATGGATAATCATGACAATTGTAAAAAGAATGCCCTAATTTTAACCACTCACCAAAGTTGGGTGGTTAAGTGGTGACAAAGCTATATTTTTGGAGTGGCATTATCTCTTATTCCAAAGTATTAGGAAGGACACCTTATACAGAAATTGAAAAGGAGAGCAAAATCAGAACAAAAAGCCTCTGGCTCAAAATGCTGCAAAAAGAACACAACAAAAGTAATTCTCCAGTGAGTTGTAGCATCAAAATGCCGAGATATGATTCCAAATCTTGTAGCGTTTTAAGCAGGACTTGTAGAGTGCACTAAGTTGAAATTATAGTCATCCTAACAGATAGCTTATCAGGTTTAAAAATACAGCATCTTAGAAACTATTTTCTCATTGTCAATTTTGTTTTGGAGTGAAGGTAGATTCAACTACACCGTAATGACTATAAACACACAGAAAAGGGTTCATTTTGAAATATCACTGATTGTGAGTGATGTTTCTTATGATAGCGCAGCTCTGGCAGCTAAATTTTCAATTACCAGGCTGCTTTCTTTGTGTGTTGTGTGTTACCTATTCTATATGCAGGGCCAGCTGTACAAGTGGAGCTAAGGTCTCAGTGTGTAGATAAGTTGGGGGCATTAGGCAAATGGGCTTGGATTGATTAAACCTCAGACAACACTTTGAAAATCAGTAGGAGTTTCTGTGCAAGGATTCCACTTCAGAACCAGAGCACTGAATGTGGTAGAGCATATAACATCTGGCTTAGTGTGAATTATCCCTTAGAAGAAAAGCTGAAAATATTTCCAGTTATCCAAACATGGACAGGTATAGCCAGGCAATCAATTTCTATTAGTAGTCACTTCACCGGCATTCGAAGAAAGAAGAGGATGGTAGTGAGAAGAGAACACATAGTTATTTACAGTGAGGCAATGGGTTTAGATCAGTGGTGAAATGTAAAATTTGTTACTACCGGTTCTTTGGCCGTGGCTTGTGGAGGGGGGGATGTGACTGGGTGGGCCTGGCCAACTTTTTTTTTCTTTTTTTACTTTTTACTCTGACGATCCCAGCTGAGTTGCCTGATTATCAGTCTTCAGTAGAAAAAATGCTTTTAAAAGGCTCTGACGATCCCAGCTGAGTTGCCTGATCGTCAGAGGCTTTTCTTTTCTTTTAAAAGTATTTTTTTTTGTCTTTAAAAGAAAAAAAAGCCTCTGATGATCAGGCAACTCAGCTGGAATCGTCAGAGCCCTTTAAAAGCATTTTAACAACCTCTTCAGCCAAAGAGATTGTAGAAAAAATGCTTTTAAAAGTAAACAAACAAACAAACAAACCTCTGATGATCACACGGCTCAGCTGGGCATGGGAGTGGGGACAGGGATTTTTGCTACCGGTTTTCCGAACCATCCTCCGCCATCGCTACTGGATCGGGCAATCCGGTGTGAACCAGGAGCATTCCACCCTTGGTTTAGATGCTAATTCTAGAAGCCCCTGATTCCAGATAGGCGAATGTATAGTTTTACAGGAATAATACAAATGAAGTGAACCACTGGTATAAATTTACTTCTGAATACAAAATCTATAGAATGAAGGGTGTTTTGGAAGGGAAATTGCAAAAGCGGGCATAGAATCGAACGAATTAGAAATTCCAAATGGCCATACTCTTTCACACAATCACAATGGGGAATGATAATACTGGATATTGGAAACACTGGAGACGTTTCCAAATAAATGAATGGTGAACTTGAGGCAGGAAAAAGTTGGTATCGGCTGATTTTAAGTGTTCTATACTGGACAACTCTGTGTTCATCAGGCTATTAAAAATGATAAGATGTTTAGAAACTCCAAACTACTACCCTCCAGAATGGTTGGTTGTGGAGATGAAACAACTCTGGATTTAACCCAGGATGATGAAAGATGTAATTATTCTCTTCGGACTGGGTGAGTAGGCATTTAAATGGCAAATGCAATCCAATAAAAATAAATGTGAAGTCCTACGCTGGAGCAAATCATCCTAATTTCATATTTAATTTCATGGGGTCTGAGCTGGCAGTGACTGATAAGGAAAAGACTCTGGAGTTGTGGTGGGGCAGCTCAGTGGATATGACAGTTTTGGAAAAGATGAATGATCTATTAGGGATCATTAGGGATGGGCCTGAAAAGAAAATGAAAATTATTACGGAACTGAGCAACTCTCCTGATGAAATGCATTTTTGTTCTTGTAGTTGTTAACATTATTTCCTTTCTCTGGGTTTGTAGGAGCTGCTGCTTAGGCACTGCATAAAACAAGATACTGTACTGGTTTTGCCCTTTGGATTTTTATATTTAACGTAGAAGAAGAATGGGAAGCCTTACTCTTCAGTTGTTGCTGAATTACCTGCCCTTACAAGATGTCCTTTAAGAAAGTTCCTGGGGTTCATAGTTCATCCAATTCGGAAGGTCACAAATTCCCTATTCTCTATGTTAAGGAAAACAAAGGAATAACAAGAAACATGACAAATCTACACAATTATACACAAAATGGAGAATAAAGAGCCCAGGATTATCTAATGAAGATGTGCTATGGGAGATTTAAGGGAGACAAAAGCGATTAATTCTTTACATTCACTCAGTTTTTTTATTGGTTGTAGGAAACAGGCCTATTACCATGTTTCTGAGCTCCCCAGACAGCAACCAAATTTATAGATAAGCCTTTGACCTTATACAGGTAGAGTCTTCTTGTTACTGCTATTGCTAGTGAAGATACAGTGAAGTTCTTTGGACGCTCTTAATTCTAGGATTATGCTTAACTATTATTGCTGAAGAACACAAGTTGGAAAGTGGTATTGTAGTTGTGTGTTGCAATGGGCTGCCATATGGAGCAGGTCAGATGTATAGGAATAGAATGCTGGATGATGTTTTTGGTATGATCTAAGAGGCCCTCTGTACATTAAAGCACACAGACTCACATTCTTAGAAAATGAAAAACATTCTTTCCTTGCCTTATTTTCTACCATTCTCCAAGTCTTAGCAGTTTATAACAGTACCTCAAGTTATGTTTTCTTAAGCCACTTGGAAATGTGGAATTCTCTGTTCAGAATACAACAGCAGTAACAGTAACAAGAAGACTGTACCTGTGTAAGTTTTTCTGAAGTTTCTTTTTGCACTTCAAAACCAGAATAAGGTAAGATGAATTGAGTAAGCTTTCTTGAAGAGAAATCTATAATAAAATGATTTGGTATACAGAGAGGAACAATCACATCAAAAGTAGCAACCCACTGGAAATTGAAGCTAAATAAATGAAAATGGAATGAAATAAATGTAATTGACACAAAACTGGAATATTAACTGCATGTCTTCTAGTGTTTACCCATAGTATCTAAATGTTCTATGTAAAATATACCGACTGCAGTATCAAATGAATAAAGGATTATCTCTGGTTGGTAATTTTGCCTTTTTAAATTAAAAAAAAATACCCTCACAATAAAAGTTTTCAATTCTAGTGGCAGTTAATATTTTTAAACCAGAGAAACAGGTTAATCCCTTCTGGCAATTAGGAACAGATATAAAAGAAGCAAGATGAAACCAGGAAATTCAGCTGCAGATTGAAGCAGTATGCAAATCTATGCACAATATTTGTTATGCCATCCATTTAAAGAAGTTCTCTGGGCAATTCACAACTGCACCAAAGAGATGGCATACTAAAATAAAGATTTGTAGCAATATACAATGTTAGGATCTTGATACAATAGATAAAGAGTTCACAAAATCCTTTACAAGCCACTTCACAAATACAGCATAGGCAGGGAGTTGACTTATTTTATTTATTTATTTATTTATTTATTTTTATTTATTTATTTTGTCGAGTACATATTAGATAATATATATATAAATATAAGCATGAATTGAATACATAAAATGAATACAATTAAAGGGAACATTAGGACAGGGACGGTAGGCACACTAGTGCTCTTATGCATGCCCCTTACAGACCTCTTAGGAATGGGGTGAGGTCAACAGTAGACAGTCTTAGGTTAAACTACTAAACTGCACTACTATTAATCGTCTCATAGTTCCCATCACCAATCTCTTTCCACTTATGACTGTATGACTATAACTTGTTGCTGGCAATCCTTATGATTTATATTGATATATTGACCATCAATTCTGTTGTAAATGTTGTACCTTGATGAACGTATCTTTTCTTTTATGTACACTGAGAGCATATGCACCAAGACAAATTCCTTGTGTGTCCAATCACACTTGGCCAATAAAATTCTATTCTATTCTATTCTAAAGTTTTGAGGGTTTTGGGATGAGACCACAGTGTCTGGTAGTGCATTCCAGGCATTAAAAATTCTGTTACTGAAGTCATATTTTTTGCAATCAAGTTTGGAGCGGTTCACTTCAAGTTTGTATCTATTGTGTACTCGTGTATCATTGTGGTTGAAGCTTGTTTATATTAATTTCCTGGAACAACAACAACAATAACAAGATTTCTCTCTTATCTGTAAGTAAATGAAATCATAAGGAATGCACAACAAATGAAGAACACCTTTTCCTTATTTCTATGGACCAACTCTATCAGCAGCACCCTTTGCCTGATGAATGGGCCTTTACCTAGTCCATCATACTGATATCTGAGCACAGTATGTATAAAAGCATAGAATGGTGAGATACTGCATAATTACCACCAGTCTCCCAAAAAGATACTAGAAGCTAGCAGAACAAATCATTTTCTTTGTTAATGGCAGATACTGTAGCAAAAACTAATTTAAAGTCATAATTCTCCTTGCTATCCTCTTTCCTCAGCCTTTTCTGCATAAAAGAGCTTTTTGTCTATGTAGTATCTCAGCTTTAGAAGCACAGATGGGGGCAAAAAGGGACTTCAAAGGAGTTCCTAGATACTTTCCTGCGTGTTTTTTAAACGAGCTAATAAGGGTTCCCCCCCCCCCCCAGAACTGCTTGGTAATGAAGGAAATAATATTTTTCACATTTGTTTCCTTTCTGATAAGAAACGGAAAGGAACAACAAAAAGACGAGTGACATATGGACATGGCATTCTGGCTTTTGAACAGCTTCTCATCTCAGATCTTTGAAGAACCATTTTATTTGTTGTGACATGCCGTAATAGGGTATTGAAAAACCTAGGCAAATGCTCAACATAGAAAACACAGTTAAACTGAGAGCTTTATATGTTGTAGTTGCATCCAAGATAAATCACCATAATACACTTTAAAGCAGTCAATCACTGCAACCAGGCAGGGCAGCCAGAGAAGAGGAGCTGATTATCACAACATAAATGATCAATATTAAAAGCGTGACTGCCTGGGCGAATACTAGAATCTCCAATTAAAACTTGCCACTGATGGAATGGAGAGAAAATAATTGCCCTCCTTTCAGTTGCACTTAAAATACATTCTGAATTTTGGGACATTTTCCAAAGCAGGGAAAAAGAAAAAGAAAACACAATTGAAAGAGCAAAGAACAGTTCTCACAGCAGTGGTGGATTGCTACCGGTTTGGGCAAACAGCAGCGGTAGTGGGAGGCTCCGCCCACCCACCTGGACGTCATCAAATATGGTCTGCGCATGTGCAGAAGCTTCTGCGCATGCACAGATGCGGCACGTGTGTGAGCAAAGTGAGCGCATGTACGCGAGCAAACCAGTAGCAAAGGTAAGTGAAACCCACCCCTGTCTCACAGCCTTTTCTTTCACTTTAGCTACCTCTAGAAATGGTATCTGACAAAATAGTCAAAGTTTTACAGAGGACCTCTAATGCACTGGCTCCCTATTTATATCATATTTTTGAGTCTAGAGCTCGAAGTCCCATATGTTGGATTCACTTAACTGTGTGATTCACTATATAACTGTGGTAAGCAAGTTATAAAATTGGATTTAGTCACATGAAGAGTCACTTAAATAACTGCATCACTTAACCAAAATTCTAGTTCCATTTGTGTTCCTAAATTGAGACCTACTTGTACCTAGTGCATTTCTCTTTGTTCTGGGTAATTTTTTGCTGAAGTTACATCAGTTTCTCTCAGGCATGCTGCAGAATGAATTCTTCTCAGCAAAATTTCCTAAATTGTCTGGCTCTAATTCCTGCCAGGTACCTGGCAATATTTCCACACAAGCATATTAGAAAATATGCCTGAAGGGGAGAAATTGTGTTTGCCATGATATTTCTGTTTTAACAAAAGAACAGTAGGGGAAAACCACAAATATTAAATTTAAAAAATGCAACTGGATGTAAAAATTGGTTACGTTTGTCCTAAAAGTTACTTCCCCAGAGGAGTGATGTTTCTCCATTTAAAAAACAAGAACGGTTGGAGAGCAGAACTAATGACCTCCACTACCACATCAACATTTTCTGTATTCCAACATTTTCCAATATAATAAACAATTTAATTTATGTCAATATGGGTTCTAAAGTTTATTAAAAATAGTACTATAATATGTTTGAAAAAAGTTGCAGTTTCTAGGAAGGAAAGAACATATAAACACATTTCATCTTCCCACCTTATGCAGATAGTTCCAAAATCCACAAGACCCTTTACCTGTTCATTCTCTACTGCAATAGCCCCCAACCTTTTGGGCACCCAGGGACCAGTTCCATGGAGAGAGGTTTTTCTATGAATCGTAGGGGGCATGATTTTTCATGCTGCCTGCATCCCAGAGATGGGGCTTGACTTGTTTACGTGGCCCGGTTTCTGGCATGCTGCGGCCTGGTGCTGGTCCACGGACCAGGGGTTGGGGATCCCCTGCTCTACTGTATACCTTACTTTATCAATGAGCAGAAATTATGCAATGGGCTAGGAGTTTGAATCAGAGGTGGGTTTCAGCAGGTTCTGACCAGTTCTGGAGAACCGGTAGCAGAAATTTTGAGTAGTTCGGAGAACCGGTAGTAAAAATTCTGACTGACCCAACCCCCATCTATTCTCTGCCTCCCGAGTCCTGGCTGATTGGAAGGAAATCGGGATTTTGCAGTAACCTTCCCCTGGAATGGCGTGGGAATGGAGATTTTGCAGTATCCTTCCCCTGCCACGCCCACCAAGCCACACCCACAGAACCAGTAGTAAAAATTTTTGAAACCCACCACTGGTTTGAATCATGAGCTTACCTTCCTAATACAAAGTGGCTGATGAACTGCTGCCTCCATTTTAAAAGAGTTTAATTCCTAACCTTGGAGCAAACAATGTCCAGCAATCTCCCAATATGGGCAGGTCTGTAGGAGGTGACCAGGCTGATCACAAGGGTGGGGTCAAACACATCATCAGTTTGGAGTCTCTACATCCCGTGCCCTTGAAGTCCGTTGATTATTATCTTGCACAAATTCACTTTGACCATTAGTAGTTCAGATTCTTGTGTATAAGTAGCATGAAATAAACTTGTGGTACTTTTGAACTCTATCCTGGTTCATAATTTCTTGCATCTTATAAAGTCTAAACTGTAGTTTTGGCCAACCGATACTGATCTATGACCATAATTTTGATTTGACTTGATCCTAGCCAACCTCCAACAGAGAGAGAATTTAGTACCACATGGCATCTCTAACCATCTCACACATGGTCTGAGTCCATTGTTTCAGCCAAAAAGGACATGGGGTAGGATTGCTGACTGTCTTATCAGTAAGGTCAGTCAGGTCCCATATCTCAGAAACATAGATTATTATTTTTTCCTTTCCATCAAAGAAGGCAATTAATTCAAACAAAAATATTGTCCCGAATTAGCAGTAGAAATTTCAGCTTAGCACTTAAGTAATTAACCTTTCCTCTCAAAGAAAATCTCAATAATGAAAAATCTGAAGGAACAAAATATAACTGTGGGAAATGACCAAGCTGAGCCCAAGGGAGGGAGTTAAATGCATCGTAAGTCAAGAGTCCCTGCACTCCCACAAAAGATCTAAGTCCAGCCCATCTTGATGGCCTCTCTTATCTCCCGTGCATTTCCTTTGACTGGTAATTGGCCAGATTCTTGTGGAGAGTTTAAGCTTACAATAAATCTTTATACTCATTGAACTGCCTGAATCTCCTGGCTTCCTGACAATAACTACACTCATCTGTAAAATAACAAGACGTGAATCTGTATGAAAAAGAAATTCATAACAAAATGAACTTTTCAACGATATGAAAATAAACTCAGGCTTTGACTCAGTTGTAAACATTTTTGTGGGATGAAATGGGGGGGGGGGAAACGTGGTTCTTCCCAGAATCTGGAATTAGCATGTTACTTTTTGGAGTAGCAAAATGTATGGATTATGTTTTTCATTGATTGATTATATGCAATCAAATGGGTGTCAACTTTTATCAATCATATAGGTTTTCTCAAGGAAGTTCTTCAGGACTTCCAATAGTAAGCCCATTGTTGGTGTAATTGATCCAATGGTGCTGATCATCCGTTTCTTTTTCCTTCCATCTTTGCTAGCATACAGACCAGTGATGGGTTTCTAGCGGTAGTGGCAGCAGCGGGAGGCTCTGTCCACCTGCCCGGACGTCATCATGGATGCTCTGTGCATGTGCAGAAGGTTCTGTGCATGCGCAGAAACACTGCATGCATAGTTCCAAACCAGTAACAAAGGTAAGTGGAACCCACTACTGATACAGACTTCCCCAGAGAGCTAAGACTTGTTGGTATCAATATGCCTAGCTGCATTTTACAATACAGACAAAGTGTATTGCTAGTTCAGAGAAAATGTATTCAGGATTACAACTTTGCATAGCAATCCTAACATTTAACAAGAAATATATCTCATAAAATCTGGTGGAAGTTCTGTATAATTTAGTTCTTTAACTAAGTAGCAGCAGATCTTCCCCCTTCTTCCCATTACATCCAGATCTAAACTGGATGTTTAGTTCTTTAAACTAAGTCTTGTCTGGGACTGGGAATTTTTAAATCTGTATAGATTCATACTCATTACTTCAAAACATTGCAATTAATTGATGCTTTAAGCCCTTTTTCCTTATATTTTTTTTATTATTTATTTATTTATTTATTTTATTTACATTTATATCCCGCCCTTCTCCGAAGACTCAGGGCGGCTTACAGTGTGTAAGGCAATAGTCTCATCCTATCTGTATATTTACAAAGTCAACTTATTGCCCCCACAACAATCTGGGTCCTCATTTTACCTACCTTATAAAGGATGGAAGGCTGAGTCAACCTTATTTTATTTATTTATTTATTTAATCATATTTATATACCGCCCTATCTCCCGAAGGACTTGGGCCTGGTGGGATTCGAGCCTGCAGTAAATGCAGGCTGCTGTGTTTTAATAACAGGCTATCTTACAGCCTGAGCCACCACGGCCCTATCTCAAAGCCAGATACAGTATAAACCTGGATAAAATAATACACATATTTCACTTGAAAAACCAGAAAGCATGTAGCCTTTTTGTTTATTTAAAGCTATTTCATATTGCATTTGCTTGCAATAATTTATGTATACATGCTTTCCATCTGCACAAAAAATGAAATTGCAAAAAATATGGGTGCCATTAGTTTATCCCCCAAGTACTGCAATTTTCATTCTACCAATACTCATTTCCCTCCAGTTTTCTTCCACTTAATTTCCACCGCCCCTCTCCCTTTCAAAAACTCAACTGACTGAAAGAGGAACAAATAAGAGAAGCAAGAGCCATTTTCTCCTTTGCCCCCTTAGCTGGGGGAAAAAAACAAATTCTATTTTCTTATATTCTATGTCATTTCTCTGAGCCACGATTTTTTTTCAAGACTCCAATCAAAATTCTATAGTTATTTTAAATATTCTCCTTTCAAGGGTTAGAACAAAGATAGATTAGAAAACACAAGTGCAGCTCAGCCATCACTGCTCACATTGTCAGAAGACAAAAGTTATTATAAGTCTGACTTGATGCATATATTCAGGTCATTTTCTTGGCAACAATATGAAACCTGCGTGCCTTTGCCTGTGCCCTGGATGTTATTCAGGATCTTGCTGTTTGCTCAGCATTTTGCCTAGTATTTTGCTAGGAAAAAAAATGTCCTTTTGTAAATAGACGCTCAAACAATAACTGAGACAAAACAGAGACTATTTTTGAATTTGCTTATGCTGCATAGGGCGACGCTGGAGTTTAGCAATTGTGTTTTTAATGTATTGGGGGCTGTGGTTTAAGGGCAATAGGAGTCTGGGGGGGGGGGATACAGGTAGTCCTCAACTTACAACAGTTCATTTAATGACCGTTCAAAGTTACAATGGCCCTGAAAAAAGTGACTTAAGACCATTTTTCACACTTATGACCATTGCAGCATCCCCATGGCCATGTGATTTACCTTCAGCTCCTTGACAACTGGTTCATATTTATGACGGTTGCAGTTTCCTGAGCTCATACGATCACTTTTTGCAACCTTCTGACAAAGAAAGTCAATGGGGAAATCAGATTCACTTAGCAACCATGTTACGAATTTAACACCTGCACTGATTCGCTTAACAAATACGGCAAGAAAAGTTGTAAAACAGGGCTAAACCGACACAAGTGATGTCAAGCTGGCCATACCCGCCCTGGCCACGCCCACCCTGTCCCCCTGAGGTCAAACACAACCCTGATGCGGCCCTCAATGAAATCGAGTTTGACACCCCTGGTTTAAGATAATATCACAAATACCTATCGTTTCATTACATTACAATTGTTGATTTAAAAAGATGGGGAGCTATCTCATTCAAGACTGATTTTCAAAGCCTGACAGCAACTAATGAGAAGATGTCAACAGTTGTGGGATTGAGAGAAGGGGAAAGCCACCTACACTGATAGGCAACAGTTTTCTCAGAATTATAGGCATTTCCTACATGTTTTGGTACTTTTAATTGCTATTCATATTTATAAAAGATTTACATTGCAAAATGCTTCACGTTTTTTTTCTTCTCTTCAATCTCAAAATGCCCTACTGAGGTAGGATGCTAAATTAATCAGTTTTGCCAATACTATTCTCACTTCTGAATTAACCCAAACAGTTACCCAAAGTACAATAAGAAAATGACACAGATGGAACGTAATTGCCAGGCTCAATTCAAGTTCTCTATTCATCTGTTCTAAGGCTGCTAAAGGACATAATAATAATAATAATAATGATAATGATAATGATGACAACAACAACAACAATAATAATAATAATCATAATCATAATCATAATCATAATCATAATCATAAACATAAACATAATCATAATATTTTTTGACTTTTACTATTCCTCTATTTAGCATCTATCCAACCAGGATAGATCCAACTAAATAAGAGGTAGAGGAAATTTGTCCAAGGTACCTTTAATACCCCTCTCCCCCGTTGATAATAATAATAACTAAAGGATCAAAACATCCAGGGTATCCTGGATGAATATTATTTCTGTGAATTCTATCATAGCACCTATCACTATAAATTTATCCAGGATTGCCAAAACCATTGCTTTGCATGTCTGAAGTAAGAGTGTCGTAAAGTGGTTATGGAAAAGACAAAAGGAAGGGGGCCAAGCTATTTTCTAAAGCACATATAGGCCAGACAAGGAGTAATGGATGGAAACTGAACAAGAAGAGATTTAACCTGGAAATAAGGATAAATTTTCTGACAGTGAGAACAATTAACCAGTGGAACAGCTTGCCTTCGGAAGTTGTGGGAGCTTCATCACTTGAGACTTTCAAGAAGAGATTGGACTGCCATTTGTAAGAAATTGTGTAGGGTCTTCTGTTTGGGTAGGGGGTTGGACTAGATGTCCTACAAGACCCCTTCAGACTCTGTTAATCTGCAATCTGTAAATGTGGTGAGTATAAATTATTTTCCTGTTCTATCTGCAACAACACATGTAATCGGTCTTGGAGGGGGAAATTGCTTATAAGAATAAATGTGATGTGCCGTATGTGGCATCTATATCTTAGGTCCAGGAAAAAATAACTAAAAGAAAAGAGATAGCAGTGCTACCATATTCAATTATGGAAGGGTATTTATGTTTTCTGAATCCATTATCTCAATCAGTTGTGAAATCTATCACAGTAGCAGTGAAATACATCTTTTATGATTTTGAAATGTTCTCAAGAAAAAGCACAGATACCTGTGATGTCTATAGAGGTAGTCCTCGACCACAATTGAACCCACCAATTTTGTTAAGTGAGACATTTGTTAAGTGAGTTTTGCCCCATTTTACGACCTTTCTTGCCACAATCGTTAAGTGAATCACTGCAGTTATTAAGTTAGTAACATGGGTGTTGACTGAATTTGACTTCTCCATCAACGTTGCTTGTCAGAAGGTTACAAAAAGGGATCACATGATCCCTGGACACTGTGACCGCCATAAATATGAGTCAGTTGCCAAGCATCTGAATTTTGATCACTGCAATGGTCATATGTCACTTTTTTCAATGCCATTGTAACGTCAAACGGTCACTTAGTGAATTGTTGTAAGTCGGGCATTACCTGTACGTGGAGAAAGGGGACAACTGCAGTATGATGAGATGGGAACATTGCAGTGTTGTGTGCCTTGCTCAGTTTGTGAAAAATGAAGTACATATCCTTGTATTGATATATTTCAGTGGTGGGTTGCCCCCGATTCGGACCGGTTCTATAGTAAAACTGGTGGAATGCTCCGTCCACTGACCCGAACATCATCAAAAGTGATCTGCGCATGCGCAGAAGTGGGCACGATGCGAACCAGTAGTAAAGGTAAGTAGAATCCACCCCTGATATATTTGTATTGTTCATTTCAATAAGATTTTTAAAGACTCCACAGAGAACTATGCTGACGGTATTAGGGAGGGCAATCTTAACACCAACTCTGAGTCACTGTTTCCTTTCAGCAAATTGACAGCAATCTGTCTTTCATATCGTTACCTGACATTTACACCATCTGCATGAGTTCTCTCACAGAAAGGCCCTGCTCATAATAAGGTTGGAGAGGCTTTGCAGGGATTTGTTTGCCATCACGGTATAGTCCACAAAAATTGACATTGCAGTGCTGGAAATTGAAAGGGTTTCTCCTATAATCGCTGTGAAATGTTACATTTTCCATAAGCCTGATCCTTAGTTGTTTAGGCAGCTGTCCTAGAAATAACTTTTTCTGATCACACAAACGTAAGTAAGTTTTCTTGATTACGTACAAGATTGCCTGCCAGACAGCTATAAATCTTCATTCCCATTCAATCAATAGGCTACAGTATCTGGTATTGCTTATCAGCAAGGTCTCTACATGGCTTAGCTGCTGCAACGGCATGTGAGAATGACCTGAGACAGGAGTTGCACCCCAGACAATAGTCTGATAAATAAAATCTGAGTCCAAAAGAGGGGTGAGGGAGGAGAAAATGTTTCAGAAGGGACTCTCCCTAGTTTTGGGGAGACTAAAAGTGAGGGAGGTTAGAAATACTTTCAGATTTGCAAGATTCTGCCACTGTAAAGGTTCTCCTCGCACATATGTGCTAGTCGTTCCTGACTCTAGGGGGCAGTGCTCATCTCCATTTCTAAGCCGAAGAGCCAGCACTGTCCGAAGATGTTTCTGTGGTCATGTGGCCGGCATGACTAAATGCCAAAGGCGTACGGAACGCTGTTATTTTCCCACCAAAAGTGATCCCTATTTTTCTACTTGCATTTTTACATGCTTTCGAACCACTAGGTTGGAAGAAGCTGGGACAAGTAATGGGAGCTCACCCCATTACACAGTACTAGGGATTCGAACCGCTGAACTGCCGACCTTTCGATTGACAAATTCAGTGTCTTAGTCACTGAGCCACCACGTCCCAGGTTTGCTATTGTAACCTTACACTAAAGCCTCATGGCTGGGGCTTCTTGTCTAGACTACAAGCAGTCCAACTCCGTCTATAGTCTCAGCTGCAGATTCCAAGTGTAGCTTAATGATTTCTAGGCCTTCCCACCAAAAAGACATTGCTTTTCTAAAATGTCCACAGAATAACCCTCTGAAGACGGTGCCGTGCCTGACCTCAAAAGCCTGAAAAACTGGTCCTGGCTTGTTAAATGGTGAAGGCTTCTTGATCCCAACCATCTTCAATTTTTCTGTGGCCTAACATTAAGCTTAAAAGCCATCTTCCCATGGTCAAAATTGAAATTTTTGTTTGGGTCACTTTTGAATTTTACAGGGATGTAGAATGTAAAATTTGCTCATTACGATGTAACAGAGCTTGCCATAAGTTACTCTCTTGAAATTGTTGTATTGCCCTCACACAGGCAGAGTAATAACACAAAGAATTTCAAACCACTTGATTTTTTACGGTGTCCATATAAACATATGTGCCAAATGACCCTAAAAACAGCCTAACATATGTCAAAGTTCTTCACTACCTAGAAAGCCATGTGTTTCAATTCCTTTAACATTAATTTTCTGAACCATCAGATCATACCATAAGGGATCATCATAAGCATCTAAATAAAGTTGTTTCTGTTTTTGAACAGCTCTTGAATGCTAGCATTTCATTCTTTATCTCAATGAAACAATTCCAACTCTTGCTTTCACCGGTGATTTAAAAATGTGTATCTTAAGTTAATGTATTCGAATTATGCAGGTATTTTATTTCTACTAATCATATCTCCCATCATCCAGGAAGATTCAGAACCTTTAATAACTGACCACTATAATAAAATTGGAATTTTTGTTTTGGGGAAAAGCTGCTGCTAATATTATCTGCATCAAGGTGGCATTGGCTTAACCCTGTTGGCCTTTCAGGAAATTCTCAAAATATGGTTTTCCTAAGAAAAACTTAGGAGAAACAATGAGAAACAGGGAGCCCATCAGAGGGCTATATTACATCTGAGTCTTTAAAACACTCTCCGGTGGTCTTATTTAGATTTAATTTTTTTAATGGCTATTTAAGATATGTTTTCATTATTTGAATACTGCTCAGAGATGTGTAGGCACAGATATATGATGAAGAAATAAGTAAATCTTGGATCATGATATTCAGTAGACAAGTTAACACTGAGACCTGGGACCGTCTGGAGTGTTTCCAGCAATTTGGGGGAAGCACTCTATTTTCCTTTTTTCAAATCCAAAGTGGGAACATTTTCCCATTCACTTTGCTTTCTGTTTCATCCTTGCAACTTGATAAAACTCCTCCTTGCCTACGCAGGCAGGATAGGAAGCCTATTCCTTCTTACTCTGGACTTTACCTGCACAGGCCTGCAAAAGGGCAGTTCAGCAGTGAAATCCAGCAGGTTTTGACAGGTTCTGGAGAACCGGTAGCGGAAATTTTGAGCAGTTCGGAGAACCAGCAAATACCACCTCTGGCTAGCCCCAAAGTGGGGAGGGAATGGAGATTTTGCAGTATCCTTCTCCTGCCATGCCCACCAAGCCATGCCCACAGAACCGGTAGTAAAAAAAATTGGATTTCACCACTGGGGCAATTGCACTAATATGACATTTCCTGTGCTGCTTTAATTTAAAATGTTAATATTAAAATAAATGCATCTTTACTTCTTGTACCATGGTAATCCAAATGGAAACATTTGTTCTAGTAATGGGACCTGTCATGCAAATCAATTTATAATTTGGTAGCCATGGTTCAACAAAGCTGGAGAATCCCTGCTCTAGATGCCAGAAATAACTGCAGTAATTGAAAGAGAAATATAGCATGGTGCATCTCTGAAAGAGATTGCGATTTGGTTGGATTTTGTGCTGCTTTCATTTTTTTTTCTCCTTTGCCTTTATTTAGAATACATTTTTACTGGTAGTCCTCACTTAATAATCACAATTGGGACAGACAACTCCATTGCTAAGCAATGCAACCATTAAGCGAAACGTGACAGCGACTTGCAATTTTACTGCTGGCTTCTCCAGTGACTCTGTTTATTGGAAGCTGGCTGGGAAAAAACCTAAATCTCTATCATGTGATTGTGAGATGCTGCAGCAGTTGTAAATGTGGGGACTGGGTAAAGTTATTTTTTCAGCTCTATTGTAATTTCAGTCACTAAACATAGCAGTTATTAAGCATGGGTTATCTGTACATTGCAATATCTGCATTTCTTCAATACTTCTATTGTATTCTTTTGGATAAGTTCACTGTCCAAAGCAACAATGACAACAGACATTTGTGTTGCACATGGTCAGTTGATATATTGTTCTGGTTAAGATTGAGTTGTGTGGTTTTTGTTTTGATTTTTTTTAATTATATTATGACAATACCAGAATATGTCTTTTGTGCCCTTTTTTTACTGTGCATATGTATAACATGCCCTGCCTATTTGTAATAGAAATACAAAGAGAGAACACCACATAAAGATTTGGATAAAACAAGCACCTGTTTTATAACATGTCTATGGAGATTCTCAGTCAACCAAGTCATGATTGTCCCAAATGTGCTTTTTCAAAAGGCAACTTTACTTTCTTGTTTTTCTTTAAAGACGTTTCACTTCTCATCCAAGAAGCTTCTTCAACTCTGACTGGATGGTGAGAAACGGAAGGATTTATATTCCTTGCAGACAGCTGGTCATTTGCATTCTTTTAGAGAATCATTGAGGCCACTTGGAGGTTTATCTGTGTCCTCAGGGTCGCCTGAGTAGTGGAAATGGGTGTGGAGCAGTGATGGTATTCAGCCAGTTCTATCTGGTTTGGGCAAACAGGTAGTGGCAGCTGCAGGAGGCTCCACCCACCTGCCCGGATGTCATCCCGGTTTTGACGCTCTGCACATTGCTCACATTTGCAAACCAGTAGCGAAGGTAAGTGAATACCTCCCTTGGTGTGGAGATTTCTTGGAACTGCTGAAAGGACTATGGTTGTAATTTATTTTACTTCATGGGATTTTAATGAACCACTCGGGAGTTCAATGGTAGTAACTGCTTCAACTTAGTCAATCTAATAGTATTAGTGGCTAGGTTGATGCAACTCCTTAAACTAGTTTTAGCTGGCTTTGCTTAGGTACACTGGGTTAACTCATTCAGTGTAGTTTATAAATGATGAATGTACACTTTAGCATGTTGTATAAACACTGCCAGTTGCACTTTGTGCAATAAACTCCTTAAACTAGTTTTAGCTGGCTTTGCTTAGGTACACTGGGTTAACTCATTCAGTGTAGTTTATAAATGATGAATGTACACTTTAGCATGTTGTATAAACACTGCCAGTTGCACTTTGTGCAATAAACAGACTAGTCCCTGGGCCAATGGGGTTTGGGTGTCATTTCATACCTAATGGATACAGCAAGCAATCGAGATTCTGCATAGAATAGCTCAAATACAAACGATAAAAAAGATAAATCACAGACTTATACCTTTCAGATATCAGTGAACTGATAAAAATATCATTATTCCTTTCCAAACTGACTCATCTTTTAACTGATCAATACGGCTTACTTTCTACACCTAACTACTGTCAGCAAACAGTCAAGGCAGCAATAATTCAATGGTCTATATTGTGTTGTGGCTAAACTGGAAAAAGACTAACATCTGTTCATCTTCAACACCTTTTTTGAAAAATCGGCTTTTGCTCATAAACAAGGTCTTTCCTCCTAGGTTTATCAATAGCCCTCTTATTTTGAAAAACAAAAATATTCTTATTTAACGTATTTTTAAGTGAGGTGAATATTATTTATACAGGTACTTGAAGCAGTTTGTCAGAAATGAGCTATGTACCCTAATCTCTTTCTTTCATCAATAGCAAATGAAAATATTGGGAAAAGAATTCCTAGAACACGACATTAAAAAGCTCCTTGATGGAAACATAACACATGTTTGGGGAAAAGAATGGAAAAGCACATACATTTTGGAAATGGCCACGAGAATTATATTGCAATTCCGTTTTCATTTATTTTCATGAGTAACAACATGAAGGAGGAAAATTCCCATTTCAACATATTCACCATTTTCTGAAATGGTCACAATGCTATTTCTTATGAGTTCAGTATCACAAACATTCATAAACCATCTATGTCAAATGCCACACCTTGTTGAAATAGCAATTGGGAGTAAAGGCTGTCTAAGACAGGAGGGCAATGAAAAAAAAATTGCTCAATGATATGACCGATTCAAACATGTAGAGAAGGAACCCACAATACGAAATAAGAGGGGAGAAATCTAGCAGTTTGTTGTGCTGCATTTTATGAGCTAGTTTGGATAAATATTACAAGTAAGGAATAAATGGCATCCTCTCTCTTTAAGTGGATCTCTTAAGTGTCTACCTGGGAAAATGTTACAGAGTTTTATTATCCATGTAATTTTATTCTTGACAAATTTATGAACTTCATTAGAGAGAAATCTAGAATACGTCATCCACATTTTATTGTAATAATTCCTACTGGATATTATTTCTCCATGAAATGCTTTAGGTATTGTTTTAAACGATGGTGATGTATACTTTGCTCCTTTCTCTTTAATTTTAATCATACCTCTTCAGGTTTAACAGAATAACAGATTTGGAAAGGAGCTTGGAGATCTTCTAGTCCAACCCACTGCTCAAGCAAGAGACCTTATACCATTCAAGACAAGTGACCGTCCAATACCTTCTTAAAAAAATAAAATAAAATCCAGTGATGGAACACCCATAACTTCTAAAGGCAAGCTATTCCACTGGGTAATTGTTCTCACTGTTAGAAACCTTCTCCTTAGTTCTAGGTTGCTTCTCTCTTTGCTTAGTTTCCATCCATTGCTTCTTGTCTTGCCTTCTGGTGCTTTGGGAAATAGCTTGAGCCCCTCTTCTTTGTGGCAGCTCCTCAAATATTGAATTATTTTTTTTATTAAATGTTAATTGTTAAATATTGGTGAGAATGTTCATTTTGAACATTTACCCGTATTTCACGGCTTGAGCCCCTCTTCTTTGTGGCAGCTCCTCAAATATTGAATTATTTTTTTTATTAAATGTTAATTGTTAAATATTGGTGAGAATAGTTCAAAATGAACATTTACCCGTGTTTCACTGAGAGTGTTCTACTACTCCGCTAACAGGGAATGTTGATAATGACAGGGCTAAAGTGCCTTTGAGTTGAGCCTTTGACTCCTTTTGACTCCAGGAACACATCCATATAGTTTTCCTAGCAAAAGTACAGAAATACTGCAAACCACTTATAAATACTAGTTGTACCCAGTGGACTGGCAAATTCTATAAACAGGACTCTGGAACAACTATGGGATCACCATTGTCATTGCTTTTTGAGGAAAACTTGCAGAAGGCAAGTGTGTGTGCATATGTATATATTTAATTGTTTTGCAGTATAGAAAGGAAGAGATTATGGAATTTCTTTCTTTACTTAAACAAATGAGATGCAATTCTTATGTCTGAACATCGTTGCTGAACATTGTTTAATCTCTATGGATTTCTGTTTTGCTCATTCACTCTTATCAGCAGGAAGAGCAAAAAAGCCATGTTCAATAGCAGGATAATTTGCAACAAAGAGGACAAGGCAATAACAGTAGGAAATCATTACTACTGTAATGTGATAGAAAATGTGGAAAATATAAAAAGAGATATTTTCTTCTTAAAGCCTTTTAGTCTTTAGTCTTTCCATACATGGAAAATAATTTCCATGAATGCACTATATGGGCACATAAGCTAATCAACTGAATAAGAATACAAAATATGAAACAGTTTGTTCATCATCAACATTCTAATGTCCATTATGAAAGCTAAGGAATTAATTGCAGGGAAACTCACATTCATTTCAGCAGAATGAGAAAGGAAAAGATACTGTAGAAGGAAAAGAAGACGACACAAAATCGGTTTCCCATATTGCCATCAGCATTCTTCAAGCTGACTTACCTAACATCTGTACAGGTTATACATGAGATGTACCGAGTATTTGTTGTAATGAGGTTCAGCGGCACAGATGTCTCACTGTCAGAGGTTGGGTGTGCTCCACATTTAAAGTAGAATTCCTACAATATTGAAGAAGAGATAAAAGGAGGATTACATATCTGCACTTCATGTCCTCTCTTTATCTAAGCCTAAGTGAAGTTTGAGGCAGTAGATAAATCACTAATGTCAGGAGAAAAGGAGGATATTCATTAAGAGTAGTTAGAAAGAATGCCACACAGTATTTTTGTACAAGTTATATTGTAGCTCTTTGGATATCAGCTGAGAGAAAAAGTGCATTTGTACTTCTATTCATTCTGTGCAATTATCTCTTCTTCATTAAAGGAGAAAAATGAATAGACTGAGACAGGAACAGATTCTTGAAACTTCCATATTGCATGCAGTAAATATTTGATTGGAGTGGAGGATTTGCTACCATCCAAGTGTTCCTCAAAATAACAATGTGGTAGAGAGAACAAGGCAGAAGCACATATGGCTTTATCCAAATCTACTGTATATTATTTTTGGTCTGCTCTGTCCAAACAAATTGGACATACTCTGTCCAAACAAGCTTGTAATTACCATATTTATATGGTAATTGGTATATTATTTTTGGTCTGCTCTGTCCAAACAAATTGGACATACTCTGTCCAAACAAGCTTCCTAACAAACAGGAAGCAGCAGGTGAAGCTAAGCAAGATTACATCAAATACCTGTACAATTAGCACAGGGCCCCCCCCCCAAGGCTGTGTGCTCTCCCCACTTCTCTTCTCTCTGTATACCAATGACTGCATCTCCAATGATCCATTTGTTAAGCTACTGAAGTTCGCAGATGACACTACAGTGATTGGTCTCATTCGAGACAATGACGAATCCGCATATAGACGAGAGGTCGAACGACTAGCCTTGTGGTGCAACCAAAACAATCTGGAACTGAACACACTCAAAACCGTAGAAATGGTGGTAGACTTTAGGAGAAACCCTTCCATACTTCCAACTCTCACAATACTAGACAACACAGTATCAACAGTAGAAACCTTCAAATTTCTAGGTTCTATCATATCGCAAGATCTAAAATGGACAGCTAACATCAAAAACATCATTAAAAAAGGACAACAAAGAATGTTCTTTCTGCGCCAACTCAGTAAGCTCAAACTGCCCAAGGAGCTGCTGATTCAGTTCTACAGAGGAATTATTGAGTCTGTCATTTGCACCTCTATAACTGTCTGGTTCGGTTCTGCAACCCAACAAGAAAAACACAGACTTCAGAGGATAATTAGAATTGCAGAAAAAATAATTGCTACCAACCTGCCTTCCATTGAAGACCTGTATACTGCACGAATCAAGAAGAGGGCCGTGAAAATATTTGCAGATCCCTCGCATCCTGGACATAAACTGTTTCAACTCCTACCCTCAAAATGACGCTATAAAGCACTGCACACCAGAACAACTAGACACAGAACAGTTTTTCCCCGAAGGCCATCACTCTGCTAAACAATTTACTGTTTAGTAAATATTACTATTACTGAATCTGCACTACTATTAATCGACTCATAGTTCCCATCACCAATCTCTTTCCACTTATGACTGTATGACTATAACTTGTTGCTGGCAATCCTTATGATTTATATTGATATATTGACCATCAATTGTGTTGTAAATGTTGTACCTTGATGAACGTATCTTTTCTTTTATGTACACTGAGAGCATATGCACCAAGACAAATTCCTTGTGTGTCCAATCACACTTGGCCAATAAAATTCTATTCTATTCTATTCTATTCTATTCTATTCTATTCTATTCTATTCTATTCTATTCTATTCTATTCTATTCTATTCTATTCTATTCTATTCTATTGCCAAAGGCCAAGTATTGCCAAATTGCCAAAGCCTGGGAATTCTCAATCTTCAGCCTTAACATAATCAGAGGAGATCAGGATGGAGAATCTAGATCTAGATCTTCTAGTTCTCTGATGCCATTAAGAACCTGGCAACCATACACATACAAACACACACACACACACACAACCAGAGTATGTATGTATTATGTATGTATATACACACACTGTGTATGTATCTGTATATATAATAGGAATAGCAATAGCACTTAGACTTATATACTGCTTTACAGTGCTTTACAGCCTTCTTTAAGCAGTTTACAGAGTCAGCCTATTGCCCCCAATAATTTGGGTCCTCATTTTACTTACCTTGGAAGGATGGAAGGCTGAGTCAACCTTGAGTCTGGTGAGATTTGAACTGCCAAATTTCAGGCAGCCGGCAGTCAGCAGAAGTAGCCTGCAGTACTATATTCTAACCACTGTGCAACCATGGTTCATCATGCATTGCTCATAAAGCATAGTGCGTAATCCTTAAAACAAACATCCTTAAATTGCTGCTAGTTAAAGGTGTGTTGAAGCACCTAAAAAAAAACCCCACTAGCAGCAAGAACCTATATGCAAACATAATTTGAGATACTGCATGGAGGAAATAGGAAGACTTTTGTATGGCAGTTTTTAGTGATTATTGCCCAGTGGGTGGAAAGAGAAAAACATTTTTTCCCACGACAATGCTTTGAAATTCCCAAAGAATCAATGCATCAGAAGAAAACTCAGTTAAAAAGTATGATGCTATAGAGAGCTAAATGCAAAGTATGAAATAATTTACAATTTTGGAAAACAACAGCTTTGACTACCACTGGGTAGTCTGAAAAATTGTGAACCAAGGACATAAATAGTCCAGCAACAGCGGATAAGTACAAAACACATTGCACGGTGTGTTGCATTTAATAAGGAATATAATTTTCTCGATGAAAGGATTCAATTTTACTTTCTTGAGTATACATTTTATAGTGTCTGTTTTGCTGGCTTATTCAAATAATGTATAATTAGTGCAGTACAGATGCAGCTGCAAGGCAAAATTAAATCCTATTAGTTTAAGCCAGGTATTTTCAAAACCTATCAAACCTTTAAAGAGCAAGGACAGTTTTCAGTACAACATGGGCTGGTTGTTCTTGCTGGGCTCAAATTGCCGAGTGCATTAATGGTCATTGCAAACAGTGGATGGACCCACATGTTTTATTTGTTTTTATTTTATTTATTCCGTCAAGCATGTATTTGGTAACATATATAAGTACAAAACATGATTATGAATACATGAACTGGATAGGAATAAAAGGGAACATTAGGATAGGGACAGTATGCACGTTGTGGCTTATACACACCCCTTACAGACCTCATAGGAATGGGGTGAGGTTGACAGTTGACAGTCTTAGGTTAAAGTTTTGGGGTTCGAGGAAGAACGACAGAGTCCAGTAGTGCATTCCAGGCATTGACCACTCTGTTGCTAAAGTTGTATTTTCTGCAATTGAGTTTGAAGCGGTTTACCTTAAATTTGTATCTGTTGTGTGCTCGTGTGTTGTTGTGGTTGAAGCTGAAGTAGTCATTGACAGGTAGGACATTATAGCAGATAATTTTATGTACTAATCTTAGATCAAACCGAAGGCAGCATAGTTCTAAGTTGTCTAAGCCCAAAATTTCAAGTCTGGTGCCATAAGGTATTCTGTTGTGAATAGAGGAGTGGAGGACTCTTCTTGTGAAATATTTCTGGACTCGCTCAATTGTATTAATGTCCAATACGCAGTGCGGGTTCCAGATAGATGAGGTGTATTCGAGAATTGGTCTAGCAAATGTTTTGTATGCTCTGGTTAGCAGCAGAGGTGGATTTCAGCAGGTTCTGACCAGTTCTGGAGAACCAGTAGCGGAAATTTTGAGTAGTACGGAGAACTGGTAGTAAAAAAAATTTCTGGGCCTGCCCCCATCTATTCTCTGCCTCCCAAGTCCCAGCTGATTGGGAGGAAATGGGGATTTTGCAGTAACCTTCTCCTGGATTGGGGAGGGAATGGAGATTTTACAGTATCCTTCCCATGCCACACCCACCAAGCCACGCCCACAGAACCGGTAGTAAAAAATTTTGAAATCCGCCACTGGTTAGCAGTGTAGTATTTCCAGAGAAGACTCTACATGATTAGGTTAACAGTTCTTTAATCATTCATGATTTACGATGATGAATTCATGATGATGAATGATGAACATTCAGCTTATGTCCATCCACAGCCTTCAGCAAGGTAATTCTTAGAAAGCACAATGGGGCCATATTTGGTATGGTGAGAGAAACTGGCAAATAAAAAAAAATAGTTTGAAAATGAATCAAATCTACCTAGAGGCTGTGGAGAAAAATACTCTCCCCTTAATCCCCTCTGGGAGAGATAGCTAGGTTCAATTACTCTATTCTAAAACCTTCCCTTTCTGATCAGAGTAACAGGTCCCTGTAATTCCTAACATGTAGGATAAATAAACAGACACAACACAGGAGAGCAGAACTAACCACATATGGATACAATCAATTTATTTATTACCCAGGAAAAAAATAAAGATGACTCCATATAGCCACTGCTGGTAAAGGTTGGACAGAATTTCAAGAAATCAAACCTTCTTAAAATATTGAATACTATCTCTGTATTTACATCTGTCCTCAAATAAAATTGCTGCATTAAAATATATATTTAATGCTTTGATTAATGTAACTTTGTTATTTTCAATATTTCAGTGTCATCACAATTACAGATATTAAGGTAGTTCATAAATCAATCATAAAAACAACCAAAACCATAAACATAACAAGTCTCATAAAACTTCAGCAAAACAGTACTGTTCAGGTAAGAAGTTGGGTAGATCCTAGTCTCTAAAATTATGTCAAAAAAGCCATATTTTAACCATTCACCAAAGGTAATTAAAAGAGAAGCTACCTAGATTTTGGGGGAAGTATATTTAAAAGGTTGAAGCACCAGTGTTTAGAGGTTCTTGCTCCCTTAATTTCCTATACTGAAAGAACCTGGAACATCTGCTCTCAAATGAAATAAATGAGCTGGTCAGGGTCAATTTATAAGCTATCATATTCATTCCTTGTCTATCTCTAAACAGCCGCAGTTAAGTATTTCAGTTTGGAATATTTAACATGAAACTACTAAACTCTACAGTCATGCATAACAGTTATCTCCCCCATGTATGTGATATTTTAATCCACACTTTTTATCTTCTACATTTCCTAAATGTTTCCTAGAACAAATGTGTAGAGTATGAGCATATCTCCTGCATTACCTGCAGAAGTTTCTGGGAAATGTAATTCAGATAGGATTCCTTGGCCCACAGATATCTTGTGCATACTGATTCGGACATCATGCCAAGCCATTATGTGGTTTATTTATTGGGGTTGCAATGTTTGGATTAGTTATGAGTCCTCCCATAACACTTCAATTTAACTTTTATGTACACATAAAATAGGTACACGTATCACTGTGGTTGTAACAGTATATATTTATTTACAAAGTTTAGACGGCCACTCCATGTGTCACACACAATTCCCTAATTTGTAATGGGGATTAAAATTATATGTGTGAAATTAAGCAGGACTCAGAAGGACTGCAATATCCTTATTCTGGCCTTGTCAAAGATTATTAATCAATGCAATCAATGCCATCTCCATTCTGAAACTTAGTCTACAACTGGCCTAAAGCAGGTCCATATAAATGTTATTCTCTCAGTTGTAGCCCAACCACTTTCTCCATAATTCTGCCCAAGAAGAGGAGGTTAAAGACAAGATGATAATTTGTCTAGTCTATCTGGTTTGAAGGATGGCTTCTTGAGCAGAGGACTACCACCATTTCTTTCAAAGAAGTGGTAATGTTTCCTCTGTCAAGAATGGATTAATCACCACCCTGGCTCAGCTCCCTATCCTGTTTCTGGAAGTTTTCATCAATCAGGAATCCAGATTCTCACAAGCAACTGAGATGATATTACAAAGGACCTTACGTAGACCTGTTGGAAGAAATATCCATCTGGGTTCAGTTCCAAGTGGGGACAAAGACACTGGAAACATGGAGGCTGCTTGGAAAGATGGTTTAATGGTGGTCAGGATCACATGGCTTGAGATCCTGAACAGAAAGGGGCCTGAGATCCTGTGTGCTCCCTGGTTTTATGATTTTTCTGAGCTTTGACCTTTCTGGGGCACAGGAAGAGTATCCTGATTGGTTGTCCGACTCCCAGGGGGTGGGGGTCTTAGCTAGCCTTGCTGGCTGTCTCTCAAGCTTGCTTGAGCCTTGCCATGTGGTGAGTTTCAGTTGTATTGTGTTGCAAATCATGGGGGGATTGAGTGAGCTTGGTTGAAGCCTTAATTGCCCATTGACAAAGGTGGGGAGAATGAGTGAGCTTAGCTGAGGCTTTTAATGGCCCATTGACAAAGGTGGGGGGGAGTCAGGAAGTTGCAGGGAGCTCCTTTGTCTTTTAAATATGTTTCTCCATTTCTCATCCAGGAAGGTATAATATTCTGCTTTTTAAAATATTTCCTAGAATATTTCATTCTTCTAGGAGGGGGGTGGGTGCTAAATTCCTACAATCCCTACTTTTTTTTTTTTTCAAAACGTGAGTTTTGAAACATGCTCTTGGCAAAAATTAAAATTGATCAAATCAGTGGGTGCTTTTAATTTTCCTGATGCAAAGGAAGCCATTGATAGAGACAACAGAAAAAAAGATTCCTTCAGTGGCTCCCAAAAGCTTTCAACCATGAAGGTCTAGCAGCCAGGGGAAAAGTTCTGGTAAGAATTTTACAGTATCCAATTTTCTATGCCAATTAATTTCAGCTGTTAGATATCACTTTCTGAGAGCTTCCAGTCAGGTCAAGCAAGCACACATCCCAAAATTTTCACAGCCATGGCTTTCCTTTAAATTACAGGCTGCCCATTTCCAAGGGTTGGTTACTAAACCTGCCCTAGCTCTTACTTTAGTCTATCCAAGATTTTTTTCCAGTCCAAATTGAGGTTAATCAGTGTGCAATCCAGTCTTTTTCCTTTCTTTTCTTTTTCTTTTTTTTTTTAAATTACACACAATGAGCCCTGGGACTTCTACTCATGAGACCACCAGTGCAACATATCTTGCTTTACTGGGCAACTGGGCAGCATCATTTGTGAGTCATAGTCAGGGCTTGGGTTTTGGATATCACTGTTTCTGCTATCTCTTCAAGAGAGGAATTGCCTGAGGGGGATGCCCCTCCCCCATGGAATTAGCAGGGAGATCTGATTCCTTGGGCTTTTAGTGCCACAGAGCAAAAATCAACCTAAAAGTCTTGTGTGGAGGTAAGTGAAGGGAATAGACTAATTCTGAATGGTGTGTCTCTCTGTGTGTGCCTGTGTATGCAGCTACTTTTACAATTCAGGCAATACAAACAATACAAACATGCTGGACAAATTTCCCTACCATTAGACAGAAATCTAACATGTTCAGAACTTACTGTGGTAGCCACTTTCAAATACAATCCTTACATGAGTACTTTAGACTGATTACAATGTAAATGAGACAAGAAAGAAAACCTTACAATGAATTTTCCACCCTCCCCCATAGTCTTTCCAGTTGTCTTCTGGGAATTGAAAAGAGTCTTTTAGTCTTTACTTGTACATCTCAGGGTCCTTTTTTTTCATGTCTGCTGGGTAGCATGCTTGGTAATAAGGCTGGTTAGTCAGGCTTGGAAGGTCTGCTCCAATCTGGTTGCTGTGATGACTTTCAGTGGGAGCTGGATTCAAACTCAATTCCTGGCTCCAACAAATGGAAGGTCTCCTCTGGGGGCAGCATCTGGAACCATGCGCTCTGCTTCCACAATTGCAGAGTCATCTTTTCAGGGCTGAAAGATATTAGAACAGAATCTCCTCCCCACTTTTGTGGGTAATCTTCTCAGGAAAGGCATTGTAACAGGATTAAAAAGGGGGGGGGTAGATATCTTGCAGGCAGAGTTTGAAAAGATACAACACATCAGTATTGCAGTTACTAAAAGATAATGCAGTTTCAACAAAATGCAGTTTCAACAACTGATGAGAAAGAAAAAACTGGATTCACATGCTTCAGGAACAGGTAAAATCATTTAAACACACAGTAAATGCAAGACTGAATTTTTTTTTCTCTTGTAAGTGAACTTAAAACGTTTCCTCATAAACTTATCTTGTAAGTGAACTTAAAATGTTTCCTTATAAACTTGAGTTGTTACTTTAAGATAAAGAGGAGAAAAAAGCAGAAATGAAAAGTTCTGTACCCTATTCCCGGTGGCCACGAAAATAGGGCAAAGGCTTTCTTTTCTTTTCTCTCTCTCTCTTTTCCCTATTTTATTGCTTCAACCTTTTGTTTTGTTTTCCCTAACAATTTAAAATTCTTGTCTCTAGAGATCAGATACATTTTACAGTTACAATTACCTCAAGGGCCCACAAAGACAGACATACACACATAAAAACAAGGAGGACAGAGGAAAACAAAACTCTGAGATTTACACACACTGATCATTCCGCCATAAATCTCAGTTAAATTAGGAAGGCACAAATCTTAACAGACAGACCACGTGGTTCCATAGAAGACAGAGAAAGAGACAAACAAACAAACAAACAAACAAAACCCAAACATTCCTATTTATATATTTCCCTTTTCTTTTAAGTACCTTTATTTAGCCAGATTTGTTTCCTATTCTCATCTTTATTACACAATTTCCTCAATTTCTTTTCCGCATACCAGGTAAAACTGGCAGCCTCCGGGCACTCAGGCCCCAGCAGGTTTTCAGGGATTTCCCTCCACCCTCGAGCTACTGCTTCCCATGTTTCCCTCTCCGATGTGAGGTTTTATTTTCACTTTGGCTTAGCGGGTGGATCCTCCTACAGTTTTCAGAAAAAAGTTCTGGGAAGGACTTGACTCCCTTCTGTCAAGTATGAGCACCTTCCTGTTAAGGGAGCTTCCGTTTTGGATCAAAAGGTGATCCCAGAGGACCTACTGCCCTGCCAGTAGGTACGAGCACCTCTTCAACACTGCTTCCTGCTTCCTTTTAGCATACCAGGCAGTACTGGCAGCCTCCGGGCATCCAGGGCCCCAAGCAGATCTCCTGCTTCCTTTTTTCTCCTTTTTCTTTTTACTCTCTTAATTGCTTCATTCACACTTACTTTCCTCTCGCTCGGCTTCCGTTCCTAATAAACACAAAGTTCCACGTTTGGCTTCCCCCCCTTGCTTTCTCTATCCTACCGGTCACGGCTCGGTGGAGCTAGCAGTAGGCAGAGGTGCGGCTAGAGGTTGCTCAAAGAGGTGGAATCAGACTGTTTCCTTAGGTGGAATCCCACTATCACACACTTCTTCCTTCCCTAACAGAAGGTCCTGTGCTCTGGCAAACCCCCCATGCTCTCCAGACTTTTGGTCTTTCTGCGGTTAGGAAATGCACAGAGGATGCAAGATCCAGCTGTGATTGGGAGCAGGGCTCTCTCATTCACACACATGCAGGCATACACATATTTCCCATGCTTTTCCATGCTTAAAATTAAAATTTAGAGGTACTCACCTTCTTTCCAAGCAGTCTTTGAGCTCAACACTCAAAACCCCTTTAAAACCTAGTTCCAAATGGCCAAGGTCCAGGAAAACTTACCCACAGACTCAATGGGTCTGCTGCTAGCAAGGGAGGCTTACCTGGGCCAGGTCCATTGGTTAGGTTAACAGAGTCCCATCTGGGTCGCCAATTGTTGGAAGAAATATCCATCTGGGTTCAGTTCCAAGTGGGGACAAAGACACTGGAAACATGGAGGCTGCTTGGAAAGATGGTTTAATGGTGGTCAGGATCACATGGCTTGAGATCCTGAACAGAAAGGGGCCTGAGATCCTGTGTGCTCCCTGGTTTTATGATTTTTCTGAGCTTTGACCTTTCTGGGGCACAGGAAGAGTATCCTGATTGGTTGTCCGACTCCCAGGGGGTGGGGGTCTTAGCTAGCCTTGCTGGCTGTCTCTCAAGCTTGCTTGAGCCTTGCCATGTGGTGAGTTTCAGTTGTATTGTGTTGCAAATCATGGGGGGATTGAGTGAGCTTGGTTGAAGCCTTAATTGCCCATTGACAAAGGTGGGGAGAATGAGTGAGCTTAGCTGAGGCTTTTAATGGCCCATTGACAAAGGTGGGGGGGAGTCAGGAAGTTGCAGGGAGCTCCTTTGTCTTTAAAATATGTTTCTCCATTTCTCATCCAGGAAGGTATAATATTCTGCTTTTTAAAATATCTCCTAGAATATTTCATTCTTCTAGGAGGGGGGTGGGTGCTAAATTCCTACAGACCAAAGGGCTTGTTGGAAGAAATATCCATCTGGGTTCAGTTCCAAGTGGGGACAAAGACACTGGAAACATGGAGGCTGCTTGGAAAGATGGTTTAATGGTGGTCAGGATCACATGGCTTGAGTTCCTGAACAGAAAAAGGGCTGAGATCCTGTGCGCTCCCTAGCTTTACGCTTTTTCTGAGCTTTGAACTTTCTGGGGCACAGGAAGAATATCCTGATTGGTTGTCAGACTCCCAGGGGGTGGGGGTCTTAGCTAGCCTTGCTGGCTGATGTAATCTTCCCAGGTGTCATGTGGTGAGTTTCAGTTGCTAGATGGGTCCTATTATGTTGCAGATGATGATGGCCCATTGACAAAGGTGGGGAGAATGAGTTTCTACCTCTGACCCATTGACAAAGGTAGGGGGAAATGAGTGAGCTTGGCTGAGGCTTTAATGGCCCATTGACAAAGGTGGGGGGGAGTGAGTTTCTGTCTCTGACCCATTGACAAAGGTGGGGGAGTCAGGAAGCTGCTTTGTCTTTAAAACATGTTTCTCCATTTCTCATCCAGGGAAATATATTCTGCCTTTTTAAATATTTTCTAAAATATTTCATTCTTCTAGGAGGGGGGTGGGTGCTAAATTCCTACAGGCTTAAAGGATCAAACTCATCCCCAATAAGGCCTCAGTCATCTCCTCTGGACCTGCCCATCTGAAATCAAGCTCCAAGTAAATCCAAGTGACTTTCTTCTTCAGATGCTTTGAAAATAACTCACAGCTGCTCCTTATATATCCTTTATTGCTTGTGCCTACCCAATAGAAAATAGATCACTCTGAAAAGAGTCACTCTGAAAGTAAAATTCGCAGTATCTAAATTTGATAAATAAAAATAAATAAAAAGGGGCTGCTGGGAGACAAAAGAGCAGGGAAGTATTGATGTTTCACTACTGTTATTCCCCTTGGGTAAGTCTGGATTATAGTGAAATATGCTTTAATGGGAATGGGAACCAGGTATTGTGTTTGCGGGCAAATAGACAAAAAGGGAAGTCACTATGCTTCTGGGACTTAGGCAAGAAGCAAAGTGAATTAGAACAAATTTTATGTCTAAAAAAGGTGGAAAGAATAGCAACCACATGCTTTAACACTGAACTGAGAGGATTTGGGCTCCCACTATGCCGTTCTACAGATGGAAAAATGCCTGGAGGCAGTAACCTTAAAAACAAAACCTCTCACCTTTGGCTACTGCTTTTTTTCCACCTCTTTTCATTTTTAAAGAATCTTTCAGCTGGTGCAGTTGATGAGTGCTTCTAAAAACCTTACGTTCCAGCAGCAAAAATGTTCTCCAACTTTCCAACAAGATGAGAGCGCTGACAGCTGCCTGATTTTAGGAGCTTCTACCTTACCTCCTCTTTCTGACTGCTTGTCATTTCTGAGTTAGGCAATCTCCTAATCCTTAAAGTCTTCATTCTAAACAATAGATATTGTTAATATTGTTACTGTATAGCAGCATGACCTCTGGTCCATGTACTACTGTGGTTTACAATGTCCATCAGCAGTTTTCCAAGGATTCAGACAATCTCCATCTGCTTCGAGATGTTAGGATTTGAACCTGGGATCTTTTACATGCAGTTTATATAGACTACATACTATACTGGGCTGTAGATCTACCTCCTGGTATCCACCAGCATCTCAAACACATCCCTGCCCAAACAAACATACCTTAAAACAGCCAAATGAGTCAGATTATCTGATGGAGAATGCATGACACAGACACAAAAGCCATCAAGGGAACTGATTCAAAGAGAGAAGCTGCCCACTAAATAAATGGATACTTTGGTTACTTAGTTTCATAGCAATTAACCAGAGTTTCAGCAAGGATAAAGGTTTAATGTTCAAGAACATTTGCACATGAACTTACACAGCAGCTGGCTGTGATTGCCTACTGATGCTAACTTTGTAGACGCAGAATCTCAGTTTTAGATTTTAATCATGAGGAAAATGCTGCTGCATTAATGATATAAGCAAGAATTACAAATCAAGTCATTTTAGTCCATAGTCCATCTTGCTTACTCTTGCTCCCGCATAAAAGCATCGTTAATGGGTTTTTATAAAGGCTTTATTTTATTACTGTATTCCAAAATAAATTGTTCCCTCTCCTCCTTCCATGTGTATTTCAGTTAATCTTGCATCTGTAAATGATTTCTCATTTCTCTTGGATGTATAATCCAGAGATACTGATTCAGTAAATGTATGAAAGATTTTTTTGAGGGGAAAAGGATATTTAAATGTTATTGAGAACAGATGTTCAAAATTACCATATTTTTCACAGTATAAGCACCTTTTTACCCCCAAAAAGAGGGTGAAAATCTGGATGTGTCTTATAGTCCGAATGTAGCCCCACCCACCCGCCAGCCCCCACCCTTCGGAGGTTCTCAGCCTCCACATGTTGCATTTTCCAGCGGTTTCAGGTGGCGGGGACCCTCACATTGGCAAAAATGAGCATCACATTTTCGGTCTCTGCACCTGGGAGATGGGCGGCGGAAACAGTTAGGGTGCTGCTTGGATCCAGCTGAAAACCACCGCTGTGTTTTCATGAGGACACATGGCTCTGCGAATTGCTTCAGGGAATTGGGGAGGAAAATGTCGGATGCATGGAGGCAATGCTCTTTTTCCTGTCATTCCTCCCCAAAGCAATCTGCAGAGTCGCACACCCTCCTCCTCCTTTTCCACAGTCTCACTTTCTCTTTCCTCCTAGCCAGATCCATCTCCCACGCCAGGAGCAGAAGCTGACTGCCCTCAGCCTGGGTCATTTGGAGACCCTTGCCTTACACCTCTCATGCAGAAGCACTTTCTTCGCAAGAGCATTGCCTCCATGCATTTTCTGGCGTTTTCCTCCCTGATTCTCCAATGCAATTCGCAGAGCTGCGCGCCCTCCTCTTCGATCGCTAAAGGGGAAGAAGAAAACTCTGGGCACATTGAGAAGATCCGTATAGGGAATATGTAAAGCCAAGAATAGGGCTCCACCTGGACTAGATGGTCTGCCCCGGTGAGGGGAACGGTAACGAGCATATATGGGTGTCAGGTCAAAGGTAGAGAGAAAAAAGACTACCAAGGGTGGACCTTGGAAACACACACTCACTCCTCACAACACACACTCCTGTTGCTGGAAGAAGGTCGAAGTTGGTTCCCACCCCCTTGCTCTCTTAAACTGAACTGCACTGATTTCTGACTTGCTGATTCTGGGAGAAAGTAGCAGCCGGCCACTGTGAAGACAGCACTGATCCGTTTCGGGTGCTCAAAATGCCAAGTGGCTGTGGGGAGCTGAGACATTTCTCCTTCATGCCATTCAGTTTAAGAGAGCAAGGGGGGGAACTAACCTTGACTGCAGATGGAGCCCCTCTGGGCAGGAAGACCATTTGGGAGGAGAAGGTGGCTGAGGAAAGAGGAGTGTAGGCACAAAGGAAGGCGCAAGGATGGGGGGGGGGAGACGCAGCCCTTCTCCTCTTCTCCAGCAAAAGTGTATGTCTTCTCAATGTGCCCAGAGTTTTTTTCTTCCCCTTTAGCCACCAAGAGCTTCAAGTTCTCCCAGGGTCTGTCTGGAAGCAGCTCCAACAGTTCTGACGGCTGCCTTCACAACTTGTGTGATGACTGGAGATTGACACTCCCTACAGCAGTAGACTTCTCCTTAATCTCTCGAGATTTCTGCCCCCATGACTGCTGGGTGAGAGTGGTGCATGCAGACCACCTGTAGGCTTCGGGTGTGTTGAGTTGGCTTGCATCTTCAAGGAACTCATGGCTTGCCGGGTGCTGCGCAGGAGGTGTAAGGTAAGGCGCTGCCACCCAAAAACTGTTGCTGCGATTTCCGCTGCCTGGAACCGTGCTCTTTCTTTGCCTCCGCACACCCCATTTTTGAAATTGGGGATGCAGCGGAGATCTCCAGGCAGTGGAAATCGTGACAGTGTTGTTTTTGGGTGGCAGCGCCTTGCCTTATGCCCCCTACATAGTGCCTGCTTCGCCAACCAAATCCCGACCTCTGCGCTTCCCCAGGCCACTTTGAAATCAGGCTCTGACCAAGTCAGCAAAGGTGCAGGGGGCTTGCTGGAAAGCTTGGCACCATGTTTATAAGATGGCAGCATCCAGGAGGATTGAAGTACTGGGTCTCTATGGGGCCTTGCTGCGAGAAAGCCAGGCTTTCAACGCCTACAACTATGGGTAGGAAGACGGGGGCATCTCGAGGGTGCAGCCTTCAGTGCCAAGTCCGTCTTCTGCCCCCATGAAAATCATCCCCCACCCCACCCTACATACTCCAGTTAAATAGAGTGATAGGATTTGTTTTAAATTGATAAAAAGATCTGTGTTACTCGTTATCAAAATCCGAATGAAAGACAGGATGCTGCTGAGCCTGATGCTGGTAGGCAGAGGCAGAATTCTTTTTTTCTTGTTTTCGTCCACAAAAATTAAGGTGCGTCTTATACTCCGGTGCGTCTTATAGTCCGAAAAATACAGTAGTCACCTTCCAATTCATATCGTCATCTTTCTGCAGTTTGAAAATAAGATTCCCAATCTGTAAATACTGGGGATTAGAAGAATTTGAACCAAGGTGGTATGGTCATGCTTTGCATTATTTGACTAAGCTTCTGCAAAACTGTCAACCTGCTAATTATATATTTTCAAAATTGGACAATTTCAAATGGATTGGTTTCTTTCCCTTTTGGGAATTGAGAGTGAAGGAGGGACCAGATCTGAAATGAGTCAAGGGTCTGTTAGAAATACACTGTTTTAAATAAAAAAAGCACACCTATAATAGAAGAACACAATTATAGAAATGTGCTTAGCTTTTAATAAAATATATAAATATGAAGATTCAATTAAATGAGCAATGTTCCTCTAAATGCCTGACGATTACCCATAGGACTAACATTTCCTAGTAATTAATCTCATAGCAGACTTTCTTGCAGAATTAGATGCCAGCAGCAAACCTGAAGAACTTAACTGTAGCATATTCCAGCTTTCTACAAAGACTCAATGGGCTTAAGTAAAGCAAGATTCTTTTTTTTTTCATGTGACATGAGATAATATTTGGAGACCTCAGGTTGATCAGATCTGTATCCAGGGGTGAAAGCCAGCAGGTTCTGACAGGTTCTGGAGAACCGGTAGCGGAAATTTTGAGCAGTTCGGAGAACTGGCAAATACCACCTCTGGCTGGCCCCAGAGTGGGGTGGGAATGGGGATTTTGCAATATCCTTCCCCCAGGAGTGGGGAGGGAATGGAGATTTTTCAGTATCCTTCCACTGCCACGCTCACCAAGCCATACCCACCAAGCCACGCCCACAGAACTGGTAGTAAAAAAAATTGGATTTCACCACTGGCTGTATCTTTATGTTGTGGATTGACAATGCTGTAAGCCACCTAAAAGTCATTGTGCCAACAAGCCAAGCTATACTTTAACTTCAGAGAAATCAGAGCCTTTTATATATCTAGCTTATACTGAGTCAGGGTAATGCCCTATCACGGACAAATATCTCAGGGAGAGGTTTTTTTTTGAGAGAGAAAGAGAGTACCTATCCTCTGAGGTTATTTAAGTTCTAAGGCCACAGATAAATGTTCAAAGTAGTGTTCTCCCACTGAGCCATATTTTTTTAAAACCAAGAACACAAAATGGTCTCTTACTGATTAGCATTCAACCAGACTTGTCATACGTTGTCCTAGGAGAGAAAAGGGAAGGTGGCAGAAAGGCATAACTTTTCCGCTAGTATCTAACATCTTTTTCAGAAAAATACCTTTATATGTGCTTTAATAAATGCAGTTTCTCTGCCTCTCTCCCCGGGAAAGGTCAGAGTTGATAAAGAAACTGAGACCAAGCGCACTGCAGTTGGACAACCTTGATGGGGAATTAGCGAAGGAGATTGAATCTAAAGACTTTTTTGATCATGAATAGCAAATCTTTCTTCTTCTTCGCCAGAGGCATTCTGAAAAGGGCAGTGGGTTCAGTCAGTCAGTGAGCAGGCAGAAAGTCCATATTGGAGAACAGCACTTAGGTTTCTTTGATGCTTTCATATCTTTTTGCCTGTGGTCACATGGATATATATATATATATATTTTGTACTTCGGAAGCTTTTATACTGAGAAACCTGGGTGAATTGTGAAAAGATTTTGAGTAGGATAAGATGTGGTATAAGATTTTAAGTAAGCTAAGGTGTAGCATGTAATATTTTAACCTACGAGGCAGTTTCTGTTTTCATTCTGTTTTAGAAATATGCCAGGTTCAAATAGTCACCCAAACATTATCCTTCAGGGTTGGTTTGTTTGTTTTGCAAAGGTTACTTGAGTTTTTACAATTAAATAGAGAATGATTAATGCAAAATATTGCAACCAGGTAAGTTTTTCACTAATTATGTTTGATCAAATAAAATGATTAAAATTTATTTATTTATTTATTTATTTATTTATTTAGATTTTTATACCGCCCTTCTCCCGAAGGACTCAGGGCGGTGTACAGCCAAATTATAAAAAACAACACAATGTACAATTAAAACAAAAACTTAAAACAAGCATAATCCATAAATGGCCGAAATTTAAAACGATCAAATTTAAAACCCTTAAAATTCATAAATAATAACCCCGATTAAAATTATTTAGGATTAAAAATTTAAGCCAGTCCCGCTTGAATAAACAAATGCGTTTTCAGCTCACGGCAAAAGGTCCGAAGGTTGGGTAATTGGCACAAACCAGGTGGAAGTTTGTTCCAAAGGGTAGGAGTTCCTACAGAGAAGGCCCTTCCCCTGGGGGCCGCCAGCCGACATAGCTTGGCGGACGGCACCCTGAGAAGACCCTCTCTGTGTGAGCGTACAGGTCGGTGGGAGGCATAAGGTAACAGCAGGCGGTCCCGTAAGTACCTGGGCCCTAAGCCATGGAGCGTTTAAAGGTGGTAACCAAAACCTTAAAGCGCACACGAAAGACCACAGGAAGCCAGTGCAGACTGCGCAGGAGCGGCGTTACGTGGGAGCAGCGTGAGGCTCCCTCAATCACCTGCGCAGCTGCATTCTGAACTAACTGAAGCCTCCGGGTGCACTTAAGGGAAGCCCCATGTAGAGAGCATTGCAATAATCCAAATGAGAAGTGACAAGAGCGTGAGTGACCGTGCATAAGGCATCCCGGTCAAGGAAGGGGCACAACTGGCGGACCAGGCGGACCTGGTAAAAAGGTCTCCTGGAGACGGCCGCCAAATGGTTTTCAAACGACAGCCGTCCATCCAGGAGAACACCCAAGTTGCGCACCCTTTCCATTGGGGCCAATGACTCGCCCCCAACAGTCAGCTGCAGTTGCAGCTGACTGTACCGGGGTGCTGGCATCCACAGCCACTCCATCTTGGAGGGCTTGAGCTTGAGCCTGTTTCTCCCCATCCAGACCCGTACGGCTTCCAGGCACCGGGACAGCACTTCGACAGCTTCGTTGGGGTGGCCCGGGGTGGAAAAGTACAGCTGCGTGTCATCAGCGTACAGATGGTAACTCACCCCGAAGCCACTGATGACCTCGCCCAGCGGCTTCATATAGATGTTAAACAGGAGAGGCGAGAGAATCGACCCCTGAGGCACCCCACAAGTAAGGCACCTCGGGGTCAATCTCTGCCCCCCTGTCAACACCGTCTGCATCCGGTCAGAGAGATAGGAGGAGAACCACCGATAAACGGTGCCTCCCACTCCCAAACTCTCCAACCGGTGCAGCAAGATACCATGGTCGATGGTATCAAAAGCCGCCGAGAGATCTAACAGGACCAGGGCAGAGGAACAACCCCTATCCCTGGCCCTCCAGAGGTCATCCACCAACGCGACCAAAGCTGTCTCCATACTATGTCCAGACCGGAAGCCGGACTGGAACGGGTCTAGATAGACAGCTTCATCCAGGTACCGGGGGAGCTGCCATGCCACCACACTCTCTACAACCTTCACCACAAAGCGAAGGTTGGAGATTGGACGATAATTTCCTAAAATAGCCGGGTCCATGGAAGGGTTCTTAATTAATTAGAATTAATTAATTAATTAGTAGGGAGCTATATAAATCAATTTTCAATCAAAATGTATAAATGAATGGAATGTACTTACACAAACACAAAAGTTCCCTGTGAAATCATGGAAAGCTGATCCTTTGTATACAGTTATGCGTACAGTTAGACACACACACATAAAACCAATATTTCTGTGTGTGTGTGTACAGAATATATATTCTATAGATATATAGAACCAATATTTCTGTACACACACACACACATACACACACACACACACACATATAGAACCAATACTTCTCTGTGTGTGTTTGTGTGTGTGTGAATGTGAATATATATATATATATTTGTGTGTGTGTGTGTGTGTACAGAATATTTCTGTACACACACACACACATATATATATATAGTGTGTGTACAGAAATGTTGGTTAGATTATCAGTCAACCATTACCTTGCTTCAAGGCTGACGAATGCAAAGGTAAATATCCATTAAACTGTGGGAAAAAACTAAATATGCATTATTAAAATTAGCCAGTTTTTTCTTTATTTCATGTTCACTGAGGAGAAACAATGTTTCAAAGGGGATTCATGCTAACTTGCAATAAATATTTTTTTTCTATCTCTGTAGTATAAATTGCTGGGTAGATTCTTCTGTGTTTCAGCCAGGAAACCAAACACTTAAGTTAATGGAGTTTGTAATTTATGCAAATATTACATTTATCAGCTTTTGATATTTGTCATATTACACCTGAGTTTTACTTGCTACCCTTGTGAATGTGGGAATTTAAAAAGTGAATGATATGTTTATATAAAGGGACAGGATCATCCTGCTCATATTGGTTGTTCATTGCTGTTTTCATAATGTATTGGATATTTGTAGATATAAATCGAATGAATAATATCTATGACTCTCTGGTCAGATTTCTGAACATGCTGTTCATCCTGGCTGCTCATCCTGGTGAATTAGTTGATATGGAGGTGAAATTATGTAACATGCTTACTGGGACACTAATCTACTGATGACCTGAGTATTTGCTTCAACTTGTAGCTGGTCAGAAAGTTTAAACTTTTTGCAAATATCTTCAACATTTGGTAAATAATTTTGATTTTTTTGGATCCCAGAGAGGGCTTTGGTAGTCTTTACTCTACTCATTACTCTATGGTAAATATTTCTCTTAAAATGCAACCATTCTAATTTATTCCAATTTTTAGGGAGTTTTGAACTGCATTACAGTATTTGGAAAAATACTAGATCTTAGTCTCTAATGTGATTTGCCTTTCCTTAGATTTGACATGTGTTTTCCATTCTGAGTAGTTCTTTGAAATGTGTATCTTTGTCGCCTGTCTCTGTCACAGCTTGGCTGAAGCAGCTTCTTGGATGAGACGTGAAACATCTTCAAAGAAAAACCAGAAAGTCCAGCTGACTCTTGAAAAAGCACATTTATTTTTTTTTGTTTACATTTATACCCCGCCCTTCTCCGAAGACTCAGGGCGGCTTACAGTGTATAAGGCAATAGTCTCATTCTATTTGTATATTTTTACAAAGTCAACTTATTGCCCCCCCAACAATCTGGGTCCTCATTTTACCTACCTTATAAAGGATGGAAGGCTGAGTCAACCTTGGGCCGGGCTCGAACCTGCAGTAATTGCAGGCTACTGTGTTCTTAATAACAGGCTTTTACCAGCGTGAGCTAAACCGGCCCCTGGTTTTGGATAACCTTGATCTGGATGACTGAGAATCTCCATAGGCATACAGTATTAAATATGTCCAGTTTGATGAAATGAAGGACTTGGGGTGGCATGATAGTAAGTGTTCCAATATCAAAGGGGCTGCCACAAAGAAGAGGGGGTCCCACAAAGAAGAGGGGGTCAACGTATTTCCCCAAACACTGAATGCAGAATAAGTAGCAAGGGATGGAAACTAATCAAGGAGAAAACCAACTTATAACTAAGGAGAAATGATCAGTGGAATGACTTTTTTTTTAATTTGCATTTATATCCCGCCCTTCTCCGAAGACTCAGGGCGGCTTACACTATGTTAGCAATAGTCTTCATCCTATTTGTATATTTATATACAAAGTCAACTTATTGCCCCCAACAATCTGGGTCCTCATTTTACCTACCTTATAAAGGATGGAAGGCTGAGTCAACCTTGGGCCTGGTGGGACTAGAACCTGCAGTAATTGCAGGCAGCTGTGTTAATTTTTTTTAAAAATTTACTATCCCGCCCTTCTCCGAAGACTCAGGGCGGCTTACATTGTGTAAGGCAATAGTCTCATCCTATTTGTATATTTATATACAAAGTCAACTTATTGGCCCCCCAACAATCTGGGTCCTCATTTTACCTACCTTATAAAGGATGGAAGGCTGAGTCAACCTTGGGCCTGGTGGGACTCGAGCCTGCAGTAATTGCAAGCAGCTGTGTTTAATAACAGGCTGTCTTACAGCCTGAGCCACCCACGGCCCCAACTTCTGGACTTTTCTCCAGAATTTGTGAGTGCTCCAATACTGGAGGTTTTTAAGAAGAGACTGGACAACAATTTGTCTGAAATGATATAGTCTCCTGCTTGAACAGGTAGTTGGACTAGAAGATCTCCAAGGACCCTTTCAGCTGTTATATTTGTTTTATAACCCTATTTTCACAGTTCTGTTCACTACCAGTAAATAGCATAATAAACTACCACGAATAGCTTAGTTGTTCAGGCTTAGTGTAAGACAGAAGTAACTGATTTGAGTAAAGCCTCACCATTCAGAATATAAGAGCATCAAAAGAATAGAATAGAATAGAATAGAATAGAATAGAATTTTATTGGCCAAGTGTGATTGGACACACAAGGAATTTGTCTTGGTGCATATGCTCTCAGTGTACATAAAAGAAAAGTGATGCTTCCTCTGTAATAAAGTCTTTTGTACTTTGACATTAGAAAATGAAAGGAATAGAAATGTTTGCATAAAGTATTGATGGTCACCTGAAAAATTAATATGTCAGCAAACCTCAAAAAGTAAAAAAAAAATCAAAATGTCTATTTCAAATTTGATTAGAATTGTACAAAACTTGATACATTTTTTATGACAGGTGCATTTGTTTATTTATTGCAATAACTTGTCTTTTTTCTTTTTGCTGAAGTGGAATTGAATTTTATTTCTGCCAAAGTTTTGCTTCATCAGAAAGTACCATAATGCATTTTTCTTTTTAATTTTCTTAAATATGGTCAGAAATAACATTAATTTATTAAAAGGCAATACATGCAAACCCAGACACAAACATGCACAAAAACTTCAATCCAGAAGTTAAACTGCGATGCTAGCCATTTCTTCCCATGCAACTTAAGATATTAAAATTATTCAATGGAAGAGTGTGTGTTATGCATACTTGATTACAGTAAAAGCTAAGGTAGGAGGCAAACAAATTACCACCCAAAAATTTTGGACTATAATTTATTGAATTCCTTCTCATGAACCATAGTGATTGGAGCGGATAATAGTCAAATTTAAAATCATTGATAGATAATGAGTTAATCGGGATAGAGCTTTTGATTTACGTTCTGCTTTGGGTCAAAGGACAACTGAAGAATGTTGAGACAGGCCTTGGGGTATTCCATCCTGGCATTTCTTATTTTTTGCTTTATAATACAGCTTTACAATGAGAAGGATGGCAGTTTATTTGAACAAATTTTACATGCCTTAGGAAAGTCAGTTAGGGAACTCCATTCCTAAGAGGTCTGAAAGGGGCGTGCATAAGCGCACCAACATGCCTACCGTCCCTGTCCTATTGTCCCTTTTAATTCATATCCATTTCATGTATTCATAATCATGTTTTATACTTTTATCTGTTATCTTATATATGCTTGACAAATAAATAAAATAAATAAATAAAATAAAAAATAAAAATAGTACAGAGTACAGAGTACAGAGTACAGAGATAATCTTGAATGCAGGAGCAGTTGAATAAACTCAACTAGCTCAACCCGTAAGAAAGATGAAGGGTCGAGAAAGAAACTCAAGTTAACCCTCCCTTGATTCTCTTTGGTATAAGAGGAGCTAGAAGGAAACGTTGATCCTTTTTCAAGATTCTATAATAAAATTCCAGTAGACTTTGCAGTGTGTTTTGTGACCTGCCTTACCTTAAAAAGCTCGCTCACAAGCCCCTCTTCAATGCTATCCTTGTTATGACTGACTTTACCTTAAACAAAGCTGTTTCTCTCCCACTCCATGCTGCTAGCAAAATGGAGACATCCCAATTCAATTTCAGAAATAGAATCAGGTGGATCTCTAAAGTAGAGGGAATAATTTATATCCATGATGCTGAACTTATGGCTCATGTGCTCGGTGGGCACGCAAGCCATCACCAGTTCAGCTCCGCTGCGCATACACTCCTCCTGCCGGCCAGCTGGTTGTCAGGTCTCTGCCTTGCATGTGTGGAGGGATGGGGTGCATGTGGGGGGGGGGCATGCCAGTGGTGGGATTCAGCCAGTTCGCACCACTTTGGGAGAACCGGTTGTTAACTTTCTGAGCAGTTTGGCGAACTGGTTGTTGGAAGAAATCATTAGGGCAGAGAACCGGTTGTTAAATCATTTGAATCCCACCACTGGCCCACGCATGCATGCGCAGGGGGGCGGGGCACATGCAGGGGGCCGCACACTCATGTGCAGGGAGGCAGGGCGCATGCCGGGTGTGTGTGTGCATGCACGGGAGCTGGGCAGGTGTGGAAGCTGTGCATACATGCATGGGGTGCATGCAGGAGTGCACACACGTGTGGAGGGGGCAGGGCACATGCACCGGGGCCACACACGCATTGCATTTTGGGGATTCAGGCGCGTGCATGCGCATTCACACTTTGGGCACTCAGTCCGGAAAAGGTTAGCCATCCCTGGTTTATATGTTGTTGAAAACATCTCTACAGAAAAGTAATATGAAACCATTCTTAAAATATATTATACTGCTCTGTTTAAAAATGGCTCTGACAATTTACATTAGTGAGTGTATTATTGGTATAATTCAACTTCATATAAAGAACTTCACTTTGTAAATAAAGTCAACTGCTTAGGTTTTCAAGAGGATTTTTCCTGCTGCAGATAAGCTCATTGTTATATAGTGACTCATGCTGTCAACTTATTTTATAATTACATGGGAAATTTTCTCCATCATACTTTTTTTACAATCCTCTTGTAAAAAAAAAAATCTCTTGTTTTCAAGCTTTTGACTTTACTGATGGAGGTAACAATATTTGAATAGCAGAGCTAATTTTAAAAAAGACCTCTTTAGAAACCTGAAAGGCGAGAATCATTCACTTCTTAAAAGTACTCTCTAATATGAAAATTCAGTAAAGAGAGGTCATTGGCAAACAAGCATTTCCTGAACATTCATCTAGTATGCAGCAGGAATACATTTCCAGTAGAATTCAGATACAGAATAAAAATAAAAACTCCAATACTACGTTTCTAAGTCACCTATTAAGAAAAGAAACAGAGTTGGAAGAGACCTTAGAGGCCTTCTAGTCCAACCCCCTGCTCAAGCAGGAGACCCTATACCATTTCAACAAATTGTTGTCCAATCTCGTTTTAAGAATCTCCAGTGTTGGAGCACACACAACTTCTGGAGACAAAGTGTTCTATTTATCAATTGTTCTGTCAGGAATGGCTACAACCGGTAAGCTCTCAAACTTCCTATGTAAGCTGATGACAAGAGAGATTTAGCATCCTTATCCTTCTTTGGCAATGAGCTAGTTTTTTCACCTGGGTAGGGAGAAGAGAGTACATTGTGTCATAATTCGCAGAAATACCTCCTTTATCAGTTTGACATATTTTCATGTCTGATGCAGAACAGGAAGCTTAAACCCACACCTCAAAAATTATATAGATAATATGTAGCTTGCAGCTGCCCTGTGATTCTATGCTGAAATGAAGTGGGGGGGAACCAGTCTCCTCCAGATCCAGTATATAAATGGCCATGCTGTTTGGAATAGATGGGCAAGCCCACCTGCCACATTAATTATTAAACATCTCAATTTCAAAGACATTCAATGATATACAAGAACAATGGCCAAGTCAGCAATAGAATAAATACACAAAAAGCAAAACAAACAGAAACCCACCCAGGCATGAATTAAAAAAGAATTATAAGAGCACTGATTCCTTGATCATCGTGAACAGATCTCAGATTTCAGTATAATAATAGACAGGACATCCAGGGTTTGTATAAGCTTCTAGAAGATCATGAGAATAGAGGCAGATTCATGAAATATGCTTTGTAGTAGACAAGTCATGAGGTGACCAGGATATGAGTGACTGTCTGAAGGGCCCCCCACTCTAGGAAAGGGTGCAATTTGGGGTGAGTTATCATCTGTACGCTGATGATACTCAGCTGTACTTTTCCACCCCAGGCCACCCCAGCGAAGCTGTCGAAGTGCTGTCCCGTTGTCTGGAGGCCGTACGGGTCTGGATGGGGAGAAACAGACTCAGACTCAATCCATCCAAGATGGAGTGGCTGTGGATGCCGGCATCTCGGTACAGTCAGCTGCAACCGCGGCTGACTGTTGGGGGCGAGTCATTGGCCCCGACGGAAGGGGTGCGCAACTTGGGCGTTCTCCTGGATGGACGGCTGTCGTTTGAAGACCATGTGGCGGCCGTCTCCAGGAGAGCTTTTTACCAGGTCCGCCTGGTTCGCCAGTTGCGCCCCTTTCTGGACCGGGATGCCTTATGCACGGTCACTCATGCTCGCCACTTCGCCTGGATTATTGCAATGCTCTCACATGGGGCTACCCCTGAAGTGCACTCGGAGACTTCAGCTAGTCCAGAATGCAGCTGCGCGGGTGATTGAGGAGCACCACGTTGCTCCCGGTAACACCACTCCTGCGCAGTCTGCACTGGCTACCTGTGGTCTTCGGTGCGCTTCAAGGTTTTGGTTACCACCTTTAAAGCGCCCATGGCTTAGGGCCCGGTACTTACGGGACCGCCTGCTGTTACCCTATGCCTCCCATCGACCCGTGCGCTCCCACAGAGAGGGTCTCCTCAGGGTGCCGTCCGCCAAGCAATGCCGGCTGGCGGCCCCAGGAAGGGCCTTCTGTTGGAGCACCTACTCTGGAACGACCTTCCCCGGTTTGCGCCAAATATCTGACCTTCGGACCTTTCGCCGGGAATTAAAAACTCACTTATTCATTCAAGCGGGACTGGACTGATTTTTTAGACTTTTTAAATTTCTAAATTTTAATTTTAAATTTTTAAATCTTCTGTAATTTTATATGGGGTATTTTAGGTTCGTCAATTTGACGGTTTTAATTCGGCCACCATTGAATAAGTATTTTAAATTGATTTTTAACTTTGTATATTTATTGCTTTTTATCTTGGCTGTACACCGCCCTGAGTCCTTCGGGAGAAGGGCGGTATAAAAGTTTAATTAATAAATAAATAAATAAATAAATAAATTGGTACACCAAATGAAACTTCGCAAATATCTTAAAGGCCACAGCTGCCACTTGCTCTTTGAGTAGGAACTGTGAATCCAACGTGACTCTTACTCCTGACTGAAGAAGGGGAATCCCAATCCAGAAGAAAAGATGGAAAGGAAGTTTCAATAATCACAGCCACTCAAACTTGGTCAGGTTGAGTCAGAGCTGATTCCTCCCTCACCCATACAGCCTCCAAGGATTGGAACAAGACTTTGATAGGCTTGGTTGATTGTCAGGGGTGGGGGGTAGGGTCAAATCTCTTAATTCAGTACCTGGAGGTTATGCAGTCATGGATGAGAAGGAAAATTGAGGTGGAATTTGCAATCTCTTCTCCCATCAGTGCTACTTATAAGTAAAGTAAATTTCTTTCATTCATTCATTTTTCAAACTAGAAACTTTCATATTTTTGCGCACCCAATTTGTTCCTGATATCTGAAGTATGTTAAATATTCAGTTTGACTAAACAGGTTGTTAGCTACCTCTATGAGCAAGGATGATTAAATGGTGTGAACTGTTTTGCCTTTCATAACACGCAACACTTTAGGCATTACATTCAACTTTGATCAAGACTACTGTCTATCACAAGTTAGAACCACACGCTATTTCAGTTTTTGCAAGAATATTTATATTTAAAGATAAATGCATTCTGCAACAAATATGAGTATAGTTTTTCTTGTGCCAATGCATTATGACACCAAAAACTCCCAGAATATTCATTCACACACTGAATTTTAAATGCCAGATTAATTGCAGATTGACAGCATATGCTCCCAAATCTCTAAAATCTAAAATTACATATCATTGGTATAACAGACTGGGTAACAAACCTTGCACCACAGATCACATAAAGAAATCCTGAGGTAAAATAAAGTGGGAAACACTCCAATGCACTTCCAGGCATCTTTTCAAGCTCCAAGCCAGAGATATCAATGGCCTCAATAATACTGTAACAATAAGGATAAGTTATTTTTCCTTATTTATCAGAGTCTTAGACTCTTGTTGACCAGCTTTTCTATAGATTTTCCTTGAAACATTGATACAGAACAGATGTCCTAGTTTTGACATTTTGCACATATCAAACCAATTCTTAGCCATACTTCTATGCATGCAATTCAGCAGCCAAGAAAATAAGAAGACAGATTCTGTTTTCTAGCTATTTTCCACGCCTCACTAACCAATGAACCATATCCCCTAACACTCCAAGGTCTTGAGATTACAGAACAGTCAATCACTTTGATCTTAGAATTTTCAAATTAACACATGGCACGAGGAATGTTGCTGGCCTTACCCCTTACTTATACCGTAAGGCAAGAGCCTTACCCTCAACCTGATCCTCATCCCACCTTGATGTCAAATGTACAGTCAAATTCATTAAGTGTATAGTATTTAATGGGTAATATCATTTGAGATGTTGTCCAGTTGCAGCCTGGATCTTTAATATTAACTCAGAACCTGCTATGGAGGAGGAACAGTATATTTCCTTCTGCTAGTAGCACAAACTCCTGTGCATAAATGCCTTGTTGCAACAATGCTCATGCATGTCTTCATTCTCCTTTGCATTGAAAAGTAAGCAATTGCATGGATAAAGCTCCAACAGATCCTATCAGTTGTTCTCGTACTGTAAGATGATTTACAAGGTCTGTATGAGAGAGGGGAGGAAGTTATATGCTGCTTTTCTAGCAATTGCTGCTGTGGTCCCCAACTTTTGATTTTTGCTTCAGCACCAGTTCTGGCTCTGCTTCATTTGGCACAGAATGAAAACGATTAAGGGTGGATATTAAGTGCTATTAGACTACTATTAGAGAAAAACCTTCTCCATTATATAAAAGGACTCCTTTTTAAACAGCTTTGTAGGGACTTCTTCAGTCAGAAACACTTGGGAAATTCTGGAATTAATACCCAAGTAATTCCGATGTACCTAGTTAAACAATAACAAGATCAAGAACGTGTTTGGATAATAATGTGATTCACATGTGTCTTGATATCCAGAGTGTAACATTTCCTCACTTATCTGAACTCCGTGTCTAATATTTTACTGCTGCAAGTGGATAAATCTCTTAGCTAGATTTATCCTCTGGTGCATCCCAGTAAGTTGATGAGTCTCCTGCGATTGAATTACTTCAAAATGATTCTCAGGAAGGGCATGGTTCTGTCTTTTTGCTCACCTTCTCAAAGACTTGATTCTGTTAGACTCTCAATGATCCTTTCATGCCGTTCACAACTTGGCTAAGGAAAATAGACTGCTTAATTGCCTGGTGCTTAAAAATGAAATAGAGAACCTTCACTTGCTTCACAATCACTCACTTCACAAACCCTAAGACACTGCTCTTTACATGAAATGTCTTTAATAATAATTTTCCATTACAAGCTTTAGAGTTTTAAAATTAGAGCAGGTATATTTTCCCTCAGTGAGAAATATTCTTGCCAACATGAAAGAGTAAGGAAAAAAATACATTCATGAAGTTCTGGTAGAAATAAAACTGGCTGTAGAAAATTTACTTTGGAAGATACATGTATTTTAGCTATAAGATACATCACTATACCCATAATTGCCAAAGGGGGGAAACTAATTTGATTTGATTTAAGTTCTTACAGTCTTATACCACAAATCATATCTCAGTCCCAAATCATGCCTACTTACAAATATATCCTGTTAATTTAGAACATACATGCAAAGAACTACATGCTTAATCAGAATTACATATTGTTTCACATTAGGTGTTGTATTTGTGACTTCATACAGTCATATTCTGTAAAACAAGCCATTTTATTTTAAAAGTATTAACCTTCGTGCAGAGCCATGCTGTTTTGAGTCTGCTCAACACTGGATTAAAAATGAGAAGAGCCATCCTGCAGCTTTTCCATATGGATGCATTAATAATTTGTACATGTGTAGGCATGTCCTGTCTCACACTGCATGATGTGTAGTCATGCCATTATATGTAATGGAAGGTAAAAAATAGCAATAGCACTTAGACTTATATACCGCTTCCCAGAGCTTTACAGCCGCTCTCTACAGAGTCAGCATATTGCCCCCAACAATCTGGATCCTCATTTTATTGACCTGGGAAGGCTGAGTCAACTTGGAGCCATTGAAAGTTGAACTACCAAATTGCTGACAATCGGCAGTCAGCAGAATTAGCCTGCAATACTGCATTCTAAACATTGCTCCATGTAAGCAGAAAGCTAGGAATATGTCAAAAGAATAATACTTATGTTTCTAATGAAATATATACTCCTTTTAATGGTATGTCGGTATAATTCACTAGGTTTTTGCAATTCCCAGTTCAATGTAGTACACCAAGGTTTCAACAATAGCCTGTCCATTTTACTGCCTTAATTCCAGGGTAGCATCTTCTTGTTTTGTGAATTCCAGATCTGAGCGTCTATATCATTTTCCCATCATTTTACAGATTCTATATAAATAAAAGCAAGGTCCTAGCTCAGGTTTCAGAGAATCTAAAACAAAGAACCAGTCTCTGCAGTTGTTTTGTAATGCAATATATGACTCAGACTGATGTCCAGCTAGTGGCCTATGCTTGTAAAGCTTTATAAATGTAAAGATGAATGTAGGGACAAGAGCTGATGGCTATCACAAGCAGTCAAAGGGATACAGAACTCTTTCTAACTGGTTGTCTCTTTGTCAAAGAGTTCAAGACTTCTGTCTTTTTTAAAAAAAAAAAAAGATGGCAGACAAGTGATCCCAGGATACATAAATCGATTTAAGAACAGCAAGAAAAATGATAAAAGACGAGAAAACCAATCATAATTTGTCACAAATTGCAACCTTGTATAGTGCTCCTACAATTCTATACCAAACCAATGTCAGAACATTGAATCTTGAGACACATACCGTGTTTCCCCAAAAATATGACCTACTCAGAAAGTAAGTCCTAGCTTGATTTTACAGCTGTGTCCAATATAAGCTCTACCCCTCCCCCAAAAAAATAAGACCTGGTGCTTTTTTGGTGGCGAAAAAAATATAAGACAGGGTCTTATTTTCAGGGAAACATGGGTCGTCTTATGAATAGCAGATGCCTTTTATGGAACCTTGTAAAGAGAGAGAAACTTTTTGCCTTCTTTTTGTCTAAAAGTAAAGCATCTATGGGAGGGGAAGGTCCACATTGGATGGATGGAACACTGCAGTACAAATCCTACTCCTTCTTTTGACTACAATGCATGTATGTAAGGGCAGAACTTGCTTTGTGATGTTCCATGCCCCATCTTGCAGATTTTGACCTCAACCCGCACCCTGCCTGAATGCCACTGGCTAAAAAGCATTTCAAAAACTTTACCAGGACAAGAATCAAGATGAAGATTTAAACTGCCATGACAAACCTTCCGAAAGCTTTCATTCTTAATTGCACACCCACACCCTCTTACTAAGTTCATATAGAGTGAAAATGTCTAGATTAATGCAGGGGTGAAATCCCTACCAGTTCTGTGGGTGCGGCTTAATTGGTGGGCGTGGCTTGGTGGTCAGATGACTGAGTGGGCATGGCCAATTACAATAAATAATAAAAATAATAAACAAAGTATAAAAAACAATAAGAGGTATCAAAAACCAACTTTCACACTTTACACACACACAACACAACACAACTGACTCACACACAATGTAAAAGCAGCTGCACTTCACACTTCATACAGCCACAAAAAGCTCAAAAACCAACTTTCACACTTCACACACACACAACTCTCTCTCTCTCTCTCTCTCTCTCTCTCACACACACACACACACACACAAAATGCCATATACAGCTTTCTGAGATTTTGTGTGTTTGTGTAATTACAGTGAAACACTACAGGAACACCCCAAATCTCAGAAAGCTGCACAAATATTTTATTTTATTATTTTATTTTATTTTATTTTATTGTGGACTTCAAATCCCAGAGTTCCTCAGCCAGCAAAGCAGGAAGTCAAAGCAAGCCTTTTTTTTTCTTCAGTAGCTGAAGAAAATATGCCGTTGCCAGCCCAAAAGAGCAATAATTATAGGTAAGTGAGGAGGGACAATTGGCTGGGCTTGGGTGGGGGCTCTTGTAAGTGGGGGCTGTTAAAAAGTGAGTTTAAAAAGCTGTGATGATCAGGAAACTCTTCTGGGATCATCAGAGGAGGCTTTTAAAACCTCCATTTTTTTCTTGTTTTTTTCCCCTTCGGCTGAAGGGTTTTTTTAAAAAAAAACTTTTAAAGTGTTCTGATGATCTCTGCTCAGCCCTGCAATCATGAGAGGGTTGTTTTTTTTTTTTTACTTTTCAAGGCATGTTTCAGCTGAAGAAAAACTTTTAAAAGTAAAAAAACCAAACCTCTGCTGATGGTGCGGCTCAGCAGAGGCAGGGGGGCGGGGCCAGGGATTTTTGCTACTGGTCCTCAGCAGCTGCCATCGCTACCTAATCGGAGAGCCGGTGCGAACCGGGAGCATTTCACCCCTGGATTAATGTCAAGATTAAAACATTACACTATTACCAGAGGTGGGTTTCAGCAGGTTCTGACCAGTTCTGGAGAACTGGTAGTGGAAACTTCAAGTAGTTCAGAGAACCGGTAGTAAAAATTCTGACTGGGCCCACCCCATCTATTCTCTGTAGTCCCAGCTGATTGGAAGGAAATGGGGATTTTGCAGTAACCTTCCCCTGGATTGGGGAGGGAATGGAGATTTTGCAGTATCCTTCCTCTGCCATGCCCACCAAGCCACACCCATAGAACCGGTAGTAAAACATTTTGAAACCACTCATATTACATATTTATTGATGCTGACTTACAGTGATCTTATAAAGCTATCATTATTACATGATTTATGGCTTTGCATTACGTAGAAACTTTGTGGCTTATTCAATAGAACAATGGTAAAACAAACCATTGTTACACGTGGGATATGGACTCAGTTATTATACGGATAAAATGGGTTCCATCTGCATGGCACAGCGAGAAATATGCATGTGTTTCTGAATGGCTGATATTAATTCCAACTGCAAGTTGAATTGTGCTGCCACTCAAAAGAAAATTGAAAAAAAAATGCTTTAAGAAAAAACATGATAGCATCTGTAATGGCTAAATCTATACAATTTAATGGGAAAGCCAAATCCTAAAGTCAAGCTCTAATCACGTTTTCTATTTTAAGACTGCAATCTAAATATTTACTAGTGTCCTCATTGACATTTTACATTACTGCACAAGCAGATTTTATAAAGTCTACTACCATTATAGTTAAAATCCTAAGGGATAAAAGTATCACATGTTCAGGAGATTATAGCAATTGGATTCTGGTTATCAGAACATTGTAAGGTTATTCCCAGGACACAGAAATATCCAGATGAATTTGTACTTCTAATCATAGATTAGATTTGGGATTACATGCCGTAATCAAGGATTATCTTGAGCAGGTTTTCCTCCAAGAAACCCTGAAAAGCTATGAGGAAAGATGCTGGCAAATTAACTAGTCTTATCCACAATATCAGCTAGGATTCAGACTATGTCCTGGAAGAGAATAAAGGAGAAAAGTATTTAACCCTCAATCACAGACTGGATGCTATTTTTATATCCTGTTAGAATACTACACATTCTATCAACCATGATGATTTAAAATTGGTTTTCCAAAAATTTCCAATTGGAAATTGATTTTTTTGTTTACTTTAATAATGAATGGTACTGTATATGCTGTAAAATAATCAATAAATGAAAAAAATAGTGCACACAAAATTAGGGACGGGCATTTATTATAATATCTGAAAGTCTGTGGAGCATCTATGTTTTGGTGTGGTGCCTTGAAGAAGTTTCTTATTTTTCTGTTATCTTTTTTGTAAAAAAAAATATGAAGGTGAGAATAAACATAGCTAAAGGTAAATAAAACTGACAAGCATCTCTAAAATATATGGAAAAAGCTTTTGAAACCTTATAAGGATTAATATGGTGGGAAAAGTTTATTAATTGTATTTTGGAAAATAGATGACTGATCCAATTGTGAGATGTGAGGACATAATACTCTGCAAAACAATTTGGAACAATATTAAAATGCAGCTACTTTTCAAGTTATCTTAACTATTACTTTTCCCAACTTGAATGATAAGATACAGAAAGGGAATCAAGATCACAATTCATAGAGGCTTGATGTTTATTTCAGTTTTTCACAGGTTTCAAATCCCAAGATCCTGTTTGGTGATCAGTTTGCTGAAATCAGCAGGTATAACTGATAAATATATGGTTGTGGACTTAAACTCCATAGTGGAAAAAAGCAGGGGTATACACTGTATGCAGTAAATACAATTGGAGCTAACACAGTTTATTGCACAACGACTCTTGAAAATTAGTTGAAAATGTGCTTAATTCTATAACTGATTCTCTCAAGATCCATGAAAATCAACAAGAATGGCCTACATACAAATCCTGGAAAATGAAATTTTGCTTAGCCAGTCTGCTCACCAATGAGGGGTGAGAGTGTGAGCATGTCTCTGTGTGTGAACTTTCCTTTAGCCTCCAGCCTCATCAGTAGTGAGTTGTCTTTTTGCCTTGTAAATATCAGTGGTACTCATACTTCTTCTTACTCTGCAGTTATTTGGATCCCTTTTGACCTGGCCGGCTTATTTTTCAAGATCATTTTGGTTCAGGTTTTTTTTAGGGGAATACTGGAACAGGTTGCCATCTCCATATGACCCTCTTTTATGATCTCTTGTCCTCACTACAAGGTAATGGTTCATGAATGCTCCTACAATATATTTCCCTTAATCCAGGGGTTCCCAACCGGGAGTGCTCGTAACCCCTGGGGATGGTATTCCAGGGGAGTGCAAAAACTTGGGTTTAGAAGTTTCAAAATTATAGTGTATATGCATAATTATATGCATATAATTATTTACTTTTGTAAGGGGTGCAAGAATATATCAGAAGTATTCTAAGGATATGGAGTATAGAAAAGGTTGGCAACCCATCCCTTAATCACTAACCATTCTGGTAGAATAGATACATGCTTGAGTCCTTTAGATTCATGGTACTTCTTGATAGCCACTATAGGTAAATGACAGCCAGTCTGATGTAGCGGTTAAGGTTTCAGGCTAGAAAACAGGAGATTGAATTCTAGTCTTAGGACCACAGTTGGCTGCATAACCTTGGGCCAGTTACTTTCTTTCGGCCCTAGGAAAGTGGCAATGGCAAATCACTTGTGAAAAGCCATGCCAAGAAAACTGCAGGGACTCGTCCAGGCAATGTCTGAAAATCGGACATGATTGAATGGAAGAAAAAAAAAGATAGTTAATAGTCTCTTACCGCTATTTCTCCACTGCAGTTTTGGTAATGACAAATACCACTGATCCTGTTTGGAATCAAAACATCTTCCCAGCAAGATGGATCCTTTGAAAAAGAGAAATGGAGAATAAAATCAAAACTCAAGGGTAAAAAAATAGTTGATTTTTCTTTTAGAACTTACTGAAAAGGCAGAAAGAAAATAAAAGGACAAACCAGATGCTTTACCAAAGTAATAAAAAAGAAAAAAAAGAAATGTAGAGTAGGGATAAATAGGCCGATTTATATCTCTCTGATCTGGAGAAAGTATATTCAATCACCAGTGCATTCAAGGTTTTCTATTATTCTACAATTAAAAAATATTTTTCATTATAATGTTCTTCAACATCCATCCATCCATCCATCCATCTCTACCTAGAACTAGATATATACTGTCGATATATATAGATATATGCACTCTTCTCCCAAATATGCTTTCTTGTGTGCAATTTGGACCTCAGATATATTGTAAAACTAATGCTCGAGTATTTCATGAATTATATTTTCATCTATAATACAATGGATTTCCACATCTTATTGCCTGAAAAGAAATCTGTCATGAATTTCTTCAACAGCATTTACCTTAGATAGTTACAAATACAATGAATGTAGAACATACTGCAAAGTGTACATTAAATGTATTACACACATAAACAAAACAACAGAAATGTAAAATGAAAACATGTTCCTGTCAAAATAGCTCCTACGGTTATACATCATATTCACTGGTGCAGCATATGTCATTATCATAGACTTAGTTGGTGGTAAAAGATAACAACTGGCTTTTGATTCTTTTCCAAGCACAATCCAAGCCCTAGATTTGACCTTAGATGCTAAATGCCTGATTCAGAATATATATACAGTTTTCTTCCCATTGGAAAAAAAAGATAGTTAATAGTCTCTTACCGCTATTTCTCCACTGCAGTTTTGGTAATGACAAATACCACTGATCCTGTTTGGAATCAAAACATCTTCCCAGCAAGATGGATCCTTTGAAAAAGAGAAATGGAGAATAAAATCAAAACTCAAGGGTAAAAAAATAGTTGATTTTTCTTTTAGAACTTACTGAAAAGGCAGAAAGAAAATAAAAGGACAAACCAGATGCTTTACCAAAGTAATAAAAAAGAAAAAAAAGAAATGTAGAGTAGGGATAAATAGGCCGATTTATATCTCTCTGATCTGGAGAAAGTATATTCAATCACCAGTGCATTCAAGGTTTTCTATTATTCTACAATTAAAAAATATTTTTCATTATAATGTTCTTCAACATCCATCCATCCATCCATCCATCTCTACCTAGAACTAGATATATACTGTCGATATATATAGATATATGCACTCTTCTCCCAAATATGCTTTCTTGTGTGCAATTTGGACCTCAGATATATTGTAAAACTAATGCTCGAGTATTTCATGAATTATATTTTCATCTATAATACAATGGATTTCCCACATCTTATTGCCTGAAAAGAAATCTGTCATGAATTTCTTCAACAGCATTTACCTTAGATAGTTACAAATACAATGAATGTAGAACATACTGCAAAGTGTACATTAAATGTATTACACACATAAACAAAACAACAGAAATGTAAAATGAAAACATGTTCCTGTCAAAATAGCTCCTACGGTTATACATCATATTCACTGGTGCAGCATATGTCATTATCATAGACTTAGTTGGTGGTAAAAGATAACAACTGGCTTTTGATTCTTTTCCAAGCACAATCCAAGCCCTAGATTTGACCTTAGATGCTAAATGCCTGATTCAGAATATATATACAGTTTTCTTCCCATTGGAAAAAAAAACTACTTTTTTATTAAGTTCATCACCATCATGTTGTCTATATACCCAGCCTTTGCACATAACCTTGCAGCTGTTTTAAAACTCCATCTATTACTCTTCTTGCTTCTAATCTATCCACCCTTACAATTATTCAATTTTGGAGTCATCTTGCTACCAGTGTGGAAATTAAATATTAAGAATTACTCTATTTTTTCAAAAAAAATGAAATGCTGTATTAAGACCTGTATTTATAAATTTGTCACTTTAGACATAAACTCCATTATCTCGCACTGCCCCTTATGAACACAATAAACACAAAGATGCACACACATTTGAAAACTATCAACATACAAAATCAATTTCAATTATTGTGAACAAAGTCGATTGATCTGTAATCAGCCAATCAACTAAACTTCTGAAAGCTACAGCAAAGTAAACTATAAACACTAGTTTACCATAATCAAAAAAGAAAAAATAATAATCCTTCAAGATTATAAAACCGCTACTGCTATAATATCATTAGCCTTTTTGTTGGGGTGTATTAAGAGTTCAGAATGAAACTGTTTCTTTAAAAAAATGAGAACAAAAGCAGATTGGTACACCCAAATTGAACTGATATTGGTACCAATTGAGCTGGTAAAAGGAATTGAACTGGTACAAGCAAATTGAATTTGAATGTAATCAGTGGTGAAATCTAATTTTTTTTTACTACCGGTTCTGTGGGTGTGGCTTGGTGGGCATGGTGTGGCTTGGTGGAAGTGGCTTGGTGGCCGTGGCAGGGGAAGGATACTGCAAAATCTCCATTCCCTCCCCATTCCTGGGGGAAGGATATTGCAAAATCTTCATTTCCACCCCATTCTGGGGCCAGCCAGAGGTGGTATTTACCGGTTCTCAAAACTACTCAAAATTTCTGCTACTGGTTCTCTAGAACCTTCAGAACCTGCTGGATTTCACCCCTGAATGTAACCCCAAACAATATCTATCTAAATACATTGAAATTGGTGTTATTGAGATTGTTGGCTGCATCTGTATTGAGTTTGAACAGGCATCAGATTTCAGTGAAATTTTGATCAATATAACTATTTTACATACTAGCTCCATCAATGCATATTTAATTGACAGAGATTTATTATTCTTACTCATAACTTTCTTCCACGGTGTATTTCGTATAAATTTGATTGAACTTTCAATCAAATAATCAAAATTTAATTATGTGCAAGTCCAAACACAATAAAAGACCAGCATATAACAGTATAAGAAGAACTTTTAAAATTTGCAAGAAAACTCTAAAGCAACTAGCAACTAATAATTAATAGCAGAAGGGAGGAAACAGTTTCTAACAGCTATGGCTATTGATAAGAATTATGCAAACTTCTTAGAGGTTTTTGAAGAATGGTGACCCAGCTTCCGGGTCACAATGGCAATTAGTGTTATTAACAATTGGAATATGTGGCAAGGGTCCCTTTAGACCAGGGATGTTCAAACTTGGTAACTTTAAGACTTGTGGACTTCAACTCCCAGAATTGGGAGCAAAGCTGGCTGAGGAATTCTGGGACTTTAAGTCCACAAGTCTTAAAGTGGCCAAGGTTGGAGACCTCTGGTTTATACTGACCTTGATGAGAGTAGTTTCAAGCTCTTTCTCTGCAAGCTTCTCTTTGTCTTCATATTCTAGTATCTGCTGTCTTTCTCCACCTCCTTCCCTGAATTCCCCACCTGTTCTTTTGGCAGAACAGCTTAGCCAGTCCTGATCCTGCAGGCACTTATAGTAATGAGCCATGGCTTACTTATGAGGAGCCCAATGTTCTTCCTTCACCACAAGATATTAAACCTGATCGCTCATGTGAAACCAGTTCTGTTTCTGGGTCTGCCCAGGAACAAGTCATTGCCCTTAATAGGCAAGTGCTGCAATTTGAGCCAAGTAAATAGTCTCCTATATGGAACATTTAGGAGACTATTTACTTGGCTCAAGTTGGAGCACTAGCCTATGTGAAATTCCCTCAGTGTTGAGGGAATTATAAAATATTATAGAAATATATACAGACTTGTAAGAGTATGTGAGAATGACCTTGGGAGACAGAAGAAGAGCTGTAGCCTAGACAATGGTCTGATAAATAAAATCTGACTTCAAAGGAGGGACGATGATGAAAGCATCTCAGAAAGAACCCTTCTTAGTTTTGGGGAGAATAAAAAGTAAGGGAGAGGAGAAATACTTTCAGACCTCCAAGATTCTGTTATTATAATCTTACAATAAATAAATAATCTTACAATAACAGTAGTGTTGGTGTCCATGGTTTCTGTTTCTTATCTGGTCCACCTTAATTGAATTGAATTTTTTATTGGCCAAGTTTGATTGGACACACAAGGAATTTGTCTTGGTGTATATGCTCTCAGTGTACATAAAAGAAAAGATACGTTCATCAAGAATCATAAGGTACAACACTTAATGATAGTCATAGGGCACAAATAAGCAATCAGGAAACAATATCAATATAAATCATAAGGATACAAGCAACAAAGTTATAGTCATACAGTCATAAGTGGAAGGAGATGGGTGAAGGGGATGATGAGATGATTAATAGTAATGCAGGCTTAATAAGTAGTTCGACAGTATTGAGGGAATTACTTGTTTAGCAGAGTGATGGCATTCGGGGAAAAAAGCTGTTCTTGTGTCTAAAAGGCTGACAGGGCAGAGCAGGGTGGAATGTAAATGTTAATCTTTATTATGTGTGTAGTATCATTAGTGTATATATCCTTTTACAGAAAAGAAAGGAATAAGTCTAAGAACATTCCAATCTATAAATCAGTTACACAGTTTAAGGATTTGTGGACCAGGGCAGTAAAGGCACCTTGAGAATGCTAATGCACTAGGCACCAGAAGAAGTCTAAATCCAAGCCCTTCTGATCTTCTTTCTACAAATATGTACAGAGAAACTTGGGAACCCAACAAATTTTTTCTTGAAGGACCATCTGCCAATTTGTATTGCAACAATGGAATGCCGATGCTTCCGTAGTCCTTTGATACAATCTAGGTGCTGCCAGGTTAATTCCATCTGATTCTGATTTTGAAGATGAAGAAGAATAGTGATAGATGTCTCAAAATCCTGCCTGAGAACTTGCAGGATTGCCCGATCTGGTAGCGATGGTGGCGGGTAGTTCGGAGAACCGGTAGCAAAAATCCCTGACCCCCTGCGCCCCAGCTGAGCCACGCGATCATCAGAGTTTTTTTTTTTTAACTTTTAAAAGCATTTTTTCTTCCACCGAAAAATGATTTTAAAAGTAAAAAAAAGCCTCTGATGATCGTACCGCTCAGCTGGGATCATCAGAACTCTTTAAAAGCTTTTAAAAGGCTCCTCTGGTGATCCCAGCTGAGTTGCCTGATCATAGAGGCTTTTAAAAGCATTTTTTTACAACCTCTTTAGCTGAAGAGGTTGTAGAAAAAATGCTTTTAAAAGTAAAAAAAAAAGTTGGCCACGCCCACCCAGTCACATTATCCCCCACCACCAAGCCACACCCACAGAACCAATAATAACAAATTTTACATTTCACCCCTGGATTGAATATTATGATTGAAAGTTAAAAATATTTTTAACTTCAAAGACTGTCCCAAATTTACCCACAACTTTAAAGGGGACCTCTTGGCTGTGACTGGGAAACACAAACAATTGCAAACCATGGTCTCCATTGGTATAGCAATACTGGATGAGTTTGGTATCAGCTCTCCTGAGGCCTGCTTGCCCTTAACAAAACCCCAGATTCACCAGGATCACTAAACCAAGAGAGCCACTACAACGCAAGCCCATGGTTGTAGTGACCCAAAAAACAAATGCTGTACTATCAAGCTGTTACTGCTAGTAAAAAACACCCTGTAATTTCTTCTATAAACATCAAAAAAGAACCCAAAAAATCACTCATAATTTGAACAACTGAAGAAATAAATTCAGCAAAATGCTAAATTAATCAAATGGAATAACTAAATTACATTTTTGACCTGTGAGATCATGGAAAAAGGTCACCAGTAGAGCCTCAGATGAGAAAGTCATATATCTGGCAGATAATTCAAACATGTAGATGGCTTGAAAAAGTTATCAATGCTTATATTCTTCCAGTGATATTCTCCCCTGATGAACAGTGCTGACAATCAGTAAAATACATCTTTGAGCCGACCAATATTATGAATGAGACAGAAAATGTTAAAAGAAACAGCAAATGAGCCAATTGTGGAACGAACATTCATTCAATACATATTTTTAAAGGGAACAATTGAGTGAATACCTTAAAGCTAAGCAATAGAATAGAAAACCTACTTGGATTTTTCCCAGCATAGTTTTTTTTTTCCTTACATTTTGATTGGTGATATTTATGATTCTGTGTTTATTCAGTGTTCCAAATATCCTTCAATTTTTCAGCAGCAAAATCTGAGCAAAAATTTTCATTAGGAAAGGAGAAAGGCCACAGTTGGAAAAAAAGTAAAATATGTTGGAAGCAAAGCATGTCTCTGCAAAAGAAATCCTTTGTTGTATTAACCAATTCAAAGATCAAATAATACCTTTGCCTGCTCTGGGAGGGGAAAAATAGCTCCAATTGAAACAAATAGAATAGAATTTTTATTGGCCAAGTGTGATTGGACACACAAGGAATTTGTCTTGGTGCATATGCTCTCAGTGTACATAAAAGAAAAGATACCTTCATCAAGGTACAACATTTACAACACAATTGATGGTCAATATATCAATATAAATCATAAGGATTGCCAGCAACAAGTTATAGTCATACAGTCATAAATGGAAAGAGATTGGCGATGGGAACTATGAGAAGATTAATAGTAGTGCAGATTCAGTAAATAGTAGAAGAAGTAGAAGAATAGTAGAATAGTAGAAGAAGTAGAGAATAGTAGAATAGTAGAATAGTAGAATAGTAGAAGAAGTAGAGTTTTCTCTTCAAATAAAACACCATTTACAGTGACACAATTTGGATCAGGACTGCTGTATCCTTTTGTAGAAACAATGGTTGAAATTCTGTAATACTTACATAGCCAAGGTTGCTATCTGGATCTGTTTCCATAGTTGCATATTACACTTTTAAGGCCATACAATTCTTAATTGAAAGGTTCTGTTTTATTGTAAAGATTTCCATAAAATTGTAATTAACTATCGTTATGGTTCTTGCTTCCAACAAATTTTATTTTTTTTCCAACTGTGGCCTTTCTCCTTTCCTACTGGCTAATGAATCTATTTCTCTTTTAAATATGATTTTAAAGACTTTTAATGTTATAGACATTATAAAAAGGGAAATTGTTCTTTGGTTTGGGAGATAATACAGCATATTAAAAATTCGAAACAGTGCAGAGACGGAATGCAAATTATCCAAGACTATTGGGACCAGTGATGGCTTATGAGGAAGGGAAATGCGAATTATGAGAATTCTCTTATTTGAAATGTTCATGGGACATGGACCAAATTACTGGCCCCCTTGATAGTGGACACACTGTATGGCATGGAGATTTAAGGTGCTTTTACCTTTCCTGAGTTTTAAAAACAAGTGAAATCAGTACCATTCCAATGTGTGTTTAGTCAGCTCTGGCTGATAAAAGAAGACCATAACAGATATTGTTGATCATATTATTGCTTGTTTCTTTTTATTGTTTACTTTTATACCATTTATGCTTTACTGTGAATTGCTAAGAGTCTTTTTGGAGTAATTGAAATAGTACTTTAAATAAAATAAATAATGCTGCAAATAAATTTTTTAAAAATTAAATCACTATTTTATATCAGGCAAGAAAAGAAGTAGAAAGTTTCAAATGAAAATAAACAATTTCCAAATCACATGAAATAAGATCATTTGACTGCCGTTTCCAGGAGGGCCTTCCACCAGGTTCGCCTGGTTCGGCAGTTGCGCCCCTTCCTTGATGGGGATGCCTTGTGCACAGTCACTCATGCGCTCGTTACCTCTCGCTTGGATTATTGTAATGCTCTCTACATGGGGCTCCCCTTGAGGTGCACTCGGAGGCTTCAGTTAGTCCAGAATGCAGCTGCGCGGGTGATAGAGGGAGCTTCGTGTAGCTCCCGCGTAACACCACTCCTGCGCAGACTGCACTGGCTACCTGTGGCCTTTCGGGTGCATTTTAAGGTTTTGGTCACTACCTTTAAAGCGCTCCATGGCTTAGGGCCTGGGTACTTACGGGACCACCTGCTGTTACCGCATGCCTCCCACCGACCCATACGCTCTCACAGAGAGGGACTTCTCAGGGTGCCGTCCGCCAAGCAATGTCGGCTGGTGACCCCCAGGGGAAGGTCCTTCTCTGTGGGGGCTCCCACACTCTGGAACGAACTTCCCCCGGGTTTACGCCAAATACCTGACCTTCGGACCTTCCGCCGCGAACTGAAGACACATCTTTTCATTCGCGCGGGGCTGGCTTAAATTTTATTGATTTTAAATTTTCTATTATTAATTTTAAGGGGTTTTATATATTTTAAAGTTTTTTAGGCCAATTATAAAATAAGTTTTTTAATTTGTATTTTAATTGTATATTGTATTGTCTGTTTTACTTTGGCTGTACACCGCCCTGAGTCCTTCGGGAGAAGGGCCGTATAAAAATTGAAATAATAATAATAATAATAATAATAATAATAATAATAATAATAATAATAATAATAATAATAATAATAATAATAATTCCATTTTACTCTGTTTTAGTTAGAGAAACCCGAATAAGGACGGTAAGGACATTTTGGAGAAAATAAATTATGTCCTATGAAGATATGGATAGAACTAATTATGTTTAGCCTTGAGAAAAGATGACTGGATGGGAAAATTTGATAACATCCTTTGCAGAAGATAATCAAGCTTCTTTTTTATTGTCACAACGGCAGGACATTGAATAATGAGAGTTACAGGAAGGAAGATTCCAGGTTAGTGTTAGAAAAAATGCTCTTAAGAATAATAATAATAATAATAGCAATTTGACAATGGAGCCAAGTTCTCAAAAATAAAAATGTTAGGCTTTCTTCACTGCATGCCTTCAACCAGATACTGAAAAATGATCAGTATAGTTTCATTTTGATTCTTGTCCTGAGGAACAAGGGACAGGAGATTGCTTTTGAAACTCTATAATTTCATGCTGTTTTTGATTCTATGTAAACCATTATCTTTGTGTTCGGGTTGGAGTTTTTCCTTGTGGAAATGTATAAAGAGTATGCAAAAACTAGACTGGAGTGTAGCCTGATGCAGCAGAAATCTTTTGATTGTGGAATCTATAACCAGAGTATTAAAATGTCAAGGTTAATATGTATATGTAACATGGACAAATGTGTTGCCTAAATATATAATATATATATTATATATATACATATACATACATACATACATATATATATATATATATATATATATATATATATATATATATATATATATATATATTTTCTGAGGTTTTCATGGGTGTTTGTATGTAGGTCTTTGGTTATTCGGGTTTTCTCGCGTAAAATTAGAGTGTCTTGGCGACGTTTGACGAAGTCTCATTCGTCATCTTCAGGCTTCAGCTTCGTGCAATTGCTCCCAGAAGCATGAAGCTGAAGCCTGAAGATGACGAATGAGACTTTGTCAAAACGTCGCCAAGACACTTCCAATTTTACGCAGGAGAAAACCCGAATAACCAAAGACCAGAAGCACGAAGCTGAAGCCTGAAGATGACGAATGAGACTTCGTCGAAACGTCGCCAAGACACTTCCAATTTTACACGGGAGAAAACCCGAACAACCAAAGACCTATATACAAACACCCGTGAAAACCTCAGAAAACATATATATATGTGCACGACCAAGGACCAGAAGCCAGACCGCAGCTGCAACATTAGCCATTTCAAACCCCTCCAATCCATTCATGCAGCAGACTGACACCCACTATGAAGATGTAGCACGACCACAAAGCCAAACAACAGCTATGCAGCTCACCAGCTCAAATCCCCCTGCAGCACAGACTAGACTGAGCACAACCAAGCCCCCACCAACACAGGACACACCCCCAGCCAATCAGAGCACAGAAAAACCCCCATCCAATCAGAGCACAGCCAAGCTCCCACCCAATCAGTTCAAACCCCCACTAGCAGTTAAAAGGAAGAAACAGCTGCGATCACACATTGCTCCCAGAAGCACGGTTGAAGCCTGAAGATGACGAATGAGACTTCGAAACGCCGCCAAGACACTTCCAATCTTACACGGGAGAAAACCCGAACAACCAAAGACCTATATACAGACACCCGTGAACACCACAGAAAACAAATATATATATATATATATATATATATATATATATATATATATATATATATATATGTGTGTGTGTAGGTCTTTGGTTATTCAGGTTTTCTCCATGGAAGTGTCTTGGCGACGTTTGACGAAGTCTCATTCGTCATCTTCAGGCTTCAGCTTCATGCTTCTGGGAGCAATTGCACGAAGCTGAAGCCTGAAGATGACGAATGAGACTTCGTCGAAACGTCACCAAGACACTTCTAATTTTACGCAGGAGAAAACCCGAATAACCAAAGACCTACATACAAACACCCGCGAAAACCTCAGAAAACACACACACACACACATATATAATGTTACCATATACCATATATATCATGTTAGTCTCCTTTTTCCAAAACCAAGATTCTCCATATGTGAATTATTAACATTTTTGCCTATTTTTAAATCAGTGCTAAATATAGTAATTACTGTATTACTAAATTCAGATTTCAAGTGATATGGTTTGTGTTTCTGTCCTTTTAATCAGAATCCTCTGAATTATCATCACTGTTTTAAATTCCCTTTCTCTAAGAATAATTTAATTACCACAGAAATGGGGCTTTTAGCTATGGGATTAAAGTCAACCAACGATTGCGTGCTATGAAATCTCATTTCAATGTCAAGCATGCAAATATATTTGAATTGCAAGACTTATTATCAGGTACAGCTTTATTTCTATCACTTTTCTTTATATCTTCACACCTGCTAATCCAACCAATCTACATACATTAAATAAGGCAAGGTTTATGAAATGAGATCAGATCAAGTAAAATAAGAATTGCTGGACACGATCCACATAGAAATATCATTTGCTTTTAAACATTTTCTTGAATCTTGTGATAAATCTGGATCTACAAAACCAATCCTACAATGTCACCAATTCATTTGTAACAGATCACGCACCACAGCTGATCATCCCCACCCCGTGTGCTGTTTTACTTACCCCATGCCTCCTTTTGGCATGCACTGCGCACGCGCACCTTGCATTTGTTATGTGGTGTGCACTGCCAGTGAACTGTGCACACCAAAAGGAGGCATGGGGCCCACCACTGATTTGGTCCTAAATAAGAGGCTCTTCCATACTATTCCTCTCATGTAGAAATTCATGAGCAATAAGGCCATTTGGGAAGTTACTCCTGCACTCCAATCCTGCCAAGTATCCCATTAAAAGTTTGGGTGTATTCCGATTCCAAAGTAGTCTATGGTTAAGATGCTGACAAATGTAAAAGAGACCCAAAATTTTAGGCTGGATGTGGCTAAATGATTGATACCATTTCTGAATGACTTATTAACAAATAATTGGCATTTTGAAAATGGAATGCATACCATTACATACTCAAAAAAGATTCTGACTGTCCCTTTAACAAATCCTGATATATATCAACATTCAAAAGTGACAAAAGTCACTCTCCTTTCTCCCATGCCTGTAGAAATAAAAGGAAGCAACAGTCTGAGCATAACAGAATTGTGTTGTCATGGTTTCATATAAGGATTTCTTTTAATGCTTGCAAAAATTATATTTAAATAACCTTACAATTTTTTCATATAGGCTGGTAGGAGTTTCCATGAATGCCAGCCTCATAATCTATGGTCCTGATGGAGAAGAACAGAGCAGGAGCATATTCCAAGCTTCCATTGTTTTCTATGACCACAGCAATTCAAACAAGTTATTTTCTTCTAGGTGGACCCAGAGAATTCAAGCTACTTAAAGCTTTGACACAGAAAAAAAAAATCGGTGTAAATATTTCAATGCGGGTTTAAAACAAATGTGCTTTTTAAAAATTTTATTTTTGGATATACATCAATATCATTATATGAACAATGAGGTATCTGGGTATCAGTCATTTAAATACAAATAATAATAGTAATATTAATAATATTTGTTAAATTAATCATAATCATGTAATTGTGGTATTATTATACATACACTGCATTATACACTCTGTGTTTCTTCATTGTTTAGTTGTTTAGTTTTTGTGCGCCATTCTAAAACAATCACAATATTATTTAAATGTACATAGTGATACTATCTTTCAACATCTAATCTTTACATCTAGCTATTCCTTTTAGTATATTATATAACAATATGTATAATAATATTCCTCCTTAATCTTGACTTCTGGTTTGACATTGTGGCGAGATTGGATACAAGGAGCGGGGCTCCGCGAACTCGCAGTGAATCCTTCTCATTGGAGCCCCCCCCCCGGAGCTAAAGTCACCTTATAGGGGGTGATGAAGAAAGAAGGGGGACCCTGCAGGTCGCAGAGAGCAGTGACTCTCCAGCTGGACCCAGGGATTCCCTCCCATCCAACCACCAAAAAAAAAAAGGCAGCCATTATGGCTGTCGTGAAGATGGGGCAGCCAAAGAAATATAAAATGTGCTGGAGCGGTGTAGATGAACAGTGATTGGAACTGGGTGAGGTGATTCTCTTTTTACCTAGAACCTAACCCCAAAGAAAATAAACTGTTTGAAATGCTTGTTTAAGTGGCGAATAATTACAGAGAGAAAAATTACAGACCTGAAAGAAAAGGAATTAAAGGGAGAGCACAAAATCTTTAAAATATAGAAAGATTGGAGTTTCAAACTTTATTGGCAATATTTTGGTAAGGCATTTTAAAATGCTGAAATTATTTTTGAATATTGACTATTTGCAAAACTGAAATAAATATTTGCTAGATTTTGTGCAACATTGAAATTTAAGCTGAAGGCGCCATCTACTGGTGAATGGAATATATACTAAACTCCTACAACCTTGGAAAGTACTGATAAGACAAAAAAAAAAATCGGTGTAAATATTTCAATGCGGGTTTAAAACAAATGTGCTTTTTAAAAATTTTATTTTTGGATATACATCAATATCATTATATGAACAATGAGGTATCTGGGTATCAGTCATTTAAATACAAATAATAATAGTAATATTAATAATATTTGTTAAATTAATCATAATCATGTAATTGTGGTATTATTATACATACACTGCATTATACACTCTGTGTTTCTTCATTGTTTAGTTGTTTAGTTTTTGTGCGCCATTCTAAAACAATCACAATATTATTTAAATGTACATAGTGATACTATCTTTCAACATCTAATCTTTACATCTAGCTATTCCTTTTAGTATATTATATAACAATATGTATAATAATATTCCTCCTTAATCTTGACTTCTGGTTTGACATTGTGGCGAGATTGGATACAAGGAGCGGGGCTCCGCGAACTCGCAGTGAATCCTTCTCATTGGAGCCCCCCCCCCGGAGCTAAAGTCACCTTATAGGGGGTGATGAAGAAAGAAGGGGGACCCTGCAGGTCGCAGAGAGCAGTGACTCTCCAGCTGGACCCAGGGATTCCCTCCCATCCAACCACCAAAAAAAAAAAAAGGCAGCCATTATGGCTGTCGTGAAGATGGGGCAGCCAAAGAAATATAAAATGTGCTGGAGCGGTGTAGATGAACAGTGATTGGAACTGGGTGAGGTGATTCTCTTTTTACCTAGAACCTAACCCCAAAGAAAATAAACTGTTTGAAATGCTTGTTTAAGTGGCGAATAATTACAGAGAGAAAAATTACAGACCTGAAAGAAAAGGAATTAAAGGGAGAGCACAAAATCTTTAAAATATAGAAAGATTGGAGTTTCAAACTTTATTGGCAATATTTTGGTAAGGCATTTTAAAATGCTGAAATTATTTTTTTGAATATTGACTATTTGCAAAAACTGAAATAAATATTTGCTAGATTTTGTGCAACATTGAAATTTAAGCTGAAGGCGCCATCTACTGGTTTTTAATGGAATATATACTAAACTCCTACAACCTTGGAAAGTACTGATAAGACAAAAAAAGTGAAAATAAATAACATCTGGAGGACTGCTGTACTATTTACTGTTCTATATCTGTCTACTTCATGGTTATTGGAGATTATGGAAGATATCTAAAGAAAGCAACTTTTAAATGCCAGGATCTAAGATTGAACTTACAGAGTAGACTTAAGGAGATGTTTAGAAATCTTCCTGGATTACCTAAATGGAACTAATTGACTAACTGTGGGACACAAAGAATTATAACTATTGCATTCCCCAGAGCAGCAATGCTAGGATTGAGCAAATTGTTTCTAAAGTGGCTTTCTGAGGTCATAGATAATTGAGATTTTGGGGCAGTGACAGAGTACTGAGAAGGCTGTTGAGCAATATTTGGACCGATCAAAATAAGACAAGATGTTGCATCAGGGGGAGATGAGTGGATTTAAAAAAGAAATGGTGTTGATGTTTCAAAATACTTATGATATGTTGATAAATAACCACAGGGAGATAAAAGACTTAATGCATGACAATGTGAGGAAATCAGAAAATGTTTAACAAGGGACAATGAATAAAGTTCATAAAACACAGGAAACAGAAGAAATAATAGAAATACCAGAGGAAAAGACAGAACAGATAAATCAACAAATAAAACAAGAAGAGAAGTAGGAGAAGACAATAAAGACTTATGAATCAAATAAGGGATAATATATATTAAGATATCAAAAAATGGGATTGGATAAAAAGATAGTTTTGAAGAGAAGATAGGGGCTTGGGCAGAACATTCGGAGGTATAGCAGCAAGAGATAGTAGAGATGGAAGAAATATTTGGGCTAAATAGGAAAGATGTAGACAGAGACAGGACGAATTTGGGAGACAAGTCAAAAACGAATAAGAATTGAAATACTAAAGCGGACAAGAGATGATGGTTAGAAAGGGACCGCTGTTTAATATAAGATTGGCTTTATTGAGAGTTGTAATAGAGATAAAAACAAATATGCTTTTTGTTTCATTATGTCTTTATTTATAATATCTATAATTAATGCCAGCAACTGTATTCTTTATATCAGTTTTGTATTTGTTCTAGTCAAGCAATTGTTGCAATATGTGATAGCTGTGAATAAGTTTGTTATAACACATGATTATTGTACTCTTATCCTTATGCAGTTATACATGCCTGTAAAAAAACATATATGAATGACATATATACTGCAAGCAAATGAATAAATAAATGACTGAAGAAATACCAGAGTTGAACAAATTCAACAATATTTGTCACTTCTGTGACAGATATTGTAGGTCTATAATTCTATTACAGACATATAGATTTATTTATTAGCTTATTCATTGCTAATAAAACTAGATTTGGGAAGGCGACTGAATTTCATAAAAAAATTTCAAACTTCAGGACAAACAAGATTCATGAAAATACAAACTAGGTAATCAAGTACCTTGAATATATGAAATATGCACACAGCGAGACGTACATCTAAATAAAATTAACTCCAGGTCTGCATTCTATCAATCATGTACCAGTTACCTAAAAATGCAATTGTGATGATAGACAGAAAAACAGAGATAGCTGTGGCAGGTACATAATATACCATGGTACTATGAAGAAAGAGCTGTTATAATATGGAAACTGACAGAGTTGCAGCGAGCCCAAACAATTGAATTATGTACAATTAAACTTGATAAAGAGCAGCAAGAAGAAAATGAAGCACCAGGACATGAATTTGATTCTATTTATAGAAAGTAGTTGTTTTTAAAGTTTAAGTGATCAGACCAAACTATTACTAGCAAAACAAAAAGTAAACTGTCAGCTGAGTACAAAGCCACAATTTAAGGAAATGTATATCATTAGCCTAGCTATAAAAAGAGATTGCTAATCAAAATAGTATCAGGCTGAACCTCTTTGAAAGATTTAATGTGAAGAAACTCTTGAAGTATGAGAACAAGTTGAGATAAGATACAAGCTGTTGACTTCTGGATATAACTGGATATAATCCAGTTATATCTAACTGGATTTCCCGCCTCATAAACTCCTAAAAAGTTAAATGAGCAGGATTCTCTCTGGATAATCAGCACTACAGAATGATGTCAAATATCTTCTATGGCAAATTCAAAACTGCCAAGATTGGAGGCTTTACAAGATACACAGTACAGTAAAACTTACAGAGCAAGCTCTGGTCACTGATGAAAAAAAAAAAAGGCTAGTTATATATACTTTGGATATGACAGATCTCACAGAGCTTTCAACAGGAAATATTCACAACTGCCAAATAGAGAAAAATTATGGCCTAGTTTGCTAGTGCCAAGTAGCTGGATGCTTCCTCACAGCTTTGGCAGTAAAAACAAAGACTGAATTATGTATGTTACCATTCCATTTCAAAAATCTCCAAGGCCATTGAAAGAATGAAAGGGAAGATAAAATCTACCATTGATTAATATGCCCAGAACCTTCAATTACTGAAAGCACTGGCAGAGTCATCCCATACATGAGGCTACAAATAATTATTAAATAGCCTGACTAGGTAGCTCAGTGGCTAAGACACTGAGCTTGTCGATCAGAAAGGTCGGCAGTTTGGGGGGTTGAATCACTAGTACAGGTCTCCTGCATGAGCAGGGGGTCGGACTAGATGACCACCAAGGTTCCTTCCAACTCTGTTACTGTTAAAATATTAAATATCCATATTCGTAATACACAGAGAAGAACATTATAATTAACTATACTCAAATACTATACTCAAACATTTCTGTAACATTGCCATTTCTGAGCCAACAATAGTTGACAGAGCACCAAGATGTATGAAAATATTTATCTTGAGAAAGATCCAGATGCTGCAAGAAACTGTTTCTTTTGGTGCAAATATCTAGCAAGACCAAACCAATTCAGAGGTGATGGAACTAAATCGTATGGATTCTATTTTCTATTCTAATAAAATATATTCTATTTATGTGATATATTCATCAATATCCAGTTGAAACAATATCTGAAATTTCATTTATGTGAAACACAAATTGTATGCATTCAAAAACCTCTCTTCAAAATTATATAAAAGTCTACAGTTAAAAAAAGAAAAATAATAGAAATGCTGTTACTGGCATAACTGACAAAATCATCAATCAAGTAAAAAGATATACAGAATTCATTTATAGAATATTTATTTATATCCATCAATCTTAAACAGTTTTAGCAAATTCTAGATTGAGTCACTATATTAATTCGCAGATGACACAACAGTGATTGGTCTCATTCGAGACAATGACGAATCCGCATATAGACGAGAGGTCGAACGACTAGCCTTGTGGTGCAACCAAAACAATCTGGAACTGAACACACTCAAAACCGTAGAAATGGTGGTAGATTTTAAGAAAAACCCTTCCATACTTCCACCTCTCACAATACTTGACAACACAGTATCAACAGTAGAAACCTTCAAATTTCTGGGTTCTATCATATCGCAAGATCTCAAATGGACAGCTAACATCAAAAACATCATTAAAAAAGGACAACAAAGAATGTTCTTTCTGCGCCAACTCAGTAAACTCAAACTGCCCAAGGAGCTGCTGATCCAGTTCTACAGAGGAATTATTGAGTCTGTCATTTGCACCTCTATAACTGTCTGGTTCGGTTCTGCAACCCAACAAGAAAAACACAGACTTCAGAGGATAATTAGAACTGCAGAAAAAATAATTGCTACCAACTTGCCTTCCATTGAGGACCTGTATACTGCACGAATCAAGAAGAGAGCCGTGAAAATATTTGCAGATCCCTCGCATCCTGGACATAAACTGTTTCAACTCCTACCCTCAAAACGACGCTATAGAGCACTGCACACCAGAACAACTAGACACAAGAACAGTTTTTTCCCGAAGGCCATCACTCTGCTAAACAAATAATTCCCTCAACACTGTCAGACTATTTACTGAATCTGCACTACTATTAATCATTTCATAGTTCCCATCACCAATCTCTTTCCACTTATGACTGTATGACTATAACTTGTTGCTGGCAATCCTTATGATTTACCGTATATACTCGAATATAAGCCGATCCGAGTATAAGCCGAGGTCCCCAATTTTACCCCAAAAACTGGGGTAAACTGGGGACTCGAGTATAAGCCGAGGGAGGGAAATGAGGCACCTACCGGTTGGGGAAACCCTCCCTCCCTCAGCTGAGAAGGCTGGCGGCTCCGCCGCCCGCCTCTCACTGCACCGCAGGGCTTCCCAGCGCCGTCCGCAAAATGTGAAAAAGAAAAAAAAAAAACTCGAGTATAAGCCGTATATACTCGAGTATAAGCCGAGGGGCTTAAAAAAAAAAAACTCGAGTATAAGCCGTATAGACCCGAGTATAAGCCGAGGGGACGTTTTTCAGCACAAAAAACGTGCTGAAAAACTCGGCTTATACTCGAGTATATACGGTATATTGATATATTGATCATCAATTGTGTTGTAAATGTTGTACCTTGATGAACGTATCTTTTCTTTTATGTACACTGAGAGCATATGCACCAAGACAAATTCCTTGTGTGTCCAATCACACTTGGCCAATAAAATTCTATTCTATTCTATTCTATTCTATTCTATTCTATTCTATTCTATTCTATTCTATTCTATTCTATTCTATTCTATTCTATTCTAATGAACACAATTAACTTAACCAAGTTAGTTAGCATCATTGCATTTTATAACTAGATGAGTTGTATAGATAAGTGTCAGGTATGAATATGACATATTCATATATTTAAAAAATATTTCCACAGCAGCAAAATTCCTGATCTTGGAAACAAAATTGCACCCTGCTTAACGTTTAAGTTTCTTAAAATTTAAGCCATTTCTGGCTTTATTTTTATTTATTTTTAATAATATAACATTTCTTATCAGAAATTCAATTTCAGCATATACACTTCTCTGATCAATAAGTTACATTCACTGGCATAAGCAGTGATTTGCATTTACAAATAGGAGATAGAAATTGTATGCACACACACACAAAGGGGTCAGAAAATAAAAATGCCTACTTCTTATTTTGTTAAATTTTATTATTTAAGTTCTAGCACTGAATTTTAGGAAGCATAAAAATATTCAATGTTTTATGAAACAGAAAATTAATTAGCTTGGAGATGTTACATCCTTTTTTTTCTTCAAAATCCTAATAGACATGTAACTAAATTGCAATTGGAATTAAATGCATTTTTTACTGTAGCACTGCAGTAAAATGAGGCTACTATGTTAATCAGTGCAAATCTAAAATCACACAAGCAGCTTCAAGAAGTTACCACATTTTGTATCATTCCAGGAGGGCTTAGATATTTAGGAGTAATTATCACAAAGGATTAGCAACAATTGATGAAATATAATTATGACCTCCTTTTTCAAGATTAAAACAGACATCACGGCTACATCTTTATCAATACTTGGTAGAAGAGCTGCACTCAAATTATAATTCTATTTTTTGTTTCAAAAACTCCCTCTTCTGTTGCTTATTGTTTGGTTCTGCATTTAACAATGCAAGTTATTTTCTTTTTATGGTACAGTGGTTAGAATACAGTATTGCAGGCTGACTCTGCCCAGTGCCAGGAATTTGATCCTGACTAGCTCAAGGTTGACTCCACCTTCCATCCTTCCGAGTTGGTAAAATGATGAGCCGCATTGTTGAGGACAATACACTGACTCTGTAAACCGCTTGGAGCAGAGCTGTCAAACTCACGGGCTGCGGGCTGGATATGTCACGCACTGGCCATGCCCACCCCGTTTTAGCAAAGGGGGGGAAAGTCACGATAAATCACGTGATGACAACGTGACAATGCAAGTTTGATATCCCTGGCTTGGAGAGTGCTGTAAAGCACTATGAAGCGTTAAATAAGTCTAAGTGCTATTACTTTTGCTATTCATATATAATTATTAAAAATCTAGGGTGAAGCAAAATCATACAATACAGGTAGTCCCTGCTTAATAGCCATTCATTCCATGACTATTCAAAGTTACAATGATGTTAAATGAATGCTAATTAAGAATGTCCGTGAAATTACAGCCATTGCAGTGACCCCATTGTCACTTGGGCAGTTGGCAGTCTGATCACATTTACAGCTGCAAAATGAGCTTCAAGACTCTGAACCTGTCTATCTCTCCACCCATCTCTGCTCCTTTGGATTCGGCACTCCACCCTTGCTGCCTACCTATGCCGCCTCCGTCAACTTCCGCTGATCTTCATCATCTTCCTCCTTGTACTGCTGATGAGGCAATGCCCAACCAAGTCAGCAGCTGGCCCTTGGCAAGATCTTTGAAATTTTGAAAAAATGAAACAAAATAACCCAACAATCTTTCCCACTACTGATTCACTGTCTATCCTTTCTAAGAAAATACACTGATTCAACCTGAAAGGTTGATGCCGCTCATTTAGCTAATTACAAGATCTATTAGTGCAAAAGAGTAGAAAACTAAAATATATCTTTGGATCAGTAGTAATTAAAGATGTAGAAAACAGCTTGAGTGAAATACAGAACACAGCAATAAAGCAACTCTAAATGAACAAACATCAGACAGATTATCTGCATCTGCTCACTATTTCTTAACTATATAGCGATGTTTTCCTTTGTTTATACAAATGATGCACTATATAAAAATATGAACAAGGTTGTTTAAAATGATTCTTTTTCCTTAGGAATGCAGGCACTGTATCACCCTTGCCTCAAACAAAATACTGTATATATTACCACGATTCCTTTCTTTTTGGTGTTTTTTTTTTTTTTTTTTTTTTTTTTTATTCAAAAAGTTTTTATTAGTCAAAAAAAGTTTATACAAATACATATCAGGTATGGTAAATTTTCATTTTTCTTATCTAAAATAAGAATTTTACTCAAATTTTTTAACACATACAACAGCCATATGGCAAGCAGGTGACACGAAGTAGCTAAGTTTACAAATTTTAAATACGTAATAAAGAAGGGTCAAGAATAAACAGAATATCGTACAAAAGAGAATAAGGAAAACCAACACAATCCCAAATATCTTTATCACTTCCTAGTTTTGGATCTCAGAACTCTGGGTTCAGCCTGACCCAACTCCAGGGCCGCAACAGCGGCAGCCGCTTCCGCCCCATGATCCCTTTCTTTTTGGTGTTGTTCGCTTTTCTTAATTCTATATTGTTTTAGTTTCTTTTCCTTAAAAGGAAATAAAAACACACCCATCATTACAAAATGTGGAAGTGAAGAACTGCAACCACAATATGAAATAATCTTCTGCCTTTATTGATGTGTTGAAGGACTTCTGAATACTGAAGATTTTTATATTGTGATTGTGCAACAAGGGCACTGACATTCTTAACCTTTGTTCTGGGCATCACCACCTATTCAGAAAGTATTAATTTTAGAAAAGCCATTCAACATAGGAGATGCACAAGAAATAAAGTGCACAATTGGTTAAACGCATAAGTCTCAATATGGAAATTTAAAAGTATAAATATTTCAAATCACACAGTATTATCTTCACACAATTCTATTCCACTATTCACAGAATGTATAAAAACTGCAAAATTACTAAGTATTTATTTAGGGGAGAGCTGTTACCTCTGGGCCAGATCATGGGTCCAATCCCAAACTAGGTCAATTTGAAAATAGTCTAGAGAAATTTGAAAAAAAGAGGAATGGATATAAACATGAATCCTCCCAAACATTTATTAACTATTTCGACAGTTAGCGTGCCACCGGGAGATAGGTAGTAAAAGCTGTTAAATTTGATACATTTCTCCCCAATGTAAGTCTATGAGCCACAGCTCTAGTTTCTATTCCCAATGCATAGTTTTATTAGCTTTCTTCAGTCTGAGGGCATTTAGACAGGGATGTTAAAATAATAGATTACTATACAATTCCAATGACTGCTAGTCCTCTCTCTTTCTAGAACAACCACAGTAACTTCAACTCCCAGCCAGGATGAGTTATAGTCCATGCATTTGAAGGTTGCTGAATATGACAAACACTGCTCTAGAGTATGCAATCTAAAATTGCAATTAGATTTTGTATATTTATAGTTCCATATCATTTCAGAGTCATTCACTCCACCACCACTCAGTGGTGAAATTCATTTACCTTCCTTACTGGTTCGCCAATATGTGTGTGCCATCGTCTGTGCATACGCAAAGCCTTCTGCGCATGGGCAGAGGCTTAAAATGTTTCAAAAGAGCAACGTCATGGTGTCTGCATGAGTGGGCGGAGCCTCTTGCAGCCGCCGCTACTGGTTCGGCCGAACAGGATAGAACCGGCTGGATTTCACCCCTGCCACCACCCCAAACAAAACAAAATAATTTGCATCCTTAAAATACAAGCTCTTGTTTCTGTGATAGGGCAGGATTCATCCAGGCTTGTCTACTTTACTCCATGTACACTTTTCATTCCTTTGTTCCAAACTTAAGAAAAAGAAGTTATAACTAGCTGTAGATTTCAATAGAAGGCACAAAGCTTTTAATTCCTGGACTGAAAGGTGGATTTATTTGTAAAACTGATTCCACCCATTTTTTAACAGGTTCTGGGTGATTTTTGACCCCCCTTTCATTTTATCCCTATAACAAGTCTATGAGGTAAACTGGGCTGAGAGAGTATGAGTGGAGTAAAATTATCTGGTGAGGTTTCAAGGCTGAGGGCAGACTTATTCCCTCATCTTCCTACTCCTATTCTAACTCTTTTAACAGTATAATATACCCCTTAACGCCATAAATACAAAACACAGTGAAAGAAATAATCCTGTTTTTAAAGTTCATCATCTTCAAAACTAATTGAGTATTTAGTGACCAGCAATGCTAGACTGGATGAGCTAATGCTCTTAACATGAAGTAGCTTCATATGTGATAAGTGCATGCCAGTCACATTTGTAACTTGCCCAAGTTTTTATAAAAATATTGACATTTTGAATCATTCTCCTCTTTTTTGTCCCAAAGAAAATCCATGCAAGGGATAGTCAAGCAGGAAAAGAGCCTGGCAAATATGCATATTTTAAAAAAAAATTAAGAAGGTTGAAACTTGTATAGCTGATATTACACTTCCTACACCAGGAGCAGCATTGTCATTATCAACATTTTGTCTTGTGAACAGCGCCTAGAACCAAAATTCTTGAGCTGCTAGCAATTCAGAGGCATTTCAGAAGAGAGGAACCAAATGGGCTGCAGCAAGCCAATCCAGCTAATTCTGCAGCTTCTAATTCCAGCTAGACTTAAACTCTTATCTCTGCACTCCAGGCCTGCCGATACACGCTATCACAGAACCAGCAATTCCCGGTGAATACGCCAGTCCCTGACCCTAGTGAGATTAAATCCTTCCTGATAGCCCAAGTAAATGGCTCATAACTTGTGCCTGTCACTTTCATTAATGCCTTTGTACTGTGAAAGAGACTGGCAATGTTGTAAATCTCTACCACTTATGAACTCGCCTCCCCTTCCTTCTGTCATTCTCGGCACCTATTGGTGTTTTCGGTTGTTGTGGACAACATCTAGATATGCAGGACCAGCCCTGCACCGCCTGGAAAACATTATGCTAATTTGTCAGTCGTTGTTTGCACAAAATGTATTCTCTTGTGTATTTGGAAGCTGTGATCCTTGGTCATGGATCAGTATCAAGTGGAAGGGGTGTATAGACAACGGTGATTGAACACCTCTTTGCAAATCAAGCCATGACAGGACACTCTCCTAAACAAAGAGATAAAATAAATTGAAATGGATTGATTGTGGCTTTTAAAAGGACATCACCAGTCATTTAATGTTGCAGTTGCCCAAAAGCTGTCAAGTGTTCCTTTAAAGCAAACACAGGAGAGCTCAGTCCTTAGAAGACAGTGAGCATCTGTTGAGAAATGACTATGGTAATCAAAAAAAGACGCTGGTATAATGCAGGACAAGATGGGGAATTTTTCTTAAGAGGGAACATGGCTTTTATTCCAGTTTGGATCCAAGAAAACAAAGACAAACAGAAATACCCAAGGTATAACATGGATGCTATTTTTGGAGGAACTGTACATGAAGAAAAATTCGTGGAAGAGGCAGCTTTTGCAAATGCCCTTTCCAGACATCTTTATCAGCGTCACTTAGGAGTGATTCTGATAAGTTTGTCTACCCAGGTAGTTATCAGTGAAGTGGAAAAAGGAGACAGAAGCAGTAAAGGCATATATAGTAGCATCATTTAATGCCAGCTGAAGAACTTATTACTCAATATTTCACATTGCTTAGTACCCAAGCTTTCAATGAAAATATGTTATGGGAGACATGGAAAGCTTCCTCTACACTGTAGAGGGTGTCTAAAGAGTGCATCAATTGCCTTATGGTGCAGCAATCAAGTCTTTGCCAATTGTAAGAGCAAAATATGAAAATTTATTAGGAAGAATAAAACATCTAACTCCATATTTGTCTATTTTTCTATATTCTCTGTGCATGTCCCCTCTCTCCCTCTCTCTTCTCTCTCTCTCTCTCTCTCACACACACACACTCCTTCTGTAGGAAAATGTTGGACCTGGAATTGAATTTAATCAATATAATGTGCTTGTTTACTACCTTGTAAAAAATAAATAATTTATTTTGATATTTATCATTGTTTGCTCCCCTGTCATGAAATGTTATTTAAAAACTTTCTAATGTCTGTAGGTATATAATACCTATGGATGTTTCGAACTAAGAAAGGGCATATGACTGAAGAACACACATGAAGTCTGAAGAACCACTGAGACAAAGACCAAAAGCTGATTTCAAGTGACTTTCATCATACATGGACAATTGAATATAATAAATTGTAATAAGATATGGACTGAGAATCAGATATTTGAGAGTAAGATATATTCTGAAAAGATTTCCCAACTGGCTTAACCATTTTGACTTTTCAGCATATCATATAAACCCTGGTAAGGACATTAGTTTACTGGGATATCTGTTATGGTGGCAAATTTCATTTGCAAAGCACTCCATTATAAATTAACTTATTCTGTAAATTAATTCTGTACATTTTGTAATTCTGCTGCTTTTGTTTCATAAGCACAGTCTGTCTTCTTTTCTTACTTTGAAGAAAGACGGAAGGAGGAAGAAACACTCATTGCATGTTTATTTATATTTATTGCAGAGATTATAATAGATTTGTTTTATTTAATCTCTCTTTTAATTTCCTCCAATTCTCTATTATAAGGAAGAATGGTTTAGCAATTCACGCAAACTGTAATGGAGACTAACCATTATAAGTGTTTTTCAGAGAAGAGTGAAGAATCAAGAACCTACTTATAAAAACAGTGAGCAAATTATGATCTCAATCTGGGCCTTGAGCTGATTTTGACTAAGGCATACTTCTCAATCAATATTACATTCTGTAATATTGCATCTTCTGTGACAAAAAGAAATTAAATTGGTCTTGACAAAGAAAGGTCTGCAATAGTTTGCTTATCCCCAGGTGTGTCAAATGAAAAAAATCAGCCATTATCATAACATGATCATGTCAATGCATTCCCAGCCAGATGCATGAATATCACTAAAGTCTCATGTCCTTCAAGAGTATAGCTATTTTAAATTTAAAATGAGAAAGCTTGAGGAACATCCACATTTTACAACTTAGCTCATTCTAAATTTTCAGTAGAGAAGTTTAGATACTCATCCACAGATATATCCTCTTCTTCAAAAAAAGGAAACCAGAGGGATATTAGAACAACATTCTAGAACAGAAATTTTCATGATTGTTAACAGCTAACTAAGTCTGTTTGAACTGTAGTAACAATTAGAATATGGGACTGGAGTATAGTAGTGTAGTGTCATCCTGCATTCATTCAGAAAAACAGAAAAGCTGTTAAGAGCAAGTAAATGGGTAAAGATTCAAATGGCTGCAAACTTCTCTAATGAAAAATGGGATTGCCTCTAAAGATTACCCTTTGGCTGAATTTAGAGTTTTGAATGCCTTATTTGTCAATTATTTCTTGGCCTTGTCTTCTGTCATTTCGATCGATCTTATATGATCAGGCCTAATTGACATGTTCCAGGTTCCATCCATTAAAAAGTATAGCCTAGTGGAATCTTCTCACCTGTGGGCCTTCTCACCTGTCTTCTAAATATATTGCCCAGGGTTTGAAACCCATTCTGACCTTGTTGCAAAGAGCTCTTGAAATTTCATTCAGGTGTTGTCTTGAAGGCCATATTACGCACCTGTATCTTAGTTGGAATTTTCTAGAGTTTTTTTCCCCCCATGGATACCTGTTCTTTTCTATTTGCAAAGACCACTCGTCTTTGTCACTCGTTGCAACAGACACAATCAATTTTATAAATACATTGACAAATATATTCAATTTGGGTCTCTGTCCTTCATTATACCCTTCACAAATGTTTCCTTTAACATAAATACATACCAACTTGTTATTTGTGCTGGATAAAGGAAACTGTATTGTGTTTTTGTATGAGAGTAGTTTGTGAGAGAAAGTGTTTGGCATATTCAGAAGAAGGATCAATTCATTGTATAAATGGATTATTTTACTTTTCAGGTCATTAACTTTAATTAGCAGTTTTCTGTATTTGTGAACAGCAAAGCAAACACAGACTAACAAAATAAGATTTTAAAAAAACCGAAAAAGGACATGAGAATTCCTTAGAAATGTATTATGGAGATAGAGGTTTTATTATTGAGAAACTAAAACAATCTGTTTAAAAGAGGTTTGAAGCACTTATTAGACACTCATTTTTCAAACAAGCATTTAAACCACAAGGTTTAAGATATTAGAAAATGTTTGCACAAGGAGGAATACACAATAATATACAGTATGCATGCTGTATCTATGTGTGTGAATATTGTGTGTGTACATACACACACACACACGTTTGTTTGTGTGTGCTATCTATATTTATAGGTATTAATGTATGGAATTGAATAAAAGTATTAATAATGTTTCAAATAAGTTTGGTTTCTCAAATTGTGGCTTTTTGGAAAGAAACACCATTTTTACAAGCAACCCCCCTCCCTCCCTCCCATATATACATACATACATCAGAAGATACACTATATTTAGGTACAAGAGACTACATGTTCATGCTTAGTCTCTGGCCAATGCTACTAGCATCAGGTAGAAATCATCTTGCCTGTGCTGTCTTGAGGTTACTATGGTAATAATACATCTAAAGAGTTCCCAACTTTCTCCTTCAAAACTTAGTTTGAGATAGATTGTTTTGGTAATGCTGTGTAATACTAAGGATCAAACATAAATGACAAGTGTACAGTTAGGGAGTAAATGCAAATCAGCTAAGATGCTGGGAAGAGTAGCCTTAATCAAAACATCTTCCCCTGAAAAATACAGGAAAAAGAAAATCAAAGCAATTTGTTTGATTGACTTCTACTTTGAAAAAAAATATATTATAAGCCATGAAATTTTTTGTTTGTTGATTGGTCTAAGAAAAAAAAGATCAGAAACTTCAGATTCAAAGGACTGTTTTCCCCTCAATGAAAAGGTTATACGCTGCTCCAAAATCAATCTTACAAAACAAAGCGGCATTTCCACTTTAGCAATTCCTCACAACAGCAATTTCCCCCATTCTGTTTTTAATTGTTGTCTTATATTCCAGTTAGTGGGCAACTGGAATATAAATATAGTGATCATCTTCTAGATTAGACAGCACAGTTGGGACTTTGCCCACCAATGGCTTCTCTTGGTACATCAGGTGTCTAGTTTTTTGAGAATCCTCAGCTTTCTTTTCATTAATTTTGCTTCTGATACAGAATAACAGGGAGGAGGGGAGGAAAAATTGCTTTGTCTCAGACATAGTCAGACCCTGGCAGCTAAGCCTGAATTTTATTTTCTAGCTTGTCAGGTTTCGTGGCATCGGAGGAAAGAAGTTAGATTAATTTGTGAAGGAATAAAATAACAGGCAGACATTTTCAGCAGAAAGATAATACATCTACTTGATTTCTGAAAAAAGTTAAAACTTATCACTTCCTCTATTTGATATGTTGAAATATACATAACAATATTTTCCATTGTATAAATGTCTCATTTTTTTTATTTTTTATTTTTGCTTTATAGTCCAGTGGACCATCATATCTGCAAATGCAGTCCTTGGCATTCTTATAAAGCAAGTGTTATGCTCAAAGCAAGTTATCAGGTAGGACTAAGATAACACTACTCTCCCGATTTCTGATTTTCCAAAATGAAACTATCCAGCAATCTTTCCCCAAACCAAAAATTCCAAGCAATTTACCTGTAAAAAAACATACAAAGCAAATGGGAACCAAACAGATAATAACACAAAGGTTTAAATAAAATTGTAAAATTTCAAATGATAATAGAAACAGACATAAATAAATAGATTTCAATTGCCTTAGAGTGATCTTGCTAACATTGTCAGGGTTGAGAAAAGGGGCTTATGGAGGAAATAGACTCAATAGACTAGACTAGACTAGACTAGACTAGACTAGAACAGAACAGAACAGAACAGAACAGAATTGTTGTGGTCCGTCAGCAGCCTACGGAGCTGGCAATGGAGCCAGACAGCGATGAAGCTGAGGTGAGGCCAGGGCCATCGGGAAGTGAGGTGCAGACTCCAGAGCCTCCAGAGACTGACAGTAGTGAGGCAGAGGAAGAGGAGGAGCCTGTTCCTAATGCACGCATGAGAAGAGCTGCCAGAAAGCAAGACCAGCTCAAGCAAAAAGGACAACTTGGGAGTAGGGCCAAGAGATGATTGGCCCCTCCTATAAGGCTTAAAACAGACCAGCACTGGCATTTGAACTTTGCCAAAAAATAACGTTGGTAGCTGTGTCTTCTGCTCCGTCTTCTGCTTTGTCTACATCTTTATTTTTGTGACTTCTGAACATTTGCCAAGAAAGGCCTTTGGCAGCTTGCCTAACTGGACCAAGGTTTGTGAGAGAACTGAGGAATTTGTGTTGGGAGGCATTTGTTTTGAGTTGAACGACGCTAGGAATGAAATAATTCTCAGCTGTTCGAATAAAGTTTGTTTTTTCACGGACTGAGTTTATTACTACCTACCTGGGCCTGGGTCACAAGAAGAACAGAATAGAATAGAATAAAATAGAATAGAATAGAATAGAATTTTTTATTGGCCAAGTGTGATTGGACACACAAGGAATTTGTCTTTGCTGCATATGCTCTCAGTGTACATAAAAGAAAAGATACCTTCATCAAGAATCATAAGGTACAACAATGATAGTTATAGGGTACAAATAAGCAATCAGGAAACAATATCAACATAAATCGTAAGGATACATGCAACGAAGTTACAGTCATACAGTCATAAGTGGAAGGAGATGATGATAGGAATGATGAGATGATTAATAATAGTGCAGAATTAGTAAATAGTTTGGCAGTGTTGAGGGAATTATTTGTTTAGCAGAGTGATGGCATTTGGGAAGAAACTGTTCTTGTGTCTAGTTGTTCTGGTGTGCAATGCTCTATAGCATCGTTTTGAGGGTAGGAGTTGAAACAGTTTATGTCCAGAAAGTGAGGGGTCTGTAAATATTTTCACAGCCGTCTTTTTGACTCGTACAGTATACAGGTCCCCAATGGAAGGTAGGCTGGTGGCAACTCTTTTTTTCCCCTCTAAGATTAAAATCATCTACACCTCAGGGTGTCCAACCATGGCAATTTTAAAACCTGAGGACTTCCACAATTCTCCAGGCTGCCTCTTATAGTTTCCAAGGTTGGACACCCCTGATCTACAGATTTACAGAGTTGGAAGAGACCTTGTAGGTCATCTAGTCCAACCTATCTCCAAGTCCTGACATCTGGACCTTTGGATGAAAGAAGAAGATTCCATTGTTGCAACACTGGAATTTTCCTCCCAGTCACCAGCTAGCTTTCTACAATTGCTATTATGTTCCACAAAATCTTAGGAAGGGTTTTAGGCATTCATTTAATTTTACACACAACAGACTTTTTAATTATGCTTGGAGAATCATATAATTTAGCTAAGTAAAATAAAACCATATTAAACCATAAAGTTGAAACTAAACATGAGAAGGATCTGTTAAATCACACATGTGCCTTTATAAAAATATCTTCTTATTCAAAGTCCTGGCTACCATATAATTCAAGAACTTTAAGTATTATGGATAACATTTTGAATTCATTTTATGGACTAATTCTAGATCATTGATTCTGATTGCATTTCCTTCATATTATAAAATACTATGTAGTATATTGAACAAACTATTGGCATATTTTTTTAAATAGATATATTTCTTTTCTTATTAATGTTATGATTTCTTGGAATCCTTAAATTCAAAGATACAAATAACGATTTTATTCATTCAGACATTTTCATGTTGTATCCAATTTACTTGTACCTTTGAGTTTTATGGTTTAAAAATCCAAATAATGCTTTTAGTAATGAGAGTTCTCAATGGAACTATATGCAGAAATAAATTCAGTTTCCAATTTATGAAAATTCCAAGCCATGCAAACAAAAAAATCCCATGAGGTCCTTTTGGGAACGACAAACCTGAGTTACTGTGCCACTATGATAACTTGAAATGGTTGAAAAAAGAAGTGATCTTGCTGTTTGGCAGACAAAAGTAATAATTAAAGAATACCCCACAGATCTAATTTATTGCAATGAATTTAATAACAAAGTGGACTTTGTGTCATATAGGGCTTACTTTTAAAAAAAAGAAAACATTTAAATAAGCACTTTGAACTTTGTCAAATAAGCAAAGGGTAGAATACAGATACTAAGTTTGGTGAAATGAGTATGAAAGTTATATCAGGAATTGGATTATATCGAATTATTTACCAGGAAAATTCTCCTAACATTCACCAAAACTGTTAGAAGAAATACCTCCAAGTAGGGATATGTATTAATGTCAATTTTCAAGTATGGTCAATTTTGTGAATTCATCCTGTCCGGTTTGTCCATTAAGTTCTGACATTTTTTTTTCAAGCTGTCACAGGAATTCTGGCTGAGAGTTGAAGTCCATCACTTAAAGTTGCCAAGGTTGAGAAACACAGCAGTAAAATATTGTTTGGAAAAACATTTAACATTAAAAACATGTTAGTTTCTGGGCTCAGCTTGTCTTTAACTATACCTGTTACAGTAGCCCTCAGTTATCAACAATATTTGGGACTGGGAACTCTGTTGCTAAGCGATATGGTCATTAGGTAGGATATCATGTGACCACGATGACTTATGACAGCAGTTCTGACAGTCTCAGTTACCATTGTTAGGCTAATCCCATGCAATTACGGAATCCTGAGGTCATGTGATAACCATGTGCCTGCTGGCTTCCTCATTGATTGTGCTTGTCAGCACCTTCAGTGAAGGTTGCATGTGGCAATCATGTGCCCACGGTATGCTGCAACATCATACTTGTGAGCCAGTTGTCAAGTACCTGAACTGCGATCATGTGAGTCTGGAGACACTGAAAGGAACTGTCATAAGTCCCCCCCATTCAACATTATTATAACTTTGAATAGTAAAACTGAACAAGTGGATATCACCAATATAATGTTTATGTGTGCTTTTGAGATCGGTTAGGTAGACCTTGCTTACAAGCCTGCAGATCTGGACAGATAAAGCAGGGCCTCACTGTAATAGAATATACCTTCTGAACAAGAAATGATTGACTTTTAGGCCATTTTAGGGCAGTCCTTAGAATTAACTTGAACCAACTTGAATATGAACCTTAACATGATTCAGTTAAACACAAGGAAAGCAGTGTGATAAATAAGAGCGCTTCTCTATATTTTTATTCATATTTTTCTCTACTTCCCCTTTCCTTTACAACCTTATTTCTCAATCTTCTTTTTTCAATCAATTCCTCTTCACATTGAGGAATCTAATTGTCCTAGTGCCCAAAACATACATATCTTAAACGTCAATATAATGCATACTCAGCTGAGAGTAAATCTCATTTAATTCAGGGTGGTTTACTTACCAATAAAGTAGACATACACGATCTTTAAAAATGGAGAGAGAGGCAATGTTCATAAATAACTGCTTAATCATTAAAATATTACAGATATGATTGTCTCTCTTTTTTCTTTTAATGACCCTGTAATCCCTTAAATCATGGTAGAGTCAAGGTGACTAAATGCAGCTGAGCGTTTACTGGCCGGATGCCATTTCTGATGCCTACTGATGTACTTTGCAGCAGATATTTTTTCTCTGAGAGAGAAAAAACTGAGGGAGAAGCATCTACCTAGGATTGAACTCTCAACCTTCTGAGTGGGAGGTCTTCACCCTTAGACTACCACGAACAAAATCTGGCTATCATATAGACTGTAGTTCAGCGGAAGAAGGTCATACTTTCACTTCTGACATTTCTGACTAGAAAGAGAAAAATAAATATAATTTAAAATTCTGGAAAACTACTATCAAAAACTACAAATACTCTAGGGCTAGATGGGCTCATAGTCAAAGTATTTTTCAAATTTGGCAACTTTAAAATATGTGAACTACAACTCCAAGAATTCCTCAGCCAGCAATACAATGGTGGCTGGAGAATTCTGGGAGTTGAAGTCCACGTATCTGAAAATTACCACATTTGAAAAACATTGGTCTAGGACAGAGGTCTGTAAACTTGGCTCTTTTAAGACTTGTGGACTTCAGCTCCCAGCTTTGCTGGCTGAGGAACTCTGGGAGTTGAAGTCCACAAGTTTTAAAAGAGCCAAGTTTGCAGACCCCTGGTCTAGGAGAAAAGAGGAGAGGGTGAGCACTTGAGAGAAAAAAACATATAAGCTAACCAGGAAAAAATAATGACAAATAGAAATTGAAAGAGAAATAACTTCTTTTACCAAATCCAAATCAACTTTAAAGGAATTCTCCTATTTCTGCTTCCAATGTGAATGATAATTGCCTAGTCCATATCACCACATTTTTAGCAGCCAATTTGCTACTCAATTTCCATTCCCTAGATGTCCACCCGTACATTTTTTTATAGTTCACTGGAGTGCCAATTAAACTTCTTTGTGTGTTCTTTAAAAGACAGCCAGTTCTAAGTGTTCCCACTGAGATTCCACAGTTTGCTAATGCAGGTGGGGTGCAGCGAGTGCAATTTAGTATTGTGCCAGAAATAGGTTTACCAAGTTGGCTAAGGTTTATTCACGCATACACACTGTTCTTGTACACAAGGCAATTACATTTCCTCTGGGCAAGTATCTTCAGTCAACCCTACAGACTGTCGGCAGCTATGAAAATTTCACAGTACAAAAACATGGGCTTGGCACCTTAGTGATATTTACTTTGGTACCAAGCCCTGGTTGGTACAAATTTAAGATCATTAAGAATTTCCAGATACGACTCTTGGCAAAGTGGATATTGCTGTTCATTTGTTCCCAAAGATAAAGACACCGTCCAGAAAAAAGCAAAGGAAGAAAGACTACTTGTTCCCTATGGATCTTAGTTGGGGAGTTTCTTTCCTAAGACAAAACATATAAATAAGTTGCATTTTAATAAAAACCATTATTGCAACATGTAATAAGATAAACAGGATTGTAGAATCATTAAGGATGGAGCCACTGAGTTTAAAGGAGCCCCTTTATCCAGCCCCTATTCCACGCAAATATCCAAATTATAGCATCCCCGGCAGACGTTCATCTACCCTTTGCTTGAACATATCCATCTTCAGAAAAAATTATTCTATTGTTGGACTGCTATTAGCATTAGGATGCTCTTTTTAAAAAAAAAATCAGCCATGATCTGCTTTCCTGTAACTATTTTATAATTGTAATAATCATGCAAGATCCACTGGGTTGGTCACTGGGACCAGAGATTTACCATTCTGAATGTTTGGACTTGTGCTGAAGCCCATCTTCAGGGAACTTCTGTCTACTGGAATATGTGCTTTGTGCTATTCTATGAGTCGTATTTATTTGGTGCCTTCCAGTTGGTTGATTAGTATGTTGATGGCTGGCGATTGGCTGTTGTTTCCTTGTGCTGCCAAACTCTCGGTTCTTAAGTACCTGATAAGCAGGTGGTAAATTAGCACTCCTGTTGACTGACAAGGGACCTGTTTCTCAGGTTTCAATCATTTCCTTGGCTATCTTTGTACCTGCACGGCCAACAATCAGTAACTGTAAAATTGAATGTATGTCAATTATAATAATCATAATTATGTGTGTCACACTCTAGATTGGTAGAGATCTATGACAACCATTCATGTGCCATGATACGTAATTTTATTTCAAGACTAAACATTTAATTATTTATGTATCTGTGTGCCTTCTAATCACTGCCGATTTCTGGTAACAGCTTGTACAAGTCCCTGAAATTTATTTGGCAAGATTTTCAGAAGTGGTTTGCCCTTTATTCTCTCCCAGGATAATGATTAGAGAGAATGATTGGTCGAAGGTCACCCAGCTAACCTGTGTCTAAGACAGAACTAGAACTCATGGTCTCCTGGTTTCTAGCTGGTACTTTAACCATTACACCAAACTGACTCTCATATGATTATTTATTTTGATGTATATCCCACTTTTCTGTTTATTCCAACATTCTTCAATATATCCAGTTTCACCAACCTGTCTTGTAGGTTTCAAGTCTCTTTTAGAATGAGTAGTTGTCTGTCTTAATGCTGATTCTTAGATTTTCGGCACAGTATTGGATTAATAATGTACAGAGGGGAATGATGACTTCTCATGATTTATCAACTATTCTTCTATTGATGAAAGCCTTTTAAAAGTCGTATCACCTTACTGGCTTATACAAAGCTTATAATGGGCTACATTTCTAAATTCCATTTTTGCCTCTACAAGTTAGGTTTCCCTCATTTTCTATTTGCACATTTGATTTCAATTTCTGAATAATGAACTGTGCATTTATCTTCATTGAAAACAAAGTAATTACTCATTTTTAATTTTGTTTTTATTACTGCATTTTGCAGGCCACTCAGAGTTGTAACAGATTGGAGTGGCATATAAATCCCATCAATCAATAAATAAATAGTTCTAAAATTTAGGGGGGAAATGTATTAAATAAGTATTTTAAAAAGTTAAAAATCACAAACTTTTTAAAAGTAGCAGATTATGATTTTTATTATGTTATTGTTTCTTCTAATAAAAATAAAAATTTGAATAATTTCTCAACTGGCTTTTACTCTCATTACAATAAAGTAGCATGTATTAATAATCCTATGAATTTGTGATTCCATAGTATTTTTAGTTAAAAGTTGGACCATAAAAAAGGCTGAGAGCCAGAGAATTGAGGCCTTTGAATTATGGTGCTGGAGAAGACTCCTGCGAATCCCTTGGACTGCAAGGCAATCAAACAAGTCAGTCCTAGAGGAGATCAACCCTGACTGCTCTTTAGAAGGCCAGATCCTGAAGATGAAACTCAAATTCTTTGGCCACCTAATGAGAAGAGGACTCACTAGAGAAGAGCCTAATGCTGGGACAGGTTGAGGAAAAAAGAAGAAAAGGACAACAGAGAATGTGGTGGCTGGATGGAATCACTGAAGCAGTAGGCATGAGTTTAAATGGACTCCAGAGGATGGTAGAGGATAGGAAGGCCTGGAGGAACGTTGTCCACGGGGTCGCGATGGGTCAGACATGACTTCACAACTAACAACAACAGCAAAAGTATTTTTAGTTAATTTAACCCAGATCAATAATATTCTAGAATTCCATTCCACTATCAGTTTCTACTTCCTATCTAACTGCCTTCTGAGCTATTTTGTCCTGTCCTCACTTCTAAGTTTTCTTTTAGAGAGTTTTTTTTTAATTTTCTTTGAAAAATATGTACATGGTTAGTGCTATCATCACTTTGAAAACTGATGTCACCATTCAAAATAAAGAATGTGCCCCAGGCATCTAAGATCCTGATTATTTATTATCTGAAGGACAAATTATCTTGCAAATCATGTCATATTTGTTCTGCACATTTCAAAATAATTTACAAAGTCCTCCCAAACCAGAGCAATGAATAACAAAATAATTCACAGTAAAATCATTTTGCAATGCAAAAATAAGTTTTTAAGGCATATAAAATAGTCTCCAGGCAGTCCCAGACAACCACTGAGAAAAATAATGCCCCTAGTATATTATTGTGCTATACTGAAGTTCTGGAAAATAACTGTGGAAAAAGTACAATATTACAGCGCCAGATAGACTAATAGTTCTGGACAGTATTTTTCAAACTTGACAACTTTAAAATATGTGAACTACAACTCCAAGAATTCCCCAGCTAACAATAGAGTGGTGACTGGGCAATTTTGGGAGTTGAAGTCCACATATACAGTATATGAAATTTATCAAATTTAAAAAACATTGGTCTATAGTAATATAGCACAGCAATATCCACTTTGTCCAGAGTCATATCTGGCAATTCTTGATGACTTGAAATCTGTACCAAGCAGGACTAATTTTATTCTCAGACATGACTGAACAGAGAACAGAATGTCTTTAATGCGGACCATCAAACCCTGGTCTTATTCAGTACAAAAATTTCAAATTTGGACTCAGAAACTAATTGGCAGTCAGAATAGTTCCACACATTCAATACAATATTCACTCACTATAACCAAAGAGCCAACAGTGAGCAGCCCAATCAAAGAATCTCTAAGACCAGCCCCACCAACACTGACAGGGCAAGCCACCAGAATATAAACTGACAGCAAACAGCACTCTTACTAGCATTGATGATGTTACCTAGTTTGGGTAATAAAATGTCTGCAAGAAAACAAGCAAGCTCAGAGAGCATTAAGGACCCTTCACGTCAACCCTGAGCTACAAATATTCTCCTTTATTGGTGCTCACTATATCATATCTGTAACATAATTAGAAATAAGAATTCAAGAAGGATTGTTGGGCATTTTCAAATAATTTTCTACATAATAGAAAGACTGTAGAGAACAGAGGGAATGGCTTTTAAAGACAGGAGGAAGGGCTGCTTCTAAGAGAATGACGAGGGAAATGAGTTTGATTCCTTTCCAACAAACTAACTTTAGAAAATTTATTAAACAAGCCAGTCCCAAATTTACAGTGAGAGAGAGGGAAGCACGTTCATACTTGCAAGATCCTATAATTATAGCTGTTCCAGTAAAGTAAATTCAGAACAATATGACGTTGGTTTCTTAGTCCGATTTATCTTAGAAGGCTGAAAGATAAAATAGCTATAGATGATGGGTCATGATGATGAGGCTGGAGACTTATTGTAGGATCTATGTTCTTGAGAGGAGGAGTATGTATAAAATGCAGTTGATACCATAAAGTGGGAAGATATTTTCTAAATTGCTACCCACTGCAAGATGTATGTGCACTGCAAGAGGGAAGCTTAAAGCAAAATTTTCTTGCTTTAAGCTTCCCTCCCAGGAACATACAGTAATGGCTAACAGAAGTGATGTATGTCCGATCCCAGATACCTTTTCTGCTTTTCTTTCTTGTCTACAGAGAAAAACAATGCAGACATTACTGGTGTTTAAATAAATGGAGATAATTAATTCATTACAACATGTTCACTTTACTGTAACACATAGATAAATTCCTTGTGTGTCCAATCACACTTGGCCAATAAAAAATTCTATTCTATTCTATTCTATTCTAGATTAATTCTTTAAGGGACAATCAATTAGTTCCTAAGACTGCCAGGGTAGGGAAGAGTAGTGGGGTGGGGACTGAATCCAAATGTCCCACAACATACTAAAGAAATTCATCTGCCCATGATAGTATCCCAAATGGGGGAGGACTGTAGAGACAGATTGGGAGTGAATATGGATCCAAAGCTCTGCCAGACTCCAAGAACTATAGGGTTTATAGTTCTTTAGTTCTTTATAAGGTTTCCTACTTGACTAGGGGGTTAGACTAGAAGACCTCCAAGGTCCCTTCCATTCTGTTATTCAGTTAATTGACATTACCAATAGTCTGGAGATGGATTAAACAATTTCCTCTCAATTGAAATGTGGGAAAATTTGAAGATTTACTGGATATTTTGTTTTAAATTTTGCAAGAAAAAAAATCTGTCAGTTTATTTTCAGTTTCAATTGTTCTTTCTTGCTGCAGTTTTTGCCATTAACATAAAACATTGCAATTTTTAAAAAAAATTGATTAACCACTGTCTTCAGGGGTAATATCCAGTATGTTAACTTGCATAAATGCTCCTTTGAATAATCCAGGGTATAGACTGTGAACACATGTTTTTTTGTGGGATAACACAACTGCTTTACAAAACTGAAAATTAAATCTTAAGTAACACATTATTTAGTTTGCTAATGAAAGCATAATTGGAGACATGGAAGTAAACATATTAGGAAATATGGCAAGTTAATGTAGCTTTAAGAATAGCATTACCACTCAAATTACCATGTTTTGTCTCTCCTTAGCCTCCTTTTTACTTAATTAGCTATTTCAGGGAATTTAGGTATATATTAGCAACATCTTTACAAGAAGAGATCAGATTGAGAGGTCAAATACAGAGTCAAATCAAATCCACCTATGATAGACATAAACCCGAGAAAAAAATGAAAAGTCAGGGTATAGATTTTCAACAGAACTATTATTTTTTAAAATGTACTTCTATCATAATTTTAGCTCCCCCCTCCACCTTAATTTTTTACTGTCTTAACTTCTGCTCGTTTTTTTTCAGCTGCTCTTTACATGTTTAGAATTGGTTGACATCTTAAGGATATGTTGTGTCGCAGTTTGTCCCTCCACAAAGGAGTACAGCTTTACAGTTTTTAGACTGTTTGAATAATTATAGGTAGAGGAAGTTCCAGTCCCAACTTAGTTCCCAGTAAGCAGAGTTCCAATCAGCAGGCAGAAGCATCATCAGGGCTCAGTCCAAAGGTCATTGTGTCATTGGTAGGTCATTAGCTGGTCTGGGTCTCAAAGAACACAGTTTCTATAAGCAGGAGTTGAGGGCACAACACACAGAGTTTCTGGTATATGATCCAGTTGTTCCTAATAAGGGATTGCTTGCAAGTGGTAGTTCTAAAATAGAATCCCAATCAGGTACAAAAATCATTGAAGGGAATCCTTGCCTCAGAAAGAATCATGCAGGCCTCTTTTCTTCTGACCTTCACTCAGTCACAGATGCCTTTGGATTAGAAGAAGGCCCTGGATCAGACCCCTCATCCTTTTCTGTTTCCAGTTGCTCCTCATGCTCTGCAGCCTAATCAGCCCCAGATACTCTCTTCTTCTTCTTCCTCCGCCTCTTCCTCCCTCCCCCAGAATATATATAGAACCAGACATAAAGGTTTCCTCATCAGTCATTTTCATGGAACATTTAGGGCAGGGGTGTTCAAACTTGGCAACTTTAAGACTTGTGGACTTCAACTCCCAGAATTCCTCAGCCAGTTTTGCTTAAAGTCTTAAAGTTGCCAAGTTTGGACACTCCTGATTTACAGTGTGAGGACTCAGCTACCTGACAACCATAGCACTGTCCATGGTGCTACTGTACCATTTAAACAATGGACCAAAGGACTGCCTATATCAGGGGTCTCCAACCTTGGTCCCTTTAAGACTTGTGGACTTCAACTCCTAGAGTTCCTCAGCCAGCTTTGCTGGCTGAGGGACTCTGGGAGTTGAAGTCCACAAGTCTTAAAGGGACCAAGGTTGGAGACCCCTGGCCTAGATGGACCAAAGCCCTGACTGATTCAAAGGTGGCCTTCTTTTGCCTAACTGTAACTATCTGTCCATTCCAAATGCTTTCTCTTCCTCAGGGAGAGTAGAGATTTTGTAACTATAGCAGTATGTAATAAACCTATAATAAAAGAACTGTTGTGGCTCCAGCCCCACCCACCCCCGGGCCTGGCCCCCTGCCAGAAAGTGACTCAGAGAGTGAGTGGGAAGGGCTGTCGGGGCTCCCCTCTGCAGGGCTGACCTCTCTGGCTCAGCTCCAGGAGGCAGAGGCAGGCCAGGTGGAGGAGATGACGGGGCCTCTGTCTCCTGTATCTCCCCCCGCCCAGGCAACGCTTCCAGACCCAGCTGTGAACCATCAGTCCTGGTTAGATCCCAGGTTTTGTAGACAAGAGAGGCGGGAACAACAGAAGAAGGGGTGGAGCAGGCCTAGAAAGTGCTGAGTCACGGAGCCACACCCCACAGGGTATAAAAGCAGGCAAGGCTGCTCTACTACTTTGTGACGGACAAACCAAACTGACTGGAGAAAACTTGAGCTGAACTATTTGACTGAGCATTTGGTTTGGATTGCTGTTTGTTCCTGACTTCCTGGTTGCTCCGGTAATGAGCTTCTGACATGCCGGCATCAAGCAAGATAAAAGAAAACCTTGACAGACGCTCGCTGGTTTGCTGCCAGAGCTGATAGCTGCCGTGGACTAAATTGCCAGCTAATTGAGTCAGTTCATGTGCCTCCCGGACTGAGGTGGGGGGACAGCACAAGAACACTACTAAAAAAAAAAAGGAAGATTCATTGATTTACTTTGTAAATAAATTTGAAAAATAATTTCAAAACATAAATCTATTTAGGTTTCCTCAGTTCAAAATACAGGTAGTCCTTGAATTACAACAGCTCATTTAGTGACTATTCAAAGTTACAACAACACTGAAAAAAGTGACTTATGACTGTTTTTCACACTTAAGACCATTGCAGCATCCCCATGGTTGCATGAACAATATTTGGATGCTTGGCTACTGGTTCATATTTATGATGGTTGCAGTGTCCTGGGATCATGTGACTGCCTTTTGTGACGTTCTGACAAGCAAAGTCAATGGGGAAGCCAGATTCACTTAACAACTGTGTTAGTAACTTAACAGCTGCCATGATTCACTTAACAAATGTGCCAAGAAAGGTTGTAAAATGGGGCAAAATTCACTTAACAAGTATCTCATTTAGCAACAGAAATTTCAGGCTCAACTGTAGTCATAAGTCAAGGATGACCTGTAATTTCATAGCCTTTTGCTCTTATTATTCATAATATTGAAGTCCTTGATCTAAATATTTCTGAATAATTGTACAATGTACAGTGTCACTGTCTGCTACTTCAATAAGTTCCAAAGCTTAACTAGAGCTGTTTCTGCCTGGGAATTATTTTCCAATCACAAACTCATTAGTTCATCTTACACAAATCAAACCATAGTTTCATTTTGCCTGGTGTTATTTAATATTACAATTCTTGCTCATGGAAAAAAATGGGTCTTTTGCTGAAATATGTTTCTTACCTCAGGATAACCAAGACCAATTACTTAGTATAACTTCTTAATAGCATCAGCATAAAGCTTACAACATTACTAGTGCAATCTGAATTGAGTTAAGTGGTTTTTCAGACTTGTTCCTTTCGGCTCAGCTGATGTAATTTCTTGGAATATCATAAATACACCAAGTAATCAATCAAATATACAGTGCATAGACACTTTGTGGGAAAGATTTAAAACTAGTTCAAATTTGTTTTTCTCCAGATTAATATAGATGTACCGTCCTGCAGAATAACTCCATGACCCAAGTGATGCTGTGGCTGATATCTCGCAGTGCCTGGAGGCTGTGGGGGTCTGGATGGGAGACAACATTCTTTGACTAAAACCTGGAAAGACTGAATGGCTTTGGGTGATGGAGCTTTGAGATCTAGGACTTTAATGTATTTAGTTCTTGAGGGATTGCCTACCCCCAGACAAACCTGTGTACAACATCGAGGTTCTTCTGGACTTGCGATTCCTGCTCAAAGAGCAGGTGGCAGTCATACTAGGAGAACCTTTGCACAATTTTAGGTTGTGTGCCAGGTGCGATTGTTCTTGCACTGAGCATTTAAGGTCATCTCATACCACGAGTCTTACAATGTGCTCTACGTGGGACTATCCTTGAGCAGTATCAGAAGCTGCAACTAATGCAGAATGCAATGACTCGGGCAGTTCTTGGAGCCCCTAGGGTGGCCCATGTTACACCACTGTTCCACAAGCTGCATTGGCTGCCAGTTTGCTTCTGCGTACAATTCAGTGTGTTGATAATAATAATAATAATAATAATAATAATAATAATAATAATAATAATAATAATAATAATAATAATAATAATAATATTTTAATTTGTATACCGCCCTTCTCCCGAAGGACTCAGGGTGGTGAACAGGCAGATAAAATATAAATACACACAATAATTTAAAAACAACCCTTAAAAAACTAATTTAAATGCCCAAAACATTAAAAAACATACTCCCCTATAAAATAACACAATTTTAAAAACCCATCCAATAAAAATAAAAATCAGGCTAGTCCAGCCATATGAAATAAATAAGTTTTAAGTTCGCGGCGAAAGGTCCTAAGGTCAGGTAATTGTCGAAGTCCGAGGGGAAGTTCGTTCCACAGGGTCGGAGCTCCCACAGAGAAGGCCCTCCCCCTGGGGGCCGCCAGTCGACACTGTTTGGCTGACGGCACCCTGAGGAGTCCCTCTCTGTGGGAGCGTACCGGACGATGGGAGATAGAAGCCGGCAGTAGGCGGTCCCGTAGATAGCCCGGTCCTAAGCCATGGAGCGCTTTAAAGGTGGTCACCAATACCTTGAAGCGCACCCGGAAAACAACAGGTAGCCAGTGCAGTCTGCGCAGGATAGGTGTTATGTGGGAGCTCCGAGACGCTCCCTCAATAACCCGCGCAGCCGCGTTCTGAACTAGCTGAAGTCTCCGGGTGCTCTTCAAGGAGAGCCCCATGTAGAGAGCATTGCAGTAGTCCAGGCGAGGTAACAAGGGCATGAGTGACTGTGCATAAGGCATCCCGGTCCAGGAAGGGCCGCAACTGGCGGATCAGGCGAACCTGATAAAATGCTCTCCTGGAGACGGTCGCCAAATGGTCTTCAAAGGACAACCGGCCATCCAGGAGCACGCCCAAGTTGCGTACCTTCTCCATCGGGGCCAATGATTCACCCCCGACAGACAGCCGCATCTGCAGCTGACTGTACCGAGGTGCCGCATCCACAGCCACTCCGCCTTGGAGGGATTAAGTTTGAGCCTGTTCCTCCCCATCCAGACCCGTACGGCTTCCAGACACCGGGACAACACTTCGACAGCTTCACTGGGGTGGCCCGGGGTGGAAAAGTACAGCTGAGTGTCATCAGCGTACAGATGGTATCTCACCCCAAAGCCACTGATGATCTCACCCAGCGGCTTCATATAGATGTTGAACAGGAGGGGTGAGAGAATCGACCCCTGCGGCACCCCACATGAGGCACCTTGGAGTCGATCTCTGCCCCCCTGTCACCACCGTCTGCGTCCGATCAGAGAGGTAGGAGGAGAACCACCGATAAACGGTGCCTCCCACTCCCAACCCCTCCAACCGGCGCAGCAGGATACCATGGTCGATGGTATCAAAAGCCGCTGAGAGGTCTAATAGGACCAGGGCAGAGGAATAACCCCTATCCCTGGCCCTCCAGAGATCATCCACCAGCGCTACCAAAGCTGTCTCCGTACTGTATCCGGGCCGGAAGCCGGACTGGAACGGGTCTAGATAGACAGCTTCATCCAGGTACTGGGGTAGCTGACATGCCACCACACTCTCTACAACCTTCGCCGTAAAGCGAAGATTGGAGACTGGCCGGTAGTTCCCTAAAACAGCTGGGTCCAGGGAAGGCTTCTTGAGGAGGGGTCTCACCACAGCCTCTTTCAAGGCCGGGAAAGACCCCTCCGCAGAGAAGCATTTGTAATCCCCTGGAGCCAGCCTCGTGTCACCTCCTGAGTAGCCAGTACTAACCAGGAGGGGCACGGATCCAGTAAACATGTGGTGGCGTTCAGCCTGCCCAGCAACCTGTCCATGTCCTCGGGAGTCCTCGGATTATGACCTTCAAAGCCCTTCATGGCATAACTCCAAGTTATCTGAAGAACCACCTCACCCCAATGGAACTGGCCTGTCCCACCTATGCCAGCAGAAGGCACATATTGTAAACCCCATTGATCAAGGAATTTTTACTGGCTAGGGTCCAGGAGAAGAGAGTTTTTTTGCCGTGGCACAAAAGAAAAGACCCCACCTCTCCCTGCGTACTTCATGCTTCCCTCCTCCCCATCTTTTAGCTGTACTTATTATTATAGTTAATATGTATTATTTTATTATTTTAATGTCTACTGGTTTAATGTTTGTTAGCTTCCCAGAGTCACCTCTAGATTAGATAGGTAGTACATATATCTAATAAATGAATAAATAAATAAAACAATACTTCCAATTCAACTGAATGGTAGATATATTTTCTTCAGTCTATCATTTAAATTTTCTGTCAACCAACTGTTTCGCTTAATACTGTACATCTACTTTCCATACGAAAACATGGAAAATCTTATGCACTTTTCTTGAAAGAAACAGTTATTAATTTCAGCACTTCTGATAGCATGATACTGAATAAATGTAAATGAGATGAGAAACTGGGGCATTTTCAAATACTTTGCATTGTTATTATGTATTTGTTTTCAAATGTCATTTCTCTGAAGGCTAATTTAGTGTTATATATAACAATTTACATATTAAAAAGACCCATTAATCTTTTAATATTTTTGTTGTGAGGGATAATAACCGAGAATCATGGCAGAATTTAATCCAAAATGAATTCCAGATTTACATTTCTGCTGTCAGTAATTGCCTGCAGTAGCACTGTACAGGGCAAAAGATGTAATTAAAAAATGACAAATGCTTTCCAATAAAGAACCTACTCTTACCTATCAAATTTTTCATGGACTATATTTATGCAGGTACTCAGTAACCGATGTAACTAAAGTGGGATGGGGAACTAATTTTAAAAACACCTTTTCAGAAGCAAGTTTCACTCACCTTTAGGGTTGAAAAAAATGTATAGATGGTTAAATATATAGTTGAATAGCATAGGCATGATTTTAATTGATTCATTTTTAAATGAGTGAAATCACAAAGACTGAAACAACTAAGACTTGAGAGAAAATTTGAAGTTGGAGAATATAAAACCAGCAGGTTAGCTCATCCAAACAGTGAGCTTCTAGTATCTTAGGCCCAAGATCCAGGTTAAGTCCTTGGGCATTCTATCACACTTGTTCTAGAATAATAGAATCAGAGAGGACCACACAGGACATCAAACAATTGCTAATGTAATGAGAGTGGTACACAATCCAGCAAAGTTCAGTTGCTAGAAAGTGGCAGCTGATTTCATCTAGGGGCTGAAGACTCGTTTCCTTTTGCTGGCACACTTCCAGTGAACAAGTGCCTACTGGTAACTGGTTCGATTGTCAAGGAAATTTTACTGACTGGGTTTTTTTTCCACCTAACATAATCAGAATTTGCCTTTACATAACTCAGCATTCTATGTCCTGTACATTGGGTTGATCAAAAGCAGACTTTTGTATAACTATTGTGCAAAGTGTCCCATTGTTTTTTTTTAAAAGGATGATAAAATCATAAATATTTTGTTGATAAATCCATATGAACCTCTGCTAAATATCCCTTTGGGGTTTGGAGATGTTTATACCTCTTACCTAAATGTTATGCAGACACATTGACTTGTTTTGTTGTGTTCCTTTTTTCCTCTCTGGAGTTCCTTATAATTGAACTTTTTTAGCATCTTCCCTTTGAACTCCATTTTCCCATTAGTGTCTAATGAGTACCCTAATTATCACTGGTCTGAGATTATGAGAAACTTTTTCAAAGCCCAAGGTGTTCAGATCTTTCATTGTACAAGAAACCAGGTCTAATTTTGGTTTACACTTAAAAGCAGCTTATCTAATTGCTAATTGGGTGTGATTTTCACTCCTAGTTTGAAAGCATTCCAGAATACTTCAAGGTAAGTGTTCAAGTCAATCTCAGAACGACTGGCTGGAAGAAAGAATTCTGATATTCTCCCACTGATCTTGGACTAGGGTTAAGATTAGGGTGAGGACTTTAGACTGTATATGTTTTATAATCCTTGCAACTGTGTGTGGTTACTCAGATTTAAGTGCCCAATTTGACCTATAGACTTCATGTTTGAATGAGAAATTCGCACTAAAATTATACATTATTTACTTTGTCGGTTTTGCATAAATGGAGAAAAGGTTGTCTAAAAATAAATTTGGCTCAACTTCTATATATTATTACAGCTATCTAAAACAGAGGTCACCAACCTTTCGGACCTCAGGGACCACTAAATTCATAATTTTAAATCCCGCAGACCACTACTAATATTATCTGCCCAATGACCAGCTGGGTGGGCATCGCTAGGTGGTCATGTGGCTGGGTGGGTTTGGCCAACTCGATGTCACTCATGTCAATCAGTGCCTTGACGGCCTCTATTCGCCCCTCCCCTCCCAGCCACTTCTCGCCTCCCTGTCTGGGCTCCTTAGGGCCCCAATAGGAAGCAGTTTTTGGAAGCTAAGCAGTCACCACGAGAAAGAGTTTGCAAAACAGCTGCCTCAGTTCAAATTGGATCTGGCCGAGAAGCAGGCTCAGCAGAAGCACCTCACTGAGAACTATGAGCATAGGCTTTCCAAGCAGAGGTAAAACCTGCAGGAGTGCAAGGCCAGGTGCCAGTGCCTGGAGGCTCAACGGGCTAAGATGGTCAGCCAGTTCTAGGCCATGAAGCAGTCCCACTGGAACGAGGCCCACCGGCTCTTCACCACCAATGGTGCTTCCCTCCAGCCTTCGCCCAAAGCCCCGCACCAGGAAGCTGAAGCAGACCCCAAGTCGGAATTTCTGCCCCTATTCGACCCGCACAAAAAGACCCTGAAGGGGGAGACTCTGTAGAAACACAAATGTTCTTTGGAAATATCCAACCCAGGGGCCGTAGTTTGAGGACCCCTAATTTAGTGCAATATAAAAAAATGCAAATAATTTTTCTGCGGACCACCAAAATTTTCTCACAAACCACCAGTGGTCCACGGACCACCTGTTGGTGACTGCTGGTCTAAAACATTGCTAGTACATAGATTAGAATATTTAGATGCTGTAAGTAAGTGCAGGTTATCAAATACTATCATATTGAAGGATACTGCATGTCAAATATCAAAATTTGCCCAAATGTAGCTGAAATATTTGTCAAATATTTCTAGCACATATTAGTTGTTAACTACTTATTTATGAATATGGTGTGAGGGTTGATATTGTAAATATTAGTTTTTAAGAAATCCATGGAAGCTTGAACATTTCATAAGGTATTTATATGTCATGTCAGTAATATGAAACATTCAAAAGTATTTTACACTTCGGCTTTACATAAAAGACCAAACTCCACTGAATACTACTAATTCCATATAAATTTCTAATCAATCCTGAACTTTATTGGATAATCTTGGATCAGTAATTAGTTGAATTTACACATTATATTAAACAATTGCTTGAATAGAAATTATTTGAAAATAGCTTGCATGCAAAATAATATCCCATGATTTACAAATCTTACCAGTAGGCACCATATAATATGCTAAACCAAAATCAAACTCACATTTTGGCTGCACACATCCAAAATGTATTATTGCTAAATAAGACTATAGTTCATAATTACAGGCTGTGATTGAATAATGTCACTAAAGTTAATTTGAAGCCAATGTACATTCTGTTTTATCCAAGTTATATACTCCATCACATATCACTGAATCATTGGACTCATTGTTTGATTTCATTATCTTCATTTGCTACATACAACCATTATCTTCCCCAACAACATTTTTAGTAATCAACCAACAACGGGCAGCAGAAAATGAAAGTTGGTATTTCTAATAAGATTTGCTTTCGGTGTTCTGTTCTTACATTACCATGTCATTAGCTCTCATCCCTGGTAAATAAATGTCTGCTGCAAACTGATGTTCTAAGCATTTTCCTCTCTCACATTCAATGGAAAGGATATTTCAGCTGCTGCCACTGGAAACAATGACTGATTGATCACTGTCTGCATGATGTTTCCCTTGGACCTCCCCAAAGCCCCTGCATATCAATTCTTCTTGATTGCTGGTATTCATTTTGTATAATGATTAGCTTCTGCATTAAATTTAGCTGCATGAAAAGGTTTCTCTATGAATAAATATACAGGTATTACGTGTTCTTCTGCATTACACGGTGGAAGGCTTTTTCAAGGTTTCTGTGTATACATACCCATATACATACATATGCATACATACTCACAAATGCATCCCAAACCCGTATGTCATAATCTCTCAAGGTAAGCAACTTTATGCAAAATGCGGAAAAGGGAATAAGAAATAATAAACTGAGAAAACTAAAGCACAAGGAGAAAAAAAAATAACTAAAACTAGATAAAACTAATTTACACAGAGAACATTTTTTCCCCTGTACCGGTAACACCTGCTTTGTATTCTGTCGATGTTAATTCTGTCCATAGCATTTTCAAGCTGAAACAGATCAGGAAAGATTCAGGACTTAGAGGCCATCGTCTTTTGTCAAGGAGACAGGCAAGGTTTCAGTGAACACAGTAGCCATAGATTTAAAAAAAAAAATAGTCTGAATTGTATTCTTCTGAAAACAGTCATTTAATCCCAGTAAATCTTTACACTGACTATAATCTATGTGCAGATTCTCATTTGAATGAAATCAATTCTCACGGTGTCAGTATAATGAGGACCCAAATTGTAAATTGCTTAGCGAGTGTTGTAAAGCACTGTGAAGCGATATATAAGTCTAAATACTATTTGTTCTGTCTCCTTCCCCACTTCGGAGCAACGAGCTGGTCTTCAGCCAGTGGATTCACGGCTCTTATCAGTCCTGGCAGAGAAATCGCAGCTGCCTGCCAAAGTTCAAACAAATGACTCACAGAGTAAGACTTTCAGCTCTCTTTGAAATGGTTCAGCTAATTTTTGCTTCCCGTGGAATGAGAGCAGTCCCAAAGCTCCTTATATATCCTGTGGGGTGGGGGTCCTACCCTACCCTTCCCTTTGATGACACCGCCTCTCTAATTTCTGAAGCGTGGGTCAATCCAAGCTTGATTATTATTATTATCATCTGGGTCTGAAGGCGTAGCCTGGGGAAGGGAGGAATCAGGGGATGACGGCCTCATTACGTTCTCTGACTGGTCTGGTTCTGGCTCCTGGAGTCGGGCCAAAGGAATTGGTGCTCCCAAGGTAAGCCTTACCGGCCCTTCCCCCTCACTCTCTGAGTCACTTTCGGGCATGGGGCCAGGTTCGGGAGCTGGAGTCACAACATTATTGCTATTGCTATCCTAAATCTCTTTTAAATTGTGGTTTCTGTAAACTAGCTTTTTTAGATATTAAATGCTCATTAGAAACCCTCTCCTATATCTCTATGAAGATTCTCAGTCATCCAAATCACGGTTGCCCTAAAGGTGTTGTTCAAAAGGCAACTGGACTTGCTTGGTAAGTCCAAGAAAGTTCAATTGCCTTTTGAGCAACATCTTTGGGGTGTCCCGCCTAAATCAGGTTTTTCAGATATAATAATATGCAACAAATATTAATTGGAAGAAAACTTTCTGATCCTAATTGTCCTTGGAGAATCTAAGCCTATGTCTTCAGACAGCATGCTTAAGGTCATATAAAGGTGGGTGGGTGGGGGGAGAAATACAGAATCATTCACAGTGACTCATTCCTTGCTGCCTTTGATTTCAGGACGGTATATTTGAGCGAAATTATCTGGGATATTTCTTGTGTCCTGAAGAAGTGCAACAGAAGTGTTTCGAATTTGCTGGCATTAAATCTTGTCACAGAAGGATGACAATCCGCCTTGCTTCTCTCTCTATGAAATCAGGTGGTTCTGTAATATAAAAATCCACACCCAGAAAAGAAAGCAACCAACCACTGTGACAGCTAATCATTTGCAAACATACAGCTCTTTTAACACCTGCCACGTCTCCCTCCATTTTACAGTATTTGTCTTGGCAATATAAATTGAGTTTGGGTTCAGCCGTGCTTGGTGTGATAGAGTGAAGAAAAACAATTTGGTAACTGAAGGAATAGATAGAACCTGGCATGGGGAGGAGAAGAATCGGGCATGAGAAGCGAGACAAGGGCTCTTTCCTCAAGGCAAAATGGCCGTCAGTTTGTTTTGTTTGTTTGTTCAGACCAGGGTAGTGACAACAGCTCTTTAATATAGGGTGAACCCAGCAACAGGCTGGGGGAAAAACCTCTCCTTTTATACAGTTCTGCTGGAGGCTTCGACCAATCAGCAACGTGCTGATTTCCCGCTCAAATATTTAAAGGTACAAACATGAATACATAACACTCCTCCCCTCCCAGAAAACACTTTGCCTCTATTTACATATTTATTTACATGTTATTTTTCGACGTAGTCACGCAAATAACCTGGGCGTCTCCTAGTTCTTTCTGACCTGCGCGGTTCAGTTCTGGGTGGTGTTTTGAGCTGGTCGGAGGGGCTGTTTTCTCCTCCCAGCTCTTTCTCTGGGCCAACGGGCTCCGGATTATTGGCCGACTCTTTTTCTTGGCCATCCGGCCTTGGATTAATTTTTGAACTTTCCCTGCTGCTTCCTCGGGACCTGATGGCGTCGCTGGAACTCTGGGACCTCAGCTAAGTCTTGCGCCTCCCCCGGGTCATTGTCAGCTGTGGATTCAAATTGGTATTGGTCATGATCTGTTTCATTTGGTTCGGTTTGGTCAGTTATTCGTTTTCTTAACTGATCTATGTGGCGCCTCCACACTCGGTTGTCTGGTAGCTCTACCACGTACGATTTTGGGCCGGTTATCTTTATTATTTGTCCTGCGAACCAACTAGGGCCGTCCCCATAGTTTCGGGCCCACACCCGGTCGCCTATGCTCATTTCCCTTGTCTTTTCTAGTTCCCCCTTGTAACCCTCGGGTGTGTAATGGGGGTTCAAACGGTCAAGTGGGCACCGGAGTTTCCGTCCCATTAGCAATTCGGCTGGGCTTTTCCCGGTGGCCGTGCTTGGGGTTCTGTGCTGGACGGCTAGGAAAAAGTCTATTTTTGTTTGCCAGTCCCCTGGCTTGAGCCTGGACAATGCCTCCTTAGCGCTCCGGACGGAACGCCCTGCAAGGCCATTCGACGCAGGGTGGAAAGGCGCAGAGAGGGCATGTCGGATGCCTTCCTCTGCCAGGTATTCTTCAAACTGGGCTGCCGTGAATTGGGGCCCATTGTCGGACACCAGAGTGTCCGGCAACCCGTGAGTTGCGAATAGGTGGCGCAGAGTTGCGATTACTGCTTCGGCCGTAGTGGATTTCATGATTATGATCTCCAACCATTTAGAAAATGCATCCACAACCACTAGGAATGTTTGGCCGTGGAACGGGCCAGCAAAATCAATGTGGATTCTTGACCAGGGCCCTTGGGGCTTTTCCCATTCTCTGACTGGGGCCGTTGGGGGTAGAGGTCTGGACTCTTGGCAAGCTTGGCATTTCCCTACCCTCTCAGCAATCTCTGCGTCCATGAGTGGCCACCATACATAGCTTCTAGCTAACCCCTTCATCCTTACGATCCCTGGGTGACCCTCGTGGAGGAGGTCCAATACCTTTCCCCTTAGCTTATCAGGAATTATTACACGATCACCCCATAACAGGCACCCCCCTTGAGCCGAGAGCTCATCTCTTTTTTTAACAAATTCTTTGAACCGTTCGCCCGGCGCAGCGGGCCACCCTCTCTGTACCCAACCGAGTACAGTCCTTAACACAATGTCCCGGTATGATGCCCGAGCCACTTCCTTAGATGTGACTGGGCCAGAGTCCAACGAGTCAATAAGTAGGATGGGTGTCCCCGGAGTGGGGTCTTCGGTCGCCCCTGGTAGTGGGCATCGGCTTAACGCGTCTGCATGTCCCACTTCTTTTCCTGGTCGATGCTGCAGCTTGTACGAGTAAGCGGCTAAGAATATAGTCCAACGGGTCAAGCGTGGCGAAAGTGCCACAGGCGTTGGGCGGTCGCCAGCCAGTATCCCTAGTAGCGGTCTGTGGTCAGTCACGATTTCAAAATTCCGCCCAAAGACATACTCATGGAATTTTTTGACCCCTGATACAATAGCTAGTGCTTCTTTGTCTAATTGGCTGTAGTTCCTCTCTGGGGAGGACATCGTTCTAGAGTAGAACGCTATAGGGGCTTCTGTGCCGTTTTGTAGTCTTTGGCTGAGGACAGCCCCACCCCATAAGGGGAGGCATCGCAAACCAGCACTAGGGGTAATGAGTCGTGATATTGGATGAGCAGGCTATCACTTGAGAGCAGGTTCTTTACTGCTTCAAAAGCCCTATTTTCTGACTTTCCCCAAGACCAAACAGTATTTTTCCCTAAGAGCCTATGCAGCGGTTCCATAGCGGTTGCTTTGTTCTTTAAAAAGACCGCGTAAAAATTAACCAATCCCAGGAATGCCTGCAGCTCTGCTTTGTTTTTGGGCGCTGGAGCCTTCCTAATTGCCTTAACCTTGCTCTCAGTAGGGTGAATTCCTTTCTTGTCTATCCGGTAGCCCAAGAAATCGACGGATTCGACCCCTATCTGGCATTTGTTTGTCTTGACTTTTAACCCGGCTGTTCGGAAAATGCTCAAGACCTTCCGTAACCGCTCCCCCAATTCCTCCATGTTTTCCCCTGAAATTAGGACATCATCGTAGGGAACTACCCTGGGAGCCCTGCAGTAGTCGTTCCATCAGGTTTTGGAACAGCCCTGGTGCCACACTGACCCCAAATTGCAATCGGGTGCACTTGAAGGCCCCCTGTGCGTCACAATCGTTTGGGCTTGGCTGTGCGGGCGTCTACTGGCAGTTGTTGGTAGGCTTGGGCCAAGTCTAACTTTGCAAAGACTTGCCCTTGCCCCAAAGAGTGCAATAAGTGTTGCACCACTGGAACCGGTAAGCGCTTTTCTGTAAGGCTTTGTTAAGCGTCGCCTTGTAGTCAGCGCAAATTCTAATTGACCCGTCCGGTTTTATGGGGTGACGATTGGCGTCTCCCACTTTGCGTGATCGACTGGCACCAAAATCCCTGATTAATGAGCTTATCCAGCTCCTTATCGATTTTTGGTTTTAGGGCAAAGGACTCTCCTCGCCTTAAGCCTAATGGGGCTACCTGGGGTCTAAGTTGAAGGAAATAGGGGTCCCTTGTACTTGCCCAGGCAGTCCTTGAAGACATCTTGAACTCGTTAAAGAGAATGTCTTTCAGGTTACAGTCACTTCTGTAGATGCCAGTCACTCCCATGCCCAGGGCACGAAACCAGTCTAGTCCCAACAGACTGGGCAGAGTTCCTTCGACGATCGTGATGGGCAGGGTCTTTTATGTGGACCGTACTCGACTCGGACGGAGGTGGTCCTCGAACAGGGATGCGATTCCCTGGTAGTCGTGCACTCGTAGCCGCTTGTGCTTGCAGGTGGCGCTCATGACGGACGGCAGCGACTTCGCCAAAGTGTCCCAGGACATGATGGTGATCGCTGATCCCGTGTCTACTTCAAGCCGGCACCGTACTCCCTCTATTTTTGGCTTGGTGAAGATCTTCTTCTCCACTTTGGTCGAGGCGCGCCTATGACCACAGTTGTTTGGTTGGAATCGCGCCTTTTTGTTTGAGCCAATCGCGGTCGCCTTGCCGATTCCGCCTGATTGGCCGATTTGAATTTTCGGCGGAAGGTTGGGCGCTCGACAAACTTGAGCTAGGTGCCCTTTCTTCCCACACCGCCGACATGTCGCGTCTTTAAACTTGCAGCGTTGGCGCTGGTGTTGACCCCGCAGCTTCGCGTGTCGCCTCGGTCCCCTTTGTCGCGTTTCTCGGTTCGGCAGACCCTTCCTCATCTTCACCGCCGGATTCGGTCTGAACCTCCTCCTGGTGCACCGGAGTTGCCTTCGCCGCCTTTTGTGGGACCGGCTTCTGCAGCGTCTCTGCCGCTTGGGATGACATTTCATGTGCTCTGGCTTCGCCCAGAGCGCTGGCTAGCGTAGGTTGCTCTTTGCCAGCAGCCGCCGCCGCAATCGGATGTCTTTGACCTCGGATGAGTTGCTCGAGGAGCACCTCGCCCAGGTCACGGTATCCGCAGTCCTTGGACGCCTTCTTAGGGCGGCCATGTAGTCACCGATGGATTCGCCTCCATCTGCCTTCGCCTCCGAATTCAAACCGCCGCACGTATTTGGACGGCGTTGGTGCGAAATGGTTTCTTAGTAAAGTCTGTAAAGTTGGCCACGGCACCGACTGCAACGGCGTTGGCTCTGCCAGGGCTTCCGCGGTGTCGATGGCCTCCGGACCGCCGTGGCTTTAGTAATAAGCCCTTTTCGGTTATCTGAACTCCGTGCAGTTCGTTGGCTTCTAGAAAGCTTTCAAACGGGTCATATCGTTCCCCATTTCTCTTAGCCGGGTCAAACGGTGCGGGCGGAGTGTAACTGGCCATCTCCGCTTTTCTGCCCTGGGTTTGCTGGGTTCGGTCTATCGTGCTTCAGCTCGGTTCTGGTTCTCCTTAGCCTCGAGATCCCACCTTCGTCGCCAATGTTAAGTTCGGGAAGTAACGAGGCTGGAGACCAGGGTAGTGACAACAGCTCTTTAATATAGGGTGAACCCAGCAACAGGCTGGGGGAAAAACCTCTCCTTTTATACAGTTCTGCTGGAGGCTTCGACCAATCAGCAACGTGCTGATTTCCCGCTCAAATATTTAAAGGTACAAACATGAATACATAACAGCCGTCAGTTTGTTTTGTTTGTTTGTTCATCTTTAAAGAGAAAAGCAATGCTGCTAGAAGCAACCAGACAACCTGCACATTTATGAAAGATGCCAAGTAACCTGAAGCCCTTCTGAAGAAGCCTCTTTCAATAAGGTGCTGTTCGGAAAGAAAACAATTTAGCCCGCTATACAGAAATGAAAAATGTTAGTGAAGGAAACATAAGTGAAAATGTTTCTTATATTGTTCAAAAGAAGTTTCCCTGCCCCAAACCCCAACCAAACTCATATGTTCTACGAACAGAGGGGAAAAAAATATTGTTTGCTGGGAAAAAGATAAATTCAGGTTGGTGCTAATGGATCATGGCACCTCTTAAGTAGCATTACATTCTCATCATGTAGATGTGACTCTCAGATGTTGCCGAGTTGCATCCCTTTATAAAAACAAATAGAATATTCAGTTCCGGTTAGGCATTTGGAATTTGTCAGGGTGTTATGTATTGTTCAGCGTATTTTAACAAATGTTTCAAAATCACAGTACTACTAGTTAGAGACACAGACTCATTCATTCGCTCTCAGAGTGGAACAGCCAAAAGTTAATTTATTCTACTGATTCACTACATGTCACTTCCATTTATGCTGAGAACATTTCACATAGGCAATCGACAAACAAATTCATAGAAATGCATGTTATATCAACTTGAGAAAAAACAGATACTGTCACCTAACCCATACAATGTTAACATGGATGGGAAGACAACACAATAAATGTTTTTAGATCATTTTTCTATTTGTTTTAGCGCAAATGTACTGCCATTCTAATTCAGGGAAATTCTAATTTTCCCCAGAACTATTTTGTCTTGCTCTGTTAATTGGTAACAATTTGAGAGGGCTGCAGGTGGGCTGCAAATGATTCTGCCATACCTAAAATATTCAGAAGAGAGCAGGTGAACTGTGCCGCAAATGTCTAGTTGGGCCTGTCACCCTAATTTAATTAGAAGATCTACACATAGCCACATGTGGGTTTTAAAGGCACTCAGGGGAAATCAAGATGACCAACACAACAGCAGCCTTGCTCTATAGCATGCCTGGATTTTTCCTGAATATTTCAAAAACCAGACAATTTGGGAAACTCCGCTCCTCTGAAAACAACAAAATACCTTATACCACCAGACTTGAAATTCTGGGATTAGAAAACTTAGAACTCCGCCGACTCCGACAAGACCTGTGTTTAACACAGAGAATCATCTATTGCAATGTCCTTCCTGTAAAAGACTACTTCAACTTCAATCGCAATAATACAAGAGCAAACAATAGATTCAAACTTAATGTTAACCGCTTCAACCTTGATTGCAGAAAATATGACTTCTGTAACAGAGTTGTTAACGCTTGGAACGCACTACCTGACTCTGTGGTCTCTTCTCAAAATCCCAAAAACTTCAACCAAAAACTGTCTACTATTGACCTCACCCCACTCCTAAGAGGACTATAAGGGGCGTGCATAAGAGCACAAAAGTGCCCACCGTTCCTGTCCTATTGTTCCCTTTCATTATATCAAATTAATATAGTTGTTGCATACTTTTGCTTATATATATGTTTTTCTTTTATGATTTGTTGTTGTTGTTTTATATCAATGTTTGCGTATACTGTTGTGACAAAATAAATAAAAATAAAAAAAATCAGGTAGCAGTGGAGAAAGAACATGACAATCAGCATTCCTGAAGCAAGTAAACAACAAATGAGTTGAAATGTAAACATATAAAATGCATATATCTTTTTTTGGGAGAATGTGAAAGATTTGTGAGTACCATTTGAACAGATTTTACTTGGGCATAGTTGGTAGGACGTAATAGAATCCATTTCTCCAGTCACAAAACTGTAGATTTCTATAAGGACAGACAAAAGCAGGGAGAGGGAATGCTAAGGATTATGGATTAGCATCTTCACTGATGGCCTCTGATCTAAGTTAAAGCAGCCCTACTATTGATCTGTCTGCATTGTCTCTTCTTTATTGACTTTTGAACGTGCCTTCTAATAAGCAATATACTATATATGCATGTTCATTAAAACATATTCCATTTTTGAGTTTTCTTCTCCTTTAATTATTTTCATCTTAAATGCTCATTTAAGGACTACTCAGCAAATATACAAATACATGCAAAATGCATATTCTTTTTCATCCCATTTCTCTTATTCATTTGTATTTGTAATGCATTTTCCATAGGAACATTTTTCTCTATCATTGCAAAAAGCTTGTGACAAAAACAGAGCACACTTTATTTTGTATATATTTATATTCTCTGCAGATTATTTTTGAATAGCTATTAGGCTGGAGTGTGCAGCAGGTTATTAAACGAAAAAGTACATCATCCTTTAGTTCATCAGTATCAAGGGCACTTTCCTACAAGGGAAATTTCATGCTCAGTCAAACCTAAGAAACATATGATATAAACATATGCTTATTCTCCTTACATGTATTTGCTGTGGGGGGTTTTCTTTTCTCTGGTTTCCAAAAATAACATGCCGCTAAAACAAATGATTATCAACAGAATGAATTCTCGTATTATTCACAAGTATAGAATGGATTCTTCTGAAGACAGAAAAAATATCTCAACAGAGAACACAGTTGGGAATGTTGTTTAATATGTTTTTTCAAAAAGTCTTCTCTCAATTGGAATATCTCTAAGCTTTCTTGCCACAACTACAGAAGAAATTAAGCAACAATAATAGTTTTCCCATAAAGTGCTAACCAGGAGATTATGAGATTTTTCCTTTGCCCCATAACCAAAATTTGGAAGGAATGGTGGATATCTGTTAAAAGGCATTTCAATTTATTCCTGCCTTTCAGAAACAGCAAAGATAGTGAAGGAGACAGAGGAAGCATGCAAAATAGACAGAGAAAGGAGAGTGACCAAAGGAAGATTAGTCCTCTACCCACAATAGAATACCTTATGCCACCAGACTTGAAATTTTGGGCTTAGACAATTTAGAACTACTCTGACTTCTGTCTGATTAAGCATAATATACCAAATTATCTGCTACAACGTCCTACCTGTCAATGACTACTTTAGCTTCAAGCACAACAATACATGAGCAAACAATAGATACAAACTTATGGTCAATGCCTGGAATGCACTACCTCACTCTGTGGTTTCTTCCCCAAACCCTCAAAACTTTAACCTTAGACTGTCTACCATCGACTTCACTCCATTCCTAAGTGGTCTATAAGGGGCATGCACAAGAGCACCAGTGTGCCTACCGTCCCTGTCCTAATGTTCCCTTTTATTTGTATCCAATTCATATATTCATAATTATATGTATATTTATATCTGTTATCTAATACATGTTTGATGAAGTAAATACATATATATAAATATATATTAGGCAAAGAAAGGAGCTTGAGGGAAGTAGAGCAAGGGCCAAAAGAAGAGAGGGAGAAAAGAAGGCCAATTAAAAACACAACTTCGTCGAAAAACCCATACTAATCCATTACCAAAGTAACAACCCAACCTCCCACAACAGTAGCTGTGGAAAAGCATTACTCAGATGAGTACAACACAATGCAATAATCCAGAACACCAGAAAAAGGAAACATACCACCTATACCTCTTTCAACAAAATGGATATGCACGCAAGTTTGTCCAAAATGCTTGATCAAACAACCCATTGTAACACAACCAACACAAGCTACAAAAAATGAAAACACTAACATACATAAAAATAACCCTATCAGAAACAACCAGCAAACTATTACAACTACATGCCATCACTATAGCACACAAACCATTGATAGTCTTTGAAGCAAAGAAAAAAAGAGTCACTGAATACAGAGGAGCCCTTGGTGGTCTCTGAGCTTGTTTGTTTCTCGCAGATGTTTCATTAGTGAACTTGGAAATATCAATTTTAGATACAAGTAGCTTGCCCTTTCAATGTTGGTGGTGGTTGTGTTTTCTTCTTGATAATTCCTTGATTAGCTGTTGTTTATGGTATAATTGTTTGTCTGAGTTGGTAGTTCCTTGATTGGGATACTGTTTACTGCTTGATTGTTGGTCTAGTATTAATCCAATTTTTCTGTTTTGCTAAATTACTTTTATTACCATTTCCCTTATCATCAACATAGAAACATAACTTTTTATTCATTAATCAATGTAGGCAGCAAAGCAATTTATGGCCTCTAGACTCCAAAAATCTTGATTAACTTCAATACATTTCACTGTTACAAGCTTTCTTAACAAAGTAGTATCGCTTTCTTAACCATAGTATAGGAGATTATGGATATTATTTTCCATTGTGGAAGAGAAGCTCAGAGGCCAACATTTGCAAACTTTAAAATGCTGGAGGGAGAACATTGCCAAGGAGTTGTAGAAGGAGTTTAGATTTTTTTAAAAATCTATCTATAGGGGATGTACAGATTTCATGGAGATTCTCAAAGGTACACAGAAAGGTAAAGAACCTATGAACCAGAACACATGCAATGCAGCTACTATCACACTCAGAGAAACTATATTAAACTATAAAGTTTAAATTAGCTCAGATTATGTATAAATTGTAAAACTAAAGAGACAATCAAATGTGTGAAGAATGATCTCACACAAGTATACGCACTCTTCCCGGATTTGTGTTGTTTGTATCATGGCTTACCCAGCACTGTATGGAAAAAGGAAATTAGATTGATATTACTGATATTAATGAAGTCAGTGTTATTCAAAGGGACCCTTAACAAATGCATTACAAATCAAAAAGGTGGTACAAGCATGCAAAGCTATTATTCAATTAAATCCATTCTACAGTATGTTCAAACTTGAATGCTACATTCATGTAAACAGGGATGCTTAGATTTCTCTTAACAGACTACCAATGAAACAGAACAATATTTTGTATTCAGTATGGATTGGTATGCTCTGTATTATCTCCCACTATTTTCTTTTCTGCCTAGCTAATGTTAAAATTGTCCTTCTCTAATGAAAATGTCAGTGATTTCCTAATAATGACTTTCTGAGAATGTAGGTGGTCTACGTGGAATTTCTCTGCTCTCCAACTGCAAGACAAAATAAGTTACTCCTGTTAATAATCTATTATTCCATTCAGTTCAAAGCTGTTTATTAGAATAAATGGTCCAGCATGCCTTCATCTTCACCTTTTCTTCTATGCAGTCAAATCTACAACAGGTAGTATAGAATAATCCCGGGCTAGAAGCAAATCACTAGGGATGCCATGGCTCAGTGGCTAAAATGCTGAGCTTGTTGATCGAAAGGTCACCAGTTCAGCAGTTCGAATGGGGTAATGGGGTGAGCTCCTGTTACTAGTCCCAGCTTCTGCCAACCAGAGAAGGAAGGGCCTTCTCTGTGGGGGCTCCCACCCTCTGGAACGAACTACCCCCCGGACTTCATCAGCTTTCGGACCTTTGGACCTTCCGCCGCGGGCTTAAAACATACTTATTTAATTGCGCAGGACTGAGTTAGATTTTAAATTTATGGGTTTTAAATTGGGTTTTATGTCTATATTTTTTAATTATCGGGCTTTTAGAATAAGTTTTTTAATTGCTTTTATATTGTATTTATGTGTTTTTAAGTGCCTGTAAACCGCCCTGAGTCCTTCGGGAGATAGGGCGGTATATAAATATGATCAAATAAATAAATAAATAAACCTAACAGTTCGAAAGCATGTAAAAATGCAAATAGAAAAATAGGGACCATCTTTGGTGGGAAAGTAACAGCGTTCTGTGCACCTTTCGTGTTTAGTCATGCTGGCCACATGACCACGGAGACATCTTCAGACAGCACTGGCTCTTCAGCTTTGAAATGGAGATGAGCACCACCCCCTAGAGTCGGGAACAACTAGCACATATGTGTGAGAGGAACCGTTACCTTTACAAGCAAATCTAATATGGTAGGAACTCTGGAAATGGCTAAGATGAACTGAAGTATAAGAAAACTGAAATAATACCAATGTCAAGAACAGCAGTAATAATTCCTCTGTTTCCTTAAGGAGATCATCCTTAATTTTATCCCCACAATAGCAGCTCCCTGTAATTGGTTGGTCTGAGAAAGTGACTGGACTGGACCATTTTCCCTGGCTGGGCATAGATTTTAACCCTGGTCTTTACAATCCTAGAAAGGGTCCATTGTAATGGTCAAGCGTAAATATTGGGGCCGTGATAGCTCAGGCTGTTAAGAAGCCTGTTATTAGAACACAGCAGCCTGCAATTACTGCAGGTTCAAGCCCGGCTCAAGGTTGACTCAGCCTTCCATCCTTTATAAGGTAGGTAAAATGAGGACCCAGATTGTTGGGGGGGCAATAAGTTGACTTTGTAAAAAAAAATATACAAATAGAATGAGACTATTGCCTTACACACTGTAAGCCGCCCTGAGTCTTCGGAGAAGGGCGGGATATAAATGTAAACGAAAAAAAAATATTGAAGCAAGGTGCACAAATGAATCACATGGACTATTCCCAGGATTTTTCTATAAGTTTTGAAAGAAAGATCCCAATGTAGGTATCATATATTGGCCTCCCTTTGGAAGAGGCAGGAAATCAATAACAAGTTTCTTCATGTTAAAAGTGCAGTATGACAACAATCACTCAATACAGTATAAATGTATACACAAGACGATAGAAACTGTTTCTACAACTTGGTATCTGGAAAACAAATGATTTGTCTTCTTTCCTTTTAAGCAAAGACAAGCAATTCTTCAAATTTGTTATTCAGCTTAAACCAAGTTAGTTGGAAGACAGCTAAGTGAATACCATTTTAAGGGAAGCCATGTAACTATGAGGCAGAAGAATGTCCTCTTAGTTATTACCTAATTCAGGGGTCTCCAACCTTGGTAATTTTAAGACTTATGGACTTCAACTCCCAGACTTCCTCAACTCTGGGAGCTGAAGTCCACAAGCCTTAAAGTTGCCAGGATTGGTGACTCCTGACCTAATTGTATTATGCCACCAAATGTACTTATCATCTCCTTTGTCTCCTCTCTTAGTCACAAAAAGAAATTAGTTTGATTCCCTGTATGCTGGAATGCCTGAGCTTCGTGGTCTTGAATTCCTGCAGAAGTTTCCTCCCTCCCAGTCCTAGGGAGAAGAATGGCTGAATCTGCTGGGCTTCAGTTTTATTCTGAGGGCTAAGATATCTGACCCTGATTCTTCATTCTTTTTTTCTTTCTTGATTTGTCACAACAGTATATATAAGCATCAGCAAGAAATAACTATGCGATATATAAGCATATATATAGGCATAAGCATGAAATAACTATATGAATTGGATACAATCAAAGGGAACATTAGGACAGGAATGGTAGGCACGCTGATGCGCATGCCTATCATTCTGGTGCCTATCAGAGTCAGATCTTGTAATCGTAGCATAGATGCTACAGAAGTAAATGGAAAATTCAAGTTGAATATCCAGGCATGACGTGCTGGAAGATTCAGGCTTTTGATCTCCATTTCTTCTTCCCTGGCATTTGAATTTAAGCTGGTTTTCACAGTGTGAGAAAGAACACTAATATTGTGTTTACTAAACAAGAATGTAAAGAGCATCCATCCTCAAGATGGATGGGGCTTCTAATTGTATTCCATTTTAATTTGGAATCGTCAATAATGCATCACTTTTGTCATCTCAGCTGTGTATCTCCGCGTTAACCTGTGTCAAAAATAAGATAATAGTGTATTACATCTAATTAAATCATCGGAGCATCGTTCTAGATCTGGCAGCTTATTAAAAAAAATGAAAATAATAATCCATAATGTTCTAGAAAGGAGAAACTTGCCAGAAAGGAAGATTCCTTATTCCAAGCTTATTTCAATAGAGCTCCATATTCAGTCATGAACGTATAGAAAATGTGAATGTTGATAAAAGTTTAAAAAGGTTAAAAAATGGGGAAAATATGTGATAAAATTAATCTGGCAAAAATTTGTTCTTAATACATCCATTCTTTTCATGATGATTACAAATCAATTTGATAATAATCAGCTTATGAATCTTTCCTGGTATTGATATCAGACTGATCTATAGTTCTCTAAACTCTTTCATTTTGAATACAGAAAAATTGTTAGCTGGCATTTCTTCAGTTCTCTAGAATAGAAAAGCCTCACTTATACAAGTGGATCTGGTTTTTATCCCAGAGGTAGAATATTCTATCTAAATATGGAATAAATTATTTATTTATTTATTTATTTTATTAAATTTCTATACTGCCCTTCTCCCGAAGGACTCAGGGCAGTTTACAGCCAAATATAAAACAATATTCATAATAAAAATTAAAAACACTATAAAAATCTAATTAAATTTTGGCTCACATTAAAACTATTAAAAACGATAATAAAATCCCAATTAAAAAACCATAACACAATTAGGCTAACCCTGTGCGATGAAACAAGCGGGTCTTGAGCTCGCGTCGAAAGGCCCGGAGGTCGGGGAGTGATCGTAACCCCGGAGGAAGCTCATTTCAGAGGGTAGGAGCCCCCACAGAGAAAGCTCTCCCCCTGGGGGTCACCAGCTGACATTGTTTGGCTGACAGCACCCTAACGAGACCCTCCCTGTGGGAACGCACAGGTCGATGGGAGGCTATCAATGGCAGCAGGTGGTCCCGTAAATAACCCGGTCCTAAGCCATGGAGCGCTTTGAAGGTGGTCACCAGCACCTTGAATTGCATCCGGAAGACCACCGGCAACCAGTGCAGCCTGCGCAGGAGAGGTGTTATATGGGAGCCACTCTATCACCCGCGCAGCTGCATTCTGGACTAGTTGGAGCCTCTGGGTGCCCTTCAAGGGGAGCCCCATGTAGAGAGCGTTACATTAGTCCAGGCGGGAAGTGACGAGAGCATGAGTGACCGTGCACAAGGAGTCCCAGTCTATGAAAGGGCGCAACTGGTGGATCAAACGTACCTGATAAAAGGCTCCCCTGGCGATGGCCATCATATGATCTTCTAACGACAGCCGGGCATCCAGGAGAACACCCAAGTTGCCAACCCTCTCCATAGGGGCCAGTGACTCGGCTCCAACAGTCAGCGATGGAACCAGCTGGCTATACCAGGACACCGGCATCCACAGCCACTTAGTCTTGGAGGGATTGAGTTGGAGCCCGTTCCTCCCCATCCAGACCCGCACGGCCTCTAGACACCGGGACATCACTTCAACGGCTTCACTGGGGTGGTCAGGAGTGGAGATGTACAGCTGAGTATCATCAGCGTACTGGTGATACTGCACCCCAAAACCACGGATGATCTCACCCAGCGGCTTCATATAGATGTTGAACAGGAGAGGCGAGAGAACCGACCCCTGCAGCACCCCACACCTGAGGCGCCTCGCGGTCGACCTCTGCTCCCCTGCCAACACCGTCTGCGACCGATCAGCGAGATAGGAGGAGAACCACCGAAAAACGGTGCCCCCCACTCCCAATCTCTCCAATCGTCGCAGCAGGATACCATGGTCGATGGTATCAAAAGCCGCTGAGAGGTCTAATAGGACCAGGACAGAAAAACAGCCCCTATCCCGAGCCCTCCAGAGATCATCCACCAATGCGACCAAAGCCGTCTCCGTGCTGTACCCAAGTCGGATTATTACCCAGGTAAATTATCATCACTCTTTTGTCAAAGTCAGATTATTTTCTGGTCAATCTGAATCTAATTGGCACTTCTGACTTTCACAGGAATGCTACATGCATCCAATAGTTTTCTAGTGAGTACTTGATGGACAATTCTGTCATATTCCTAATTGGAGGCTCAGGAATTCTGGGAGTTGAAGTCCACAGGTTGCAAAGGGGCCTTAATTGTCCATCCCTGCCTCACTGATTACTGGGATTGTTCAATATAATTGTCACCAGTGATTTATCTCTGCTTGCCAATCCCTGGCTCCCCATGAGCCACAGAATATAATGTCAGAAGAGACATTTACAAGGATTATGACGAAAGGAAAAACGACAAAACGACAAGAGTATCTGACCAACTACAGATATCGGCCCATGTTGACGCATATGATAAGGGCGGCCAAGAGACAGTACTTTGTACCCTACTGCAACTTCAGAATGCCACTTTGCATTCCTATTTAAAGTCACCAGTTCTCTTCTGGGATCCAGAGACAGAAAACAAATCCCTTAAAGCTCTCTAACTTGTTGCAAAGTTTGGAAAATAAAACTGCTTATATCAGGGTGATATATATATATATATATTGCTCACAGAAGCACGAAGCCAAAGACACCAGCCTGAAGATGATGAGTGAGACCTCGTTGAAACGTCGCCAAGATACTCTCAACCTTTGGGATGAGTTTGACCCTGTGGCTCCCGAGGACATGGACAGGTTGCTGGGTAGGTTGAACGCCACCACATGTTTACTGGACCCGTGTCCCTCCTGGTTGGTGCTGGCCACACAGGATGTGACACGAGGCTGGCTCCAGGGGCTTACAAATGCTTCTTTGTTGGAGGGGGTCTTTCCGGCTGCCTTGAAAGAGGTGGTGGTGAGGCCTCTCCTCAAGAAGCCTTCCCTGGACCCAGCTGTGTTAGCTAATTATCGTCCGGTCTCCAACCTTCGCTTCGCGGCAAAGGTTGTAGAGAGTGTGGTGGCATGTCAGCTACCCCGGTACCTGGAGGAAACCGTCTATCTAGACCCGTTCCAGTCCGGTTTCCGGCCTGGTTACAGCACTGAGACGGCTTTGGTCGCGTTGGTGGATGATCTCTGGAGGGCCAGGGATAGGGGTTATTCCTCTGCCTTGGTCCTATTAGACCTCTCAGCGGCTTTTGATACCATCGACCATGGTATCTTGCTACACCGGTTGGAGGGATTGGGAGTGGGAGGCACCGTTTATCGGTGATTCTCCTCCTATCTCTCCGATCGGTCGCAGATGGTGTTGACGGAGGGGCAGAGGTCGGCCCCGAGACGCCTCACTTGTGGGGTGCCTCAGGGATCAATTCTCTCGCCCCTCTTGTTCAACATCTATATGAAGCCGCTGGGTGAGATCATCAGTGGTTTCGGTGTGAGGTACCAGCTGTACGCTGATGACACTCAGCTGTACTTTTCCACACCGGACCACCCCAACGAAGCTATCGAGGTGTTGTCCTGGTGTCTGGAGGCCGTACAGGTCTGGATGGGGAGAAACAGGCTCAAGCTCAATCCCTCCAAGACGGAGTGGCTGTGGATGCCAGCATCCCGGTACAGTCAGCTGCAGCCTCGGCTGACTGTTGGGGGCGAGTCATTGGCCCCAATGGAGAGGGTACGCAACTTGGGCGTTCTCCTGGATGGACGGTTGTCTTTTGAAGACCACTTGACGGCTGTCTCCAGGAGAGCCTTTCACCAGGTTCGCCTGGTTCACCAGTTGCGCCCCTTTCTAGACTGGGATGCCTTATGCACGGTCACTCATGCTCTCGTGACATCTCGTCTGGACTACTGCAATGCTCGCTACATGGGGCTCCCCTTGAGGAGCACCCGGAGACTCCAGGTAGTTCAGAATGCAGCTGCGTGGGTGATAGAGGGAGCCCCTCGTGGCTCCCATGTAACACCCCTCCTGCGCAGACTGCACTGGCTGCCTGTGGTTTTCCGGGTGCGCTTCAAGGTTTTGGTAATGATCTTCAAAGCGCTCCATGGCATAGGGCCGGGTTACTTACGGGACCGTCTGCTGCCACCGAATGCCTCCCACCGGCCCGTGCGCTCCCACAGGGAGGGACTCCTCAGGGTGCCGTCGGCCAGGCAGTGCCGACTGGCGACGCCCAGGGGAAGGGCCTTTTCTGTGGGGGCTCCCACCCTCTGGAACGAGCTTCCCCCAGGACTCCGTCAACTTCCTGACCTTCTGACCTTCCGCCGCGAGCTTAAGACACATCTATTTATCTGCGCAGGACTGGACTAGAGTTTTAAATTTTAAATGTCTAAATTTTAGATTTGGTTTTAAATTGGGTTTTATTATTTATATGTCTATTTTAAATATTTGGCCTATATAATAAGTTTTTTAGATGAATGTTTTACTTTGTATATTTATGTGTTTTTTATATGGCTGTACACCGCCCTGAGTCCCTAGGGAGATAGGGCAGTATAAAAGTATGAATAAATAAATAAATAAATAAATAAATATACCTTACACAGGAAAAGACCCGAAAATGCCAAGACCTACATATGTGTGTGTGTGTGTCTGTGTGTGTGTGTCTGTGTGTGTGTGTCTGTGTGTGTTTCTGTGTGTGTGTATGTATGTATGTATATGTATATGTATATGTATATATATAAGGGTTTGAAGCCTCTGGAGCAGGGGTCTCCAACCTTGGCAACTTTAAGCCTGGAGGACTTCAACTCCCAGAATTCTGGGAGTTGAAGTCCTCCAGGCTTAAAGTTACCAAGGTTGGAGATCCCTGCTCTGGAGAGTCCAATGAGATGACTGGGACAACATTCTGCAAGAACACATCGGATTCAGTTGATTCTGAAGATAAAGATCTTCTGCACCACAAGTCCCAAAGGTGCTTTTTCAAGAGGTAACTGGACTTTCTGTTTTTTCTTTGAAGATGTTTCGCTTCTCATCCAAGAAGTTTCTTCAGCTCTGATTGGATGCTGGGGATATGGAAGCTTCTATTCCCCATCTTCCAGTCAGAGCTGAAGAAGCTTCTTAGATGAGAAGCGACATGACTTCAAAGAAAAATCAGAAAGTCCAGCTGCCTCTTGAAAAAGCACCTTTGGGACAACAAGGATCTGGATGACTGAGAATCTCCATAGACATCTGTAACATAAGCTTTGTTTGCATTGAGCTAGATCTTAACTGGCTTATTCAAGGGAGGAAATAAATCAGGGGACTCTTCTTGTAAAAGACTCTGCAACTAACATTTTCCCCCAATCCTTTGACGATAGAAGGGTTCTGTTAAGATTTTTCAGTGGCTTTTGACTCCACTTTTTGACTGTAAATGTTGTTTAACATTTATACGCCATCCAGTGACCTATGACTGAGGCGGCATGGAAATTACATAAAATGAATACATTTGAGCACTCTCAGATTTAATAAAATCAGGAACTTGAGCATTTCATATGTCAGGAATGGTTTGGATTTTTCGTCTTCTTGGAAATATCATGCTTGGTAGATTTTGTCTCCCATTAGATGTTAGATTAATTGAAGTTGGCAACACAGCCGCCCCCCCGCCCTTTAATGTATCTTTGAAAGATCTGAACTTTGCTTTTGGAAGACACCTTCCACACATTTTCCTTAGTTAGCAAGTCATTTGAAAGCCTGATCAACAGTATTGTTTCTACACATATTTTAACCCAGATGCTCTCTATTATATCACACAGTTTATTCCTTTGGATTTTTGAGTTAGTATAGGTTCAAAGTGGCCAACTAATAAAAGAGGATATCTCTCTTTCTCTCTCTCTCTCTCTCTCTCTCTCTCTCCCTCCCTCCCTCCCTATCCCCCTCCCTCCCTCTCTATCCCCCTCCCTCCCTCCTTGTATCTATGCATCTGCATGTGCATAATCATCCCAAAGATCCAATTATCATGGGGGGAAATCTTCAGGTATAAATTCACTGCTACTGATTTTCCTGATAGTAACAATGCTATAGAAATAGTTCTGACTACACTGATCCCAAAGCTATTCCTTGAGAACCCTCCTGTTTATTGTACAGTATATCTAATTTCTTTGTCCACTGAGTTTAAAAGGTTGCAAATATTTTTAAATATTTGGTTGATTCTAGTGTTGGGGGAAAAGGAGGGCAAATCCTTGGTAGAACCTATCTTGGCCAACATGAAAATTAGGACTTTATCAATGGCACATTCTTTCATTCCCTACCGCCAACCCAAATTTAGAATAGAATAGAATAGAATAGAATAGAATAGAATAGAATAGAATAGAATTTTTATAGGCCAAGTGTGATTGGACACACAAGGAATTTGTCTTGGTGCATATGCTCTCAGTGTACATAAAAGAAAAGATACGTTCATCAAGGTACAACATTTACAACACAATTGATGGTCAATATATCAATATAAATCATAAGGATTGCCAGCAACAAAGTTACAGTCATACAGTCATAAGTGGAAAGAGATTGGTGATGAGAACGATGATTAGGATTGTAATGTCAGGTTAGTTTTATATCATCACTGAAGTCTGACCTCAATTAAATCAAAAAGTACAATACACTCATTAATGAAATGGCCCTATGAGGCGCTAAGGAAAGTAAGACTTTATTCCATCGTATAAAAAGATACACTCTTAATATAATGAGACTTTTTAAAAACCCGTGCAACTGCATATTAAAAATACTAAAAATTTAACCACCATCTGTTACTCGCAAGTCAGCTCTCATTAAGACCATCACCTCTCTATGAGCCACCACAGGAGCTATCATTACCATTAGCTATGATTAACGAGACTGTTGCCAATTGCAATTATTCTACCCCAAAGCTTAGGGATATTTTGGCAGTATCATATCTCCTAACGATAACCTTCATTTTCCTAATAACCTCATTAAAGCCACTGTTTCAATTAAGATTGTGGTTGTAATGCTCGTGCCATTATATTAGCAGTTTCAGTGGCTTAAAGAAGGAATGATTCAGTATGGTATGTATTTTGCTAAGCAAAGGAAATCTTGCCAATTGTGGCTGGTGTATGGTTGCTAACTGATTCTATTTCAGCCACAATTATACATAGTTTGCTCTCATTGGAAGCAGAGATACCTGAGTTTATCTTATTATAGACTGGGCTTCAGAGTATATTCATGTGATGTACAAATTTGTTTGCAATAATGGGTTCTTCTCCTTCTCAAGTATGTAGACTCCTTTTTGCTATGTTTTCAATAACAAATAACACAATACTATCACTATTTACTACTAAGTTCAAAAATTCCTAAAGTAGAACAATTTGGCAGCTAGATACACACACACACAGCCATCAGAGTCAACTCGAAACTGATCACAAAAATACCATATTTTTCGGAGTATAAGACGTACCTTTTTCCCCAAAAAAAGAGGGTAAAAATCTGGATGTGTCTTATACTCCAAATGTAGCCCAGCTTCTCAAACGGAGGCTTCAGAGACTGAAAAAAGCATCAGAAACAAAGCTTCAGAAACAAAGCCCTAAACAGAGCTTCAGAAAAGAAGCCCCCAAACAGAGATTCAGAGTTGTTGTTGTTGTTTTTTTTTCTAAAACTCTGTTTCGGAGGCTTTCAGAGGCAGAAAAAAAAAAAAGCAAGGCACAGAGCTCACAACCAAGGAACCTGTTACTAAAATTCACCTCTGAGAATAGCTGATTGGGGGTATTCCGGGAGGCCGATTCACCTGCCGGTAAGCTTTTTTCTTATTTTCCTCCCTGAAAACTAAGGTGCATCTTATACTCCAGTGTGTCTTATACTCCAAAAAAATACGGTAGTTATCAAGTGCAGTGAATAGAAAGGCGACACATTGTCCTCACTGCTGTTCTGTATATGCTTGACCATCCTAAGCCAGATAAGTCACAGAAACTAGATATAGGTACAAGTTCAAGTAGGGAAGTACCATTAGACACCTCCTCTATATGGATGACATAGCGATGTCCATCACTCTGCTAAACAAATAATTCCCTCAACACTGTCAGACTATTTACTGAATCTGCACTACTATTAATCGTTTCATAGTTCCCATCACCAATCTCTTTCCACTTATGACTGTATGACTATAACTTGTTGCTGGCAATCCTTATGATTTATATTGATATATTGATCATCAATTGTGTTGTAAATGTTGTACCTTGATGAACGTATCTTTTCTTTTATGTACACTGAGAGCATATGCACCAAGACAAATTCCTTGTGTGTCCAATCAGACTTGGCCAATAAAATAAAAAAAAATTCTATTCTATTGTAAGAGTGAATGAGTCATTGACTTACAGATCTACCAGAGGTGGATTTACAGTGAAAACATTGGGATGTCATTCAGACCAGAGATGTATGGCTGGATAGTAGTCAAAGAGGGAAAGTAGTTAAGACTGATGGGGGGTGGGAGGAACTACCAGCAGGCCACATAGCAAACATACATACCAGCTACAAGTAGCATGTATCCTATAGTCACATGGGAATCATGAGGAGGAGGCAAGGAAAACATTAACATCCAAGAGCCACCAAAGAATAAAACAATTCATGAAGAAGAGGAGACCCAAACGCATTGATAGCCTCACTTTGCAATGTACAAGGACATTGTTCTTGTTCTAGCAGTTACAAAGGTTTTCAGCCAAGCAGGAACAAAAATAGCTAGAGAAATGAATGAAGTCTGGAAAACGAGACCCTTGTCAGTCAATAGGAGTGCTGATTTACCACCAGCTTACCAGAAACTTAGGAGCTGAGGGTGCTGTTGTGGCTCACCGGCAGCCAGCAGAGCTGGCAGCAGAGTCGGACAGTGACAAAGTGGGCCAATCCTGGGGGCTGGGGAAAGCTCAGACGAGGGCTCTGCATTGGAGGCAGAGAGGGGGCCAAGGCCATCTGATAGTTATGTGCAGCCTTCGGAGTCTGACATCAGCGAGGCAGAAGAACAGCCGAAGCCTGTTCCCAGTGTGTGCATGCGCAGAGCTGCCAGATGACAAGAACAATTAAGAAAACAGGATCGACTTGGGAGTAAGGCTTGGAGATGACTGGCCCCTCCCATAAGACATAAAAGAAGAGCGAATGAGACATGAGCTTTTGCAGGAAGCAATCAGTTCCTGTGGCCGGTTCAAGATTTGAAAATTCTGTTTATGACTCTGTGCCAAGTTTGGCTTTGCCCTGTATCTGGAAATTAGCTCTCTGGCAGGGCTCCACGTGAGAAAGGTGGGTGTTGATAATCTTCCTCTGAAAGACTGTTTACCTAGCCTTGTGGACTGTAAATGAAAGTAATTTACAGTCGTATAAATAAAAGAGGTTTTGCGGGACTAAGATTGTGCTTTATACTCTCTAAGGAAGCCTAGGTCAGAACAGGTGCGGTGGCACAAGGAAACAATAATTAATGATTTAATAGCTCACCATCAACTCCCCAATTGATCACTAAAAGCCATACACCATATACAGTAAATACAACTTTTAGATCAGCCCAGTGCACATATTCTGGAGACAGAAAAGTTCCCTGAGGATGAGCTCCTGCACACATACGTAAGCTTGGAAATACAAACCTCTGGTCCCAGTGACTGACTCAGATTGGATCCTGCAACATTATCCTGGGACATGTATACAGGATATGTCTTCATTCATGAGTTTCTGAAGAGCCAGCTCAATGAGGAGAAAAAGAAGATCCATGCCATCAATATGTAGAATATAATGTGAACTGAGCCGGCCAAAGAAGGATGTGGAAGCTGCCAAAGTGAAGACCCTGAAGTTCCTCACAATATATAGAGGTTTCCACTTCAAGTCCAATACCCAGAGACTGTACACCAGCCAGAAAGAGGATGCACGGGATCTGGTAAGTGTCATAGCCACTGTCCTAGACAAAACTTGGAGCATCCAGGTGTACATCAATAAAATAGCATCCAAATGAGCTGCTCAGTGAATGCCTAAGGCAGCAGCAGACATGGGAAGAAGACGAAGCAGAAGTTGCATGCAAGACAAGATCCTGCATAGGATTTTACCAGTGACAATAATTGAGGTATCAGAAGAATGCAGTGTATATGTGAGTGTATGTGCGTGTGTGTGCATGTGTGCATGCACACACACACACACACACACCAGTTGGTAGTTTAGTAAAAATGGCAGGCAATCACAAACCATATAAAAATAATTCACCTCTTCCACATACTGAAGTTTTTTCTTTGCTTAACACCCTATTTGCTTTAAAGTAAAATCTGAAGTAAAAATGTTTTCAAACAAAACCTCTAAGGAATTCCAAGGAATATCAACAACATTTTAAGATGATATTCAAGAGGAATCCCATACTTATTTACAAGGATATTGATATACTTAATCACTTAGATTTATTAACCCCATAGTGTGCAGGGAAACTAATAGCAAGTTTCACATTTTAAGGCAAAGCTGTGTGTACTATTAGTAATTTAGATGGAACACAGATGAAAAAAATAAGTTAAAAATATGAAGGATATAATCAACCGGAATTATCATATTCTGCTATTTTGGCAATATTAAAATGCTGATCCTGATTATCTTTCAGAAACAGCACTGCCCTAAATTATATTAAAATTAGAAGAAATTAAATTTTTTCTTGGAAATTTGGCTAAACTAAACTAAACTAAACTAAACTAAACTAAACTAAACTAAACTAAACTAAACTAAAAGTCTGCACTTGGAGCAGACTTGGCTAAAAATAATTGCAGCCATATTACAAACTAATGGCCATTTTCATGGTCAGAACATTGTACAAAAATCTCTTACACTTATTACACTTTGTTTACTTTCAGGCATTTTAAAATGTTCCCATAGTTCAATACAGGTAGTCCTTGGCTTATGACCACAGTTGGCCCTGGAACCTTTGTGGCTAAGTGATGTTGTGGTCCTTAAGTGAGTTGCACCCAATTTTACAACCTTTTTTGGACATAGTTATTAAGCAAATCATGAAGTCATTAAGAAAATCTGGCTTCCCTCATTGACATTGCTTGTTGGAAGCCTCCTGGGAAGGTTACAAATGGTGATCACGTGACCCCCCCCCCCCCGGGCATTGCAACCATTGTAAATACATGCAAATTGCCAAGCGCCTGAATTTCGACCATGTAACTGCAGGGACACGGCAATGGTTCTAAATGTGAGGACTAGTCATAAGTAACTTTTTTTCCACGGCACTGTAGCTTCAAATGGTCATTAAATGAAAGATTGTAAGTCTGAGAAAGTTAGCTAATTGTGCTAGTGACTTGGCCTGCATCCTCCGTAAAGTCCATGCAAATGGTGCTGCTGTATGTTGCCCTTTCCACTTTGAAACATTATTTAAAATAAGTCTGTAAACTTTCCCGTAAACCTAGATGCTGGTTTCTCATAGGAAGTATTCTTTCTTTCTTTCTTCCTTGCCATTTCCTTCCATTCTGGTTTCTTGGGAATGCCCTCTTGGGAACCTCTTTAGTGAATTTAATGTCATCTTAAAATGAGTCTGTGCAAAACTGAATTAAATGGGAAACTAATGGAATACTGATGATAAAGCAGTGAAATTCCAGGGGAAATCTTATCCATGGAAAGCAGTACTTTCACAGATTATTATGTGAATGATCTAGCTGCAAGAAGGACAATAAAATGCTTTAATAATAATAACAGTAATGACTATTAGTGAAAACTGGTGCATAAAGTGCAAATGTTAAAGGCTAATTAATGCTAGCTAATTGAGATGAGCTAATAAAATACATCTAAATTTACCGAACATAATGAAACTGGCTAATACATAAAATAATTATAAGTAAAGATTAACAACAATGCTGCTTAACAGTGCTGCTTAGTGATGGTAAAATACATGTGAAAAATAAAGACAGATACTCCATTTGCAGCAAAGCCTGCCAACCTTTAGTTCACTCACGTTTCAACAAAATTCCATTTTGTTTTCAGTGGGTTGTGATTCACTTAAGGAAGTATTGTCTCTGACATAATGTAGAAAGCTGTGTGCAGTGACTGATCAAAAATACATTGACCGCCTTAAGTCATTGATTTTTTTTTTTTAAAAAACCAGGAGATAAAATTAAAAGATCTAAAATACAGTCTTGCTGAACTGCCCTCTAAAGAATATATTTTCTAATAATTCAGCAACATTAATGAGCATTCCTTGAAGATATATTTCCAACTAACTCTAAATCCATCTAAATGTATCATTGTATACAGTACTTTGCTACCTACTTATATTTCACCTGTAGACCAGATACGAAGATTGTTGAAAGCTATATTGACCGCAGTTTATTTATAAAAGGCATAAAACTAGTTAGATAGACAACCTATTCTTGATTAGCCTATGCTAATTCCTATTAATCTTTGTAAAGTTATTCAGATGTTTAGAAACTTAATACCATTTGTTCTAGTATCCTCCTGATAGCACAGGGGCATTTCTTCTATTTTCCTAATTTGTCTCCCATCTTATTTTCCTAATCTATCCCATATATCTACACACACATACACACACACATGTTTATTTATATGAGTTTATATATATATTTATATGAGTTTATTTATATATTTATATGAGGTTTTCGCGGGTGTTTGTATGTAGGTCTTTGGTTATTCGGGTTTTCTCCTGCGTAAAATTGGAAGTGTCTTGGCGATGTTTTGATGAAGTCTCATTCGTCATCTTCAGGCTGGTGTTTACAGCTTCATGCTTCTAGGAGCTCCTAGAACCTTCGTGCCTCTAGGAGCTTCTAGGTGCTTCTACGAAGCTGTAAACACCAGCCTGAAGATGATGAATGAGACTTCATCGAAACGTCGCCAAGACACTTCCAATTTTACATGGGAGAAAACCCAAATAACCAAAGACCTACACACACACACACACACACACACACACACACACACATTGAAATGTGATGTGAAGATTCAAAACTTAATCTAAACTTGACTTCATTTATAAGATACTTGATATCTATCTATCTATCTATCTATCTATCTATCTATCTATCTATCTACCTACCTACCTACCTACCTACCTACCTACCTACCTACCTACCTACCTACCCTTCATATATCATCTTAGTTACACCCTGTGTTCCTCTACTCTCAAAACATGACAGCCTAAGAAATGTAATTTTAAAGACTGCAATTCAAAGATACTGAAAGCAAATTCATTTTTCTTAAATTTGGTCAAAAGAAGACAAAATAGTTTATGGATCCTATCAGTAATCGTTAAACAAACAAATACGCAATTCCTCAAGACACTGAGAAGACTTCCAATCCAAACAAGTGAAGATATCTTTATACAGAGAAAATCTAGAAATAAAGATGTGGTTTCAAGCCAGAAATAAAAAGGAGATTTTTATCTCCTTTGGAGATTTCCTTCCAAGCTCCTCTTCACATAATAGAAGACCATATGCTTTGGAAGAATTTTAAAGCCAAAGAGTGCCTCTCAAAGCAAACATGCTTTGGGTGTTAATGGGTGGGCAGAGTTCCCTTGGGTTTCCTCTCACACTACAGTTGCCACCAGAGAATCATATAAAGGGTTGCCAGCTAACGCTCATAACTGCAACTCCAAAGGGAACTATGTATCGTCTGGCAGCCAAGAGACCGACAGTGAGGAATTTTACAGTCCGCAGTGTCTTTTCCACAATCCCAGGATATTTAAGGGAAATGCTGGCTTCATAAGATGCTTCCCAAGCAGAACAAAATGCAACATAGCCCTAAAGGAAAAACTTGAAATCAAGCAGTCTGTAAATTCCTGATAGCTATCGAGCAGAGTAGGCTAGCAAATAATTCCTTTTAAGAGATTGTACTTCAAAGTGAACCATTTTTTTAGTAAACATGTAATGATAAGAAGAATAAAGCCTAGTTCCCAGGATACAGATACCTAAACTGACTCTTAGAAGGAAAAATTAAATTCTGAAAGGATAAAAGCTCAGACAAAAATGAAATGTTAAATGTGTCTTTTCTTCCAATGGAAGAGACACCATTCAAAAGGGACAACAATAAGCTAAGAAAGAAATAAAAAGACCAGAAAACATCCTTTCTAGCAGCCAACACCCAAATAAGTGGAGATTAACTTCAGTGAAACAACCAAGCAAACAGAAAACAATTACCAATCAACCACCAAAGAGAAAACCATATCCCCATTGATACTGACAGGGCAAGCTACTGTATATCAACAGGGAGCAAAATCCTCACTCGTTAGTAGTGATGATGTTACACAGTCAGGTAATGAAATGTCTACAACGAGCTCAGAGAACACCAAGAGATACATGATGTCTGCTCCTCTTCTTCCTTTCTCCCATATTAAATTTAAATAGTTTTAAAATTACAATATTTTATTCTGGATGATTGAAACCATTAAATTGCGGGTATAAATAAAAGGACAGAGAAAGCCTTTCTGTGAAAGTATTTTATTCTATGAGAGGAGTCATCAAACTTAAAACAAAAAAACTTCAGAATTTTGTGAAATAGTTGCAGAAATCATGACATATTTGTCCAGACATATAATAGTAAATTATTTAGACTAGGGATCCGTATTCTTTTTAGTGAAATGAACAAATTTGGAAGTTTAAGTGTCTTTAAGTGAACACAACATTTATTTTTGAGATAATCCTAAACTAGTATTATAATTTTAATATTATAATATTTTATGCTATATGAGTAATTCATAAATGGAGTCTTAAATCTATAATTTAGTAAAAAAAAAATGGCATATGAAAAAATAAGATATTGTTAACAGCTCAATATACCTAGATACCAAGTATATCTTAGCTCTCCTTGGCTGACCTCAAAAGGTAAGCAGGACATTAAATGGTGAGTATTGGGTAAGTATAGTAGGCATAAGTCTACTATAAGTCTATAAGTCTATAGGCAATAGGGACATTCAGATAAGTAAAGACAAACATTTCTGAAAAAAAGAGCTACTAGGAAATTAATCAACTAAGAAGAAACTTTACATATAAGATTCAGGGTGGGTTCTAAATTTTTTTACTACTGGTTCTGTGGGCGTGGCTTATTTTGTGGGTGTGGCTTGATGGTCATGTGACTGGGTAGGCGTGGCCAACTCAATGTCTCTCATGTCAAGGGGTACCTCGCCTGGCCCCTCCCCCACAGCCATTCCTTGTCACACCCAGCCTCAACGTATCTATAGTTCTGCAAAAATGTTGTTCACCTTTTTTCAACTTTATTATCTACATACTATAGACCAGGGGTCTCCAAACTTGGCCACTTTAAGACTTATGGACTTCAACTCCCAGAATTCCTCAGCCAGCTTTGCTGTCTTAAAGTGGCCAAGGTTAGAGACCTCTGCTATAGATGCACTTTCATGGACCACTTTCCATGAAGCACTTTCACATGCTTTGCCCAAGAGTGTGATAGGCAACAGTCCTTTAAGGGGCTGCTAGAAAGAAGTGGGGGGAAAGTATTTTCCAAAGCACCAGAAGGCAAAACAAGAAGTAATGGATGGAAACTCAACAAAGAGAGAAGCAACCTTAAAACTAAGGACAAACTTCACAGTGTGAACCTAAATAGGTTTCAGTCATAATTTCACATATAAAATAACCATTCATGTAATACAACCTGCATATTGTTCAAAACAACCATTAGTATTATGGCTGATGTTTGACAGCAAGCCTAAAATCCCCATTCTCTCCCCACTCCAGGGGAAGGTTACTTCAAAATCCCCATTTCCTCCCCACCTACTAATCTGTTCTGGGAAGGAATCAAACTCCCCCCTCTTCATTTCCCAAATAAAATATCCCAAATAATTAAGGAATAATCAAGCTGCTAGCAAGGAACCTGCCTGGAATTCCACATTCCTGCCAGCTGCACAAAGGAAACTTTGTAAGCAGAAAACAGCTACCAGTGCTTACAGATAATATAAAGTGGAAGCCGGAAGTTCGGCTCCATTTACAAGCAGGCAGAAAACTCATTCAAGACAGGATACTTCACAATGGAAATCGCCCAAACCGTTTTAGAAACACAAAGCCCATGTTGCACAAACCCCAAAACTTCAAAAACATTGAACCATATAAGAATTTCTCTTCTTATCCAATTTGTTGTTCAGCTGACCGAGAAAAGAGCTTCTAGCCGCTCTGTTAACTTAAAACGACAGCGTTCCCCCCCTCTTCTTTGCCAAGCAATCTCCTGGCTGAGAAGTGAGCCGATCAGTTGGGAGGCTTTTTGGCTTCTCAATTTAAAGGGATGGTGTCTTGTTTTTTTTCCTCTTCTTTGACAAGTGAGTCTTGATTTTTTCCTTCTAGCCGATCAGCTGGGAGTTGGGAGGCAGCAATAGATTGGGGACGAAGCCAGGCAGAATTTTTACTACCGGTTCTCCGAACTACTCAAAATGTTTACTACCGGTTCTTGCGAACTGGGGAGAACCGGTAGCAACCCACTACTGATAAGATTCACTCATTTACACGATGTTACATTTTAATTGGTGTGAAGTTCATTTTTCCTGAATAAACCTATTGTTCTGTAGTTGACCAATGGAATCAGTTGCTACAGAAAAAAGTGAGAGGGATCACTTTTTCCCAACATTCACTGCTGTTTTGTGTATATTCAAAACACTAGACTGGGTAATCATTAGAAGCCTATCCTGAATATGAAGCTCCTGATAATCCTGTCTTGCAGGATTGTTTGAACTCTTTTGGGAATGCATTTATATAATGAATTTAGAAAGGGAAATTCTAAATTTGTTGTGGGGCGGGAGCCACAACAGAAATATAATAAAGAGAAGAAAATATATTTCCTCCTTGGCTTTCTCTAAATCATAAATCTTACGAAGCAAATCTTATTTCAGCATGTTCAATTGAGCCACTTTAATAAATATAACAGTTAATGCTACTTTGGGCAACTTCATTCATAGTTTAGAAAACCTCTGGAAATTTATGTCACAACAGATCCCAGTAGACATAATCTGGAAAGTGGTGGGTTTTTTGTTTGTTTGTGTTTTGTTTCAGAGTCAGTAGAAGCTGCCTTTTCGGCAGTTTACCTTGTGACAGTTTAATAACAAAAGTATTTCGGTGTTAATTGATCTGGCAAGAAGGAAAGTAAAATGAAAACTGTTTATTTTTATGAATATTACGTGACAGCTATTCATGATGTTAGAGTCACCTATTTCTCAACATTTCTATTATCAGCCAGAATTTCTGATAGTTTAAAGAAAGGTATCCGGTATGTTTTTGATGAAACTTAAGGAGTTCTGCTTGAGATGACTCAAGCTATGGAACAAAACTAGCAATCTGACTTTTCAATTTTACAACACTGTAGAGGAGATGGATGGTCGAGGTTGGGAGAAACGAATAGCCTTCTTATTTCAACTTCAAGCATTCATTACTTTACACAAGGTTTTTGGTTAGTTTTTCTTTCTCATTTTAGAGTGAAAATTATAGTAAATGAGAAATGTCAGCCAAATCCATCCTGGAATATAAACTCCTCTCTCTTTCTAAAAATGACTGCTTGCCAGATTAGCTGACTACATAGGAGAAACCATAGCAATTTATTCTCATTATGTATGAAAGATGCTTGCAATAGATACAGGTTACCACTTAGGAATGTTAAAATACGTTCTCTAAGATATTTGCACTAGCCTTATAAAACAAATAATAGGCCTTAGTCCATATTGCACACGACGGAGCAATTTGGAAGTGGCTTGAGAGATGGGGGGTGGCAGAGAGATTTATCACTAAGGAATTTTAAAACCAAGTTATTCAAAATATAGGGATCATACCAATCCCCGAATAAGCAGTACTAGTTTTTCTCATCAGTACTGAAGTATCACCGTCTGCCAATCTATTGCCAGTGCAACATATAATAAATAGCTTAGGTATTTCATGGATTGAGTTGGGATGCGGTGGCTCAGTAGCTAAGATGTTGAGCTTGTTGATCGAAAGGTCGGCAATTCAGTGATTCGAATCCCTAGTGCCGCGTAATGGGGTGAGCGCCCATTACTTGTCCAGCTTCTGCTAATCTAGCAGTTCCAAAGCACATAAAAAACACAAGTAGAAAAATAGGGACCACTTTTGGGGTAAAGATAACAGTGTTCCATGCGCCTTTGGCATTTAGTCATGCCGGCCACACGACCATGGAGACGTCTTCAGATAGCACTGGCTCTTCAGCTTTGAAACGGAGATGAGCACCACCCGCTAGACTCAGGAATGACTAGCACATATGTGTGAGGGGAACCTTTACCTTACTTCATGGATTGCCTATCTACATGTTACTGCATGTTACTTTCTCCACCTTTTACACTATTGTCTTCCCAATGATATTGTTTACAATAACTTCTATTGTGGTTTGGAAAGATTTACGCTGCAAAAATATGAGAGTAGAAACTTTCTCTTGCTTTCCCAGAGGGACAGGACTTCCAATGCTCTCTGAATGGAAGATAGTCTCATACCCTATTCCATCTAGTTGGCTGACTGGTTGGTTGGTTGGTTGGTTGGTTGGTTGGTTGACTGGTTATTTATTTGTTTGTTTGTATATTATCAGTCAAATTTACACACTGCCATCTCACTATCTATGTGACTCTGAGTAGTTTACAAGTTTTAAAAAAGCATAAAATCTTTACAAAAATAGATTTTTTTTAAAAAAAAGGGCAAAATCCCTCAAGCTATACGCCATCCTGTGGCTTGGATATTACTCTTGAATCCCCATGCCAGTCAACAGAACCAGGTCTTAATGCTTTTCTAGAAGGCCAAAAGAATGGATGGCCAACCTCACCCAGGGAACAAGATAGTCCATAGGGCAGGGGCAATGGCAAAGACCCTACCAGTCAGAATGATCATATTCTTGACAGCCTACACAGATAAGAACAGTCGCATGGGAAGAGAGGAATGTATCATCTTTGCGGCAAATAGTAAACGCTAAAATTTGAATTGGGTGGCTATATACTCAACATTTATTTAATAAATAAATACATAAAAATAGGTCTTGGGGGGGAAGGTATACAAGGAGAACATATTTCTTTGTCCTGTTCAGGTGCTGTAAGGAGAGGAAATGCAAAAAAGTGGGCCTTTTCCGGAAAGTATGAAGTCTAAAATTGCCCACTTTAATTTGCTGTAGCAACACAATTCAATTCTAATAATAATTGTAATGAGAACGAGATAAAAGAGTTACCTAACCGATCCTATTTCCACCATGGCCAACTGCAAGACAACAAGAAGGACATGAGCATTATATATTATCTCACTTTTGGCCTTCAGCCACTGCTGTTGTGGGAATTGAACAGAAAGCCTTAAAGCGCTAGAAATTTGTTTAAATGTGTTCATGTTGGTGACAGACCATGAACCAACTAGATTCCCTTGGAGTTGGATGGCTAATAAATTAAAACAAACAAATAAATCAGACAGACAGACAGCTCTGGCAACCTTTTCTGCAGCAATAATGAAGCGCAACTAAGACCACTCTTTTGTAGCTGACCTGCAAATTGAATCCTAGTATTAGCATGCTGATTTTGTTGGACTTTTAATGATGTGAAATAAGCAATTATGTTCATCTAATTTCTTTGCTCACCCTCAAAGTCTCTAGTAACTTTGAAGAAATCTACCTGTGCGTGCATGCACACACAAATGTATACACACTGTCTCCCACACTTTTTTTACGTTCATTGCAAAAAGGTAGGAAAGAAAGGGAAAGAATAAAAAAGAAAGAAAAGGAAAGGCTTTGTTTAAAATTTCATTTTAGCCTCACTTAGTTTCAGGATTCAGGCTGTGAAGACATGGGATTCTAAGCCCTTATTTGTATTATTACATATGAAATATGTAAACATATTTATTATAAACTGTCAAGCTTTTTAAATGAAAACAGGCCATTTAATACTGACACATACAAAAGTGAAAACAAACACTTTTCAATTTTATTGCTTTTTAATTAGTGCCTATGAGAAGATAGATTGTTATCTCAATGAACTTATGTTGACATGGTTCTGTAAAAAAAATTTTACAATGTAAAAAAAAATCATACCACTCATCATTTTTATAGCCCCAGAGAAGATATAAATAAATAACTGATCGAAAATTAGAAAATAAAATATTTTGCTATGAAAGTGAGGAGAGTGAGGAAACGCTCAAGAAGTCGGAGAAACACAAAATAATGGCCACATTTTTTTTCAGCAGCAGCTGACTTAGAAGGGAGATACTTACTATTCCATTCAAAACATGGAAAATATTTTGCTGGATAATGAGATTGGAGAGCTTCGGATACATGACAAAATGTCAGGATTTTGTTCAAATTGTTAAGCACAAGCATAATTCTTTCTTGTTTTTGTAGCTGAAGATAAGTATATCCATTTTGTTTCTTAGATACTCAGTTTATGTCTTCCTTGGGAATTCAAGGTGGCATGTACTTCCTCCATTTTTCCTAACAACAATAAAGTCAATTTGGCTAAGATATATATGGCACAAAATTGCCTAGTGAATTTCTGTGAGTAGGGAGCAACATCAACTTGGATCTCCCAAGTTCTAGTCCAGTATATTACCATGTTTCCCTGAAAATAAGACCCTATCTTATATTTTTTTGAACCCTGAAATAAGTACTTGGCCTTATTTTTGGGAAGGTCTTATTATTTTGGGGTACATGGAGCAAGATGGAGCTCCTCTTGCCGTCTTACCTGATTTCCAGCTCTGCATTTAAGTATTTTTGGGGAGGTCTTATTTTTGGGGGGAGGCTTATTTTAGGCATGCGCTCAAAAGCCTGATTGGACTTTTTATCAGGGGATGTCTTATTTTCGGGGGGAAAGGGTAAATACTATGCAACACTTGCTTTGCTACGGCAGAAACATCATGAAGAGCAGGGGCGAAGAACTAAGGAAAACATATATACATCTGAGTATGCTCAAAAACACATCTAGGAATGGACCAAAATTCTTTGAGGAGCCTGAATCTTGAGGATGAGGTTTTAATGTAAGCTCTTTGAGTTAGTCTATTTCTAAGAAAATGCATTTATTTATTAGATATATATGATTACCCCTTTCTCTAAGTGGAGGTCTAGGCAACTAACAAAGGTTAAAAAGTGAGGGAGTACATCCAACCAAAAAAGAAACATAAGAAAAGTTGCTGAGCAACCCACACAACCAACAGTAGAGATCAGCTACTCCCCTACCCAGGAAAATAGCTAGTTCTTAACAGCCTGCATTCATTGAAAAGCATGATTTATTAAATCAATTGTAATATCAATTTCAAACATGAAAAAATAACAAACCAAGACAGTCAGGGGAAAAAAAAAACCTAATAGAAATCTTATCTGGCTGCCATTTTCCTTGGGCCACTAAGGGCCAAGATAACATCTGTCTCTTAATTTCTGTTGCTGCCAGAATCCTGACAGACAGATGGTGAGGAGGCAACAGTTGCAAGTAAAAAGCAGAGAAACCAAGAGGCTTCAGCACAGCACTGACCCTCAGTCACTCCCCATTTTAAAATTGGCACATGATTGGCAGCAGGTTCCTTATGACTACAGTGTGCTACATGTGTTTATTTAATAGTTAGCTTGGAATCATTTACAAAGTTGACATACGTATCATGCTATTTGATTAATATATTGTTTTATATGTCTTAACACAAATAGTATAAGAAGACTGTTTTATATGGGTCGGTATCACCGAATTTTCAGCAAAAAGTGCAGCCGCAGATGAAATGCAGCAGGTTCATGGAGTGACTTTGGTGCTGTCACTTTTTGAAGTTTTAAGGACGGCAGATGCTCTGAATATAACACACTTGGTCTTAAGGGAGAAGAATAGATAGCATCAGAACAATGTGTAACAGATGCACATTGGTGAGACATTTACCATTTGCTTCAGAGGGTAGTCATTCATGTCTTATTTTCAAGGTTGCAAAACTCTTCTAGGAATAGTAAGTGAAAGATAAAGCAGAACATCAGAGAGGATAACTATGATGTTCATGGTCATGATCTTCTCTAATACTAAACAGGTCCTGAACTATCCAAATCTTCTAGAGAGGAAAAAAATAGTTCAAGAACCAAACAGAAGATTAAAAGAGCGGAGATACATCCTTGTCTGGTGCCATGTTATAACCTCCTAGACTTAGAAACAAATCCATTCTCGATGCTGGAGGAAGATAGCAGAATAATCCAATGAACAAAAACACAGTGGGAACCCATCTTCTTAGAATGCTCTTCATTCCAAACAGCTTTTCATTGTCCAATGGAATAAGAACCACTGATTCTGATTTATTTGATGTTCTGACATCAATCATATAAATCACTAGGCAGATATTGTCAGACGCCTGTCTATTTCTTTTTCATACACCCAGATGGAGATGGGTGAATTTTAGATGGTATTACATCCTGTAGCCTCCTGGCTAAAGTTGCAGTTAATATTTTAGTACCCACATTAAAGAAATATATTGTTGTAGAGAAATAATAACAGAATCGTATATTTGGTTTACTTTCAAAATAAAATGGACTTCTCCTAAGATGCCTTAAGTTTGATATGTTCACTAGAAGGTATGTTCACCAGAAGGCATATTAACATAAAAAATTAAGATTCAGCCTTGTGGAAATCCATGCAATCTACCACTTACTCTAGCCAGGCGGATGGTCCAACGGGTAAGCCAGCAGCAAAAACCAAAACCAGCATTGATTGGTTTATTACCTCTTGGATTAATAATTAATGATAGCCATACCCTTATCCATTGTTTCATCTCAAGGGCTAATTCCAGATGGATTTTCTATTTATAAACAAATATGGAGCCAGCATCCTAACCCAGGGGTCTCCAACCTTGGTCCCTTTAAGACTTGTGGACTTCAACTCCTAGAGTTCCTCAGCCAGCTTTGCTGGCTGAGGGACTCTGGGAGTTGAAGTCCACAAGTCTTAAAGGGACCAAGGTTGGAGACCTCTGTCCTAACCTATTTGATAAAGTTCCATTGGAGGTACCCTGTTTCCCCGAAAACAAGACCCAACCGGAAAATAAGTCCTAGCATAATTTTTCAGGATGCTAGTAATATAAGCCCTACCCCTAAAATAAGCCCCAGTTAAGATTGTCAGCCAGATGGATCAGTAGTGGAATTCAAATCCCATCGTTACTGGTTTGCTCATGGGCACGCTCTTGCACACGCAATGCTTCTGCACATGCGCAGAGACGTCAAGGTGGGTGGGTGGAACCTCCCGCCGCCACCACTACTGGTTCGCCCAATCTGGGGCTAACAGGTAGCAACGCACCACTGACATGGATGCATTTAGTACCGTATTTCCCCAAAAATAATACCTAACCAGAAAACAAGCACTAATGCATCTTTTGGAGCAAAACTTAATATAAAACCCGGTCTTATTTTCGGGGAAACACGGTATCACATCTAGCAGTCACTAATTGAATTTTCCATTTTGAATTCCTATCAACAGACTGACATACCTGGCATAAGCATATCTATCTATTTATTACATTTTTATCCCACCTTTCTTTTTTGTTTACAACTGGATTTACTTTTAAGCTGCCAATGTAGAAGATTTTTGGGCTCCCTTTTATCTCTTACCATCAATTTCACCTCCTAATTATTTCTATTCAGCATAATAGTAGGTAGACAAAATGCCTTTTCCACTTACTCCATAGAACCATTTGCAGCTGCCAAGAAAACTGTGCCAGCAGTCTCTTCATAGAAATGATTATACCTTAGTCACAGACCAAGCATTGGTATACCATGTGCTGTTTGTGACTATACACCTGTTTTCTACCCTCTCCTACCTAAATCATTTTAAAAGATGGCAAGCATTCTGCAACACAAGTACCAGTATATGTTCTTGCATCATTTTTTTTAAAAAAACTCTAAGCATATTTCCTTTGGCTTTACAGAGAACCTATAGACATTCCTAGAGAATAAATACGATTGTGCAACTGCAACCTACATTTTTGTTCAAAGATATGCCTCTTTATAGCCTCAAAGGTAAAAGAAGGTAAAGATAAGCCAGGTGTCCTTTCCTGGTGAATGGGCAAAATCTATCACAATATCTTCACAAAATCCTAGAGGTTTCCATGGGATCCCGAAGTTTACTTGCCTCTGCTAAAGGGGAATCAATTTCTCTTGAAAAGAATTCTTTGGAACCTTGTTTAGGTATTCTTGTAAGTGATATGTTTTAGTAAAAATATATTTCAAGGATCATTAACAACATACAGAGGAAAACAATGCGTCCTAATGAAAAGTAGATCTATAGCAACTAAGGCTTTCTTTTCACTTTTATAATAGCATATTTTTTTCTCAATCTTTGTCAAGGCTTGTAGACTCTATTTGAAGGTAAAACCTTTGGAAAGCAAGGTTCCTTTTTGTGTGTTTTAAGCTTCAGTTTTTATTTACTTCTTTTTTCTCCCATTCTACTGCCAGAATTGACAAACATATGGTCAGGGGGAAAAATTGTGACTAAGTGAAAGACTTGCAATCTCAACAGTCTGCACTTGAAAAAATGAACATATTTTCATGGGCTTTGTTTTAGGTCAAACCTAGTCACCACAACATTTCATATATTTGTGTACAATATGTTCATTTGAAAGATAAACTGGTTCACTCTTGCAGCTTGACTGCAGCTATTTATACAATAAGACTGAGAGTTTTTCAACACTTCAAAATAAATGGATCCTTTCCCAATTTCTAATGTATTATGACAAGACGTTCTTTTTCTCACTACTTTAACTATTAAAGGAAATCTCCCTGTTCTGCCAGCTTTGTGGACCAACTTCAGGAAAAGACAGTCATAGCAGATGTCACTGAGATTAAAACAGTACACAGCAACTTTCCCCTGGTGGGAGTGGAAATGATCTTTTTTCTTCCTCAGAAAAAGTAATATCTGTACCACCTGAGACACACTTTCTCAACAAAAAGTATATATTTTGCCACTTAAGTGATGTAAAATAATATTTTGATTTTTCATGTTTATTTTTCCTTTAAAAAGAAGTATAATGAGTATAATGATGATTACTAACAAACAATTAGTTAATATTTCTTTTTTTTTTAAGGAAGTGCTGGTTTCATTATGCTTTGATACATATTTATGTGCTTCCTTAACATTTACTAGTTATTTATTAAGTACTTATCTTAGTCATAGTCCTTTACCACTTCATTTCATAATCTCTTTTCCTATTGGCGTGACTCATACTGTCTTGAGATTATATTCTAATTCCAAACCAGAAAAAGTAATTTGTTCAAGTTAAGGTGATTTATTAATCTTCAGGAAAGATTGAGACTATGGTTGAAGGGCTAAGGTTGCCTTTTTGACATATGATCTATTAATGTGAATACATTTTTAAGATCGCTCTGTTTTGTAAAGAAACTATTATAATGATATTCTTATTATAGGTTGTCCTTGATTTATGATCATAGTTGAGCCTGGAATTATGGTCATAAGTCATGGCAGTTGTTAAGTGAGTCACCATGTGATTGCCCAGTTTTATGACTGTTCTTGAGTATGATTATTCTACCTATACTTAAATGTCTGTTTTTATTTGTTTGGTCCTGTTTATCTGCATAGAAACTTTGTATCCACAACTGTGGTGAATTCTCATTGTCAGACACCAGCTTCTTTGTGGCTGAATTTATAACTCTAAAAATGAAAAATATTTCATATCCTTCTTCTCAAGTGTGCATGTTATTTACTTTTTAAAATTTGTTGTTTACTTTTCTTCCGTCATCCGGAAAGTGGATGCCCACATCATTTTCAAACACAACAGAAATCCATTTCACTGTCTCCACATGGTTTATGAGGACAAATAAAATAAAAAAATAGAGATACTTGAGGGCATTGTCTCATTGAAATGGAACTTTTGTTTTCAAAGTTATGTGTAAATAAATAAAGTTATTTATTTTAAAGAGCTTTTCATTATATTCTCAATAAATAAGTAAAATACAGATGAAGAGAACAATTACATAAGAACTTGGTGCCATTTCCTTTGTAATACTGTAGAGCAGGGGTCTCCAACCTTGGTCCCTTTAAGACTTGTGGACTTCAACTCCCAGAGTTCCTCAGCCAGCTTTGCTGACTGAGGGACTCTGGGAGTTGAAGTCCACAAGTCTTAAAGGGGCCAAGGTTGGAGACCCCTGCTGTAGAGCAGTAATATGTTGATTGCCTATTTTAAAATGAAGGTAGAGTAGACCTTCATAGTCTAAAGCTATCTCAAAAATAGTCCTAATGAAACTGTTATTTATCTTTGCATTAATTAAGAAAATATTGGATGATTGGTTTATCTGCAAAAATATGACCTATATTAAATTGCCAAAAAAATATTATTTCATTAATGTCATACTCAAAGTGTATGCCAAAAAATAAGCCTGACCCTGTCATAGTTAGATATTACTAGATCCAATGAAATCTCAGTTATTTATTTTTATTTATTTATTTATTTTTGTCACAACATCATATAAAAAGGATTATATAGTATATAAACATATATATGAGTAAATATTAGGAGGTATAAGCACCAATATATATATAGGAAGAAGAAAAGAAAAGAAAAAAAACAATAGGACAGGAACTGTAGGCACGTTTGTGCGCTTATGCACGCCCCTTATGGTCCTCTTAGGAATGGGGTGAGGTCAATAGTAGAAAGTTTTTGGTTGAAGCTTTTAGGATTATGGGAAGAGACCACAGAGTCAGGTAAAGTATTCCAAGCACTGATGATTCTGTTACAGAAGTCATATTTTCTGCAATCTAGATTAAAGCGGTTAACATTAAGTTTAAATCTGTTGGTTGCTCTTGTATTGTTGCAATTAAAGCTGAAGTAGCTGAAGTTAATGGATTGTCTGTTATTCATGAACATGCACTGAAAACAAAAGTATGTTGTTGCAAGAACAAACATCATTTGTATAATGACATGAAAACAATACAAATTACATCATTTACATCAATTTATATCAATTATGACAGTGACATTATTACACAAATGCGACAAGCAATGTCAATTTATGTCATTTGTGTGATTATGGACACTGATGGAAACTGATTAATTTGTATCATTCTATAAATTACCAGAAAGATTAAGCTTGGACTGAATATGAGTTTTGGGAGTGGGAAGCAGAGCGCTACCATAGTTTTCCTCTTTCCTTCATGGCTGATTCCAATCAGATGACAAGCTGTGAAAAGTCAAACCCAAAGCGTCTGGTTTGTGGGGTGCCACAAAGCTCCAAAGCTCTGGGCTCCTACAGTTTAGCATTTGCAGGAAGTCATGGAGTGAGGACATCTATCAACATAGGTTTAGGCATCATCTGCTTGCAGATGATACTCAGTTCTGTAGTTTGACCCCTCTTCAATCAAGTGATGCTGCCAAATTCTTGTCCTAGTGCCTAGAGCTTGCTGAGTCTGGAAAGATGAACATGTTTAGCCTTAATCCTGAGAAGACCAGCTATAGGTTCTTGGCTGTTCTGGTGCTGGGAATTGTCTATTCTGTGCTTCCCTAGAAAGTACTAACACACAATTTGCTAGTCTTTCTAGAATCAAAGCTTCTACAAAAAGAGCAAATTTGGACAGATGTCTCTTGTCTGCCAATTGCATAATTTCCTGAACTAGGTCTCCTTTCTCATGAATGCTCACACTTTAGTCATTTTGTATATGGACTATTACAATATATGAAGCTACCCTTGAAAACTACTCAGAACTTACTGCAGATCAAGAATGCAGTTGAGTGAGCTGTTTATGGTGTATGCCCATGTAACATCTCTGCTATGCAAGCTGTGTTGGCTACCAGCAAGTGCAATTAATGTTAGTTGTCACCTATGAAGCTTTTTATAGCATAAAGAATGCTTCTGTCAGGTGATCTGCCTTTCAACCATTATTTCTTTCCATCCCATAAAGTCTGACAGAGTGGATTCTGAGTCCCATTTGAGACTTGAGAGAGCCCCAACACATATCCATTAAATGAGCACCTCGTTCACCCACCCCAGGCTCTTAGCTAAATTGGAAAGTGTATCCCTCTGAATTGGATTGTGTTTGGTGTGTTTATGGAGAATATTTGTTCCTGCCATTGCGACTTTTATTAATTTATTAATGTTCAAGTTTATATAGCACATACCTCACAAAACAAGTAAGACAGGACAGCATAATTTTGTTTTTGATATATCATGGCCTTGTTTTTAATCTGTGTGCCACCCAGAGTCATTGCAGAGTTGTATGGCCTTAAACATCAAATGAATGAATGAATGACTTAATTAATTAATGAAGCAGGGGTGACAGCTGAACGTTAAGAATTCATAGCAGAGAGATGCAAATATATATGAATGACAATCTTGATTTCTTTAAAGTGATGGTGCTATTTTCAACAGCAGGTGAAAAGAATAGAATAGAATTTTATTGGCCAAGTGTGGCCAAAGATACATATATGTCCCAGAGAAGGGGCAGGAATTTGAAAGAAGATCCTCAGGAGAGTTTGTACTTCCCCTTATCAGTGTAAAAATTCTGGTGGACCCCTTGTGAACTACTCTGTCATCCAGCACTTTGATCTTTGGGGGAAAAAAGTTAATTCTTGGACAGGTGAAATGATGGGGAAAATTTTTTTTGTTAAATTTCTGCATACTTGTTTTTGTTTTTTTTTTAAAAAAGTTTTATTAATTTTTTCTTTCACATACATATTTTATGAACAGAATATTGACCGGGTCACTTCTTATACTTCTTATAACATAGTTATATATTGATTTTTATAATCTATTCCAATCTTCCTTTTTATTTTTTCCAAGTACAATTTACATATTTCAATTTCAGCCACAATTTTTTTTCCCTACTTCTGTGGTAGCCAACAAATTATATCCTCCAGTGCCAAGATAATGAGTTGTGTTTTTCTAGTTGAAGCACTGGTCTTTCATCTCAGCATGCTATCTTACAGGGAATCAATATAAACAGTTCTTATTTACTCTCTTAGCACAAGCAAGTGAAGACTTTTTAGTTGACTGCCAATAAAATGAAACAATAGGTATACACAGCAAATATTTTGGTAGCATTTCAGACTTTCAAGAGGGAAAATAGATATTATTCTTATTTTTGCATTTATTTTATTCAATTATCTGATTTATTTATTTTTTCTTCCTCTTCTACTACAGTGGTTCTCAAGAAAGATGGAAAAGCCTATTTTGAACCCCTTTCAGGAAAGGTTTACAATATAATTTTAATGCATACTGCCTTACACACACACAAAAACAACAACAACAACAACAACAACACAGAACTGAAATTTGCACAATCTTCAGGTAAAATGTTCTCTTTGTATCTTATATTAGGCATGCAACTATTTCCTTCCTTTTTAAGCAAATCTTCACCTCAGAATTAGAATTGCTTTCAGGTATGAGGCTTTATTAGGGTACTTCACAGGAAACTGTTGAGGCAGACACTTATTTATTTATTGAATTTATTTGCTGCCCATCTCATAGTAAACAACTCTGGGAAACTTCCTGCATTAAAACATTAAAAAAATTAACAAATAAATATATTTAAAGGGATAAATATAGAAATCCTAATTAAGATACAGTTAAAAGATGTGGAGGGTGGGAACAGGATACACGAATGGGGGGAGAGGGGGAGATGGGATTGCCTCTTAATTCAACAACCCACTCCAGTAGGAAGTCTCTTGTTAGGGCCCACAGGCCAGGTAGAACCAAGTCTTCAGGCTCTTGCTGAAGGACAGAAATATGGGAGCCCACCTCACTTCAGAGGGTAAGATCTTCCAAAGGGCAGGAGCCACAGCAAAGAAGACCCTTCTCCTGCACCCTACCAGCTAGTATTTTTTGACCGATGAGGCCCATAGCATGTCTCCTCTGCCAGTGTGGGTAGGGTGGGCCAGACCCAGTGGAGTCAGATGGTTTCTCAAGTAGCTTGGACCCATGCCATGAAGGCTTGAATTGCACTCGCAAGCACAGGGTACATATAATCTATCTGCCTTTTCCCTCAAAGTTCAGCATCCAAGTACCTTTGCCAAAAAAATCAAATAATCTATTTGGCCCTTGCAATGCCAAAAGTGCAAAATATGCTCCAGGGTGAATTTCCTTGGTCAAATGGGATGGGTAGAAGTACGCAAGGAGTTTTTCAGGACTGGGAGGAAAAGCCAACTCAGAAAGGCTGGAAACTGGACATAAAAAAGCACAGGATTCATCTGTGTTATCACAAGAAATAGCGAATAAACTCGAAATCCATTTTCCAAGATGGTTGCATGCAGAGGAGAAAAAAAAAACTCTGATAGAAAGCCAGAAATGATCACATACTTAATAGTGATAGTCCTCAATATACTTGTAGGCAGCTTTGGTATAATCCAACTGATTCGTAAGGAGGCTTTGAGGTATCTGAAAATCCTAAAGGAAATGGAATGTGGAAAAGCTGGAATTCATAAAACATCAGCTATATATGATAGCCTGAAACTGACATTCTGGTTATAAGAATGACGTAGATCTATCCAGAATTGTGCTATGAATTATTGGCATTACTCAGAAATCAGCTGATTAGGCAAGATGTGGTTTATGGAGCAAATGAGCTGCTTTAGAGGTGGAAGCAAAATCATGGCAAGAAACGAAACAGGACCTCTAAGAAAAGAGAACAAATAATTCCAGAATTGGACTCAGAGCTCCAACACAATGGAGTCCCCAACTGAAGGCAGCCTAAGGTATTCTGACTAATTTTTCCCTTGCTATTTCACTATATACAGAGCATATTCAGAGAAAGAGCCTCCACAGGCTGGTGATCTGCTGGCTTGATCTGGACTGCGAGATTTGTTATGGAATCACCTTTTCCCTAGTCAACAAATTCTGTACCTGTTCTTCATTGTTTTTTTGCTTCTGGGGTGCAGGCAGAACCCCAGCTTTGCCATCACAATCTTTATAGATCTTTTCTCTCCTTTTTTGTATGGCTAGAGCTGTCAACCCTGAAGTTTACCTGACTGAGACCATTTTGAGGCTGCCACAACTGGAGCTAAGGGATAAGGAGGGGGTGGGGAGTTGAGATAGCTGAGGTTTGTAGCCAAAACAAAATCCTTTCCCCTAGGAACCAAGGACATTTCAGCAGGTGCTTGGAAGGAGGGGACTGAGGTCACCTAGCAACTGGACTGTATCCTGATTGGACTATATGACTGATTATTTTCAGAAAGTGAAAAACTTTTACTTTTCATTAGGTAAAAACCGCGGGAATGTTTAGAGTTGGTTTTCATCAGCCTGTGAAATGGCATATCCAATAAAGCTATTTTATATGGCATATCCAATAAAGCTATTCTTTGAGGAATCTATCTGCCTCGGAGTCTTGCTTGCTGTGGATATGTTACTTGGAACCCTGACAAGAGCCCTTTTTAAAATCAATCAACTGATTGGTGTAAGGACGTCACTGTCCCAACTAAGCAAACCCAACTCCCAGCCCAAGCATACCAATTTTGTTCATTCCATATTGAAATATGGAAGGAAATGATTGGAGTCTGACAAACGTTGTCAAGAGAATTTGGGCAGCGCCTCTTGGTTATAATATAATTAATTGGCAAGAAGGGGAAAGGAGCAGGGAAAGCGAGCAGGATTTTTTTTTTCTTCCCGCTTGATAGCCTCTGGATAAGCTGGAGGATAAGATTTAGAGCATGCTTGTTGAAGCTGATAGCTCTTCTCCAAACAAATTTGGTGGGGCTTGCTCTAGGGGAACTGGAAGGAAGCAGAAATGTCTGATGTTAGCAGAAATTGATAGGATCCCTTGAAGCTAGCTTTGCTGGAGTCTCTTCCTTAGTTCTCCCTGTTATAACGTTCCCACTATCTGATTTATTGCAGCTCACAAGCTTTTATCTCTAATTTTAGTCTCCTTCAAAAAAAGTAGCCCTATAGGAATGGAAAAAACTTGCGAAACCAGTCAAAACCAGTAGTTTCAAAGGAGACTGCAGGAAGTAACTTCTCCCATCTCTTTCTTTCTAAGCACACTCCAAGCTGCATAAATCTGAAAAGTTCAATACCAAGACAAGATCTAGGAATCTATAAAGTGAAGGAGCTCCTGCTTTCTTTTTAAATAAGAGCCAAAGAGTATAGAGCCTAGGAAAACATTTTCCCCCATCTCATGGGTAACCTCTTTCAATTAAAATGCTTTCAATTTTGCCTTTGGATAATTTTTAAAGTTGGTTTTGGGTTAAGGTGGAGTATCTCCCCAGCTAGTTTGTTTCCCTGTTTGGATTGCAAGGGAAACCAGAATCCACAGCAGCCATAGTCTTTCTCAAAAAAACAGGCCAACTGATCAACCTAAGTAGTGTCTCCTTAAAACAGCAAAGAAGAATCATTCAGTATGGTGGAACATGTTGTGTTCAGCAGAGAATTTTAAATCAAAGGAAATGGTTGTCCTTTTCAAACCAAGTACACAACTTGACCAAGCTCAGTCTGTGGATGGAATAGGTTTTCTGAGTGAAGGTTGAATCCATCTTCATGTCCTTCTGCAGTTAGATGATGTTGGACTGCATTTCAAGGGAAGACTTTCCTGCAAGATCAGTACTGATGGAGTATACGCGAAATCACTGGGTTAAAATCTTAATGGAGAAGGAAGGAAGGAAAACAAGACAATTGAAAGATTAGGAAACTAGGTTATAGTAACAGAATCTTGTATGCCTGAATGTTCCTTGTATTCCTCTGAAACTTATCTTCATGAGATTTGAGGGTTTTGTATGAGATGTTTTCTCATATTACAGTTCTGGCCCAAAGTAGATTTCTTTTATCTAACCATTGTCCTGGTAACAGCTGTTCCTCCTGATCCTCAGGGTTATTCCTTCTGCTCCTTACATCTGAAAATACCTGAAGATACATTGCCTGAAGATACATATAGCTTCAGACATTTTTTTTTTAAATGACAGGCCAATAGTAGTGAGTATGTACCTCCAAGTTCAGGTTTGGAATTCCTGAACAGGAAGACCGAATGTGGGAATCACAGCTGGGTTGAGAGCACCAAACTTTTCTGCCTCCTTCTAGCTTTCCCTGGTGAACGTCTCAGTCTGATGCGGTTGGTACTTCTGCCTCAAGATTTCCGAGATAGGTGCATTTACAACCAAGCCTCAATTTTTTTTTATTTTAAACAGTTTGCGATTATCAACTTTGAATTGTTTGTTATGATGTCTATGCCCAATGACATTTGAAAAGCAGTGGATGCAGGGAAAAAGAAGAAAGGAGAACAGGAAACCTACTAGTCTAGAAACTCGCCCATACTACCAAATGTGTGCAGGCAGCAGCATTGATTGTCTCATTGAAAAATTGTGGTTGTCTTATTGTACAGCTTTTCTTATTCTGATGTATTTTCCTCTTGTCTCAAGGGAAAGTTCATTGGCGTTGTTGAATGGATGACATACCCACATAATAGGAATGCAACATACATACTTTTATATCATATGTAAATAAGCAGTGACCTTGTAAGTTAGAGATGTGTGACCAAGCACTTTTGTTATAATTAGAAAGAATGAACAAAATATCTATTTAATAGTTAACTCCCAAAGACGTTCCAGATGCTGCACTGAGATTCCATAATGGATTGTCTTTGATTCTAAGAAGGAGAGAGGGAGAGAAAACACAGATGGGAATTGAAAAAAGGATATACAAAAAAGAAATGCAACATGGCTAGGATAGGACATGGTAACTTTGGACTCTTAATATGAACAAGTAGCTTGTGAATCTTTTGATGAGATTAAGAGTTAAGGAATTAAAGGTCCTTGTTAAGAGATCGGTAGACATTTGCTTTCTTTTTTTTTCTAAACTTATATTTATCACATTACAAATTATAGGTTTTCTTGGTCTCCTTTAGCTCCTGTACTCACTCTCACTGTGTGTGTGTGTGTGTGTGTGTGTGTGTGTGTGTGTGTACAAAACTCAATTCTTCTGAATATATTTAGATGTTTGAAACTTTCTTTTCTGGAAATAGTTGCAATAGTTGCAATCAGTGAATATATCCATTGTTGTCTATTTTCTGCAACTCTTTTATGGCTAGTAATTTTGATTGTCTCATTGTTTTATTATTAAGTTATGAATTTTCCACAGAGCCTTCTTTAACTCCCCAAAAATAGAATTAGGAAAACAAGCTCTAATGTATATTTTACAGACATTTTAACAAAGTGAAAATCTTCCTTCTGAGAACAAAAACAAATGTGTTTAGTTGGTTTTTAAAACAGTCCCTCCATACCAGACATTGTCTCAAGGTGACTTTAAAAACAACCGAAATGCTCATTAAATATTGCTGAATATGCTTCTTGGCCTTCCACAATGCCAGAAAATATCTTGAATGCCAAAGATAACATTGCATAGCAATTATACTGCTATCACACTATTAATAGCATAATTTCAGATACCATCAAAATGATAATCACAGTGATGCTTATAGTAATTTTCAGCAGGTTTCTCACACATATATGGCCAATTGGAATCTTACACAGTGAGATCATATCCTTTTCCTAACTTTCTTTGCTAATTATATTGCTGTTATCTATCATGACCCTAGGGTATAAGTCTGTATGTTCAAGCAGTGAAGATATAGTCTGGAGGAAGCATGAGAATAGAGAAGGTGAAGATAGGAAAGATTTGACCTCAGAAACAACTTAAAGAACACCTTATTTGGAGAGCTTGCTGGAACTCTGGCTCTTTGCTGAATTGACGCATTGGGTCTGTTTAGCCCGCTACATCTTAGATGGAAGGTTGGAGGGATGAGCAATTAAAACTGAGTTTCTCTGTTTTAGTTTTGCAAGAGCTTGGAACTGTTACACTTCTTCAACATTTTTAAAGTCTCACCTCAGAAAAAGAGAAGCAAGGTCTATAAGGAATGCCTCCTCAAGTCTTTCTAGCTTTCTTCCTGCAGCAGTAACTCACCCTCAAAGGATCAAATTGTCACCAGCTATCAAACAATATAATAATACTGAAACTGTCCTGTTGGACCAAAAAAAAGGTTTATTGAATTCTAAAATGACACAATAAGATGCTTCTGTCCTATTCTGCCATTTGAGATTATAACCATCTGGAAAAGTGCGTATCAAAGCCTCTTTATAAGACACGAATTTAAAAAATGAGTTAGATGTTGCAGAAATGGCATGCTCCAGAATCCAGTGTCTTCACTAACTCATTGGTCTGTTTTAACTTGACTCAGTATTCTATCTTGTCCATTACTTCTACCATGATAACAAGTAGTTATTATTATTTTAAAATCCTTTGGCTGCCACATCTAATGTGAAAGGAGTCGTCAAATACACTCAAACAAGCACAACAGTCATGCCAAAGAACATGTTAATCTATTCCAACGGATGCTTTTCACACTTTAATGAGAATGACAGGCAAAGCATCTTTGTGACATTTTTGTGTTTGTAGGATTTTACGTATGTCTTGTTATAAGCAGCCCATCAGCACTGTGGTGAGTAGGAAACATTTGGAGTGGGCAGACAACACCCCACATTGATGAAACACTTAAGTAATCATTTAGCCCCTTTCAAAAAGTGGCTCAAATAAAATTTTTAGACTTAATTACAACTTTAAAATATGGTTTATTTCCATTGAGAGTACCAGCCACAATACAGGAAGTCCTCGCTTCCTCGCAATAGTTTGTTCAGCAACTATTCAACTTTGAGAGGGCTGGAAAGGGAGATTTACAGCTGGTCCTCACACTTGTGACTTGTCGCAGCATTCTGCAATTACACGATTGTCATTTGAAACTTTCATGGCTGGATTCTGACAAGGAGAGCCATTTGGGAAACCGGCAGGAACTCACAAATTGCAGTCATGTGACCCTGCTTATTCACCCAATGACCACAGTTAGAACTGATGCCGTAAGTTGAGCATAGTTGTGTGATATTTTACTTTATGGCTGTGTTGCTTAGCAATGGAGTTGTCTGTGCCAGACTTAAAAAAAAACCCAGTTACAGACATTTTTTTTAAGCCATAGTGCATAAAATGCAACGTTTTCTAGGATGAAAAAGAACAACGTGCGCTGGTCAATATTGCAAAGTGAGCTGGTCAAATTAAACATGTGGGTGGGGTTAAGAATTTCTGATTCACTTCTGATTTAGCTGTTGGTTTTTAACCATCCTTAAACCTATTTTACTTTTTCATATGTTTCTTGACTCAGCGTAGAATGAAAACATGACACTATTTTTTGGCAACTGTGATTGGAAAAGGCTCCAGGAACCACAGAAAGGAGAGTCATGGCCCCATTAATGCTACAGTTTCAGGTTGCTCACACGACTAGAGAGTATATGCCATTGAACTCAGTGAAAATGGCTGTGAATATTATTCATTTTTTTTTTTACTTATGTGCTATCAAGATTTCATGTCTGGGTTTTCTTCACTATGCACATTTATTATGTATATTCAGAAAATTAAAAAAAAAACCAACCACATACTTATACTAATATGTATACTAGAGCAAGAATATGCACATCAGCATAAATATATTGAGAAGGCTGGCTTTACATCATTATTGCCTATCCCAAATTGGGATAGGCAATATTTAAAAATGCAAAACCAGGACAAATGATATCAGACCAGTTTTGAATTTTGAAGAAGGCATGATGGTGAGGATTATAATTAAATTATATTTTACAGTAATATATTTAATATTGCAGTGTTACAAATTTTCCAACAACTTTGGGAATACAAAATGAAGCCTACTTCTTATAACTACTTTACATATTTGAAAAGATGTTGCATGTTTGGCAAGATGTAAGCCAGCAATATTTATTAAGATAATTAGGTTCGCCTGAAAAAACCCCAGAATAGAATAGAATAGAATAGAATAGAATAGAATAGAATAGAATAGAACAGAATAATTTAATTTCTATACCGCCCTTCTCCCGAAGGCCTCTGTGGCTCAGGCTGCTAATGCAGTCTGTTATTAACAGCAGCAGCCTGCAATTACTGCAGGTTCTAGTCTCACCAGGCCCAAGGTTGACTCAGCCTTCCATCCTTTATAAGGTAGTTTTATGCCAATCCTGCACGGAAGAATAAGTACGTCTTCAGCTCGCGGCAAAAGGTCCGGAGGTCAGGGAGCTGTCGAAGTTCTGGGGGAAGCTCATTCCAGAGGGTAGATGCCCCCACAGAGAAGGCTCTCCCCCTGGGGGTCACCAGCCGACATTGTTTGGCTGACGGCACCCTGAGCAGGCCTTCCCTATGGGAGCACACAGGTCGATGGGAGGCAAACGGTGGCAGCAGGCGGTCCCATAAATAACCCAGTCCTGAGCCATGGAGCGCTTTAAAGGTGGTAACCAACACCTTGAATTGCACCCGGAAGACCACAGGCAGCCAGTGCAGCTTGCACAGGAGAGCCACAAGTAGTTCCCTCTATCACCTGCGCAGCCGCATTCTGGACCAGCTGGAGCCTCCGGGTGCTCTTCAAGGGGAGCCCCATGTAGAGAGCGTTGCAGTAGTCCAGGCGAGAAGTGATGAGGGCATGAGTGATCATGCATAAGGAATCCCGGTCTAGAAAGGGGTGCAACTGGCGGATCAGGCGTACCTGATAAAAAGCTCTCCTGGAGACGGTCGTCAGATGTTCTTCAAAGGACAACCATCCATCCAGGAGAACGCCTAAATTGCGGACCCTCTCCATTGGGTCCAATGACTCGCCCCCAACAGTCAGCAGCGGCTGCAGCTGACTGTACCGGGATGCTGGCATCCACAGCCACTCAGTCTTGGAGTGGTTGAGCCTAAGCCTGTTCTTCCCCATCCAGACCCGCACGGCCTCTAGACACCGGAACAACACTTCAACAGCTTCGTTGGGGTGGTTAGGGGTGGAAATGTACAGCTGAGTATCATCAGCGTACAGCTGGTACCTCACCCCAAAACCACAGATGATCTCACCCAGCGACTTCATATAGATGTTGAACAGGAGAGGCAAGAGAACCAAACCCTGTGGCACACATGAGGTGCCTTGCGGTCGATCTCTGCCCCCCTGCCAACACCATCTGCGATCGGCCAGAGAGATAAGAGGAGAACCACCGAAAAATGGTGCCCCCCACTCCTAAACTCCCCAACTGTCACAGCAGGATACCATGGTCAATGGTATCAAAAGCCGCTGAGAGATCCAAAAGGACCAGGGCAGAGGAATAACCCCTGTCCCGAGCCCTCCAGAGATCATCAACCAACGCAACCAAAGCTGTCTCCGTGCTGTACCCAGGCCGGAAGCCAGACTGGAACGGGTCTAGATAGACAGTTTCATCCAGGTACTGGGGTAACTGTCGTGCCACCACACTCTCAACAACCTTCGTCACAAAGTGAAAGTTGGAGACAGGACGGTAGTTCTCCAAAACAGCTGGGTCCAGGGAGGGCTTTTTGAGGAGGGGCCTCACCACCGCCTCTTTCAGGGCAGTAGGAACGACATCCTCCAACAAAGAGGCGTTGATAATTCCCTGGAGCCAGCCTCGTGTAACTCCTGTGTGGCCAGCACCAACCAGGAGGGACACGGGTCCAATAAACATGTGGTCGCATTCAGCTTTCCCAGCATCCTGTCCATGTCAATATGTTGCTAATATTATTTCCTGATAATTATATCCAATTCATTTAACATATCCAATATATCTAACATAAGTAGGTTGTGAACTACTCATAAAATGCAGCCTTAAATATAATGGGCATTTTTTTTCCTCATTAAAGGAGGAGAAAAGGACTCTGTAAATGTTGAATTTACTCCTAATATAACCTAAAAAAATAATATTACAAATTAACATGAGTTGAAGGATTAATATAAGCAGAGATGGGTTTCAGCAGGTTCTGACCAGTTCTGGAAAACCAGTAGCAGAAATTTTGAATAGTTCGGAGAACCGGTAGTAAAAAATCTGTCTGGGCCCGCCCACATCTATTCTCTTCCTCCCAAGTCCCAGCTGATTGGGAGGAAATGGGGAGTAATAACCTTCCCCTGCCACGCCCAGCAAGCCATACCCACCATGCCATGCCATGCCCACTAAGTCACGCCCATAGAACCAGTAGTAAAAAAATTTGAAACCCACCACTGAATATAAGGTTATATAATGAATATTTCCAATGCCAGTCTTTTTGCCAGGGAGAAGGGGCTTTCACAAAATTTGTTCAATTAAGTTTATTTATTTTATTTATTTTATTTGTCACATCAGTATATATAAGTATAAGCATGAAATAACTATATGATATATAAGCATATATATAATCATAACTATGTAATAACTATATGAAATTGGATACAATCAAAGGGAACATTAGGACAGGAACGGTAGGCGCATTGGTGCTCTTATGCACGCCCCTTACAGACCTATTTATCTATTTCTAGTTCACCAATTCAAAGAATTAACTTCCGTAAGAAAGTTAATGCTAATTTGTTTTTAATGTCAATTTAAGGGTTTTGCTAAAACAAAAACCGCCTTATACTTTGCTCTGCTACAGATGAAGTGTAAGCAAACATTTTGAAAGTTACTTTCTGCAAGAAACATATAGTGTAGTGCAAAACACTAGTTTTTCAGCTGTATCAACTTATCTGTGTTTTGTTGCTTCTCTGATATAACAAGGAAGCAAAGATCTCGTAAGCAAGGTTACCAAGGACAGAACAGCCAAATATTATAAAAGGAAATGGAAGAATTGGGGTTTCACTTTTTTTTTCCTTTCTGAATTGACTTTTTTTTTAAAACTTCATAGAGAATCTTCACTGGGGCAGGAGAATGAGAACTATAAATCAAACGTTATGTAAAGTACCCTGTCATCCAAGTTAATGACATAAAATGGACTTTTGCTGGGTGGTAAAATAAATGGATAGGAAGAAAGAAAAGAAATATGGGCCTGGAATTATAATGAAAATCCTCTTTCAGATGTGCTCAGAGGAAATTTTTGAAAGATGCCAAACAGGACAAGAGAAAGAAGTACCCAGTAATTCCGGGAAGAGCAAAAATATATTTATGTCTTCAGAGATATTATCTGAAATTGGATTTAGTCCAGTTATTGGAAACAGACTCTTATGCTATGTTCTGTTGATATAGGTTAAATAAAAGATAGGGGAGGAAATACAAGAATATTTTGTTTATTCTTCAGTAGTTTTGGGAGCAATCTCTAGCTGTGAGATGATTAGCGCTAGATTTTTAGCATGAAATAAATCAAAACACATCATCTCTGGCTGGGGATTTGTTTTGGAAAGATAAAACAAATGTGCTCCAAGGGCAGTTGAGCATCTAGTGACTTCATGCATGTGCCACATAACTTTCCTAGGAAAATTTAAAAGAGGTTGTCTATGAGGCATTTTTTTTAATTTTCCAATTTAATCTACATCCCTAAGATTTCCTGATGGCCTCCCATCCTTATTCTAATCAGGTATGATCCTGCTTTACTTTTCATGACGAACCAAATATAGCAATAGCACTTAGACTTATATACAGCTTCATAGTGCTTTATGTTGTCCCCAACAATCTTAGTCCTTATTTTACTGACCTAGGAAGGATAGAAGGCTAAGTCAACCTTGAGCCAGTCAAGATCGAACTGCTGGCAGTCAGCAGAGTTAGGCTGCAATACTGCATTCTAACCATTGCATCACCGCAGCTCTTAAATTCAGCTTGGAACTATCACCTAGCAAGGTGCAGTAAAGCACAATTGAAGGAGTGACCAGCATAAGTCAGCTAATTCAGGTTGGAATTCTGAAGCAGAAATAAGGAAGCCTTTCTTATTTAAACCTCATTTTCGTTTAGTCTCTCAATACAGTTCCTTCAGTAGCCCAACACAACCAGAGGGTATCAGTTTAGGGAAGTATTAACTTAGAGTATACTTTCTCAGGAGGGATGGTTGGCTCTGCTGTCAATATATATAAAAAAGGAAACAAATGCCAATTTCAAAACAAATCAAGTCTACATTCTGATTGCAAAATTGCTGAGCACAAGAACCAGGCCAATAGAAGAATTTGCAATAAATCCATTGATGTATTAGATGTTGTGGAAATATCTAATTACTGTAACATACACAAAAGTTGAAACAGTCAATGAAAAGTATGAAAGAAACAGAAAATCAATGTGAACTGCATCTTACAGCTCCACTTCCACGCACAGAACTGAAATATGTTGGGGTTGTTTTTTTTGATTTGTGAGTTTCGATGGCTTCTAGTCAATTAATTCAAAGGGCCAATAGCCAACATGAGTCCTAATGAAGCATTAGTCCTAATAAAGCACTGTGCTAGAAATATAAATGGAGAAAGCTATAATGAACTATCTTACAGAGTTACGGAAAACTTTAGTTTATGAAACTGGCTTGCTTTTTCGTTAACCATTGATAAGGTTAGAGAAGAGTTAAAATGTGGTTACTTCAAAGAAGGAAGATTAATGGAATTGGAATCAAGAGATGGGATAATCTAAATCCTCTCTGAAGCCGGGGTGGGGTTTAAGCTTTTGAGAAGGCTATTATCCCTTTAAAACTACAAAGAATCTCAGGGTAACTTAGCTTGGAGGACGCAGAAGGGCTTCATTTGTGAAGCAGTGTTAACATGAAAGTCTACTGATTTTGCTATCTGTAACTGTATAGAGTGGTAGAAGCACTTCAGTTGTGCTGAAATTGCAATTTCCGTTCATACTCTAAACTTGTATGATACAGAAACCTATATCTACTGAAGTCACCAAGGACATTGCCAGATACAAGTTCGGCTTACTTTTGAGAGGGATATTTTTATCCTACCTTTTTTCTATATACAACTCAAGGCAGCAAACATACCGATATTCCTTCCTTCTATTTCCCTCCCACAACAACCAGCCTGTGAGTTGGACTGAGAGAAAGTGACTGGCCCAAAGTCACTCAGCCGGTTTTTCACGCCTAAAGCATAACTAGAACTCACAGCCACCTGGTTTCTATCCAGGCACTTTAACCACTACACCCAACTGGCTTGTGAGTCACACATATGCTCTATGTACTTGGAAGCATATTGAATATATTTTTCAAAAATGCATAGTCTGCTGTTCCCCAAAGATACTGTTTTAAAATAAAGGATGCTCAGACTAATTTGCAACACAACTACGTCACTATCATCGTGTGAAAACAGTTCGATAAAAATTGCCAAACCTTGAAAACCTCAGCAGAAAGTGAATAATCATCAGGGTTTAATGAAGGTATTAAAGAAACAGGAGATAGTGTTTGAATTTGAAAAGATCTTTGTCATGTGGCTAAGCATGAATAATAATGTAACTAGGAATATTTCTCTAGGGTAATGCTACAAAGACTTATTATAAAGCATGCTTGTTTACAATGGACAAAGTTCTAATATCATATTCATCCATGAATAAATCAATAAAATATACTGGTAGAAAATGAATATATCAAATAACATAAACTGATATGTCAGCCAATTTATGTAATCAAACTAGACAACATGCCATTTTATGTTGTTCAACATGTTCATTTTCTACCAGTTATGAATACATGCAATTCCCTTTTCAGATATGAGGGGCCACCTTCTCCATAGGCTGTATTAATCATTTCAAATTTCAATAACTTACACTAACCAACAAACAAGATAGAAAGTTAAACCTACCCGTGCCAAAGTCAGTGTCCCTTGTTTGCACGTTTTGCAACGAACCCGGAGTTTTCCAGGTTTCACAGCTTGGCAGAAGCTTTTGCAGAAAACATAAAAACTGCTGTACTTAGCAGCTTCTGTTGGGAGAAACAGAAATGCAAACCCTTCATTTATTAAGATACCAACATTTCATTGTGCATATATCTGTATGTATGTGTGTATGTAACAAATGAAAATCCACATATAGAATAACAGAATGGCATTTTTTTTCTATTCTGGGTAGCAACCAATCAAAATCAAATATATTGGATTATTTTTGGAGAAGAACAAGCATTTAGGTATTTGTATATGTTCCCTAATCAGCAACAACTATTGTCTTATTTATCTAGTCCTATTTATCGCTTCTGCTTCCATCACTTCTGCTAGTCCACCAGAAGAGTTAAACCCTCTTGATCTGGCAAGAGTGGATATTAGTATTAGACATATATATTAAATTGCTTCTCTTTCCACTGGGTGATTGAAGCAATATACAGAAATCAGATAAAAGCAGCAGTAGCATAAAACACACAATACACAGAAATCAAACAAACACAATCACAAGAATAGCTTAACAAGAAAAGCCAGAATATTCATCACAATAAAATCTGAAAACATCATTTAAGAACATTAAAAAGGTAATGGAACAATATAGTCTACACCAGCTGCCAAATGTATAATAAAGAGGAAGCTAACCTGATTTTTCTCCCTATTGTCTTATTATAGACTTGCAATAATAAACACAGAGCTGGGGATGGGAGAGGCAGGGAACAGCAGCAGCTATTCAGATTGCCAGTGAAAGGTAAGCCATAAACTTTGCTGCTAAATCCATAAGGAATTCTTTCCATTATCTTAAAAACACATGGGAACTGCCACTCCTGTGGGAAAATATTTAAATGATAAAAGCAAACAGTTGTGCGTCTTTATTATAAAACTAAGGTGTGTCACTTCACCCCTTACCAGTAAAGTGCCCATTCTATGGCTGTGACTCAAATTTATATTCTATGTTTGTAACAAAAAAAATATTATATATCATCAAATCCCAAGCAGCATGCAAAATATGTGGGATTAGATAACTGAAACAACAATCCATCCATATAGGAACCGTTTACAGGAGAAAACTCACACACCTTGCTCCCGTAGGTAAAATGTGTGAAGAAGCATTAAGCATCTTTTTGGGGCATCTTTTTAAAGAGCTGAAGGCAGATCTGCCTAACATTTTCAACCTATCATGAATAACATAAGAGGGGAATACCCCAAGACAGGAACAAACAATTTCTCTTACTTTCAGTTCCCTTGTACTCCAGAGGTGAGCAGGACAGAACCAACATGAGCCTGATAGAGTTGATATTTTTAGTTAGTGAAATGCACCTGTAGGCCAGACAAGGAATAATGGATAGAAACTGAACAAGGAGAGGTTCAACCTGGAAATAAGGAGAAATTTTCTGACAGTGAGAACAATCAACCAGTGAAACAGCTTGCCTTCGGAAGTTGTGGGAACTTCATCACTTGAGACTTTCAAGAAGAGGTTGGACGGCCATTTGTCAGAAATGGTGTAGGGTCTGCTGCTTGGGCAGGGGGTTGGATTAGATGACCTACAACAGTGATGACTAACCTTTTCCAGACTGAGTGTCCAAAGTGCACACACCTGAATCCCCAAAATGTAATGTGCGTGCAACCCCTGCAGATGCGCCCCGCCCCACGCATGCATGCGCGTCCTCCCGCATGCCCCCCGTGCTTGCGCGGCAGAGACCCGAAGACCAGCTGGCCAGCGGGAGGTGCATGTGTATGCGCAGCAGAGCTGAACTGGGGCGATGGCTTGCGTGCCATCAGAGAGAGCACTGCGTGCCACCTTTGGCACGCGAGCCATAGGTTCACCATCACGGACCTACAAGGTCCCTTCCAACTCTGTTAATCTGTAAAAATGGGTAGTTTCTACATCAATTAAGACACTCATTTGGCACTTGGAAAAAAAATCCCGATTCCTGAAGGGAGCAGGAGGAAAATATTCACAGATCTTTATATAGCATAGCTGTTTAGATTTTGAGGCGCTGTATTCTTCTATATTCCAAAAGTGTTAGAGAAGATAGCTTGAGAAATAAGCAATTTCATATGAGAAAGAGATGATCCTTCAAATATTCAAGATAACAAAGGCAACAATATGTGTTAGAGCTGTTTTGTATTTTTCTTCATGATTCTCTTAGCAGTCGTGGCTTTGTTCCTCCTACTGATAACAAACAGACTGCCCAAAGTGCCAAACTAGTCTGCTCTTTTGATCACAGATTAATTAGCACTTATTGGTTGTAGAGAAATCACTCCTAGGCTGAAGTGAAGCTTTAACCAAAGGAAAGTCTCACTCATAAAAATATTGTACTGACTAGAACAGTTTTTTTCAGTGACAGAGGTTCTGCAACAGCATGACTGCTTTGTTGATAAGCACCGATTTAGTATTAATTTCAGTGCTGCAGAAAACAAAAACAAAAAACAAGTAAACCATCTTTACCAATCAGATTTACAATTACAAGCTTAGGGACACTTTATCATGGAGAATCAATGTTCCATCTATGTGGTTGCAAGGAGTTGAAAATGACTTGATGGCACATAATTTATGAAGGGGGGGGGGAAAATGAAGGAAAGAAAAGGTTTATGCACCAGTTCACCGTTTCAACTTGCATTTGGCTATGGTTAAGGACCTTCTTGTGGCCCAACCAATTGGTGTGCCTTCTACCAAACCAACTGATTTTGCCCTGCCTCGCTTTGTCTATTTGAAATCAAACAGAATTACTGCATTTTTTGGACTATAAGACACACTAAGATTTTGAAGAGGAAAACATTGGGAAAAAACATTTTTACACTCCCCGGCCACCAGGAGCACTCTGCAGGCCTCCCAAACCTTCTGTGCCTGTTTTTCGTAAAAACGGGATGCGCAGGGCGGGGTTTCGGGAAGCCAAAGAGGCTGTATTTGATGTATAAGATGCACAATATTTCCACCCTCTTTTGAGGGGGAGGGGAAGTGTGTTTTATCCTCCAAAAAATACGGTAGGTGTGATACTGGAAGAAGTGTCTCTGCCCTCTATCAGTGAGGATGAAAAGATTCCCCTTGTTGCAATTGTGCTGATATGCAAACTATTAAACATATTGTGCAAGATTCCCCATGCTGTCCGTTCTCTGGTTTCCTAGAAGATCTGCCTGAAGCAGTGCCAGAGGCGATCACCTGGATAGCTGAATTGGACATCCAGTTATAAGATCATACCCTCACAAAAGTTTTACTTATAGTTACGTGAATTGTGTATATATATATGCATATTTTTCTTCCGTCAAGTTCTCATCATAAGCTAAATAATAACAATTTCAACCTGCATCTGCAATAAAATCAGCACCTCTTTCATGCTTAACTTTAAACCAAGTTTAAAACTCTGGTTTTAAACACTGCAATAGCTCTTTGTACCAGAGAAACTGACTTCTTTAATAAGAGTACTAAAGTAACCTATAGTAGAAGAAAGTAAAGTATGAATAAACACATCTAGTCAACTAGATATAACCCTGGAAAGAATGGAAACTTAGAACCTTTAAAAGGAATTTTAGAGGGAAGAGAAAATAATTTGGCAGGAAATTTTGGTTAACTTGCACAAGTCATCCTGACCAATAACTGGACTCATTTTCTTGCTGGCTGGAGAATTTTGGGAATGGAAATCTAAAGTTGCTGAGGTTGAGAAGCACTGCTTTAAAGACCTTACTTGTTCAAAGTCATCCAAAAATACTGAAAGTTGGCCCTATTTAATTTAGCACAGCAGAAATATGCAGGGATCACACTTGTGTAGATTGAAAGTTGTCAAGCTACCCAAATGTTAATTTACTTCCTTAATAAAAAGGCAATCTTTCAACATTAAATACAGAATGAAAGGGAAAAGTTGACAAGTTACAGATTTTTCAATTTACTGGACTAATTTAAAACATGATGGCATTAAATATTTGAATGGTAAGCTCCCATAAGCCAGTTCAGAGTTACTGTAATTAATTTACCTCCAGCTCAGAACATAAACAACATTTACGATTGCCAGAGGTTGAAAGAAGGAGCTGTATGTTTTACTCGAGAGCCATAAAAACTGCCTTTACCTTAATAATTTCTGTTATATAGCAATAGCACTTAGACTTATATACCGCTACATAGTGCTTTACAGCCAGTGGTGGAATTCAAATAATTTAACAACCAGTTCGCACAGGGTCAGATTGGCTGATGTGGGAGGCATGGCCCATCCACATCCTCCAGCTATGCTACACATGCAGGTTAAGCCTCCTGCAATGGCCAACCTGACCCTGGGCGAACCGGTTATTAAATTAACACACACACCCCAATCAAACTGCGCTGCGCTACAATGAAGAAACAGGCAACGGAGCAGCTGGCACAAAGGAAGGAGGAGGGAAAGTGGCCTTCGGTTTTTCCGAACTGGTGTGAACCGGCTGAATCCCACCACGGTTTACAGCCCACTCTAAAAGTCAGCATATTGCCGCCAACAACTTGGGTCCTCATTTTACTGAATTCGGAAGGATGAAAGGCTGAGTCTACCTTGAGCCATTATAGTGTACACTGAAGGCAGCATTTAATTTCATTGTACCATGTGCAATGACAATAAACTAAACTAAACTAAACTAACCACTGCCCCACCACGACTCTTTCAAAGTTATTTGAAGAAATTTAAAATCACTTCCCAAATATCCTTTTTTGATCTGGAAAGGAAAAACATTCCATGCTACTAGTAATTGCAGCACTTCCACATCCTTAGGTAACTTTGAAAAGCTAAGAAGCTTTTCACACTGGCTGGTCTGGGATGGGAGACCAACTGGAAAAAACTCCGGTTATAGGCTGAAAAGTTGGGGAAAAAATCTTGTGAGAAGGAAAGGGGAAACCATTTCCATACGGTTGTTAGAAATTGAGCAAAATGTGAAGAAAATTCTATCTTTAAATAAACGTTCTTGAGTTTGCACACATCCCTTTTGCTTTTGAGAACCATAATCTGATTGCAAAAATACTAATGGCAATTATCATGCAAAAGGTATCCAGAGTTGTATAACTACTCTTTCAAGGCCACAAGTAGTTTACCAAAGATTTGGGTTAAATTATTAAAGTGACTAAAATGCAATCATTTTAAATATATAACATCGTTTGTGATTTTAATTGTTGACATGACTAATCGTCCTGGTTTTGTTCCATTTTTTGGGGTGATGGTGGTGAGGACCATAACCTCCACTGTGCAACTAAAGAAAAATAAATCCGTTCTCTTAAATTAGACTGCAGTTCTAACACAGAGAGGCTGACTTCAGGTTAAACACAATTAAGTAGTAAATGCGATGATGCACATATAACTTGATGAATTTATTCTTTGCGACAGCAGCTCTCCTGTTGTAATGCCATGTTTTATGGCATTACTGGATACTTCTGGCATTACTGGATACTGATAGTGACTGCAAAATTAGGGCAGGAAAGCAGTCTGAAAGCCATATGCATACTGCTAGAAACAGCAGGAATTGTGCAATACTTTCTACATACTATGCTTCATAAAAACATGCACAAAACCCCACTCCATCTAGCAATAGCAGTAGCACCTAGACTTATATACTGTTCCATAGACCTTTACAGCACTCTCTAACCAGCATATCAGAATCAGCATATAGTTCCCAACAATCTGGGTTCTCATTTTACCAACCTCGGAAGGATGGAAGGATGAGTCAACCTTGAGCTTGTAAGGATTGAACTTCTGGCAATGGGCAGAGTTAGCCTGCAAAACTGCATTCTAACCACTGCCAAGCTTCAATACTATTAATCTCTTTCATGAATACTATCACAAAGCCATCATAAGCACTAAACTTAACATAAGGGGGGGCGGGAATAAAGTATGCCTCGAATAGTGCTAGAGGGTGCCTGCTAACAAGCAAGCCCATGCAAAGATGCAGACTAATTTACCAGTTGTCTTTCCTGAAGCAAATTTGCTCAATGCGCCACAGGAGGTGCCCCCAGATCTTCCAGAAGGAAATAAATGGCCATTTGCATCAACCTGTCTGTTGCTTTATGCAGATTGGCTGATAGCAATCTTAAACTTCTGTAGACACATTATTGGGTTTCTGTAGAGAGCAATATCACCAGCCATGAGAACAAGAGGCAATCAGAATAAATTAAAAGAATATGAACGTATTGTGCCTCACTAGCAACACAACTCCTAATCTAACAATAGCAGTCCCTGTTCCCCTCGAATCGTCAGGACTAATTTCTCACAAACAGCCTTGATTAAGATTATCTCCCTTTGTTTGCAGGGGCTAAAAGAGGTGAAAATAAATCTGCCTCAAACACAACATCAACTCTGAAGTAGTATTAATACAAAAAAATCGTAATTAAGGCACAGCGCCGGCAATCACTCAAATTGCAGCAGTATCAACCTTACAACCTTGTCTTCCCTGTTCAATCAAGCACTCTAGGCTTTCGTGGAGTTTTCCATTAACAGTTTATAGCATTGGCATGCTGTTAAAATGTGCAGATATGGCAACTGTTGATTAAAACATTAAGGTCCAACTTTTAGATTAAAGGCATGGCGCTAAATGTGTGGGCATGCACGTACACCCAAGGAAATGAGCCGTTTCAAAAGTTATTGTCCATGTGTTTTCCCTTCCTACAGGAAAATGTAATTATTGATGTTAATCAGGATTCACTTGGCAAATACATGCTAACATTATGGAACCATATGTGTCTCATGCATAATCATATACAGGATTGGCCTTTGAAAAATCTTGGTGGGATTAAATACAACAAAAGGCAACAGGAGGTACACGGCTAGATTTTTTTATAACCTGATGTACATTCCATTTATAGAAAGATTACTGCCAATTCTGGTTATGTCATCTTTCTTTGGTTGCTATAAAGCACAAGACCATGAAAACGTGAAGCCACTGACTTGGAATGAATTTGCTGCAGCTAACTATGTCAGAATCTTAATGTTCCATCTCTTTTCAAGTTACCCACCATAGCGTTGAATCTCCATGTTTCCAGTCTTAAACTTCCTTAAAGTTTGTTAAACTTTGGATAACTGTTTTCACTGTTTAAATTGCCTTAAGTAGTCTTCCTCAAAATGGTGCTTCCAAAGATAAATAAGATGACAGCTGTAATTGTAATCAAGTTATATCTGGTCTTCAAAAATTTCACCTAGACCACTGGTCAACTTGTGGAACAGCAAGTCTTCCATCATACAGAGATAACAGCCATCTTGAAGTTTTTATCCCATCCCAGCCTATGTAGACCCTGATAGTGACAATCATCTTATGGGTTCTAGGAAGAATGCCTTCTCAGTGATGGCTCTACCCTGAGAAATGATTTCCCCCAGAGAGCTCCGAAAGCCCAACACTAAGAGCCCACCATCACAGTGAAGGGACAATTTACATACTTTGGCAGCACTCTCTCCTGAGCAATGACAATTGACATTGAGGTCAACTGCAGAATCTCCAAGGCAAGCTCTGCATATGGCAGTCTACTGACCAACGTGTGGGACAGCCATGGAATAAGCCTTGCTACAAAGCTTGAAGTCTAATGTGCAGTAGTGCTAACTACCATGGTGTATGCCAGTTAGACTTAGACTGTATACAGGAGGCACACTAGGCAATTGAACCACTTCCATATGACCTGCCTCCGCAGACTTCTGAGGATCTGGTGGCAGGACAACATATCAGACACAGAAGTCCTCTCCAGAGCAGGCCTGCCATCAGTTCAAACCCTGCTAATGAAAGCCCAGACATGCTGGGCAGGTCATGTTGCAAGGATGTCAGACCATTGCATCCCTAAACAGCTCCTCTATGGTGAGCTGTCTCAAGGAAAGCAATTGCATGGGGGACAAAGGAAGCAATACAAAGACACATTGAAAGCCTCCTTTAAATCCCTGGATATCGACACCACCTACTGGGAGACCCTGGTACAAGATCGATCGACATGGTGCATACAAGGCTGCCAGACATTTGAAGACAGAAGAACCACCACAGCACAAGAGAAGGGAGCACTCCTCAAAATCAGAGCTGCGAATGCTGCCACAATGGTGCCCATACATGTCTGCCTGGCATGTGGCAAAACATTCCATGCCCGTATAAGCCTTACCAGTCACCTGCAGACACACTGTGGACAGCCCACAACCTGTTAGGTGTCAAGGTCCTCTTCAAACACAGTGGACGATCATCATCATACATACATACTTTGGTTTATTTTTATCTGTAAGCTACCCAGAGTCACTATGGAATTGGCTGGCCTTGAAACTGAAATAATAAATCCAATTTAAAATAGCTAAGTTTTGAACTCTTTGGTTTTGAAATCTTTGGTTTACAATACTACCTTCCTTGGAGTCCACTAATCGAATTTGATTATTTAACATCCCTAGGTAAATCAAGGTACCCATAGCAAATGATGGATGAAAAAAAAAATCATTATATTAATACATTTTTTTCATTATTGGATTAACGGTATGGGAATGGGGATTTTGCAGTATCCTTCCCCTGCCATGCCCACCAAACCATGCCCACAGGACAGGTAGTAAAAAAAATTGAATTCCACTACTGATGGCAATCTAGAGAGTGTGAGAGAGTGTGAGAGAGTGTGGAAACACAAGGAAAGAGGAACACGGATGCTCTGGTTATATAAGGAGCTGTGGTAAGTGGCCTGGGGCTCAATAGAGCGTTTGACATCATTTTGGTAACAGGACATATTCAAGGATGCTATTTGCCGTGTTGTATATCCTAAACACACCGCACACATCTCTGAAAAAAGGATGTGTGATTTAATATTGGCATCTTATGAAAAATACCCTTTGAATGTATTTGTGATTATGTTTCTCCAGCCTGAAATTAACAGCTGATTTCTGACACTTATGATTAATGTCTTTTTCAAATCCAATTGCTGATCCAAATTACTTCCAACTGCTTACATTCCTCCCCCAGCCTTTGCTGACAAATTTTGAATTTGACCCAAACGGTTTTGTAGACAGCAATGTTTTTGAACAGTTTGAAACAAAAGAAAGTGAATTTGTCAATACACATTCTCGTACACAATACAAGAAACTGTTATATTTCACTGGCCTTTTTTTTTTAATCCAGCCATCTGACAAGAATTACATCCATTGGCAATTATCCAAAGAAGCAGAAGGAGAAAGTGAGGAAATACTATCTGAGGACATTTTGTATTATTTTTTTACATGAGATTTTTCAAAATCTGTTTAGAAAACATATTTTGGGAATTGCTTAGTAGTGTTTAAACTAAAGGTAGGGAACTCAATCAGCCTAACCTGAGATTATGATCTTCAAATAGTCACTTTCCCTATGGTTGGTTTTTCAAACTGGTAGAAATCATGGGGCCTATCGTTTAAAGAAAAACATGAGAACATTCAAGATTTGAATATCAATTAAGATCTCAGCCTAAAAATGTTAATTTATAGTACAGCAAAACAAAATTAGATTGCAATGTCAGGGAATCTCCAATACAATGGAACATTAAATATTGTATTTTGTGAGACATATCAAGAAATATAAACCTGAAGAAGCTTCTTGGATGAGAAGTTAAACATCTTCAAGGGAAAAAAACCAGTATCAATCAGAATATCAATCAGAATAGAGCTGGAAGGGGCCTTGGAAGTCGTCTAGTCTGGCCACTACTCAAGCAGGAAACCCTATACTATTTAAAATAAGTAGCTGTCCAGTCTTTTCTTTAAAAAACCAAGTGATGAAGCACTTACGATTTCCAAAGGCAAGCTGTTCCACTGGCTAATTGTCCTCATTGTTAGGAAGTTTCTCCTTAATTCCAGGTTGCTTCTCTCCTTGATTAGTTTCCAACCATTGTTTCTTGTCCTGCCCTTGGGTGCTTTGGAAAATAAATTGACCCCATCCTCTTTGTGGCAGCATTTCAAATACTAGAATGCTGCTATCATGTCCCCCCTAGTCCTTCTTTTCTCTACATTAGCCAAACCCAAACCAAAATCCAGTTGCCTTTTGAAAAAGCACTTTTGAGATAACCATGACCTGGATGACTGAGAAGCTCCATAGACATTAAGCAATATAAAGGTATTAGCTGTGCCCAAAAGTGTATAAAATAAACTGGAATTAAGAAAAGGTTTCCATATTATATTAGATGGACATTTTCACAATCAGGTTTGCTAGGAAAATATCTGAAATCCTTGAATTCAGAAATATCTGAATTCACTTGCCTATCTAAAAAGTATATTGTACTTCTCTTAAGCAGTTGATATGGTTTCAATATTCTGGTTTCTAATTGTTCATTTTTCATTAATCCCAGGTATCAGAACTGGTAAGATAACATTCAACTTTTAAAAAGAAATTGGCATTGCTGATTGAGTATCCGTTTTATTATATCAATATCATATTTTTACAGCTTCTCAGACTAATATTAATAAAATAATGAAAAGTGACAAGTGATTTCCCAGTCTATTTATTTGCAATCTTATTGCATTCCTAAATTGTACTTCATGCATTATGATCTTTCATAGAACTTTGCATAACTATTTGCATTTTACTCCCAGTAGACTCCGTGTTTAGACTACACCAAAATAAAATACACTTCTGGCAGTTGCGTAACCAATGGATTTAGTGAGGAATAAACTGATAACCTTATACTGTGCATGTCAAATATTTGCTGGTATATGTTTAAAGTTGATTTAATGAAACTGATTTCTCATCCAAAAATGCTGAGATGAAGCCAAAGTAAAAAAAAAAATGATGCTTTGAGTAGAAAGTAGATTTTTTTTCCTAATATGCCAGAATAATATGACTTGTTATCTTCTTTGGAAGCCAACTTACACCATCAACATTCTATAGGCATTCAATACTCTAGCAACCAATATTAGTTTTGACATTTGTATTAATATATCATGCGGATCTCTTTATGTGGAATTAGAAAAGTCATATATTAAGTAAAACATTATGCTTACTTAGTTATTAATCTTCTTCCATTCACAATGAAGAAGTAGCATGCAGTTCAATGCAGTTACCTGTATGCTACTGACATACCTTGACCTTGAATCTTATATAAGAGATAGAATAAAGCCATGTGCATGAATAATGGCATATGAACAGAAACACATTAAGCACGCTTCCTCTTTTCATACCTCTCTCTATTAACATTATTATTCTATTAGCCTTAGTGTTGTATGAGTTCATGCATTTTTCTGATCTATACGCCACAGATACAATTCACCCTACTTCCTTTTTATGTAGACAGTATCATGTGTATTCTCAAAATTCTTATCATGTGGAAATTTCCTCATAATAAGTACAATTAAAGTTACATCCCGTTCATATGTTCATTTTTGAGGGTTTGGCAAGAGAAAAAAATAGCAATTCATTATTTTAAAAATAATATAAATCATATATAAATATAAAACCTAAAAATCAAATATAAAAATAATGTAAGGCTCTAACGTTCTACGTGTTTCTTACATTGTTTTTGTGCATTTGTGTTATTGACTTTGCTCAGCTGGGAAAGGATTAAAAACATAACAATAAATTAGGAACAATGAATAAGATTCATCAAGACATCGGGGTAAAGGTGAGGAATAGACACAATTTTACTGTTTACTGGACCCGTGCCCTTCCTGGCTGGTACTGGCCACTCAGGCGGTGACACGAGGCTGGCTCCAGAGGATTATCAACGCTTCTTTGTTGGATGGGGTTTTCCCTGCCGCCTTGAAAGAGGCGGTGGTGAGACCCCTCCTTAAGAAGCCCTCTTTGGACCCAGCTATTTTGGCTAATTATCGTCCAGTCTCCAACCTTCGCTTTGTTGCGAAGGTTGTAGAGAGTGCCGTGGCGCGACAGCTGCCCCAACACCTGGATGAAGATGTCTATCTAGACCCGTTCCAGTCCGGCTTCCGACCCGGATACAGCACGGAGACAGCTTTGGTCGCATTGGTGGATGATCTCTGGAGGGCCAGGGACAAGGGATATTCCTCTGCCCTGGTCCTATTAGACCTCTCAGCGGCGTCCGATACCATCGATCATGGTATCCTGCTGCGCCGGTTGGAGGGATTGGGAGTGGGAGGCACCGTATATCGGTGGTTCTCCTCCTATCTCTCCGACCGGTCGCAGACGGTGTTGACAGGGGGGCAGAGGTCGACCGCGAGGGGCCTCACTTGTGGGGTCCCTCAGGGGTCGATTCTCTCGCCCCTGCTGTTCAACATCTACATGAAGCCGCTGGGTGAGATCATCAGTGGTTTCGGGGTGAGATACCAGCAGTACGCTGACGACACCCAGCTGTACTTTTCCACCCCGGACCACCCCAATGAAGTTGTTGAAGTGCTGTCCCGGTGTTTGGAGGCTGTACGGGTCTGGATGGGGAGAAACAGGCTCAAGCTTAATCCCTCCAAGACGGAGTGGCTGTGGATGCCGGCACCCCGATTCAGTCAGCTGCAGCCGCGGCTGGCTGTTGGAGGCGAGTTACTGGCCCCAAAGGATAGGGTGCGCAACTTGGGTGTCCTTCTGGATGATCGGCTGTCGTTTGAAGACCATTTGACGGCCGTCTCCAGGAGGGCCTTCCACCAGGTTCGCCTGGTTCGGCAGTTGCGCCCCTTCCTTGATCGGGATGCCTTATGCACAGTCACTCATGCGCTCGTTACCTCTCGCTTGGATTACTGTAATGCTCTCTACATGGGGCTCCCCCTGAAGTGCGCTCGGAGGCTTCAGTTAGTCCAGAATGCAGCTGCGCGGGTGATAGAGGGAGCTACACGTAGCTCCCATGTAACACCGCTCCTGCGCAGACTGCACTGGCTGCCTGTGGCCTTCCGGGTGCACTTTAAGGTGTTGGTTATGACCTTTAAAGCGCTCCATGGCTTAGGACCTGGGTACTTACGGGACCGCCTGCTGTTACCATACGCCTCCCACCGACCCGTACGCTCCCACAGAGAGGGACTTCTCAGGGTGCCGTCCGCCAAACAATGTCGGCTGGCGGCCCCCAGGGGAAGGGCCTTCTCTGTGGGGGCTCCCACACTCTGGAACGAGCTTCCCCCGGGTTTACGCCAAATACCTGACCTTCGGACATTTCGTCGCGAACTCAAGACTCACCTTTTTATCCGCGCGGGGCTGGCTTAAATTGGGATTTTAATCTTAAATTTATTAATTTTAAATGGGGTTTTAGTAGGGTAAATTTTAATCATTGGGCTAATTTAAATAAGTTTTTTAAATCGTATTTTAAATTTGTATATTGTATTGCCGGTTTTTTATTATGCCTGTACACCGCCCTGAGTCCTTCGGGAGAAGGGCGGTATAAAAATCAAATAAAATAAATAATAAATAAATAAATAAATAATTAATTACAGTGCCTCTGGGCAAAGCCAAGTCTTTGAGTCTGCTTTAAGGGCAACTAGGACAATGCCAGGGGTGAAATGCTCCCAGTTCGGACCAGATCGCCAGATCCGGTAGCAACGGCGGTGGGTGGTTTGGAGAGCCGGTAGCAAAAATCCCTGCCCCCCTCCCCGCCACCCCAGCTGAGCCACATGATTATCAGAGGGTGTTTTTTTTTTACTTTTAGAAGCATTTTTTCTTCGGCCAGAAAAATGTTTTTAAAAGTTAAAAAAAGCCTCTGATCATCATGTGGCTCAGCTGGGATCGTCAGAACCCTTTTAAAGCATTTTTTCTACAACATCTTTGGCCGAAGAGGTTATAAAAAAAAAGCTTTTAAAAGGCTCCTCTGGAGATCCCAGCTGAGTTGCCTGATCGCCAGAACCTTTTAAAAGCATGTTTTCTACAAGCTCTTCGGCTGGAGAGGTTGTAGAAAAAATGTTTTTAAAAGGTTCTGGTGAGCAGACAACTCAGCTGGGATCGTCAAAACCCTTTAAAAGCTTTTTTTTCCTCTGGCAATCCCAGCTGAGTTGCCTGATCATAACAGCCTTTTAAAAGCATTTTTTTTATGAAGAAGAATCTCTCGGCTGAAGAGGTTGTAGAAAAAATGCTTTAAACAAAAAAAAAAAAAGTTGGCCACACCCACCCAGTCACATTATCCCCCCACAGAACCGGTAGTAACAAATTTTACATTTCACCCCTGGACAAGGTCCAAGGTCAAGGCCCATAGTTTTAGAAATTCTAGGCACCATTTTAGTCAATGTAATTTTCAGCACTTTTTACTAAGTTTTCCTCTTAACAATCCAAGGGACAACCATTTTCATACAGAATGAACACTTCTATCCAAGATTTTAGTTCAATTCTCATGTTCTACTTTATTGTTTATATTTGCCAACACCATACTTAAGGCATAGGACCGTTATAAAAGAAATAGTAGTTTAGAACTTGGTAGTTCCCTCCTCACCACTGACACAATCTTCATTCTATTAGGCCGCTAAAATAATTAATCTGTTAGGCTTAATATAAAGTCTTATTTTGCACTTTTTCTTTCTCACTTACTAACAGGTGTCTAGATATTGCATGTTCCCAAGCCAAACGCTAGCAAGAGAGTACAACTTTAACACTTTGTTCCCACAGTACTCTTTGCTGTGTTGGTGTCCATGTAGTGTGTTCCATTGTGCCTACAATTTAAATACAACTGTTTGCTCCTATACAAAATCCAGACTGTGGGAAGAGGAAGGCTCAATAATGAATATAACAACTTTAACATAACATAACATAACATAACATAACAACAGAGTTGGAAGGGACCTTGGAGGCCTTCTAGTCCAACCCCCTGCCTAGGCAGGAACCCTACACCATCTCAGTCAGATGGTTATCCAACATTTTCTTAAAAATTTCCAGTGTTGGAGCATTCACAACTTCTGCAGGCAAGTCGTTCCACTTATTAATTGTTCTAACTGTCAGGAAATTTCTCCTTAGTTCTAAGTTGCTTCTTTCTTTGATCAGTTTCCACCCATTGCTTCTTGTTCTACCCTCAGGTGCTTTGGAGAACAGCCCGACTCCCTCTTCTTTGTGGCAACCCCTGAGATATTGGAACACAGCTATCATGTCTCCCCTAGTCCTTCTTTTTATTAAACTAGACATACCCAGTTCCTGCAACCGTTCTTCATATGTTTTAGCCTCCAGTCCTTTAATCATCTTTGTTGCTCTTCTCTGCACTCTTTCTAGAGTCTCAACATCTTTTTTACATCGTGGAGACCAAAACTGGATGCAATATTCTAAGTGTGGCCTTACCAAGGCATTATAAAGTGGCACTAACACTTCACGTGATCTTGATTTTATCCCTCTGTTTATGCAGCCCAGAACTGTGTTGGCTTTTTTAGCAGCTGCTGCACACTGCTGGCAAGGACCTTAAATTAACACACCTGATACCAATGTTACTGTCCTAGATCCTGCACTTTTTTTAGTAACTCAAAAAAGAATAAATTTAACTACACAAGACAATCCTGGCAATGTTTTTTGTATTTTGGACTTGTCCTACATTTCCTTGATGTATGACCATTTCCTTGATGTATGACCACAACTGAGCCCAAATTTCCATTGCTAAGCAGTTAAGTAATTTTTTTTTGCATTTTAAGACCATTTTTGCCACATGTTGTAAAATGAATCACTGCAGTTGTTAAATTAGTAACATGGTTCGTAAGTGAATCTGGCTTCCCCATTGACTTTGCTTGTCAGAAGGTCGCAAAAGGTGATCACATGACCTCATGACACTGAGGTGTATCATCAATACACGCCAGTTGCCAAACAACCAAATTTTGATCACATGACCACTGGGATTCTACAAGGGTTGTAAGCGTAAAAAAGCATCATAGTTACCTTTTTCAATGCTGTTGCAACTTCAAATGACCATTAAATGAATGGTTGTAGGTCAACAACTATCTGTATTTATATGTAGGATAATGCAGTGCTGGTTTACTGTGGCCAGAGGTGATCCTAGGATGGAACACTGAAGAAGACTGAAGACTTAATAGTCTAGCTTTGGTCTTCAATAATATTCTAAGTAGGTTTCATGCTGTCCTCATAACCAGGCAGATTGGACTGGGAATTGTCATCAAACATAAATCTGGGGAAGGTTGGCATAAATGTTATTAAATATTTCAATTAATTGGTCTCAAGAAGCACATAATAATAAAGATCCTCAGTAACAGCACTGGGATGAAGGTCATGATATAATACCATAGATCAGGGGTCTCCAACCTTTTTATCTTCAATTCCCATGGCTGGCTGGGGAATTCTGGGATCTGAAATTAATGTTTTAAAGTTGCCAGGAATGAACACTCCTGCCATAGACCAAGGAAGAAAAGATTGAGGCTCATACTGTTTGAGGAGAACCTTAAATTTATTTAGTCTAATACTGTGTTGAGGACACCACTAGTTAACATTGTGTAAATATTCTGCAGGTTGTTGTTGTTTTTTGAAAGAAAAAAGACTCCCAGTGGAATTAGATTATGGCGAACCACATAACAAATTATTTGGGGGCGGGAGAAGAAAAGAGTTTCAAAACCACTATCAAAGAGCTTTGAAGAATCATTGCACTAAATAAGTCATGTGGGAAACAAAATAAATGCCATGAAGCCTAATGCAGCCTCCACAGAAATCTGGAGCATTAAATTTTATATTAACATATAAATTATTCACAAAAATCTGTAACACTTCCTCGTAAGGGTCAGTGATAAATACTTGATGGAACATAAAAGCCATAGACATGCTTATAAATTAGTAAGTGTGTTATGAATGGTATTATAAACCCTTAATAAATTGTAACGGTGTTAAATATTCATAACAGCTGTCATAGAGGACATCTGCGAATCAATGTATCTATGATGTATCACAGGCATTGAAAGATAGATTCATACCACAGCACTAATAAGGAAAGTAAACAGTTGGTTTGGGTGGTCTTTCAAGGTTATTTAGAAGAAAAAGAAAGATGTCCACCAATTGGTTAGAATTGTGTACGAAATGATGATGTAGAAATAGCATATGATCTAGAAATAATCTACATATTATGGAACTTCAAAAGCAGGATCTATTATTAGTCCAAATCATAGATTTATGAGCTTAATTTTCCAAATCCTATTGATTATTTGATTGTGTGCTCAGGAAATAGTGTGATAATTTTCTAATTAATTTTATTAACCAGGACTGATAGCAAAGAACTTCTTTTAACACAGTCAGAATCATATTTGTGTTGTGAACAAATGCATGTTTAAGTCAGTAGATACACCCACTCTCAAAAGTGTTTATGTGATTCTGTGAATGCTGAAAAACCTCAAATCCATAGCTCAGTCATGTGGTCTGATTCAGAAAGGAAAGAAAAGATGGGTGAGAACTTCTCATAGACAATGGTCTATGGAAAGAGTCAGCAAATTTTTTCTGTAAAGGGCCAAATCCCAGCCCTCCATGGGAATGACTAATAGGTCTTCTGGTCAAGGATGGTGCTGGTCCACCAACAAAAAGGCTGCTGATAAATTGCCCCCCTAACTTCCCTAGCTCCACCCCTCACTTCCCTAGCTCCACCTTTCACTCTGGAAGCTAGGATGAATTTCAGGCTGGTCACCTGCCCAGATATTCTTAGTTCACAGACCATGTAGATGGTGGGCCAGATTGGTCCACAGGCTGTAGTTTCCCAACTCCTGCTCTATTGTAATATAAAACCCTCTTGTGAGAGATCAAAAAGAACAGTTATACCATAGAAAGATATTACCAGAAAGAAATATTGGGGATGAGGCATTTTTGGTTCATTCTTCTTCTTGCTTGTTATGAAAAATTGAAGTTCCTGCTGCTTTATCAGAAAGAATAGCAGGTTTATTCCTTTGAAACGATAGTGGAATGTTTTTTTCCTTTAATCTGAAACTAGTTAGGAAAAAATAGGCACATTATATTTTAGAAAAGAATGAAATTCTTAAAGCTAAAATCATCCAATCCTAACCTATTCCTGTCCTGGCTTCTTTGACTGGCTGATTTTGGGAAGTGGCCATTTTGAAAGAGGGTACTGGACAATTTTCACCCAGTTTCCAACTTCTGGTTAAGGGAAAAGTTTGTTGACAGCGTGGTAGGGAATTTGAAGTTAAAACAGTTTCCCATTTTTTAGATAAAATATACATGTGTAACTCATCTTGCTCCTTTTCTGTGGCAGTCCATTCTACGATGACATTCTTCCAAAAACTGGAAACTTTTTGATATATATATATATTTTATACAATCTTAGACTGTTCCTTTAATTGTGGCTATACCAACTCATAGGTGTCTGTAACTATCCACAAGGCCAAAATGACAACATCTGCATCATCATACAAATTATGTACTTGTATGATACTATTTCCATAACTAATTAAAGCCTTATCAATTATATCATGACACCATAATGCTTTTATTTTCACTTCCTCTCCTAACCTTCTCCCCTCTCCACTTCCCATGCCTAGACTCCAGCATTTTTGTGGATTTGGAGCATTCCCAATTCTAAATCAGACACATTTTAATGGAATCTTCCCACTTGATCTGTATGCTGCTGTAATTTAAGACAATTCCTTGTCTACCTTTTGACTCAGGCAGAAACCATCCCAGTCTGTGAAACTCTCATAAAACACTGAAAGCACCCAAGGCAGTTTAAGTGACCCATTATCAAGCAGAATTACCAATTAGAACTGCTTCCATTCTTAAATAAAAGTGCCATGCAAAATATTCCAGAGTCCTGCTTGCCTGTTTGAAATTGGATTTGCCATTAATTGCATCTTCCATTACAGTTAGTCCTCGACTTACGGCCACAATTCAGCCCAAAATTTCTGTTGCTAAGCAAGACAATTGTTAAGTAAGTTTTGCCCCATTTTAAGACCTTTCTTGCCACAGTTGTTAAGTGAATAACATGGCTTCCCCACAAATCACAATTGATAATTACATGACACTGCAACCATCATAAATACCAGTTGCCAGTAATTGTCGTAAATGGTTAAAAATGATCATAAGTCACTTTTTTCAGTCACATTGTAACTTTGAACGGTTACTAAATGAATGGTTATAAAGAAGGACTACCTGCATTGTTATACATGTTACAGGAAGATGAAAATGCAAAAAGCTAGCAAATTTATTCTTCCACATAAACAAAAAATAATAATCATCATAGTGGTCTTCTATTACCTTTCCACGATAAACAATCCCAGTTAAGAAATGAGATGCAAATTAAATCTTGTCAAATTATGAGATAATTTAATCACTGGCAATTTAGTCAAGAATATCCCAAAGAATTTCAGGCTTGATTCAAAAGTACATTGATCTCTTTGGCAAGCGTATAAAAACTGAACAAAATGGGAAATGGGACCCTTGTAATTATGAGGTTCCCAGCACTAGCATAGACTGCAATAAATTACAAAGTCTGCATTCCATTTGCTGAAATAGTCTCAATTTATCATTTTATTTTAAAGAGATTCCATTATGCTAATGTCTTACAAAAGCACTTTCTGGTCTTTCTAGAAGGTCAACAGGGGACACAAATTATGAGATTTAGAAGTATGTCAGAGAGGAAAGCAAAAGTACTAAGTTTTAATAAAGAGTGACATAAACATGGCTACTTTCAACAATTTTAGAAAAATACTTTGTGCAGACTTATCTATAGATATGTCTCTTATTTTCACTTGTCTCTTGTTAATAATAGAAGCCAGTTCATTAAAATGTGGTTTACTTTATAAAATATCATTTCCTACTACAAAATATTTAAGATATATATTTTTGTGTGTGTGTGGCATATTGCCCAGATACGCACATCTCAAGAATAATAAAATATTATGCCTTGAAATGAAAATAGTTTGTCTCTAAGAGTTGAAAAGAAATATGGCTTCTAAATGTAGCATTTCAACAAACAGACTTTTCCCTAAAAAAGATAAATCTTGTACATCTTTCACTGCCATGGGAAGAAATCAGAATCTATTTAAATGCATTTTTATATAATACGAGAATTCCTACAGTGTGGAACAATTGCTCAGTTAAAATACCGCAGATAATGCTTATTATAGTTGCTTTGTTAAAGATAGAATTGGAATAGTATTAATAGAGCCATTTTGAATCAAGTGTCGTGCAAGATGTCATATACATGACATGTTTAAAAATAACTATCTGTTTCTATTAATGCATTAAGGTTTTCAAAAAGCAGCATATAACATAGGTATCCTTACGGAAAACGGTATATAAATTTTAAATTAGGAGATAAGGGCACAGATTTTAAACTGTATGAAAATGTATGTGTATATTTTAATTTAAATATTTAAATAAACGTCAAATTTAAAGGTAAATCAATCAGAATACAGGACATTTTTTTTTAGTTTTATGCCTTCAAGCCAATCTTGACTCCTGACAATCAAGTCACTGGACCAGTCACTGCAGTTTTGTTGGCAACATTTCAGAAGTGACCTTGCCTTCTTCTTAAGGTTATGAAAGAGTGATTGAATTAAGGTTCCCCAATTGGCTTTATGCCAAATGGTGGGACTAGAACTCAAGAGTTTTCCAATTTCCAACCTGGAGACCTAACCACTGCACCAAAGTGGCTCTGCATGGCGCAGAATATAGAAAATAAAATAGATTCAGCTATTAAAAGAACTATGTAAAGGCATCTGCTTCTTCATGCGTTCCCTTGTTTTGAAGAGCACAAAGTACCATTAATGAATGAAGAACATTTGAAACTGATAAACTGTGAGTATGAGATTATTATTTCTGCTTAGAATGGACAACCTTAATAGTTCATCTCAAATGCAATTACTGCAGGTTCGAGCCCGGCCCAAGGTTGACTCAGCCTTCCATCCTTTATAAGGTAGGTAAAATGAGGACCCAGATTGTTGGGGGGGCAATAAGTTGACTTTGTAAAAATATACAAATAGAATGAGACTATTGCCTTATACACTGTAAGCCGCCCTGAGTCTTCGGAGAAGGGCGGGGTATAAATGTAAACAAAAAAAACAAAAAAAAAAATTTCTCCCTCTTTCTCCCTCCTCCTTCTTTCTCTCCCCCTCCCTCCCCCCCCACGCGCGCACACACACACACACACACACACACACACACGTATATGCTACATATCCTCTCTCTTTGCCATGGTCAGCTTGACTAGGCTTTATTCTTTTCAGTTCTTTAATGTTATTTTATTAGCTGAAAAAGGATTCTTCTATTCTTTCTTGAAGACGAAACAAAAAAAAAATCCCCAGAGATTATGTTCTTATACTTACAGGCAGTAGGTTTAATCTGTTCTGTATTGAACAAATTAATCTTTTTATTCAGAGATCAAATGATCTTTTGCTGATGTAAAAGAACTGCAATTTATCAACCTGTGCCATATTAATGTAAAGGGAAAAAATGCACATACTATATTTCTACTTCTTGTGGCCACTATCTTGGAGAAAAACAACATGTGATTTATGAAATAAAAATACTTATCACTACACCTACAGCTTGATAAAACTTCAAAACATGACCCTATGTAATATGAGTACTGAAAAAAATTCACCTAGTTCCTGAAATGACTATTTCAAACCAATGAGCTTGGATGAATGCTGATTTAATTGCAATTTAGCATGTTCTTTTAATCCATCAAATGTTGCTTAATCCATGAAAGAGTAGTACAAACAAGCAAGTTCTCCATTTGAAATGTTTGTTCTAACATTAAAAAAATAATTTTCTCTGTACTGAACTTAAGGATTTCTTTTGATAGGAGAGGATAAATTCCTAGGCATCCTATTTTTAATGAAGGAAGATGGAAACAGTCACACACAGCAGCAAGTGTGCTGTTGACATACATGATTCATTTGTTGAGCATTTACAGCTGCTCCCACTGCACTATATCACAATAGAAGTGCATGCTTTACCAGAGGCTCTTTAGATGGGTCACTGCTCCCATTTTGATGGAGTTCTCAAGGAAAAAATAAATCTACTTCCTCCTTCCCCCACCAAAATAAAACCTACAGATTATTTCAGGTCTTGAATATTCCGATTAATGCAATATTAAAATCAGTAAGAGGAGATGAGCATCATATTGTTTCTTGACCTGAAAGTAATTTGACAGTGTAAGTTTGGACATGTGACAAGCAATTCAGTAATTTGGATTGCTTCTTTGCCTTAGGCAAAAGGAGTCAGAACATTTTTTTTTTTGCAGATGCTCAATAACGAAACAAATTTTAGTTTTGTAAGAATCTTTCTTCTTGTAATTCTAGGAAGGTACTGTCAAGAGTGCTCTTTATCTAGCGCAAAGGATTCAGCTGTACTCAGTTCCAATTTGAAGTTCCTACTGGATCCTATGTCAGGGGTGAAATCTACTTACCTTCCTTACCGGTTCGGAAGTACATGTGCTGCATGCGTCACATGTGCGCTCAGACCTTTGCTCATGCGCAAAACCTTCGCACATTACAGGAAGTAATGTGCAAAAACACATTAAAACCAGGAAGTAATGAAGCCCAGGAGGGGGGGTGGAGCTTTGCTCCACCATCGCTACCAGATTGCCTAACCAGCGGCCATGATCGCTACCAGATCAGGCGATCCGGTCCGAACCAGGAGCATTTCACCCCTGTGCTATGCATAATTTGAAAAAAATAATAATAATCACACATTGCTAATAACCTACTCATGATAAGAAATGAGTACATATCTGCAGTTCTGATATGACTATGGAGAAATCCTACTTAATAGATACATTTAATATTATATTTAGAATCATAAATAACCAGGTAGATGAGGGCTAAAATAGTGTGGGAGCATTTGTTCATTTTTGTTTCTCCTAATGCTTGTTGTCAGCTAACAAATGTTGCATATTTGCATTTCAGCCTCTGATGCAATTACATTGCATGCAGGGGTGAAATCTAAATTTTTTTTTGCTACCGGTTCTGTGGATATGGCTTGGTGGGGGTGTCATGTGACTGGGTGGGCATGGCTATGTGACTGGGAGATCAAAAGACAGAAACTCACTAGCAATGTTCTGCTGGAGCAGGGTTAGACTAAATGACCTCCAGGTCCCTTCCAGCCCTGGATTATCCTCTGAAGCTGCCTCTAGTGCCAAGTATGTTCTCCTTCCTTCCTCTCGTCCTTCCTTCCTTCCTCTCATCCTTCCTTCCTTCCTTCCTTCCTTCCTTCCTTCCTTCCTTCCTTCCTTCCTTTCCTGCCTCCTTTCTTTCTCTCTCTCAAAAATGAACCCCACCCACACACACCCCGTTTTTCCTCAGCAGGCTTCCCTGATAGTCAAACCAAAAAACGGCGGGGTGGTGGTGGTGGTCCAAGCTTCAGGGAAGCCTGCTGGGAGGAAAAACGGATTCCCCCCCTCTGTTTTTTTGGCTAGCACCCAGCTGAGCTGCGCAATCATCAGAGGCTTTTTTTTTTTACTTTTAAAAGCATTTTTTCGGCCGAAGAAAAAATGCTTTTAAAAGTAAAAAAAAAAAAAACTTTGATGATCGCGCAGCTCAGCTGGGCATGGGGGGGGGGGCAGGGATTTTTGCTACTGGTTCTCCGAACCACCTGCCGCCATCGCTACCAGATCGGGTGATCCGGTCTGAACCGGGAGCATTTCACCCCTGATTGCATGGCATTTGTGTGATGATGTCATCAGGCATGTGTCACCATTTTTCCCATCATGGACACATATACCATGAATTTTCAGCTACACAGAAAACTTTACAAGGAAGAAAGAAAAATTTGAATGTGTCAATTTTGAATGGGAAAATTCATGTTGTTCAGCTGATCTTTAATAACTTACCCGATGGAATAGGAATTCTGTTGTCCAAAATCACAGCGAGTCCCAATGAGTCAGAAGGCAAAAGGTTCGTACTAAGATCCACACGAGTGAGACTTGTGGGTTCTCTTCCATTGCTTGAGAGGTGGATCCTAGGGTTTTCATTCTCACTCTTCTGCCGATTCTGAATAATATGAACAATACTTTGCTGGGGTAGATCACAGTTCTGGAGGGGAGAAAAGTCAAATTCCCATACACGTTAGTTTGAAATCCTCATTATCATCTCATCTAATTTTTTAATACAGTTCTCAAATATACTTAATATAGAATGAGTGGCCAATGGCCAGAATGTCTGATGATAACACTAAGGGTAATGAATGAAGAAAAAGTGACCAACGTAAATGGCTAAACAGGGCATGACTTCCTTCACCAACAAGTCAAAATATTTGGACATTACTATACCCGGAAAAACAACAACATCAAAACCAATCAACCTTGATAAATTGTTTTACATAAAGATGGCAAAGATGGATTCATTGAGCCTTGTGTTTCAAAAGTATCACTGGAAAGTAAATTGCAAAATTTTATATGACCCCATGGGCTACTTTACTCAAAAATTATGTAGGACTACTTTTAATTCTTCTTCTTCTTCTGGAACCTCAAAATGTAGAGATTATGTTTACCTCTAGGTGAGAACCAGCACTTTGAATTGGATTTATATGGCAGGCAACATGGTGACTATAAGATGGGCATGATACTAGCACTAATAGAGCTTCCTGACTAGCCATGTGGCCCTATATGAGGAAGAGGGAAATAGGGTGAAGAGGCAGAAAATGGGTGAACAAACATAGTCTAGGGCCGTGATGGTGAACCTATGGCATGCATGCCAGAGGTGGCACGCAGAGCCCTCTCTGGTGACACGTATGCCGTCCCCCCACGTCAGATCTCCGTGGCGTTTCTTTCATGAGCTTCTGTTTCCCTGCAAATGATGAAACAGAAGCTCACGAAAGAAAAAGATCTTACCTCTTGCCGCGCTCCTGGTATTGGGATGCCGTGCCTCATGCCGGCCAGCTGGCCTTTGGGTCTCTGCCGCACATGTGTGTATGTGTGGACATGTGCACATTTGTGCATATCCCACACATGCACATATTCATGCATGCCCTGCACATGCACACACACATGTCCATGCATGTCCACCTTTTAGTTTGGGCATGCACGCATGCGCAGTTTGGGCACTCGGTGTCTAAAAGGTTTGCCATCACTGGTCTAGAGAATGGTCAGATAAAAGAGGCTCAGAAGGGACACGTCCTAACTTCACAGGCTATAAAGGAAGCAGTGGGAGATTTGCACTTTCAGACTTAAAAGATTCCGTTAATGTAGCCTTATAATAAAGTGGAATTAGCTCAACCTATCAAAAAACAAGAATGTCCAGTTGCCTCTTGAAAAAGGGGACAACCATGACCTGAGAATCTCCATAGACAATCATCTGGTTGTGTTTCCTGCCTGATTTACCTGGGAAGGCTGACATCAATCCTGCACATTTGTATTCCCTTTGCCCCATTTCTCAAAGTGTTTCTCATGTACTACGTTCTCCATTCATTCTGTGTTTAGCAGCCACTTTCAAAATCCCATCCATTTCTAGAGGGCTTTTGCAACAATTCCTTGTGAATGCAGTGATTCTCAGGTTTTTTTTTTTCCTGAAATCTGTCTGAGAATTATAGGGTCTCAAAAAAATCTTTGAATAAACTGTCAGTTACTTGTAAAGTCATACTTCTTCATACTAAGTGTCCTTTAACACTAAAGATGTACATTCATAATAACTTTTATAGAGAATCCATTATTGGCATAATTAGCAAAATCAAACTTTTCCTGGAAAAATCACATACAAAATTGAGTTTTGTTAGTCTATTTGATAACCCAGTACTAATTCAAATGGCCTTATTTTCTGTGATAACAAGAGAAATCATATTCAAGTAGAGGACAAATCTTATATGTTCAGTATGCATTCTGTGGATTACTGCTTTGGAACCATTTTGGACATCTAATTGGAGAAGTGACATATTAAAGTTTAATAATAGTTTGTTAATACTTTATTTTCCACATACTTTATTTTGAAGTATATGGATTTTGGATTGTTGTCCTTCAGTTTCAGAAATGTTGTTTCCCATAGCGTCCTTGAATTTGCAATCTGCTTGGAAAAAACTTACTTCACAAAAGGTTGCAATAATAAAATATGTATATAAGAGTGAAGAACACAATATTGTGTTAACTAGACAGGATAGTTTACAAATCTATTAATCTGATTCACTGATGTAACATGTCTGCCTAATTGCAATTTAACACTAAATGCTGAATAATCAGTGATGGATTCCAGATTTATCTTACTTATTGTTGGTGCACAGAGGGAAATGTGTCTGCCAGTACTGGTTAAATAAATAAATTTTTATTTTAATCCATCAATTTTATTGATGAAATAAAAATAGAACATGGTAAATGTGTAATATATAATATGGTAAGATATACATTATACATGGTAAATGTATAATATTGCCATTTAAACCATAATACAGGAAAGTAGCACAACATATAAAATCTGGACTAAAATATGAAACCAGTTCATGCAACTTTTATGCTTACCATTCCAACAAGTACAACTATAAGATATTTTTTTTCTTTTATGACACAATTAGCTTGTGTAACAATTGAGAAATTAATAATGATTACTAGAAAGATGAGGCTATAACACTAGACAAAGCTGTCACATATGAAACAGCTTTTGAAACTTAAAGTTCTACATTCACTTTAATGTAAAATCAATTCTCAGGGATAGATTTCAGGAGGGACATAAATTAACACACTAAAAAAGGGTGAGAATCATAAAAAGTCTTCCACAGAGAAAAAACTAAAAACACTACATCTGATCACTCTATTATTACTACCCTTTAAAACTTAGAGGACAGATTGCACGTTGTAAGTGTGGTGCATAGAAAGAAAATCAGGAAAAAATACATGCGTATCCACCTTGCACAATTAATTTCATTTTTGCATAGAGATATAAGGACTGGGAAACAGAAGTTTAAATCACCAGTAGATGGCAGGAAATAGCAATTTTCATTTTTTATTTGCTGTCATCTAGGTTCTGCATTCCAGATCTGCTTGTTCTACTTTTGCTGCATGGCCAAATGGTGACAGGCAAGGCATTAGAAAATGGGTCAAAAAAGGCCTTTCCCACCCTTTCCTTACTCTTTTAGGAAAAATGAGATATTACAGAGCCTGAAGTCTAAATTCTGTCATTATATGCAAACAATTGCCTGAGACTAATTAGCCCAAATAATGAAGCAAGTGCAATGTTGTAGTCAGAATCCATTAACGGATGCAAAACCCCTGCTACTTTACAAAAATACCAAAAAATATTCACTGTTTCCCAAATTATTTCATAATGTGGGAAATGGAGGACTGAAGATGGCGCCAAAAACCTAAACCAATGACTGTGGTAGAACTAACTGGCAAATAGATTGGCTTTTCAATAATTCCTCTCAAGACAAGGATCTAGAAGCGCTCCTGATAACTTCTCTTTGCAAGGAGATCTCAAGATAGATGGAATACCTAACTTGCTCAAACCATGAAAGACACTGATTTCGCATATTTTATTTTCTAATTACTTTTGGAAATTACTTTTCAGCTATTAGGAATCTTTAGGATCAGACAAGTTTGACAGTGGTGGGTGAGTTTCCTTTAATCTTTAGCAAAATAAATGTTAACTACTAATAAATGTTAACTTGGATTCAATGTGGGCAATGGGCACCTTAGAGAGTTATGTATATAGAATAGCACCCGTGTCATAACTCTGCTACGGAGCTGCATTGGTTGCCAGTTTGTTTCTGGGTCCAATTCAAGGTATTATTTTTAAACTTTAATGTCCTTTATGGCATGGACTGGATTATCTGAGGGACCACTTTGCCCTTATTACATCGGTCTATCCATTAGATCTAGCAAAGAGAGCATGCTTTAGGTCCTGCCTGCTAGGGACTTACACTTAAGAGGGTTCCATGAGATGCACCTTCTCTGCCATGTTGTCTGATTCGTGGAATGAATTCGTGGAATTCGCCTGCAGAAGTTGTGAATGCTCCAACGCTGGAAATTTTTAAGAAAATGTTGGATAACCATCTGACTGAGATGGTGTAGGGTTTGTATTGTATTGTATTGTATTGTATTGTATTGTATTGTATTGTATTGTATTGTATTGTATTGTATTGTATTGTATTGTATTGTATTGGTATTGGTATTGGTATGGTATGGTATGGTATGGTATGGTATGGTATGGTATGGTATGGTATGGTATGGTATGGTATGGTATGGTTTTATTATATTATATTATATTATATTATATTATATTATATTATATTATATTATATTATATTATATTATATTATATTATATTATATTATATTATATTATATTATATTATATTATATTATTTTATATTATATTATATTATATTATATTATATTATATTATATTAATGTTCTGGCCCTACCCCAAACTGAAGTCATATTCATCCCAGTTAATGTTCCATAAATCCCACATGTCAACAGGCTGGGGATCTCAGGGGATCTGTGATATTCTAAGATGTCTCTCTCCTAAATCTGGTTGTATTGTTTGTGAGATAATACAAACAAACAAAGAAATAATTTTAAACATTAGTTCTGGAATAAAAAGCAAAAGGGTGATTAATCGATTTTATAAACTTACAAACAGATTAAGGGGTCCAGGTAAATTTCAAATAAGATGTTGAAATTAATTATAAAGAATCCATTTGTTGTTGTTGTTGTTTAAATAAGATTTTAGAAATTGGACAGAGAGAACTAGAGGGACTAAAGATTGTAATTAAAGGGAAAGGAAACCTAAACTTGATTTACAATTACAGAATGAAACAAAGCATTCTAAGATTAGACATAATGCAGGATATTTTTGAACAATTGACTCAGAAATTAATTTTAGTAGTACCAACAAAGTGATCTGCCTCTATGGAGAGATTGCATCTAAAAGTTATTATAGGAGAAGAACAAATTTTATCTGACAAGACTGAATTGAAAGTGGATTTACAAATGACAGGCTACAAGAATCACATGGAAAAAGATGCTACACTGGACATACAAAAGAAACCAGCTGATGTTTTAATAAATAAAAGGGATATACAAATAATAAACTAAGATAGTGACCTGGATAATTTCCCTATACTGTATTGGATACAGAAGTTGATCGAAGTTTTGAAGAATCTCATGAGAAGAGACAAATAAAAAATAAAAAACCCATTAAGTTCTATGACACTATTTGAATGGACTAAAGAATAAAGATGGCCATAAGTAAAAGGAAGAAATATAAAGTTGGTTTAATTGACTAAGGTTAAAATAGATGTGATATTATGTCGGGTAATCCTTAATGGATACCAGGTATTAGGTGTCCATTAAGGTATTAGGGATTCATTTATAGATAAGAGGTGAGATACAGTATAGGGGAAAGATATAAGAGAAGATGATAAGTTACTAAAATTTACACCTTTGATGATATTGAGAAATCACTTTATATATTAATTATCCTTTTCTTTACTATACTCCTTTACTTTTTCTTCTTATTTTTTCTTTTCTTTTTTCTTTCTTTTCTGCACCTTCTTTCTTTGATTTCTCTATCTTTTTTCAATTTGTATTAGTTTTAACTGCTGTAACTATAATCTTTAATAAAATTACAGTAAACCAATTTCACAGTGTTTGACATGAGCTTGGATGTAACTATGCAGATTATACATATACCCTTTTGGAATTGCAGTGCTAGAATTCCTTGAATTTATACTGTTTTCATGATTTTGTGCAGACATACCTAAGAGATCTCATTAACTTTCTGCAAATGTTTTCTTTATTATTATTTTTTTGAATCAACATTAAACTTGCAATAAATTATTGTATTTGCACAATACTAAATGCAATATACAAAGATCAAAATAAGAGCAGACATTATTGGTGAGAGGCTTGCATTCACAAAGTAAAATATTTTCTAATACAAGCCAAGAACAATGACTTAAGCAGGCATTTCTTAACAAAATAAAATCATGCCACAAAATATTAAAAAGCTCATCAGTGCATCTGCATGCAGTTTTTGTTCAACCATCTCTTCTTTTTCTGTACTTTATTTTAAAGGTTAGTCAGAAAGATAAGCGATACATTTATGTATATGCAATATCTGCATGAAATTATTCATTGCTTTTCTGAGTTCAAAATGCCATAGGAGCTTTATAGCTTTCTTTCTGAGGAATTCTAGTAGCAATTGATAGCAAATTAAAGGAAGTAAGTCTTTTAAAAAACATGCAATCATGATGCTCTCAATCACTCTGAGGCACTATATGGAAATGACTTCTATAGAATCAAGAACTTTTTCACTCTTCCTAGGAGTAAATTATTTTTGCTATTCCAAAAATAAAGAGAGATTGAATACAGTGAATGTACTTCCACTGATGGGTAAAATTAATAATGATACCTTCAAAGCTTACCTTGAAGGTGAAGAAAAGCTAGTTTTCCAAGAACACCTGTTCAAATAAATCCTTTATAAATACTAGAAGACATTGCATCTCAACAGTCAAAAGCAGAGGTGGGTTTCAGCAGATTCTGACCAGTTCTGCGGAACCAATAGTGGAAATTTTGAGTAGTTTGGAGAACCGGTAGTGGAAATTTTGAGTAGTTTGGAGAAATGGTAAATACCACCTCTGACTGGCCCCACCCCCATCTATTCTCTGCCTCCTGAGTCCCAGCTGATTGGGAGGAAATGGGGATTTTGCAGTAACCTTCCCCTTCCACAATAGTTTCTTAGGATCTAAATGCCATCTATAAAACATTTTATAAAAATTTTCCCTTAAATTCTGTGCCTGTGTGAATTTAACATTTCTAACCCAATTTTTTTCCCAAGTTTCCAATAATATTGGCTCCTGAAAACTTTGCGCCCACTTTATCATACAGTCCTTTACCAAGTCCCTTTCAGAATCTATTTCAGGTAACACGTTATACAATCTCTTTATATGCTCCTGAGACTGATTTCTAATTTGCTTTACCAAATTTTCTTCATTCTGCATTATACCAATTTTCTGATCTTCCTTCCATTTAGCACGTAGTTGCTCATATTGAAACCAAGTATAATTTTTCCCTTCTTCTTTTAATACGTGCAGAGATTTTAATTGCAAATTACCTCTTTCAATATACAAAAGATCTTTATATGTAATCATTTCCTGATTCTGTTCTATATTTATATTCTCCATATATATTATTATTAACATATATTATTGCATGCATACATATAGACTAACTTTCTAGGAAGAAATTCCTTAAGAATGTGTTCTCCTAAATAAATTCCTTTGATATTTTTTAAACAAGAAATTACCTAAATAAGGCTGGATAGTAAAAAGGGATAGTGTAATGAATCCTCCACTGTTGGAAGATTGAACTTACTGACCTCTCAGGTACAGTCCAACTCTTGCCTATTGAAACTTGCAACTTAGTTGGGCTGCAGGGCTATAGATAGTCTAGCTGCTTTGGGCCTTGTTCCAGCACAGTCAATCAATCAACTCAATCAATCAGTTCTGTGTCTATATATTCAATAAAAGAGAAATTTTATTTTCTCCAATTTGGGTAAGGTTCTGCTTTAAAACATTGAATCCAGAATGTTCCATTGTTAAAGTAAAATTTCGGCAATGTCGGTGAGTTAGGAGCGTCCTTCATTCAACGTTCATTCTGATATTATTGTCCACCCTTGTGTTATCTCTAAAGAACAGCACAGGTAGATGAACATGAGCTACAAAATGCAATCTACCAAATGATACTCAGGATAAGAGATTACAGAGGTTTGACATGAATGCTGCTGATTAGGCACACATGCTGCACTTCTGCTGATGACTGACTAATGCGACAATCATTTACTGGTGATGAAAGATAAATCTAACTGGCAGTGCCAGAACATTTTTTCCACTAAAATTTGGCTCAAACATAACTATCTCCTGTTTGAAAAAGTCCATGTTTCTGACGCAACTTATAGAATGCAATTCAAATGGAGATGCTTTATCACTTAGATGGTAGGAAAATATAGTTGATTTTCTTAATTAATACATATTATGTAAGAAAAATATAAAAGACAAATATTGTGAATATATAGAAAAGAAAATGGAGTCTCAATATTTTCAAAATCCATAAGCCTCTGATGACCAAGAATTGATATAAGGTGAAAAAAATACAGTAAATGTTTCCATTGTATTTTAATTGTAAAGAGGGCAGTCATGGGAGTGACGAGAGATGCATTCATTGTTTTATTAATTTTTTAATCACTATAGAGTTGCAGCTCTTGACAGTTTACAGGAATAAAAATAGCAACAATAAAAATGTATGCACTAAAATAGTAAAAACATTAAACATTGTTATATATTATATATTAGAAGAAAGTATTTAAATTAAATGATATCTCAAGAGCAGTTAATACTTTGATGGCTCTATTTAATTAATCAAAGGCCTTTTGTGTCAACTTTGTTTTGACCAAGTTCTGGAAGGCCAACAAGATAAAAATAAGTTAAAAAGAATAACTTCCTGGGGAACATCATTCCTAATATAATTCAGTGTCAACCTTACTTTGACAAAGTTCAAATAGGGGGTGATTAATATCAACTGAAAGAAGCAAAAAGAAAGCAGTGTAAGGCTAAAAGGGAAGTTTTTTAAAAAGGTAATTTATCAAGGAACATGAGTTTTGCATTTAAGGTCTTCGCCACATTTTATTCCCTTCTTCTTCCAAATAAATCATGGCAGTTGACAATAAGCTTTTTTATTTGATCATTACTATAATTTCCACAGATAATATGAAATAAAAGATGTTATCTGACTCAAACATCTAAAGCCAAATCTCTCCATTCTAAGTTCAATATTTCATTAATAATTCTACAATGGATCTTTTTCTGATTTGTACAGCATATCTGCATTTTAACAATTGCAAAGTCATTAAAATTATTTAAAAATATAAATGCTTTGTAATTCTTGTAAGATCCCCGCTCCTGTAATGTTATTATATTAGAAAAGAACAAGCAATTGTTAGTAGCATTCTCACTGGTGTAAAATCAGTATTTGCAAAATGAGGGGGGGAACAATAATTTTACACTGAAAATATTTCTGTCTGTTTGCAGTTTTAAAACTAAATGGACTTGATTTATATTTACTTCTGCTCAGATCAATTATTTAATCCTGCCACTGGATTTATAAACTGATGGTGGCATTAGTGTTTTGACAGTGACATTAAAAACCAATCAAGTTGGTACTAAAAGGAATAGCACTGTAAGAGAGTACTAAATTCATATGGAAGTTATTGACAACATTAGGCAATTATAACCACACCATCTCCACACAGTAGTTTTTTGCTATATTTCTGTAACAAAAACTATAAGACTAATTTATTATATCTTAAAGGACTATTAAAAAAACAGTTATATTGCCTTGTATGCTATACCTGATTTTGATTTAGCAGCTATTACTTTATGTCAATATTCTGTCTCTAATATAAGAAATCAACCAACTATAATAACTGGATGAATATATAAAAAAAGGACTACTACTGAGAAACTTGCTAAAGATGATAGATCAGACTCTTTACATGTTTGCTTCTTTCACCATCTATAATCCCAATTCCTTATTTCACAAAGAAGGTAAAGCCACATTTGAATTATTACGAAAAGCCACCACTGATAAAAACTAAAGTTCAGATGCTACAATTAGCTACAATAATTTCAGAGAGAGATCTAGTGACCATTCTCTACCAGATGCCCTCTTACAGGTGTGAGGAGGTCCTTTGGGGAAATGGTACAGACCAACACCCAACAGACTGTTTTTCTCTTCACTGCTCCATCGCTGGAGATTTTTAACAAGAGTGGACAACCATTTGTCTGAAATGGTGTACAGTTTCCTGCTTGAGCAGGGCGTTGATCAGAACACTTCAAAGGTCCCTTCCAAGTCTATTTTTCAATTCCATTCCTTGTGTGTCCTCACAGAGGCTTTTATTATATAAAATTATCAAATTTCCTACTTTACCATTTAGTCTAGCACTAAGTCTATGTTATCTTGTACTATACCCATGCTAACATCTGTTTCTACACATAAAAGTATTTCTTATTTCTAAATAGTGTATTCTTTTTTGTTGCTTGAGCTTATAGTTTAGCCATCATGAAGCCACCTCCAAGTTGGGTACTAGGATAAGAAAGTAAATTAAACTTTGGGACATTTCCCATTAGATACATCTGATTCCTTTTTTATATGCCAATATTCCAATATGTGGGTGAAATTGTGCTGGAAATATAAAATGCAGTTTCCTGCTCAAACTAGACTGCATTTGTACATAATTTATTAATAAACAAAAATACTTTATTCTACAGTTTTCTCTTGCCTGCTGACTTACTCATTTAGTGAACATTCAAAGTTACAACAGTGTAAAAAAAAAAGCTTAGTAACCAAATTTTGCATTTGTGATCATCATAGCAACTTGTGGTCACTTGATTGTCATTCACATGCTTAGCAACTGGCTCATGACAAGTTAATAGAGAATGCAGAAATAAAATCACAAGTTGCAGTCACATGATACCTCACTTAACAACTAAATGGGAAGTGACATCATAAGGAATAAACTACCTGACTCTGTGATCTCTTCCCAAAATCCCCAAAGCTTCAACCAAAAACTGTCTACTATTGACCTCACCCCATTTCTAAGAGGTCTGTAAGGGGCGTGAATAAAAGCACAAGCGTGCCTTCCGTTCCTGTCCTATTGTTTCCTTTCATTATATACAATTAATATAGTTATTACATACTCATATTATATATATGCTTATATATTGTATAGTTTTTACATGCTTATGCTTATATATACTGTGTGACAAAATAAAATAAATAAATAAAATAAGCCATTGTGGTAACGTAATTTTCTTCTTAGTGATTGTGGTGTTTAGTTGCAGGTTCCAACTTTGTCTGCTAAGTGAGGATTACCTGTATTTACCTAGATACTCATATTTTATTTTGCACATAAGAGAATACCCATCCAAATGTGCATACATGCTCAAACAGGGGGGCTATCTTGGCACTACTTAAAAAATAAATTTAAAAATTCTATCAAGGGACAAAAATTACTGAATTTCCCTTTCTTATGTACTAAACAAATATTTAAATTGGTTCAACTCAAATCTTGTGCCAAAATACTATGTTTAATATATAATCATAATAGGCAATTTTAAAATGATTTATTGTAGGTATCACAATAACAAATCATGGTTTGTGATAAGCTAGCAAACCAGACTTAGAAGCCTCAACTGGGACAATTGTAAGCCACGGTTTTGCGTTTGAATGTGAAATACTGCCATTAGGACTGTTACTAACCTTTAGAGACTAACTCCATAGAGAACTAACTGAATGATCATGATATAAACAACTCTAACTGCTGAAATTTAGAAATAAAAGGCTTTGAATGTGAATTTCCTCAGTTCATAACTATGCAATGTATTCCAATGGGATGTTATTCTGCTTGGCATACTAAACAAGACCTGAGTTCATCTGCAGTTATTTTTAGAGGATCTTTATTTTTCTAAACCCTACAAAGATTCAAGCCTGTTCTAGAGATCAAATTGTCAGGTCAATCCTGGCACGTTGAGCAGGGCTTGGAGTAGAAGACCCCCAAGGTCTCTTCCAGCTCTACTCTGATTGAACATGCACCAGATGTCATCTAGTAACTGCTTAAGGGCAGCCCTTCTCTATGATGATATCTGTGTTCTTCTCATCAATATTTGGGAGGTCGCCTCCTCGGAGATGGTCCCTCAGGCAGTTGTGTACCAGGAAGAGTTTTAAAGGAAACAATTCAACACCCTGAATTTTACCAAAAAGCACACTGGAAGCCAAAGCTGCTCATGGAGTAGAGCCATTACTTGCACTGCACTATTTGCTACTTTTGCTGTCACATTCTGCACCAGTTGAAGCTTCTGAATGCTCTTCAAGCATAGCCCCATGTTGAGCACATTGCAGGAGACATGACAGGCATGAATGACAGTGAATAGAGTGTCCCTGTCCAGAAACGGGAACAACTGGTGCCCAACCTTAAGGAATGCAATGGCTCTCCTAAACAAGCACAATCCACGAATGCAGGAAGACACCCAGATTGCACACTGGGTCTGCTTGAGGCACGTTACCACCTCATCGAATAGTGTTTTAATTTAGTATAATTTCTTCTATTATGTATTTCATTGTTGTCATCTGCTTCAAGATACTTCAACATTTGGGTGCAGATAGCAAAATAACCATCATAGTTATGAGAAGCAACAGAAAGGGATTATTTTTGGGATAGCAAATTATACATATACACACACATGAAAACACACACACACGCACACACGCACACAAAGGATCAAGATGCTACTATAAATAGACCCTTTTTTTCTTCATTTCACATTCTCCAACGATGCTTGTAATTGCCAATGCACTTTGTAATGGAGTCAAAGGGAGTACATCCACTGCTACTCTAAACTCTGATTTTCTTGTTCTATATTTGGAAACGTAAGCAATTATTTAGGTTCTAAATTATGGTTAATGGGTATCTAATTATCCACTAAAGAAGGAAATCTTCAAGGCTTACATTGGTCAGGAAACTACTTCAAGCTCCCCTCCGTGCTGGATAAGTACCTAAATAGTTTATGAGTTGGCAGAAAATTGCATTATAAATAGTTGAGGAAATGGGAGGAACACCTAATGTTGAAGCAAGAAAGGAACTGAAAGAAATAATGCATTTTCCAGAAATAACCTCCCTTTTCATGACCTCCTTGTGCAGCAGCTGCCTATCAATTTCCAAACGAGCAATAAATATTAAAATAAATAAAAACGTTGCGCAAGCCTTATCAAAGCTCTGGGCGGCCATTGTTCCCACAAATGTTTTCTTCTGCAAAACCCAGAACGCCTTTTCATCTTTCATCAAAGCAATCTTGCTCCTGCTTCCCTCTTCTCACAAATATTCTTTCTTCAGTTGCTGCCTCTGTCTCGGTGGAAGAGACAGGAGTATCACTTTATGTCCCAGTGTGGGCTGCATCTCCATCGATTGCAAAGGGAAGGGAGGGGGGGGGAATGATTTGAAGGATGTGCCATGACCCTGCAGAGCTCCAAACAGCAGAAACACATGTTAACGATTCCACCAGGCCAGATACGCTGACAAAGGAGGAAATCACGATTGCGTGTCGCCACAAATGTTTGTACGTTTTGCTTTGTTTTTACTCTGACCCCAAGGGATGTTTCCACTGCAAAAACATTTCTAAGCAAGGACGCTGAAGGTTTCACAGTGCATTTGATTCCTGACATACCCACTGAGCTCGAAATAAAATAAATATTTGTCAAAAAATTTCCATACAGACAAAGCCTAGCAATGTGATCCCAGCTCATCTGACCTCTTCATCATATGTTCTCCTTGTCAAACTTTAATGTGTCATAAGTTCTCTGGTGCGACATTTTATCTTTATACTTGAGAGCTGAAAGCAAGGAAGAAAAATATGTTGCCGTCTTAAAACAGCTATATTTAGACAGGTCAGTAATCCCACTATTAGCCTGGGAGAAGCAATTCCATCTCAGGGAATAAGTAGCTTTCCTGTAACTATTTAAAAGTGGTGAATTGTTACTACTTGATTTATAAAAATAAATGGAGAGTGGCCATTTATAATTATTCAGGAATTAAAATGTTTTGGAACAATGCTGTGTCTATGTCTCTCTCTCTCTCTCTCTCATATATATATATATATATATATATATATATATATATTGACTATATATATATATTATATATATATATTTGTTTTCTGAGGTTTTCACGGGTGTTTGTATATAGGTCTTTGGTTGTTCGGGTTTTCTCCCGTGTAAAATTGGAAGTGTCTTGGCGACGTTTCGACAAAGTCTCATTCGTCATCTTCAGGCTTCAGCTTCGTGCTTCTGGGAGCAATGTGTGATCGCAGCTGTTTCTTCCTTTTAACTGCTAGTGGGGGTTTGAACTGATTGGGTGGGAGCTTGGCTGTGCTCTGATTGGATGGGGGTTTGTGCTCTGATTGGCTGGGGTGTGTCCTGTGTTGGTGGGGGCTTGTTTGTGCTCATTTTAGTCTGTGTTGCAGGGGGATTTGAGCTGGTGAGCTGCATAGCTGTTGTTTGGCTTTGTGGTCGTGCTACATCTTCATAGTGGGTGTCAGTCTGCTGCATGTATGGATTGGAGGGGTTTGAAATGGCTAATGTTGCAGCTGCGGTCTGGCTTCTGGTCCTTGGTCGTGCTTCATGATCAAGTGAACAACCAAAGACCTATATATATATATATATATATATATATATATATATATATATATATATATATATATATATATATATATATATATATATATATATTTTCTGAGGTTTTCACGGGTGTGTGTATATAGGTCTTTGGTTGTTCGGGTTTTCTCCCGTGTAAAATTGGAAGTGTCTTGGCGACGTTTCGACAAAGTCTCATTCGTCATCTTCAGGCTTCAGCTTCGTGCTTCTGGGAGCAATGTGTGATCGCAGCTGTTTCTTCCTTTTAACTGCTAGTGGGGGTTTGAACTGATTGGGTGGGAGCTTGGCTGTGCTCTGATTGGATGGGGGTTTGTGCTCTGATTGGCTGAGGGTGTGTCCTGTGTTGGTGGGGGCTTGTTTGTGCTCAGTTTAGTCTGTGTTGCAGGGGGATTTGAGCTGGTGAGCTGCATAGCTGTTGTTTGGCTTTGTGGTCGTGCTACATCTTCATAGTGGGTGTCAGTCTGCTGCATGTATGGATTGGAGGGGTTTGAAATGGCTAATGTTGCAGCTGCGGTCTGGCTTCTGGTCCTTGGTCGTGCTTCATGATCAAGTGAACAACCAAAGACCTATATATATATATATATATATATATATATATATATATATTTTTATATATATATATATATATATATATATATATATGTTTTCTGAGGTTTTCACGGGTGTTTGTATGTAGGTCTTTGGTTGTTCGGGTTTTCTCCCGTGTAAAATTGGAAGTGTCTTGGCGACGTTTCGACGATGTCTCACTCGTCATCTTCAGGCTTCAGCTTCAACTGCTAGTGGGGTTTGAACTGATTGGGTGGGAGTTTGGCTGTGCTCTGATTGGCTGGGGGGTTTTTTGTGCTCTGATTGGCTGGGGGTGTGTCCTGTTTGGGTGGGGGCTTGGTTGTGCTCAGTTTAGTCTGTGTTGCAGAGGGACTTGAGCTGGTGAGCTGCATAGCTGTTGTTTGGCTTTGTGGTCGTGCTACATCTTCATAGTGGGTGTCAGTCTGCTGCATGTATGGATTGGAGGGGTTTGAAATGGCTAATGTTGCAGCTGCGGTCTGGCTTCTGGTCCTTGGTCGTGCTTCATGATCAGTGTGGGTTTGGGTCTGCTTTCTGGGTGGATGTGCAGTGGTGACATCCTGTGTGGACCTCGTGAGTGTGGGTCTGGTGTCATTCCTCGTGTTAGGGACTCATTTGTCAATAAGGGCAGGTTTCCAAATGGCTGGTAGGTGGGAGGTATCATCTCGTTTGTTCATGCTGTGTGGGTGTTTTTCTATCTCAATGGCTTCTCTGATTATTCTGTTGTTAAAATGTTCAGTTTTGATGATAGTTCTGGTCTTTTTCAAGTCAAAATCATGTCCTGTGACTTTAAAGTGTTGGACCAGGGAAGAAGTTGGTTCCTCTTTTTTGACTGAGTTCTTGTGTTCTTCAATGCGTGCACTTATTCTTCTGTTGGTTTGTCCAATGTATGCGGAGGGGCAGGTGGTGCATGGGATTTCATATACTCCTTGATTTTCTAACTCAATTTTGTCTTTGGGGTTTCTTAGGATGGTGGATATTTTTTGGTTTGTGCAGAATGCTGTCTTGATGTTGTGTTTGTGGAGGATCTTGCTGATTCTGTCTGTGGTGCCTTTTATATATGAGAGGAGGGCTGTGCCGTTTTCTTGTTCTCTGTCTTGGATTTTAGTGGGGGGTTCTTTTTGGATTAGCTTGGTAACCTTATTTCTTTGGAATCCATTGGATGTTAGTACATTAGTGAGAGTGTCTAGTTCGGTTTTTAGGTGTTGTTCGTCAGCTAAGCATTTTGTTCTGGAGATGAGTGTCTTGGCTACGGAGTTGATCTGTGCTGGGTGGTGGTGTGAGAGTGCGTGCAGATAGCGGTTGATAGAAACCTGTCCTTATTGACAAACGAGTCCCTAACACAAGGAATGACACCAGACCCACACTCACGAGGTCCACACAGGATGTCACCACTGCACATCCACCCAGAAAGCAGACCCAAACCCACACTGATCATGAAGCACGACCAAGGACCAGAAGCCAGACCGCAGCTGCAACATTAGCCATTTCAAACCCCTCCAATCCATACATGCAGCAGACTGACACCCACTATGAAGATGTAGCACGACCACAAAGCCAAACAACAGCTATGCAGCTCACCAGCTCAAGTCCCTCTGCAACACAGACTAAACTGAGCACAACCAAGCCCCCACCCAAACAGGACACACCCCCAGCCAATCAGAGCACAAAAAAAACCCCAGCCAATCAGAGCACAGCCAAACTTCCACCCAATCAGTTCAAACCCCCACTAGCAGTTAAAAGGAAGAAACAGCTGCGATCACACATTGCTCCCAGAAGCACGAAGCTGAAGCCTGAAGATGACGAATGAGACTTCGTCGAAACGTCGCCAAGACACTTCCAATTTTACATGGGAGAAAACCCGAACAACCAAAGACCTACATACAAACACCCGTGAAAACCTCAGAAAACATATATATATATATATATATATATATATATATATATATATATATATATGTGTGTGTGTGTGTGTGTGTGTGTGTGTGTGTGTGTGTGTGTGTGTATGTATGTATGTATGTATGTATGTTCTTATGTTTATTTTTCTAGAACCATATAGGTAGTCATTGACCTATGATCACACTTGAGCCCAACATTTCCATTGCTAAGTAAGACAATTGTTAAGTGACTATTGCTTCATTTTATGCCCCTTTTTTTGCCACAGATATTTAGTAAATCACTGCAGTTGTTAAGTAAGTAGAACAGTTGTTAAGGGAATCTGGCTTCCCCATTCACTCTGCTTGTCAGAAGGTTGCAAAAGGGGATCACATGACCCCGGGACACTGCAATCTTCATAAATACATTCCAGATGCTAAACTTCTAATTTTTGATTATGTGGCCATGAGGATGCTGCAGTAGTCATAAGTGGGAAAAGCGGTCATAAGTCAGTTTTTTCGGTACCATTGCAATTTCAGTCACTAAACGAAGGGTTATAGGTCAAAGACTACCTGTGTATCAAACCCATGAATTAGGATAGCTAAATTAAGCAGAAGAGCTCAAACTATATATTTGGTCTAGTTGAGGAGCTCTCATAGGATCAGTGCTAAGATAAGGCAGGACTCAATACTCAGCAGATGTGTATTCAATTGAGGGAATCCTTCTAAAAATGCCTTTAAAGTGGCTCCTAGTTATTGGGAAACATTAATGAAAAACATTTTCACTGAGGAAGATAACAGGAACACTAGGACATAATGTGATGTGCCAAAAACCCAATAGTCAGAATGGTTCCAACATTATGGCAAGGCCATAATTTAAGGTCCCAGAGGAATGGTGAAATTCAAATTTTTTTACTACTGGTTCTGTGGGTGTGGCTTGGTGGGCAAGGTGTGGTTTGGTGGGTTGACAGGGGAAGGATACTGCAAAATATCCATTCCCTGCCCACTCCTGGGGGAAGGATATTGCAAAATATCCATTCCCACCCCACTCTGGGACCAGCCAGAGGTGGTATTTGCCGGTTCTCTGAACTACTCAAAATTTCCGCTACCGGTTCTCCAGAACCTGCAAGAACCTGCTGGATTTCACCCCTGTCCCAGAGTCACAAGTTGTGTTCACAAAACATACTTAACCAGGTAATTTAGAAAATACTGGCTGTGTCTGAATAATATTCTAATGTCATTTAGTATAAGACTTCATTTTTTTTAGTCTGTTCCGTTTATTCAGGCTGTTTAATTAGTTTATGGCTTGGGGGCTCTCCTAGAGGCCTGGGAGATTGAGAGTTCTTTTCAGATCTTAACTGTTCTCCGTTCTGCATTCTTCTGGATAGAAAACTCTGATAGTGTTCCTCTTTCTACATGGACACCTTCCCTCCAAAAAACACACACTGTGGTTTTCATCTTGTAAATAAAGTGCACCTATTTCTTCCTATAATGCACCTCATAAACTGCAGAATGAATCATCCCCATTTTGCAAGTATCAATTTTGCGTTCCACATTTTCTGTTTACAAGTGATAAACCGGGAACAGTTGAACCTAGTATCTGAATATCCTAAGTAACTCATTTAAAATCAGGCCCCTAAAATGATAGATTTTTGAGATATTGGAAGGAAAGAAATACATGCTCTGTAACTATTCATCTACGTCTATCTGTCATTTGCTATACCCTTTACTGTATATGAAGATTTATGGTAAGTCTAGACTGACAGCAAAGCATTAGATGTCTTTCCCTTTGGAAAGATAAAATAAAATCTTGGCATTAGCTAAGATTCAAGTCAAAAGCTCTCTTTAATCCTTTCTTCAGGCAAACAAAATTTATAACCTTTCCATTTGATCTTTTTTTAACCACTTGACTTCAAGGGGATCCTTCCTCTGAATAAGGAAGAACAACTGAATTTGACCATAGGCGGTTTGTATTGGCAGGTTTTTAATATAGCGTATGTCTAGGGATAACCTAAAGGACAAAGAATCAGCTAGAAGAAAAACAATTTGAAATATCTCATATTTATCATATTTGGAAAAAAGAGGGATTACCAAGATGCACCAAAATTAAAATCTATTTCTTTTCTTTTTTTCCAACACTTTCACAGCAACTACTAAACCTGAGGTTTCCCATCCAGAATTTTTACTATTATTATAGCTGACTGCACAGTCAGCCAGATGTTTAGTCTGGATTTGGCATTCTGTTCATTTATCAAGTCTTTCCTAAGGATCTAGAATAGACAGATGTGCTGTCCCGGTGTTTGGAGGCCGTACGGGTCTGGATGGGGAGAAACAGGCTCAAGCTCAATCCCTCCAAGACAGAGTGGCTGTGGATGCCGGCATCCCGGTACAGTCAGCTGAGTCCATGGCTGACTGTCGGGGGCGAGTCACTGGCCCCGGTGGAGAGGGTGCACAACTTGGGCGTCCTCCTGGATGAACGGCTGTCTTTCGAAGATCATTTGACGGCCGTCTCCAGGAGAGCTTTTTACCAGGTTCGCCTGGTGCGCCAGTTGCGCCCCTTTCTAGACCGGGATGCCCTATGCACGGTCACTCACACCCTCATGACGTCTCGCCTGGATTATTGCAATGCTCTCTACATGGGGCTCCCCTTGAAGGGCATCCGGAGACTGCAGTTAGTTCAGAATGCGGCTGCGCGGGTTATAGAGGGAGCCCCTCGTGGCTCCCGTATGACACCTATCCTGCGCAGACTGCACTGGCTACCTGTGGCCTTCCGGGTGCGCTTCAAGGTTTTGGTAACCACCTTTAAAGCGCTCCATGGCATAGGGCCGGGCTACTTACGGGACCGTCTACTGCTACCGAATACCTCTCACCGGCCCGTGCGCTCCCACAGAGAGGGACTCCTCAGGGTGCCGTCAGCTAGGCAGTGTCGTCTGGCGACGCCCAGGGGAAGGGCCTTCTCTGTGGGGGCTCCCACCCTCTGGAACGAACTCCCCCCAGGACTCCGTCAACTTCCAGACCTCCGAACCTTCCGTCGTGAGCTTAAAACACACCTATTTATCTGCGCAGGACTGGACTAGTTTTTAAATTTTATAGGGGTTTTAATTGGTTTTAATATTTATACTATTTTTAATAATTTGGCTCTTTGAATAAGTTTTTTAATGGTTTTCTTAATTTGTATATATATGTTTTTTATTTGCCTGTGAACCGCCCTGAGTCCTTCGGGAGATAGGGCGGTATACAAATACGAATAATAAATAAATAAATAAATAAATAAATGTCATTGTTTAATAATATTAAGATATTGTCACAGAATACAAGTTGTTCAAACTAAAGCTGTCATTTGCAATTTACTGAGAGTGAAGGCGGTGAACATACCTAATGCGCCTTCCCTTTCCCCTATAATAGCCCTGTGAGGTGGGTTGGACTGAGAGAGAATGGCCCGAAATCATCCAGATGTTTCTCATGCCTAAGAAACTTCTAATTTCTAGACCAACACCTTAATCACTACATCAAACTGGCTCTCATTAGCATCAGTCAAGACTAAATGGGCATACAGGAGCCCCAGTAAGGTTAAATATATTGTAACTGAGCATATCCTTCTATACATACAAACCAACCGGTGGGAATTCTAGATATAGTGGAGAAAAGATGGTTTGCAAAGGTAGATGTCATAGAATGATAAACTGAATGAGTTTGTGTAAGCTAGGTTTAAGATGAATGAAAACAGTATAAAAGCTAGCCTACGGCTCAATACTAGGATTAAGAAAAGCAAAACGGAACAAATGATTTCCAGTCCAATACAAATAACTGGAGAAATTGGAACTATAGCAACCTTTATCTAGCTCAGATAAAGAAATTTACAGAGTTAGTGACTGTAGCCATGAAACTAAAGGTACTGATTATCTGTAAAGGATTATATGACAGAAGCCCAGGTTATTTGAGGTATCAAATAACCTATCTCACTAGATTGGATACTGTGATTACACTGTAGGTACCCTGTATTACATGTTATTTGGTGAGACCTAGGAAGTGAACTTTTCGGTAATTGTGCCTACCCTATGGTAAATGAAGGATAAATTGTACCTTCTCCCTGATAAATGGAGGCTCCCACTTCTTCTTGTCTTCCTGAAGTTAAAACCTAGCTCTTTGATCTGAAGTTGGGTCAGGATGGGAAGTCAGCCAGAATGTTTTGTGTTTGAATGATTACTGTTATGATGCTGATTGGCTGTTAGAATTTTGATTTTATTATTTGTGTGTTTGTTAGCCACCACTGATTGTTTTATATAATATAGGCAGACATATAATGTCTTTCAAATAAAGAAATGAAAAAACGAGCAGAAGGGAAAATGGAAATATAGGTAGTCCTCAATTTACAACAGTTCATTTAGTGACCATGGGAAGTTACGATGGCACTGAAAATATGACCATTTTTCAGACTTATGACTGTGACAGCATTCCCATGGTCACCTGATTTACATTTGCCTGCTCAACAACTCACATTTATGATGGCTGCAGTGTCTCTGGGTCATGTGACCCTTTTTTGCGATCTTCTTGACAAGTAAAGTCAACGGGGAAACTAGGTTCACTTAACAACTGGGTTACTAATTTAACAACTGCAATGATTCACTTAACAAATGTGGCAAGAAAAATCGTAAAATGGGGCAAAACTCACTTAACAAATTTCTCAGCAAAATAAATTTTGGGCTCAATTATGGTCGTAAGTCGAGGAATACCTATATGTCTCTCAGCATTGCCGGGTCATCAGAAGAAAGTATAGACCAGTGGTAGTCAACCTGGTCCCTACCGCCCACTAGTGGGAGTTCCAGCTTTCATGGTGGGCGGAAGGGGTTTTGTCCGATACTAAAGCACTTTCCTTTTTTTAAAAATTTAATTGACTTTTTAAAAAAAATTCATAGCATTATTTAAAAACATTTTCATTAGGTTTTCATAAAATTTCCCATGACAATTTAAATTTCTGAAAATATACTATTTGTATCGCCCGTGTATAAGTTTAGTTCACGTTACCTAAGTGAAACTAAATGGCGCTATAATGCGACCGCAAACAAAAGAGCCTCGTCCCAGAATAGCTCGCACATCTCTCCCCACACTACCCAGCTGTAACAGACAAGCAGAGCTGGTAGCCGGTGCCCCCCCCAACCCCAATCCACAATGCGCGAGAGGCATGCGCAGATGATGATACATGGCACATTATTGTGGAACCAGTGGGAGGTTAGAAAATTTTACTACTAACAGAGATACAAAAGTGGGCAGTAGGTATAAAAAGGTTGACTACCTCTGATATAGATTCTCCAGAGGAAGTATCCAACTTTTATGGCAGAACTCTTCTTCTTGCTTAATATGCAGGGGTAAAGCCTGAGAGCTGGACACCTGATCTAGTTTCCTGTTCTAGATGTTTGATAAATGCAAGGACATTTATCATAAATGATTTCTAAACAAGCAACATGTTGCAGCACTCATAAAGCTTGGATAAATGAATTTTTGCCTATATGGTTCTTGTTTCCTCAATTAAAAAAAAATCCTCCAGATAGTTACCTGAATTTTTAACTCTGGCAGATTTCAGTCTCTTATCCATGTTCATAAACAATCTTTCCATTCCATCCTTTAATTAAAAATGCCTTGGATTTTTTTTCTTTCTATTAAAATACTAGCACTTGCTAAGGACTGATGATTAAATTTACATGCATTAAGAAAATGTTTAAGTGATTCAAAAGTATTACAAACCTTGAGGCTTTTTAGGGATGTGTGTAATGAAAATCCAATATTCATACAAAACCCCTACCAAATGCTTTCCTTCAGAATAACCTATACAGGGTAGTGGTCTTTAGCATGAGTGCATCTAAGGCACAACTTCGTGCCTTTCCTATAAAATCTATAAAAACCTGAAACCTCCCTCCCCTTCCATCTTCCTTCCCTCCATCCATTCACTTAAATAATTGCCTATGTTACATACATGGCTGTAAGCAGCTTACAATAGAAATAGATAAAATATGTACAATACATACTATTAGCATAGGGAGGAGATGGGCTCTGTCATATAATCAGGGCCATAGGAACAGAAAAACAGACAGGTTTTCAGAGCCTTACAGAAAGCCAGCAGGAACTGGTCTCTGAAGGAATGATATTCCAAAGGATAGGCACCACTGCAAAAAATATTATTTCTGGACCCCGACAGCTGACATTTCTAGCCAATGATAGCTAGAGCAGGGGTCACCAACCTTTCGGATCTCAGGGACCACTAAATTCATAATTTTAAATCCTGTGGACCACTAATATGAATTTTTTAAAAAAGATAAATAATATTTAGTGTAATATAAAAAAATGCAAATAATTTTTCTGTGGACCACCAAAATTTTCTCGCAGACCACCAGTGGTCCATGGACCACCAGTTGGTGACCACTGAGCTAGAGCATCATTGTCTTGCTAGATTGGGTAGGACAGGTAGAAACAACCATGGAGAGACTGACCTTTTCCCAGCCAAGCACACACAAGCAAACAGACAGATAGTTCCAAAGTTTACTGATAGGTTTTGTGAAGTGGATAAGGAAGGGAAAGATGAGTACAAAGGCACATGAGCACTCAGTAGAGGAACAATTCCTCAAAAGTTCAGCGAATTTCCCTTAAAAGAGTCCAAATGCAAAACAGCAGGCATAAGAGTGTTCAAGCAAAATCTTAAGGATTCAAAGGTTTAGAAAGTTTAGAGTCAAAGTCACAAATTTTCAAATCGGGAGTCAAGGCACATGAAGTTTGAGAAAATGAAGGGATTTTGCCAATGGAGAAGTTTGAGCTACCTGCTTTTAAACAGAAGCAACCCCGGTGTTGCTCCTTTGGAAGGGTGAAGTTTCTTTCTTGCAGGGAGCCTTGGAAAGTGCCTTTGCTCTCCTCTCTTCTCTATACACTTGAACCTTTGCATTGAGAGGAGGTGGCACCTCAGCCTCCTCATTTTAAGAAACAGGTGGCAGCGATGCCTGCTGGTTATCATACAGCCCCACCTCCCCTGCCTGCAACCCCTCAGATGGAGAGCAGTTCATCCAGCTATTCTGGCTGCGTTTCAGCTCACCATGAATGTCTAGAGAGATTCTCATGGTTGTCCCAAAGGTGCTTTTTCAAGAGGCAAGTCCAGGTGCCTCTTGAAAAACCACCTTTGGGGCTCAACATGAATGACTCCTTTCAGTACTCCAGTCCCAAGCCATAAAGGGCCTTAAAAGTGACTACCAGCATCTTGAATTGTATCCAGAACATTGGGAATCAATGCAGCTTGTAGAGCATTTGTCATATGCGCCAAATATCCATCTCCACACCACCACACTGTACCAACTTAAAGCTTCAATAATCTTCAAGGGCAGCCCCTTGTACACCACAGAACAGTACAACCTCCAATCTGGAGGTGTCTGTGGAGATTTTCGGTCATCCAGGTCATCGTTGTCTCAAAAGTTATTTTTAAAACAGTCCATTTGTCTTTTTTTTATAAAGCACTTTTGAGACTCCATCTGGAGGTTACGAGGGCATGAGTGACTGTAAATTGGACCTCTGGTCCAGGATCAGAAACCAACTGACTCATAAACCAAAGCTGTGCATAGGCTCTCCTAGCTGCAGCTTCTATCATTTTCTTGACCAGGTGTCATGATTCCAGGGGGACCTCCAGATTGTACACCAGGTGTCTTGGGGCAATGCCACCTCAACTAGAACCAAAGAGAGAAGGCGGTCTAAAGTCCAGAGCTACTCCGTCTTTTCTCTTTTGCACTGAAGCCTGTTGCACCCCATTCGTATCCCCCACAGCCTCCAAGCACTGGAGCAGAACCTCCACAGCATCAGTGAAACGTTCACTGGGATACAAAGCTTAGCATCATCTGCATACTCACAATACCTCACTCTAAATTTTTGGTTGATATCACCCGGACTCATGAAAAAGACTAAGAAAGGCCAAGTTTCCTTGTCATCAAATAAAGTTGTCTTTAATGTATCTGTCACACTATTTAATGAATGCCACTACATGGATATCTTCTTTATGATTTCAGTTTTTTTTTTTTTTTTTATTATTATTATTTTTTTGCAACAAACAAACAAAAAGAAAATACATTATTACACCCTTGTGCTATACATAAAAGGAAGATTTGGGTCTTCGGATATATCCTCATGATTGCCAAAATCCACGTTCTCGAGGTACAGGTACTGAAGCGTCCAATGTTCCAAGCGCAAAGTCCACAAATGGTTTCCAAGTCTTCCAGAAAATATCTTCTTTATACACACCACTTCTAATTTTAATATCACATGTCATTTTATCATTTAAAGCTAATTTCCACATTTCAGAATTCCACTCTTCTATTCTAAAAATCACATCCAGTTTCCAATATCTAGCTATTATAATTCTACCTATTATAATCATAATTCTAATCAATTCTTTTTCATATTTTGTTAATTCTATTTCCTTAATTACCAACAATAATATAGTTTCCACTCTCAATGTTATTACTTTCCCATCATTTCAAATATCATTTTCTCAATTGTTGCCAAAACTTTTAACCTTATCACAATTATACCACATATGTTCATAAGTCCCCAATTCCATCTCACATCTCCAACATTTTTACTAGTTTTTTATCCATTTGTGACAATCTTACTGGAGTCAAATACCATTTCCAAACAACTTTATAATTGTGCTCTTTAATCCTTATAGATAAAGTTCTCATAATTCTACTCTTCCAATTCACATTCCAATCTGATTCTGGTATTTCAATATTAAGATCTTTTTCCCAATTTGTCCTCATCACTCTTTGTAATTTTTCATCAGAATTTATAATCTTATAAACCCTACTAACGAGTCCCTTTAGCCCAATTTCATCTTTCATAATCCGAGATACTAAATATTCAAATTCAGTTTCACATCTATTTATCGAATAATTTTCCTTTAGTTTTTTTGTCCATTTTTCTATCTCTATTTCTTCAAACCAACTTAACCCTAAATTTTCAATAATTTCTTTATTCCTCCTTTCATTTGCCATAACTTTTATCCAATCTTTAATAATTTCTATATTTTCCTCTTTAATCACTTCATTACGTTTTATATTATTTTTAATCGGCCAAATTCCAGTTGTCTCCCCCAAAAAGATTATATCCGGAATTAAAATTTTAACAAATTTGTTCCACATTTTACTTAATCCCTTTAACCAATAACTTCTACTTACACATTTTAAATTTGCTTTATCTAAAAACCACCTTGATCCAAATTTCTATATCCCTTAACTCTAAATCTCTCCAATAATTATCTTCACCTTTAAGTATTTTTACCACTATCCGGATACCATACGCACAGTAATAATTAAATAATTTGGGGATTCCTAATCCACCTTCCTTTTGATTTTGATACCACATTTTCTTCACTAATCTGGGTCTTTTGCTACCATTGCAAAATTTATCCAGTTTTTTCTGATATCCTTCAATATCTTTCTCTGTCAGATTTAGTGGTAGCATCTCGAATAAAAAGTTGAACTTGGGCAGCAGCATCATCTTACACATTGCAATTCTACCAAACCAAGACAACTTTAAAATTTTATATTTATCTATCTTCTTCTCAATTTCGTTAATCACCACATCATAATTAAGTTTTTTCAATTCTTTAACCTTAAGTGAAAGCACTATACCCAAATATTTCAATGTGTTTTAATCCTTATCCCAAATTGCTCTTGCATATTCTCAGACTCATTACCATTACTATCCATCAATAATTCTGACTTTGACCAATTTACTTTCAATCCTGTCATTTCTTCAAATTCTATCAAATGCTTATATATCTTTTCAAATCTTTCTACATTTTTCAAAATAATTAAAGTATCATCCGATACAAATTTATCTTATACCCTTATATCCTTCTAATTCTTCATCTTTTCTATCATTTTGTCAATATTTCCATAGCCAATAAAAATAATGTTGGGGACAGGGACATCCTTGTCTCATACCAGCTTCTAATTTTATCTCTTCAGTTAATATTCCATTCACCTTCACTCTTGCACTGCTCTTTTGGTACAATTTTGAAATAACATGTATAAACTTATTACCAAAGCCTAAAGCCTCCACAATTACTTTAATTGTTTCCCATTGTACAGAATCAAAAGCTTTAAAAATATCCAATGATACTATACCAATTTTATCACCATTATATTCAGCTACATCTATAATATTTAATACTCTTCTAACAATATCACTCATATATCTACCCTTCACAAAGCCTACTTGATTATAACTTATATATCTATCTATAAATCTATTTAATCTATTACTTATAATAGCAGTAAATATCTTTGCATCCTGATTAATTAAAGAAATGGGCCGATAGGACTCAATCCTTTCTAAATCTTTATCTGGTTTAGGAATTAGGATATCACCGTTCTATTCCATGACGAAGGTACTTCCCCACCATGTAATATTCCATTGAATAATTTTTGCAGTCTTGGTATTATTAATTCTTTAAATTCTTTATAAAACTCAACAGGTAATCCATCCTCACCTGGAGCTTTCCCTAATTTTAATTTTTGTATTATTCCATTAATCTCATCTTGTGTTATATCTTCTTCCATCAATTCCTTATATGTTTGATCAATTTTCACCACATACTTTTCTAAATAACTCTGCAATTTTCCCCGATTAATTGATTTCTTTGAATATAGATTCTGAAAAAAGTTTCTAACCACTTCACATTTCTCTAATTTTTTATAACATCTTATACCTCTATCATCTATCAAAACTCCAATTTCTCTCTTCTCTCTTTTATCTTTCGCCATCTTTGCCAATAATTTAGAATTTCTATTACTAAATTCAAAAATTCCTATTTAAAAATCTCAAATTTCTTTTTACTAACTCTGTATCTTCTTCTATCATTTTATTTCTTAACATATTAAGCTCCTGAAAAAAATTTTTTTCTTTAGTAAGCAAAAATTGATTTTCCAATTCTTTAATCTTATTTTTATCTCTTTCCATTTTAATTTTATAATTTTTATATTTCCTACTTGATAATTTAATACTCTCCCCTCTAAACACCGCTTTCATCGCATCCCAAACAATTTCAAATTTAACCTCCCCGTTATCATTTAATCTCCAACTTTCCTCCAATTTTTTAAGTATCCATTTTTTATCCTTTTCATTTTTATACAATTTCTCGTCATATCTCCAATAGCTTCTTTTTTTCTCAAAATTAAAATCTAAGTCCACCATAACTTCTGCATGATCAGAATCTTTAAAAATTCCCACATCTACCTTATCCACATTATTCAACAAATCTTTAGAAAGAAAAATATAATCAATTCTAGAATATGTATTATATATCTTAGAAAAAAAAGTGTATACTCTCTCAATTCCTTTAACCTCTCTCCACACATCAACCACGCCGTTTCGAAGCATCCACATATTTAAAATCCCCAGTTTATTTGCTCCTCCACAGCGGGTGGGATTAGTACTGTCTATTTTATCTCTGATTAATTAAAATCCCCAGCCACAATTACTTTCCTACACTTTCATTCTCCAAAATTTTTGTTATTTTTTCAAGAAATTCTCTTTGTTTTTCATTCGGTAATTATAAATTAACAAGTGTCACTTTTTCCTCATTAAGATTACCAACAATTATTACATATCTTCCATCTTCATCCAAAATTACCTTATGTTTTACAAAGTACACCCTATCTGATATCAGTGTTGCAACTCCTCTAGCTTTTGAAGTTCCAAATGCTTTTTCATATATTTGCATACCTTTTATATACATTCTATTTGAATCTTCAGATTTCTGATGAGTTTCTTGTAAAAATAAAATGTCTGGTAAATCCCTTTTAATCTTAAGCTCCAATCTTCTTCTTTTAATCTGATTCCCTGTACCCTTCACATTCCATGACATTATTTTTATAACTCCCATTTAAAATATAAATTTTTTAATCCTATCCCGCATCTCCTTTTCTGTGCCCCGCACCACCCGACATTAAACTACCATATAAACAACAATAAGTAAACATAAAAAACAAAACAAACAAACAATAAAGTACAAACAATCTTCTTCCCCACATCCTCATCGGTTTCGCCTCTATAAAGAGAATGGGGAGAGGGACGTGCCAATGCCGGGCACTTCTTTCGGCTGTCTATTTAAATTCATCACTCAAAAAAAGATAGCGATGACCGCATTCAGCTTCATATTTTCCAAGACTCTTATCTGCTTCTTCTCCTACTGTATCCTCACGACTCTTCTTCTGTTCAACCAACACAGGTGATATTTCTTTCCTCTTTAACCCTTTAGAGTCTTGCCTCCAATAGCCCCTTTTTCTTCTTCTGAGATTGATGTTTCCACGTATGTTCCACCCATCTGAAGCATTTGATCTTTTATCTCCATTAAATCCTCCATCTCAATCAGTCCAAGCTCCGTAAATATAATAATGCATCTATATCTGGGGTGATTGTACGCATCCTTCCTTTATAAAAAATTTCAATTGTTGTGGTGGCCTCCAATTGTATTTAATTCCATTATCTCTCAAAACTTTTGTAATTGGTTTTAAAAAATCTCCATGCCCTTTCTTCTCTTGATATATCCGGGAAGACTTGAATAGTCTTCCTTCAAACTTCAAAGCATCTCCCAACTCTCTTAACTTGGCCATAACTTCCAACTTATCACCAAGATTTGCGAACCTGACAAGCACATTCCTGTTAGAACCATTTTGCCTTCTATATCCAATTCTAAAACGCTTGCCAGGTCTGCTATTGTGAACGTAAGTTGCGTATCCAAATCATTAATCCATTTCAAAACCCGCTGTTTCAATTTATCTTCCTTTCTTCCGAGATTCCTCTGATAACAAAATTATATTTCCTCATCTCTTCTTCCAAAAGACAAATTCTCTTATCTTGCTGCTCATTTTATAAAATATTTTGCCAATTTGCCGATCTACTTTTGCCTCATGCACATGCAGCTGCTCCATTTCATCTTTAATCATTGTCATTTCCTCTTTTGTTTAGCAAAGTTATCATCCATATCTTGCTTTAAATTTTGCACTTCGGATGTCAGTTTAAATGTCAAATTATCTATACGCCTGATAGTGCTGCTATTTTTCCCCAATTTTATTTAAAGCTGCAGCAATTTGCTGCGTTTCTGAAAGTTGTTGAGTCATTTTGAAAAAAACAAACCAAAAATTTCTCAAACTGGGATTCCAATTTTTCAAAGAGTCTTAGTGAAGATCAAAGGACAGCAGTCAAACCAATTTTACAGAGGGTCTTGATGAAGATCAAGGGACGACAATCTTTAATTGAAGCGAAACGGCTTATTTGCACTCGTTAGTAGCTTATCAGTAACTTATGAGTCATATTCACTCCACAAAGAAACACAATTACCTCACAGCTTAATCAGCGCCATTTTTCTCCACGTCGGCAGAGAAAAAAAAACAAACCAGCTTGAACTTCAAAACAAAGTCCTTTTTGTTTTCTGTAATATAAACAAGCTATTAATTTCCTCTCAAAAGAAAAATAATAAAAAAATTATCCACTAATAAAATCTTCTTCAGCCAATCAGCCAGTCAGTCCAGCACAAAAGATCGATCTCTTCAATTAAAATTCTTCTCATTAGCAAATTCAGTCTTTGATATTCCTTAGCCTCAGCATTTAACACAGAACACGATAATTATAATAAGGAAAGCAAAAGACAGCAGTTTATTCCAAACTCCTTATGTCTGCCAGTTCGGTCATCCCACGCAGTAAAAACTCCTTAATTCAAGCAGTTTCAGATGACCTACCAGTTTTAAATTCAGTCTGCTGGGCTATTAACACTTCCACTTCATGATTTATTAACTTTCATCCATAACGGTGCATTCCAAACAGCATTAATCCTCATAAATCTTCATTATTAAGCCCTGTGAAGTGAAGGAAAGGTCCTTACCCCACCACGGTCATGGCCACGCCCCCTATGATTTCAGTTTTAATAATAAACCTTTTAAGAGTGAACGTTCCTTCTGAGCATGTTCAGCAGCAAACACAATTATACACTGTGCATTACACCAGCTTTTGGGGGATGTATCATATTTATAGAACTATCAACCCCCAAACATGACAAATTAACTCATCCAGCTGTTGTGCTGTAAACTTCAGTCAGCCCCTAGAAAGAAATTTCAATCAACATCTGTCCTGCCACATTTTTTCATTTTGAGTAAGGATAAGATATTAACTAGATTGACTTGGGGATCAGATAATCCCCTAAACCATCAGGAAGTAGAACTTTGGTGAAAGAAGAAAATCCACTGAAATAAAATAACTTTCACTTTTTTTAAAAAAAAACTTGCAGTTACAAGCAGGGATGGGTTCTACCTACCTTTACTACCAGTTCGCAACGGGACCGCATGCACGTGCGCTTCAATTGCGCGCACGCTTCTGCGCATGCACAGATCACCCATGATGACTTTGTGGCAGGTGGGTGGAGCCTCCTGCCGGTTTTACTGCAGGTTCTACAGAACCGGACTGAACTGGGAGCAACCCACCACTGGTTACAAAACATTATTAATCAGCTCTGATTTATGTGGAAGCCTGAGCAATTCCCAAAATGTAATTCATGCTTTTGACTACATTGCAATGTGAACAGGGAATAGAGAATATTCCCTGCTCTAAATATTTATGGGGGAAAAAATCACACAAAACCATAATTACTATAGTACTATCATCTAGAAAAATATACTGATTATGTGATGGTCACTTCATCCCACAATCATATTTATACATCTAGAGAAGCTGAGGTAGAGTCTATATAGGTATCTCATACTTTTATGAAATCAATATGGGAACTGACTTTTTACATACACAAAAAACAGAACAAAGCAAATTCTCCCCAATTCCTTCTCAACAGAGGCCCTTTACTTACAAGGTTTTTAAATGCTACCTGTGAAAAGAAGCACCAGGTCAAATTCCTGCAGTGAAGCATTTGGCATAGAAGTATATTTTGCCCACTTGTGATCTTCTCATCTAAAAAAAAACCCCTGTATTTGTTGTAACATAAATTATTTTATGCCTTATGTGAGCAGCAATCAGTCTATGTTAGAAAATTTGCATGGACAAACTTGATTTGGGGTATGTATTAACAAAACCCCTAAATACCATTACAAGTACGCATTAAGCAACATGCTGAGAAAAAATAGTGAATATTAAAACACATAAATTCATTTTGTGTTCAATGATGTCCACATGCTGAGATAATGACCTCTGCTAGGTGAATGAATTTCTTGTCCCTGAGCAACACACACATATACACACACAGCTTGCTAACCTGATGGGGGGAGGGGGGAAATGAGAGGATCTTATCATTCCATAGAATAGAAACCTATCTTTGAATTTATGAGTCATCAGCAACACCCACAAAATTAAAGGGGAAAAAAAACCCCAGTAAGCCTCAATTTTAAACAGGTTTTTTTTTTTGAACAAACCAATTTCCTTCTCATTGCAACATGCAAATCAGTAGGGATATCAAAGCCGTGCGAGTTATTATGTTAATGGGAATAACTTTACGTGTAAAGATTCCTGAACATTAGCACCTGAGAATTATTTTAAAAAGTGAGTTTGCTTTTTCTTTTTTTAAAAAATATATCAACTAAATTTAATTTCCAAATACTACAACTTTTAAGAGTTTTTAAAATCTGCATGATCATTTATCGTCTAAGTTGCCCTCTGATTGTCATCAAGGTTTTCACAGATTTGGTAGTCCTGTATGTAGTCAGAATACCCAGGAAGGAGGGACTGCATTCAAGAGGAGATAGAGGCATTAAAGTTTAGATAATTTAATTAAATTAAAGCATTTCCAAAATCATGAGTTCTGATGCAGATAAAAGAGAAATATCCATATAATTAAGTGATGGTCCTATGGAGACTCCTTAAGTATAAAACCTTGATTAATGAAGACCCAAAAAAATGGGATCAGTTAGGATATTTGGATTAAATTGTATGAGGGCTAATAGAAGGAAGGCTTTTTACGCAACCAAAAGCTGCTAGTCATTCTGATAATGATATAAAGGTCTTTTTCTTGAATCAAAAAAATCTACTAATATATTGCCCTAGTGAGTTAAGACACTGGAAGGTATATAAGAAAATAAAGTGTATTATTCTTGGTTATTTTTAAAGTGTATTTTTACTCATGGAAGAAAAGGTTATTTGAGAGTAGGTACCTGGAAGGGCAAATAGATGGCCAAATCTTCCTTATGTTTGCTTTGAGTATTATGTTATATGCTTTCTTATTATATATTTCTTATTAAAACATTCTACAGCCTCATGATCCCTGAAGATAGGATGGCAAGGCTTTACACTATTTTGAAGACTATCTGTCCGCCACCAGAAATTCTATTTGTAGCTTTGTACAATTCCTTTGTAGGAATTTCCATGAACACAGGGATCCAACTCAGGGATCCAGGTTAGTGGTGGAGTCACTAAAATGAGCTCTCTGGTGATTAGCATTACAGTATTGTGTGATATTGTGATGCCTTCAACCCAGATGTAAGAAGCACTGGGAATAAGAGTTCAAAAATAAATTTATTTGATCTGAAATTTTACTTAAACTTTATCATATCAAACTTCCTGAAATTTACAAGAAGTATTTTTTTGTGCTAAAATGGTCATATCAAAATTTGAGATGTAGCTTACTATTCAAATGTGCATATAAATTTATTTGTAATATGAAAAGGCTATTACATACAAAATGAATATATTAAAAAGTTTGCAAATAGTACATTAGTTAGGGGTGGAATGATCACACTGGAAGCTAAACACTAAGTTTAACACTAAAAACTAAGTACAAGCTTGATGGACATTACCTTACTGATGACCCCCACCCTGTTAAAGATCTTGGAGTTTTCATATGAAATGATCTAAAGCCCACTGTAACTACATCGCAAAAAAGGCCTTAAAAGTTATAAACCTAATCTTGCATAGCTTCTTCTCCAAAAACACTACACTACTAACCAGAGTATATAAAACATTTGCTAAACCAATTCTTGAATACAGCTCGACTGTTTGGAACCCATACCACATTTCTGACACCAATACGATTGAACGTGTCCAGAAATATTTTACAAGAAGAATTCTCCACTCCTCGGAATACAACAAAATACCTTATGCCACCAGACTTGAAATCCTGGGTTTAGAAAATTTAGAACTACACTGCCTTCAACATGACCTGAGTTTAACTCATAGAATCATCTATTACAATGTCCTTCCTGTCGACGACTACTTCAGCTTCAATTGCAACAATACACGAGCACACAATAGATTTAAGCTTAATGTTAACCGCTCCAATCTTGATTGCAGAAAATATGACTTCAGTAACAGAGTTGTTAATGCTTGGAATACACTACCTGACTCTGTGGTCTCTTTCCAAAATCCACAAAGCTTCAATCAAAAACTATCTACTATTGACCTCACCCCATTTCTAAGAGGTCTGTAAGGGGCGTGCATAAGAGCACAAGAGTGCCTACCGTTCCTGTCCTATTGTTTCCTTTTGTTATATCCAATTAATATAGTTATTACATACTCATACTCATATATATGCTTATATATTGTATAATTATTTCATGCTTATGCTTATATATACTGTGTGACAAAATAAATAAATAAATATAAATAAATAAATAAATAAACACATACAGTATATTAGCGCATTTACAGCATGACTATTATTTTGCGACAACCCAGGAGCAAAATACAGGACACAGAAGTGTGTCTTACAAACAGTGGTTTATACAAGACTTCTATATACAGTATACATACACATGCTAAGCAAAGACAGGCAATCAATCTTCTTCTCTAACTCTACACGGAGAACTACAATGCAGATACAACAGGGTGAGGAGAATGATACATGAGGAGAGAGAAAGACTTCCTCTAATGGCCTCCTTTATAAGACTCATCCTCAGTCTTAAAGGGGCTGGTCAGCTTTAAATCATCATTACCCTGACACAGTAGATGTTACAGGATGTTACAGGAAATGAACAGGATGTTACAGGAAATGAACAGAAAAAAAATACAAATTTTTTTCTATTTTGTATAACAAGCATTATTATGATCATACCTGTGTACCATGTGGGAATGAAAAAAGCACCAAGGACTTTGGCCTCTTTCTGTTCAGATAAATAGCTAGTAAAAAATATTAGAAAATTGCAGTAAGATCTTAGTAATTGCACGAAACTGTCATTCATTTCATCAGAGAAAAATAAATGGAAATGTTAAGTGAATAGGTGTACACTTATAAATACTTTGGAATGCTGTTTCAGGCTTCACAATCCTTAAGACATATTTTTAATATCTGGCAAATGTTGCTCAGTGTCATTCTCCAGCTATCTTAATTTTTTTTCCAGTTGAAAGACACCACTTCATCTGCAGATTGCAAAGTCTCCTTGTCAAAGTCATTTATCATCTCCTCTACTGTAACCAAGTCTGTGCTTTTAGAAACCTTGACACCCTAGAGGCCATTCAGTCTAAGTGTATTAGAAGTATCCTTGCAGTCCCAAGATATTAACCATATCCTTGCAATCCCAAGATATATTAAAACACTGCACTTTGTACAGAGGCAGGCTTAGATGTCTCTAGATGCTAGAACTTTGTGTCATCATTTTAACTTTTGGCTACAGTAATCTTTTTTTTTTCCTAGTGAGTCTGGCTTCACAGATTTGCAAAGTGAAGCATTTAAGAAATGCTCTTGGCAAGCTTCCAATGACATTAGGGAATTTTGCATTAGGTTTTGGAAACTTCAGAACTATCCTTGTAGCACATTTGGAATAATGATTTTCAAATCAATCTAAGACTAGTTCCCAGTTTAACAATACATGGAATTTTTTTTCAAATCAGTAGCTACCAGCCTTTTAGCTCTTAACCTGTCACATTCTTGAAATTTTATCAGGCCTTCATTTTGGCCAGTTTAGTTACATTATGTTCTGTTGTACTGTTGGGAAGCTTCAAAAATATTAGCTAATATTGGTGTATACTGTATATCAGTGGTCCTCAACCTTTCTGGCAGCCCAGCGGAGGGGCGGGGCGGAGGGGGGAGATGATTCCTTGCAAATGGCAGGAAGGGGCATGTGAGCACGTACAGCTCCATTTGCTCGCATGAGGGAGGCGCATGTGCAACCACAAGATGGCCACTGTTAGCATAAGGGGAGCTCCACGTGTAAGCACAAGACAGCTGCCACTCACATAAAGGGAGATTTGTGCACATGCACATGCTTCCCTGCCGCCGCAAAGCCCACTTTCAAACAGGTCGTGGCCCAATAATGCCATGGGGCATTGGGGACCCCTGCTGTATACTATACTTTTAAGTTAGAAAGCCAATTTGGTGTAATGTTTAGGTATCAAGCTAGAAGTGTGAGGATGTATTAGTACCACTTTGGGAATAAAGCCAGGTAGATGACCTTCGGCCAGTCAGTCCATAAAGTCAAACCACTTTTGGAATCTTACCAAACCAGCTTCAGGAACTAGTGTGTATTTGAGTCAGTATTAGTCAAGTAGTTACCAGGAATCAACACAAACTCAAAGGCACACACACACACATTTTTCAATGTTGCTTTGAAGCTTTCAAGACATGAATATTCTCATCCTCTGCAACCTTTGGAAAAGTGATTAAGGTTACTGTGCGGTTATTTTTAAATGGGTGCATTTCAGTGTTCTGGATATACATAGTCTTCTCTTCAAATCATTACAGCAATTGCAACATTTTCCAAGCTTGCACTGCCCTGTAATAAAAACAGTTAAAACAGCCCTATTAAGGGCAATGTTGGTGCAAATGCAGCCCATTGCTTCCATATTGTTTATCATAGCCCCACAACATAATCCCTTTTTCCTGGGTGAGGATGTCTCTTAGTTAAAGTTACAAATGGAACCAATGATTTTTTGGATCCTTGGTCAAAAATCCCTCTTACTGCATTCAGCAAAGATTAGTTGCCCCTGGGTCCCACTTTATTATAACATTATTTTTGTTGCTAAGCAAGGCGATTTTGTCTGTGAGTTTGTCTGATTTTACAACCTTCTACTTTGCTTGCATAGGAGAGGGCTTCTGAGATCCTGTTTATCCAAAATCTCTGAAGAGATTCCTGTGGAACAGGCAATAGAACAATAAAGCAATTGGTTTGATCTTTAGACCAGGGGTGAAATGCTCCTGGTTCGGACTGGATCGCCCAATTCGGTAGCGATGGCAGCGGGTGGTTGGAGAACCAGTTGCAAAAATCCCTTCCCCCCGCCACATGCCCAGCTGAGCTGCGCGATCATCAGAAGGTTGGTTTTTTTTACTTTTAAAAGCATTTTTTCTTCAGCCAAAAAAATGCTTTTAAAAGTAAAAAAAAAAGCTTCTGATGATCGCAGCTCAGCTGGGATCGTCAGAACCTTTTAAAAGCATTTTTTCTACAACCTCTTAGACTAAAGAAGTAAAAAAATGCTTTTAAAAGGCTCCTCTGATGATCCCAGCTGAGTTGCCTGATCATCAGAGGCCTTTTTAAGCATTTTTTCTACAACCTCTTGGGCCGAAGTGGTTGTAGAAAAAATGCTTTTAAAAGGGGCCTCTGGCAATCCCAGCTGATCGTCAGAGGCTTTTAAAAGCATTTTTTTACATTTTTTTTAAAAAAATGCTTTTAAAAGTAAAAAAAAAATTGGCCATACCCACCCAGTTACATTCCCCCCCCAAGCCACGCCCACAGAACCAGTAGTAACAAATTTTACATTTCACCCCTGCTTTAGACATATGGGTCTGGCTGCTCACATCTGACAATTTTAGTCATATGAAATATGAGAGAGGGATTAGTTATGAAATTCTTCACGGAAATTGTTCTGCAGATGAATCTGAATGAGTTTTCCATAAGGAGTTTAATTACATTTAGTTCCTGACAAAGCTGCTGGGCTTGTTAAGAAACAATGCTCTTCTCGTAATCTCTCTAATTTACTCTGCCCATACCCAAACCCTATCCATGCATTTTTACACTGTTTCAAACTATGTTTTGGATTTAATCATATACCTACATCATTGCAACTGTGAATATTTCTACAGGTGGAATACCAGTAATCCCTTGACAATTGAGCTCAGCATGAATCAACAGCAGGAGAGACTATCTACCTTCCATTTTTTTCCCATCTCCTAAAAAATTTCACACTGTGCGGAAAAAAAATGTTCCCAGAAGACTAGCAGGATCTCAGAAGCACTCTTCTATGCAAGCAAAGTAGAAGGGAGGCAAGAGAATTCTTATTTATATATCAATTTAATCCTTGCATTTTCTGGTAGCAAAAGAAAGCATGCAAAATCTGGAGAAAAAAAGATTAGGTAAACACATGTCCTGCATAAAAGAAAATAATGGAATGAAAATGCATAAACTGAGGACAAATGTGCATTGTATAGCACTTTTCCTTGTTCTGAATTCCATTTATCATGATGCTTTACACCAGGGGTCTCCAACCTTGACAACTTTAAGACTTGTGGACTTCAACTCCCAGAGTTCCTCAGCCAACAAAGCTGGCTGAGGAGCTCTGGGAGTTGAAGCCCACAACTCTTAAAGTTGCAAAGGTTGGAGACCCCTGCTCTACACAACAACGTATGTGCTGCCTCAGAGACTTAGGGTCTACCTCCATAAGTCCTCTGAACTGTAATTTTTAATACAAGTAGTCTTTGGGTTATGATGTTAACTGGGACCAGAATTTCCCTCCAAAACAATGCCGCCATGAAGTATGCTGTCACATGATTGGGTTGCCCAGAGAGAGCAATTCTGGCAATCCCATTTGCTATCATTAAGTAAGGACCATGTGGGCCATTAAGCAAAGACCTCATGTGATCAATATTTCTGAATTCCTGCTGGCTTCCCCATTAACTTTGCTTGTGGGAAGCTTGCAGGGAATGTCGGAATGCCATCATCATTTGACCATGGGGGTGGTGTAAGAACCAGAACTCTGAGGAATAGTCATAATTACCATTCATTCAACATTGTCAACACTTTTAATGGCCATTGAATAAATGGTCAAAAACCAAGGAGTACCTCTATAAGGAAAAGGGAAATTTTTAAGTATAGTGGAAACTAATTATTTTAACTGCAGTTATTTCTATTTTTTTTAAGTCCAGATTTACAGTGGACTTATTCAAAATTAATTTTAATGTTGTTCTTGATCCCGTCACATTTTTGGGCCTTTCCCATGGCAATCCATGCATTGTCCAAATAAGCATTTGCTGGCCCCAAAGTACTTAAGAATCCTTATTTTACACACGACACAATTAATCAATAGGGAAAGTCAGATTGTCTGAAGACAAAAGTCTGAAACCAAAAAAGTGGATTTTATTTTCTGCCAAACTAAAAGATTGACATGGGTCCCCTTCTTCATCAGAATAGGATTTAGAGAATAATAACACCACAATTATTTCAGCTGTCCTAGATTTATGGAACTTGATTTTGCAGTCATTTTCACAAAGCCAAGCTAACTTAAACGCTATACATAGAAATGTCCATTTTATTTCTCATTTGTGACGTTGCCACCACTCTGTTCTGAATTTAACTGTCCTGATTTCTGAAATTTAAACCTAGAAGCGTCACTGGATTCAGAGGTCAGTAAAAACTCAGCCTAGAAGTTAGCAAGATGCTACCAGAACATAACCTACAGAAGAGTCTCTCTTTCCTTCTTAGACTCAGCAGCAAAGGATGAGTCTCATAGTCATGCACAGACAAGTTTTATTTTGCTTTTAGGATTACTACTCTTCTCTTTTATACAAATCTCACATCCATCCATCCATCCTCAATTCCAAACCTGATCCATAACAACTGGTTATTTTGTGTTAGCAATCCAATCCCGAATCCCTCAGTTTCATCTTGATTATGATTATTACAATATACAAACCAAGTGAAAGCAATTCTTATACGACTTTAGTGTATTACACAAAGACACAAGGCATAACCTTGAGTTCTCCATCAAGCCAAACTTAATAGCAAGAGCAATCATTTATTTTAGAGAAATACTATATAGTCTCTTATGAATATAATAAAACTTCCTGTTTGAGAAATTCATTGCTATGAACTCGCTGTCTTTCTGTGTGTTTGTGTATATACACATACAGATGTTCACCCTGCCTTTTCTACCAAATGCTTCTCTTATTGTTCTGGAATCCATACTTTCCATTCTAAGTGGCAATTAAACCCCTTTTAAGGAAGGAACTATCTCCCCCCTCTTCTTTCTTTTGACAATTTGGCTTTCAAGAATAGTTTGTCCCTCTGAGAGGTAAAAATATTGTGTCAAGATTTTTCTTTTGCTAATGTAATGAATTAGAAAACAATTCAGAGGCACCTGTGGGAGGCAGGTTTAGGGATGGGATTGTGGGCCAAATCAAAAAAATTCGACAAAACAGGGCTGACTCAAAGAAAGGCATTTTTCATCTTGACCAAGTTACTCTATGTATCAACGCCACTGTGAACTTTCTCATTATCAGAATAACATTAGGCAAGCATCAAAAAAGAAACTATTACAGATACTGGCTAGTTTACATTCTGCTGTCACTCTTCACCAAGGAAATGTTTGAAACAATTTCTAGATGTGCTTTTACAGGAAAGCAAAACAAAATTGCACATGGAGATATACAAAGATAATTTCAGCTGCAATACCTATATTGCCTGTTCCAGAATCATAACACATGGGTAGCATATTTGGGAAGAATTAGTTATGAGGAAAGCAAAAGTAGCAAATCCAAATAGTCTTGCCGATTTCTGAAAACTTCAAACTAGTCATCTGGTTATCATTTTTCTGCCAACTATTAAGCCCTAAGATGACAGACAGTCACAATAAAACGCTAATTCTTTTTCATTCAAGAACGATTGAAGTCTGCCATATTGTTGGTAGTACTTTTTACTCTAGCTGATTATTCAGATCTTGCCAAGAAAAATATTTCAGAGACTGGTTAGGCAGCCAAATCCATCAGAGAAAAAAAAAATGTTACATATAGACTTTAGATTTTACCCACATTTTTCATGAGAGTAGTTTTAATTTAAGAAAAGGGGGAAAAATTAGTTTTGAAGCAGAAAAGGTAAAAACGGTTCAACAACTCCATAAAAACTTACTTTATAAATATATTTCTTTACTATGTAATTACAGCTACTTTGTACTATTGAACAGGGGTGGAATGTAAAATTTGTTACTACCAATTCTGGGGGGGGTGGGGGGTGTTAATGTAACTGGGTGGGTGTGGCCAACTTTTTTTTAACTTTTAAAAGCATTTTTTTCTACAACCTCTTTGGCCGAAGAGGTGGTTAAAAATGCTTTTAAAAGCCTGTGATAATCAGGCAACTCATCTGGGATCACCAGAGGAAAAAAAAGCTTTTAAAGGGTTCTGATGATCCCAGCTGAGTTGCCTGATCACCAGAACCTTTTAAAAGCACTTTTTTACAACCTCTTCGGTCGAAGAGCTTATAGAAAACATGCTTTTAAAGGGTTCTGACGATCCCAGCTGAGCCGTGCGATCATCAGAGGCTTTTTTTTTAACTTTTAAAAGCATTTTTTCGGCCGTCATCGCTACCGGATCAGGTGATCCGGTCCAAACCGGGAGCATTTCACCCTTGCTCTTGAAATACGTGTATGCTTTTTGGAAACCTATGTTTCATTAGAAAATTTTGATATATTCTTAAAAAACTGTGTCGTACGTAAAATCTAGTATGAAGAGTGGGTTTGAGATATTTATTACTCTTTCTTTCTACAAATAGGTTAGCTCCCATGTAACACCGCTCCTGCGCAGACTGCACTGGCTACCTGTGGCCTTTCGAGTGCACTTTAAGGTTTTGGTTACGACCTTTAAAGCGCTCCATGGCTTAGGGCCTGGGTACTTACGGGACCGCCTGCTGTTACCGCATGCCTCCCACCGACCTGTACGCTCTCACAGAGAGGGACTTCTCAGGGTGCCTTCGGCCAAGCAATGTCGGCTGGCGGCCCCCAGGGGAAGGTCCTTCTCTGTGGGGGCTCCCACATTCTGGAACGAGCTTTCCCCGGGTTTACGCCAAATACCTGACCTTCGGACCTTCCGTCGCGAACTGAAGACACATCTTTTCACTCGCGCGGGGCTGGCTTAAATTTTATCGATTTTAAATTTTCTATTAATAATTTTAAATGGGGTTTTAGTTTATTATATATTTTAAACTTTTTAGGCCAATTATAAAATAAGTTTTTTAATTTGCATTTTAAATTGTACATTGTATTGCCTGTTTTTTACTTTTGCCTGTACACCGCCCTGAGTCTTCGGGAGAAGGGCGGTATAAAAATCAAATAAATAATAATAATAATAAAAAAACATAATGTATGAAATGTCTTAAACATACTCCCAAGGACTTGGCTGTTCCTGTATTGTCAAGCACAAATAGCAGGGTAAGTATTCAAGAATTTATGTCAAATTAAACAGCAGGTTCACATGACTATTTCCCCTTAGATCAGGGGTGTCAAACTCACATTGTCACGGCAGCGTCACGTGATGTATCAAGACTTTCCCCCTTTGCAAAACTAGGTGTGGGTGTGGCCAGGGTGTGATGCATCCGGCCTGCAGGCTTGGAATCTGACAGCCCTGCCTTAGATACTTCACTTTCCAAACTATAGCCAGGTACTTCCATCAAGTGGTCCTTTCTCAGACAAGATATTCATATAACTGCATTATTCCAGTACAGATTAAGTGTGTCACAATCTAATGTTGGCATCTGTATGACTTGTGGACTTCAACTCCCATAATTCCCCAGCCAGCATGGATGGCTGAAGAATTCTGGGAGTTGAAGTTCACAAGTCTTATGGGTGCCAAGTTTGGAGACCTCTGATCTAATGGTGCATGTGTTGGTCCAGAAGCTTTAAGGCCACCTTCAATTAAAGAATTTTGCTGGATGATTTGGGAACAGTTGCCCATTCTCAGGCCAACCTACCTCAGAGAATTACTCTGGGAATAAACCGGCAGGTAGTGGGGGGTGGGGGAGAGACAAATATAAAGGTTGTCAGGCATCACATGTAGCATAGATCATGGCAATAGTTTACACAGGATGACAGCCTGCAAGGGCTGCCAGATCTGGGCACGGTTTGAGAAATAAACTGGCAGGTTGCAAGCAGAGGAACAGCAAGAGTTGGCTTGAAACCGTGTGTCTGGGCTTTAATTTCCACAGGGGGCAGATCAGTCAACAGAGATCAGGTGGAACATCAGCTGTAGGTGAAAGCAGATACTGTTAGGTTCCCCAAATACAGCAACGGTTTCAGCTTTGCAACATGTGCTCCCTCCAGGAGGCAGGTTAGCAGGAGAGAGACCAGATGGCAGCTGTCAAGATAATGGCTAGAGAATACAAGGAGGGAAGAAAGACAGGGAGAAGAAAACCCACCAGCAGCAGCATTAAGCACAGAGGAGCAGGCACAGAAAATTAGACAAAAAGTTGGGAAGGAAAGAGGACATAAGAACAGGAAAATACATCCATATTTGTTTGAGTTTGCCATTCATCTCAAATCACAAGGACATAAAATTGAATCTGTGCATTTTGATTCTTCTTGGTTTCTCACACTCTGGTCTCACATTTGTTCCATCGTTCCTTCAGTTGCTTGTTCTTCTTTTTCTAAGTCCATCACCAACAATGGATTATTTCATGCACATTTTGAGGCTTTCTGGGTGTGCACATATGAATGGTCCTGAGAGTGAGAATCTGACCTAAGCAAGGATTGTTGAAGCAGGTTTTATAACCGAAACAGAAGGGAGGCCTATTTACAGTAAATACTGTAGAGATATGGTAGAGATAAGCCAAGTCTAGCACTTGGTTAACTACCTTCTATCTGCCAAGAGACAAGTGAAAAAGTATGTATTTGGATATATGTCCCTGTAAGGAAAGGCTGAAGAAAGTGATTCAGGTGATTGTCAATCTCTTGGACAGTGAAAGAGAAAAGTAATAGTCAAAGGGGAAAACAGAATGAATTCTTAATGTCCTTTATACATGCTATGATTGTTTAATTGAATTCACTGAATTAATAACTCCAACACATTTCTCCCATTATACATATTCTTTCTATATTATGGGAGCTCAACCACTCTGGTTTGGAGAGCTATTTATTTATTTATTTAATTTATTTTATTTAATTTATTTAAATTTTTATACCGCCCTTCTCCCTAAGGACTCAGAGCCAAAGTTAAAACAATTAATTAAATATACAAAATTAAAATATCAATTAAAATACATATTCAATAATGGCCAAATTAAAACCGTCAATTGACCCAACCTAAAATACCCCATATAAAATTACAAAAAATTTAAAATTTGGAAATTTAAAAATCAAGCCAGTCCCGCTTGGATAAATAAATAAGTTTTTAATTCCCGGCGAAAGGTCCGAAGGTCAGATAGTTGGCGCAAACCGGGGGGAAGTTCGTTCCAGAGGGTAGGTGCTCCAACAGAGAAGGCCCTTCCCCTGGTGGCCGCCAGCCAGCATTGCTTGCCGGACGGCACCCTAAGAAGACCCTCTCTGTGAGAGCGTACGGGTCAGTGGGAGGCATAAGGTAACAGCAGGCGGTCCCGTAAGTACCCGGGCCCTAAGCCATGGAGCGCTTTAAAGGTGGTAACCAGAACCTTGAAGTGCACCCGAAAGACCACAGGTAGCCAGTGCAGACTGCGCAGGAGTGGTGTTACCCGGGAGCAGCGTGAAGCTCCCTCAATCACCCGCGCAGCTGCATTCTGGACTAACTGGAGTATCCGAGTGCACTTCAGGGGTAGCCCCATGTAGAGAACATTGCAATAATCCAGACGAGAAGTGACGAGAGCATGAGTGACTGTGCATAAGGCATCCCGGTCCAGAAAGGGGCGCAACTGGCGAACCAGGCGAACCTGGTAAAAGGCTCTCCTGGAGACGGCCGCCAGATGATCTTCAAACGACAGCCGTCCATCCAGGAGAACGCCCAAGTTTGCGTACCCTCTCTGTTGGGGCCAGTGACTCGCCCCCAACAGATAGCCGCGGTTGCAGCTGTAATTTATGGATTGATATGCTACTGAAAGGCACGCAGTGGCTCAGGGGCTAGGACGTTGAGCTTGTCGATCGAAAGGTCGGCAGATCGGTGGTTCGAATCCCTAGTGCTGCCGTGTAATGGGGTGAGCTCCCGTTACTTGTCCCAGCTTCTGCCAACCTAGCAGTTTCGAAAGCAAGTAAAAATGCAAGTAGAAAAAATAGGGACCACCTTTGGTGGGAAGGTAACAGCGTTCCGTGCACCTTTGGCATTGAGTCATGCCGGCCATATGACCATGGAGACATCTTTGGACAGCGCTGGCTCTTTGGCTTTGAAACGGAGATGAGCACCACCCCCTAGAGTTGGCAACGACTAGCACGTATGTGCGAGGGGAACCTTTACCTTTTTATGCTAGTGAATCCAGCCATTCTGTCTTATTTAACAAATCATAGGTAAAACAAACCTGGTTTAGCACACCATGTCTAAAAGTGACAGTGTGTGTGAAAACACAGAGATAACTTGCACATTTAAAATGAGGGAGGGGGGCGCGAGGGCAGTAAAGTCAAATAAAAACTAGTGTAAGTCAAGTTGAAGTATAGGGCAAATATAACAAGCATTTTGGATTAAGGAATAATTTGGGAAGCCAGCTCTGGGAATGCTGGGGAAACAAACTGCCAGATACTCTGCGCACACAGTTCTCTGCTCTTTATTGATTGCCAGTTGGCACCATCCAAAATACTGTGGGGATGAGTGAGAATGCATGTGAACACCAACTGGCCAACAAGCCAGTCATCTTTTGTTTTCCCTTTCCATTTGGCTTAAATCACTGTGTCATTTTGCTTTAATGCTTCATGTCAGGCATGCTTCTTATTTCATTTCAGTTTACTTCTATGTTAGTTAAAGATATTATTATCTAATTTTTAAAAAAGGCTGAAAGGGAAGAACCGGTATCACATAAAACCCATGGAACACAAATGGATAATTTAAAGGTCACCAGTATGTATGTATGTATGTATATGCATGTAGGTATGTATCTGAATGTGTGTATGTTTTGAAAGTTTTGAAAATGAGTATTATTTTGAGGTACCATATTTACGGCAGCCAGCATAACCTTGGCTGGCACAAAATGACCCTAACTTTGCCATGTTAACTTGAAAGAGAATTTGGTTGAATGATTTGCAGAGGACATTATAAGAGCTGCGAAATCATTCAACAAACTTTCGCCAGTTAACCCAGCAAAGCTTTTTTAAAAACATGTGCAGGCAAATTGAGATTTGGAGACAGCCTTGAAGCATCCCAAACTTTAAGGAGTAGTTCCCACTGAGTGCTTTGAAAAATCCAAGAAAATATTTTAGTTTTATATTACTTTTCTTTAAAACAAAGTAACCGCCAATGGTTTTGTGGTCAATTTGTCCATATTTGCAATTAGTATAGATGATGTTTTTTTTAGTTTCAAGCTCCCATTAATATTATAGTTCTCTATCATCTAAAAACCTATAGTAAATTGAATGGCCATGAGACCTGGAACCTATTTGTATGAGGTTCCAAGAAACAGCACTTGTAATCCACCAGTGTGGCAACAAACTGAAACAACATAGTTTAAATTAAGTACCACCATATAATAATAATAATAATAATAATAATAATAATAATAATAATAATAATAACAACAACAACAACAACAACAACAACAACAACAACAACAACAGAGTTGGAAGGGACCTTCTAGTCCAACCCCCTGCCCAGGCAGGAAACCCTACACCATTTCAGACAAATGGTTATCCAACATTTTCTTAAAAATTTCCAGTGTTGGAGCATTTATAACTTCTGCAGGCAAGTTGTTCCACTTATTGATTGTTCTAACTGTCAGGAAATTTCTCCTTAGTTCTAAGTTGCATCTCTCCTTGATTAGTTTCCACCCATTGCTTCTTGTTCTATCCTCAGGTGCTTTGGAGGTGACAGTGTGTGATTGTCGCTAATTGACAAAAATGCTTTCCAGGCTTTTCAAAATATTCATTGTGAAAATGTGAAATAAAATCCCTTTACTCTTAAAATTAATTGGATTGAAAGAAGCTAAGGTGCAGTGAAATTTCTTCTAGCACAAATTTTAGCACATTTTTATACTAGCTAACTCATATCTAGGGGGTTGAGAGGTTGAAAACAGTTGCAAAGGGTTCTCAAGTAGACAAATACATGGATAAATGAGACGTATCCAGATGGGTCTACTCTCTGTCTGCCAAATACTCATCAGTAACCAAATAATCATCAGTTTATTCATAACATGGCACTATTATCTTCATTTGCTGAGCTTAATAGTGACCAAGAGCACCAAATTATTGGATTCTGGTGCTACAATTCTAACCAGCATCTTTGGCTTTGTGAATTTCAACATAGAAAACAACAGGCCTTACATTATTATTGTGAATATGATGGATCTTACACTAGAAAGACAAATTGCAGGCCAAATTAGACTTTCAAATACTATGGTAAGTTGAGTTGATATACATGTGCATAATAGCTATCAGAAGATGAATTCTTAATTCTTTTTGATTGAATGTCAGTGAAGTTACAAAATGACCTGTTCTTTGGTATGCTGAATATCTTCAGCATACCAAGGAATTTAAGTATAGTTTAGATGTGGTTTAATTAAATATTGTTTTTGATTACATATTATAAGCAGCACAAAAATTCTATAAAACATAATTATAGCCCAAAATAACAGCATAACCCTGTTACACAAATTTATATTTAAATTATTATAACAGGCCCTAAACAGCAAAAAAGGAACATAAAAATTCATCTAATCTTTTAAAATATTTTTCTACAGATTTTCCAGACTGTAAAAATAAGTCAGTCCCAGTGGTGGATTTCTACCAGTTCACCTCGGTTCGGGTGAATCGGTAGTGGCGGACGTTATCACAGACGCTCTGCACATGCGCAGAAGCGAGCGTGCATATGCACTCACAGTTCCAAACCGGCAACAAAGGGAAGTGGAACCCACTATTGGTCAGTCCCCAAAATCTTGGTAGGATATATTTTTATGGGAGTTAAATCCTGTGGGCAGTGCAACACCATGATCATTATTTCTGTGGTTTTGTGAAAATGATTTTTGTAAAAGTAGGACACAGATCAGGGCTTTCCGCATACCAGGGATGAAATCCAGGAGGTTCTGATAGGTTCTGGAGAACCGATAGTGGAACTTTTGAGCATTTTGGAGAACTAGTAGCGGAAATTTTGAGTAGTTCGGAGAACCAGCAAATACCGCCTCTGGCTGGCCCCAGAGTAGGGTGGGAATGGAGATTTCGCAATATCCTTCCCCTGGAGTGGGGTGGGAATGGAGATTTTCCAGTATCCTTTTCCTGCCATGCCCACCAAGTCACACCATGCCTACCAAGCTACGTCCACAGAACCGGTAGTAAAAATTTTGGATTTCATCACTGCCCCATACATGTGAGAAATGAGAAACAACAGAGGTTATTTTTTTTTCAGAACCAGTCCATGGGAATTATTTCAAGGTGCCCATTAGCACTGTGAACAAAATTATACAAAATACTGACATCTTGTTGCAATTATGACTGACATCTTCTACCCACTTCTTTCAAACTTAAAGGACAAAGTTTTTGACATACAGTATATTCATTCTCTAGCTCCCTCTGAATTACAAAACATCTGATTCGCTAGTTTTACTCCTAATGTAGCATCAGAGACTAAATGTAGAGTATGGACTCTCTGACACAGTTTTAATATGTAATGAATCAGCAAATGTCATCTCTCTCTCTCTCTCTCCTCTCTCTCTTTGAGGAGAGTAACTTTTTCTCTTTCTTTAGAATTGTTCCCCTCTTTCCGTCCTTTAATAAATATTATCCTACAATACATGGATCCTTCTGTATATCACACTGCAAATGGACATGATAATATTGAATAAAACAAAGTCTTGTAACATCAAGATCAGCTGTCTGAGGCAGGTCTCTCAATACCTACTAGTAGAAAGTAGCTCTCACCTATTCCTCTCCTTGCTACGACTTATTTTTAGATTAGATGACAGTAATGGTTAAAAACAAAAGTCAAGATTTGTGTCCCAGTGATAACTGTTTAGATGTGTATTAAACACCACATAGGTACACAGGATTTCAGTCAACACATACTAAAAATACTTGTACATCTGAGGTCCACTTTCTATTTAGTCATAACATTCTTCACAGATTATACAGAACTAGATTCAACATGCTTAGTTTTAATGTAAATATTCTAAATTATGATTAATAATTCATCTATATGAAATAAATTATTAAGATTTTAAAACATTCTTACTATAGGGCATTAGCAAAAGGAGCACCAAATCTTTTCGATCATATAAATTAGGCTCCCTAAAACCTAATTATCTGCTTCGCACAGAAGGCAGAAAGAATATTTCCCAAGCAAAGATAATATTCTTTTATCCTCTCTTTTGTTTAATTATTATACTTTGCAATTATAATGCATAATACTGTTGAATCCTCCCCTAGCGACCAAAGATAAATGTTTGACTAGCAAAGCAACCCTTTCCTACAATTTCTATACTCCTGCTCTGCACTTATCTTTTGGCTTTGCAAAGTCAATTTAAAAGACATATCATGACTATCCATTTAATCGTCGATATCAGCAGTGGCCATATCAACATTTAGACAGTCACTGGAAATAAATCTAGTAAACTCAGTGGTCAACTAATATGTGCCATAAATGCATGCATCAAAGAATCAGGCACTGAAAACTGCTACACTCCAGTATCCAGCAACTGCATCCATGTACTAAATCATTGTTTTACCTTCAGTGTGAGTAGCTGAATTCATATCTGAGATCACATTATGCCTGAATTCATGTTGATCTCGTTTCATGCTATATTGCGGTAGATCTTAAGAAGCTAGGTTCCCTCATCCCATTATTTGACTCCACTGTATCCCTGGGTAGTTTTTCATCAATTACTATCAGTCAGATTTTCCAGCAATGAATAGAGTTTAAAAATTGCTGTGATTTCTTATAATGGAGAAAACCCATTCAGAACAACCAAAGTGCTACAAGAAACATCAAATTACAAGCAAATATATGAAAGGAATTTCAATGCTCTCTTCGGTGTCCTTTGCTTTAAAATCCTACACTTCACTGAAGATTAGTGAAAAGAACTTTCCCAAGTATCAACTCAATCTTTGGGTAGGAGGTGTGAAATTAGGCATGTACAACTGATCACCTACTTTCATCACTACCAACTTTATGTCAGACTATGAATGTGTGCTGTTACCATTCTTAGGCTGGAAAATTCAAAGGAACGGTAGGTGCAGCAAAAGTCTTCTGAATCTCTTTGCTCTCATTTATTTATTTATTTATTAAATTTGTATACCGCCCTTCTCCCGAAGGACTCAGGGCGGTTCACAGCCAAGTAAAATAGACAATACAATATAAATACAATTAAAATACAATTAAAAAACGTATTAAAATTGGCCACAATTAAAATTTGAGACTAAAACCCATTAAAAAACCCATAAACTTAAAAACTAACCCAGGCCAGCGCAGATAAATAAGTAAGTTTTAAGCTCGCGGCGAAAGGTTCGGAGGTCCGGAAGTTGACGAAGTCCTGGGGGGAGTTCGTTCCAGAGGGCGGGAGCCCCCACAGAGAAGGCCCTTCCCCTGGGTGTCGCCAGACGACACTGTCGTGCCGACGGCACCCTGAGGAGTCCCTCTCTGTGAGAGCGCACGGGTCGGTGAGAGGTATTCGGTAGCAGCAGGCGGTCCCGTAAGTAACCCGGCCCTATGCCATGGAGCGCTTTAAAGACGTTCACCAACACCTTGAAGCGCACCCGGAAGGCCACAGGCAGCCAGTGCAGCCTGCGCAGGATAGGTGTCACTCGGGAGCCACGTCGGGCTCCTCTATCACCCGCGCAGCTGCATTCTGACTAACTGTAGCCTCCGGATGCCCCTCAAGGGAGCCCCATGTAGAGAGCATTGCAGTAATCCAGACGAGACGTCACAAGGGCGTGAGTGACTGTGCACAAGGCATCCCGGTCTAGAAAGGGGCGCAACTGGCGCACCAGGCGAACCTGGTGGAAAGCTCTCCTGGAGACGGCCGTCAGGTGGTCTTCAAAAGACAGCCGTTCATCCAGGAGAGCATGAAATTGCGCACCCTCTCCATCGGGGCCAATGACTCGCTCCCGACAGTCAGCCGCGGACTCAGCTGCCTGTACCGGGATGCCGGCATCCACAGCCACTCCGTCTTGGAGGGATTGAGCCTGAGCCTGTTTCTCCCCATCCAGACCCGTACGGCTTCCAAACACCGGGACAGCACTTCGATAGCTTCATTGGGGTGGCCCATTCTAGTAGTAGTTTAGATTTTTGCAGTCTAGTTACAATGATCCTACAGAGGCAGTAACAAAGGCTCCTACTGGAGACTTCCTTTCCTTTCCTTTCCTTTCCTTCCCTTCCCTTCTCTTCCCTTCCCTTCCCTTCCCTTCCCTAGCATAACACTGTCTTTGTGGAGGGGAGGGAGTGGCAGCTGTCAGAACCTGCTAGCAATTAAATCCCATCTTTTTCCTCACACTTGTCTGCCAAACCCCAATTGTCAATCTCCTCCATTTTCTTGCACTGCAAACAGGGTGATAAAATAAGAACACTTGTCAGCTGATAACGCATATGCAAACGACATCATTACCTAGAATGTAAGAGCTGATTCACTCTATTTCTTAAATATAGTCTTTTTAAAACAGTTATGTACTGAACACGGCTACAACAATAAGAGAGAAATTATTTGAATTTCACTGTGTTAAGAGTGCAAAATAAATGATATGTAATTCCACATGGTCTCTTTAAAAAGTATTTTTAAAAATGTTTTTCCAAGTCTTTAAAGTCACTTCCAAGATGCTAAGATGGGAGCCTGTTTAATGAAGCCATCATTACCCAATCTTTTCACCGTCTGACAGGCTAGGGAACTACTGCTAAAGAAATGTGTAGGAGGCGATGGCATGTGTCATACTGAAGCAGTGTTTCAGTAATATGAAATATAGATGGGAACCCCTTAAAAAGTTTGCAGTGCATTTCCAGTCCTAATCAGAATGTTTTTCTTTAAGCCTAGAACAGCAGCTGCATAGTAATCCTTGGAGCTTGACAAGAATTCTTATTCTTACCTACCCAATCTGGGTCCTCGTTTTACCAACCTCAGAGGATGGAAGGCTGAGTCAACCTGCAATACTGCCTTCTAACCACTGCACCATCCCAATTAAATGTAGTTTGTATACTAAAATGAGTATATAAAATAAAAGCAAACCCTACTTCCTTCTACCTAGTTTGGTAATGAAACCACCAACCTCAGAGAGCACCAAAGACTCCACAGCTCAACTCTGAGCTAATATTCTCTTCTATCAGTATAGGATGTGTTTATGGAATCAGCCTTCTCCATGCAATTTGCTGTAGGGTGCAAAGGGCATGATGGATTATCTTTCCCCTTACAGAGAAGCTAGATGGATTGGCAGTTAAATATTTTTCAACCCACACAATAGGGTACAATTTGCTGCCATAGCAGAGGGCAACACATGAGTAGCGTTGGAAATGCCAGATAGGCTGCATGGTAGGAACAGCTCTACCTTCCCAAAAAGGGAAGCTCAAGAGAAGCCCTTGGGAGTGGCAATTTACACTGTGCCAGCTGAGGAGTAACATCACTTTTCCTCATAGTATGATTGGCCCTGATATTGTAGATGATGTAGGGGGGGGGAGTCCTTTAACCCCATGCCAGCCCTCCACTGTAGATCTGAATTGTATCTTTTTATTAAACTTTGTTTGTTTGCTTATTTAATAGATTCATATAGCTGTCCTTTACTCAAAGGAACTCTGGACTTCTATTAAACTTAAGCATTCTCTATGTTATGTACACATACACAGGTATGTTCTTAATCACAAAGTGTAATTTTTTTTCTTCCTTGATTCAGTCTTTTCTAATGTAACCAAAAGTGGATGCTAAAGCAAGAGAATCTCTAGAGGCCAGTAATCAAATTTTATGTTATATTTTAAAAGGAAACTTACTGTCCTCTTGAAGGAGAATTGCCATGATAGATTCTATCTTTTCAAAGAGCAACACACACCTGGGAAGAAAAGCTTGTAGTGGAAGTGTTTTCTCTACTGTTAATAATAGCAAGCACTAGCAAAGCACTTCAGTTCTGAGTGGGTCCTTAAACAGATTCTTTCTTTTTCTATAATTCAAAGCGAGCACCTTGAAGCAGAACAAACATCATTTACAGATTTCATTCTAACAAACTGTCATTCAGGTTTTAAAAATCTATATAATTTAAATATAATACTAACAAGCATTGTAAAGAGATCAAAGCAAGAGCAACTTTATTGTAACCTAGTCTATATCCTGTTAATAGTACAGCTGAAAGGAAGATAATCTATAGTTCACCATATATTAATAGATTAAAACAGCTTCTATTGACAAGAAGCTTCTGAAAATTATGCCCAGCCCAAAATCTTCAAAGTTGAGTTATGTAATTAGTAATTTCAGCTTCTAACACAGAACAAAATTCCAAACTTTCTTTCTTAGAATTCATATATTAATACATTGAAATTCTGTGGTTCATTTTCAAATTAAGCAATACAGTCAGTCAAGAACTAATTTACTGTAGGCTACTGTAAACTACTGTATGTAGTTTAATAAAAAAGAAGGACTAGGGGAGACATGATAGCAGTACTCCAATGTCTCAGGGGATTCCACAAGGAAGAGGGAGGCAGGCTATTCTCCAAAGCATCTGAGGATAAGAGAAGAAGCAATGGGTGGAAACTAATCAAGGAGAGAAGCAACTTAGAACTAAGAAGAAATTTCCTGACAGTTAGAACAATTAATCAGTGGAACAACTTGCCTCCAGAAGTTGTGAATGCTCCAACACTGGAAGTTTTTAAGAAGATGTTGGATAATCATTTGTCTGAAGTGGTGTAGGGTTTCCTGCCTAAGCAGGGGGTTAGACTAGAAGACCTCCAAGGTCCCTTCCAACTCTGTTATTCTGTTCTATTCTATTCTAGGCATCTCTGTTGAAATCAGAAAGGAGCAGCATAAGGAAATGTGTGAGTCCAAAAAAAAAAAAGATTCCTGATGGGAAGGGGAAATGGAACACATTGCAAAAATACTGATGCAATCATATCTTCAGAACTTTTAACAGCTCTTTCTAGACCTATCAACATTAGCCCCATTCCTCTGGAACCACTTTCATTTCTTTTTATGTAAGACATGGATTGACAACTGAACATGAACTCAATTGATTCAGATGTGTTTGGTAGCAGTATGTCTAAATTACTTGGCTGACTTTCCACCTTACAAGGCTAAAAGGCCATTCCCTTTTGACTTCTTAAAACAATGTGAATCCTGAAGTTCATAGAGTCATGTGTTCCCCTATAATTTCAAGGCAACAATACCGTAAAATGAACATGGCTTCATTGACTTTCACATCAGGTTCACATTACATTATAGAAGAACCTCAGAAGTGAACTACCAAACATCCCTTTTAAATATAAAAAAATGCTAATATGCATAGTTTTGCTCTAATGCCTGCTGGAGTTAGGAAGTTTTCTTTTTAAAAATAAAGGTGAAATAGACAAAGCTTTCCTGTCTTCAAGAGTAATGCTACTGATTTTATTTTCATGATTCCAGAGACACTTTGGGGAGTTGCTATTACATCTTCCTTTTCTGAGCTTTGTATAAAATTGCTTCCTTGAAAAGAAGTGAATGTACTGTACTAGCTGTACTGTACTGTACTAGAAGTGCAGTACTAGCATAGTACTGCATTTGACATGCTTGGGAAAATTGGAAGGTTGTTTAGATGCACTATATGGTGTGGGATAAAAGCAGATCCCATTGGGAATGGAAGTGGAAGATTAGCCTGTTTACCTGTTTGAAGCCCACAAAGGTAGCACTGTAGGAAGTAGGACATATAAAGAAGACAGCAATGGCTTCACCAATTAGAGAGCAACACTTTCATTTCACACTAGGGTCCTTGAGTGGCTCAGACTGCTAAGACAGTCTGTTATTAACAGCAGCTGCTTGCAATCACTGCAGGTTCAAGTCCCACCAGGCCTAAGGTTGACTCATCCTTCCATCCTTTATAAGACATAGAATTTTATTGGCCAAGTGTGATTGGACACACAAGGAATTTGTCTTGGTGCATATGCTCTCAGTGTACATAAAAGAAAAGATACGTTCATCAAGGTACAACATTTACAACACAATTGATGATCAATATATCAATATAAATCATAAGGATTGCCAGCAAAAAGTTATAGTCATACAGTCATAAGTGGAAAGAGATTGGTGATGGGAACTATGAAACGATTAATAGTAGTGCAGATTCAGTAAATAGTCTGACAGTGTTGAGGGAATTATTTGTTTAGCAGAGTGATGGCCTTCGGGGAAAAACTGTTCTTGTGTCTAGTTGTTCTGGTGTGCAGTGCTCTATAGCGTTGTTTTGAGGGTAGGAGTTGAAACAGTTTATGTCCAGGATGCGAGGGATCTGCAAATATTTTCACAACCCTCTTCTTGATTCGTGCAGTATACAGGTCCTCAATGGAAGGCAGGTTGGTAGCAATTATTTTTTCTACAGTTCTAATTATCCTCTGAAGTCTGTGTTTTTCTTGTTGGGTTGCAGAACCGAACCAGACAGTTATAGAGGTGCAAATGACAGACTCAATAATTCCTCTGTAGAATTGGATCAGCAGCTCCTTGGGCAGTTTGAGCTTACTGAGTTGGCGCAGAAAGAACATTCTTTGTTGTCCTTTTTTAATGATGTTTTTGATGTTAGCTGTCCATTTGAGATCTTGCGATATGATAGAACCCAGAAATTTGAAGGTTTCTACTGTTGATACTGTGTTGTCAAGTATTGTGAGAGGTGGAAGTATGGAAGTATGGAAGGTAGGTAAAATGAGGACCCAGATTGTTGGGGGCAATAAGTTGACTTTGTATATAATATACAAATGGATGAAGACTATTGCTTGACATAGTGTAAGCCGCCCTGAGTCTTCGGAGAAGGGCGGGATATAAATGCAAATAAAAAAAAAAAACCACTGTGCCATGACTGGGGCTTGGAACAGTACCCCAATTGTGAGTTCCTCTCGCAGATTTTGGAGGGCTAGTTAGTGTTAAGTAGAGACAGCCTCAGACTTATAGCTGAAATTTCACCTATTGTGGCCTTAGTTCTTTTAATTTTCTTAGCTTCTTACAATGTGTGTTTCAAGTTGGCTGGTAGCAGAAGAAGGGGTCTTTGTGATTTAAGTAGAGAGTCAAGATCAAGATCTGAGAGTATGAGTTGGGCTTTGGGTGGCAGCTTATCCAACCTTGTCTCTGCTCCAGGGAAGTTCAATTTCATGGCATCCTGTGAACAGAAGGCTAGTTTTTGAAGCATGGACCTTTAAACATGAGGCTGGAGTTATGAGATTGCACACTGACTTGGCAATGACGATGGGTTCCATTAATGTTGGGTTTCCTATGTTTGCTCCTTGCATGCAAAAGTATTTGTATTTTTTGTTATTTGTAGGGTTGGGGTTTTTTCCATCTTCTTCTACCCAACTATCAGATTGAATGATGCCACCTCTCTTTTTGGGTCCCATCCATAAGGGAATGTTGTTTAAAACCTTCCCAGGTGTAGACATTTTTGATTGGTGCCTGTAAGCTTTGGAACTGGGGGCAGAAGTTCTGGTCCATCCCTAGTCTTAGGAGCACAACTAAAACTGTTTGTTCCATCTAGTACTGTTAGGTGTGACTGTTAGCCTCCCAGGGCCTTTGGAAATGAGTAGCACAGAAATTAAATAAATAAATAAATTGGTTCTCTTTGTAACAATTTGCTTTTCAATAATCTCACCATCTTGCTTCTGAATGTTTCAAATTATAACAAAAACAACAAATCGTTATACCCAAACTGAAAAAAAAAGGCATGGCATTTAATATACAAAGATTGTTGCAGCATTGTGTGGCTGTTAACCCTAATTTAGAAATGAAACACTCATATATTAGCATAAATGCATATTTATAAAGATGTTACCTAGTCGGGTAACGAAATGGTTACAAACAAATAACCAAGCTCAGAGAGCACCAAGCGCTTCAGGTAAATTTGCAACTTTCTCAGAGTAATGATTGATCTTAAAGTATAACTCAGCAATTAAGCAAACTGTTACTTTGCCCTTATGACGCTAAGTAAAATACCTCATGCATTAAGGTATTGCTTTTCTGACTGGAAATAAAAACTATCATATTGTAGCAATTTCAACAAATCCAACTCAAAAACCACCGAGCTGGCATCAAAATGTTTCAATAAGAAATTGCTTACTGTAGGACTCTGAAGAGTCCCAAGTACTTTAATTATGTACAGATAAAAAAGTCCTAGCATATTAAAATTTCCAGACAGAATTTGATATTGTTTTTATAAAGCAATGAAGATATATCAGCTAAGATACTACAGCTAAGCACAACTTTAAGTCCATCAGTAGTTTTTCAGGCTAAATGTATAAAGAAGAATTTTATTTTAACCAGTGTACCTATCTATACTTATGAAGGAATTCAGAATGCAGTGAATTATTTTATCCATTCATGCATTTGAGAATAATTGATTTATACGATAAGTAGATTTCAGTGATATGGCTCATCAGTAAAAAAGAAAAAGAAGGATTAGTAAAGCTCTGGACTGAGTTATGCCAGCCTTCTAATGAGTTGGGTGTTTTTCTTACACCCTTGAACGAATTAGGAATTTTTAGGCTGCTTTCTGGTAATTGTAGTCCCAACACAAACTGAAGGGGTATCAGTTAGACAAAAGCTAATCTAGGCTTGATTCATCTTCTGTAATGCATTTGTATAAGAGTGTACCTTTGAATTCGTTTTTGACTCCTGAATTAGTCTGTGTTGTTTTCTTGGCAAGATATTTGGAAGTAGCCTACCCTTATCTTCTTCTGTGGGCTGACAGGCAGTGACTGATCCAAGGTCACCCAGTTGGCTTCACATCTAAGACAGAACTAGAACTCCTGATTTCCAGTTCTGGTCTCCTGGTTTCTAGTCTGATGCCTTAACCAAAACACCAAACTGGTCCCTTTCATGTATGTATACGTACCCTTCTTTTGATCCTGGGCAATTTATACCCAATATCATTTAGACATTTTCTGGTATATTCATTTTAAGCAATTCATTAGAGAAATGATGATTTAATCAATACTATAATCATATTATAAACTGTTGAGCATAAAAATGATATACATGCTTAAGCTGCATCTCTATCTCAATGGTGCCCACTTTGAAACATCATATCTCCCGAGATCCATTCAGCCCTTGCTGGCATATTGTAAGTCCAATGAAGACCTGATGTTCCCTTGGACATTAGTCTTGCAGGTTGGGTGAGTGGGTCAATTGTGACTGTGGTTGTGTGACTCAAGTTAGATGGTCCTTATAATAGAGTTACTATGCTGTTATTAATATTATTTATTTATTTTTGTTTCATGTTCTTGATTAAAAACCATCTTTAAAAACCATGATTGGTTTTCAATCCTTTTTGTCATTTAGTGTCTCAATTGCAATAGTAAATGGACAAACAAATTTTACTGAATCCAGTAGTTGATGCACACAATATGGGCAGAGAGTTGAAATGTAAAGCACGCTTGGAAGTATCAACCCTCCCCCAACTCAAGAGGATTTACTTTTGAATAGAAATAATTAGTTTGTGTTTAAACATCTTTTCCATAAAATTAATTAATTTTGTTGGCATGAACAATTAATAGTTTCTTTGATGCCTTATATAACACAAAATTAGAACTGGTAGGGGGTATCAAAAAGATTATGAATATTTAAATCTGTAGTTCCTAAAAAGAATGTCACATATTTGAATATTTTATCATTGTAATTTATCATTACTTTCAGTGTTCTGAATTAAAAAGATAACATTCTTTTTCTCAAACAATGGATTACTTGAGTTTATAACATGTCATATCCTGAGGCAGTCACCATGTTTATTTATCAGCAGTTTCCAAACTGTAGGATATAGATTTGTCACAGAAGCTGTTAACATTTTTCAGGACTGTTTTCCCAAAGAATTTTTGTGAACATAGAACAGGTGTCCCTACAACTAACCTAGCATTGCTAATTGGGCATCATACAGACTGGATAGATAAAAAAATATTGTAATCACTTGACTCAAGAGTAATGCAAATAACTCTGGAAGGTCAAAAGCCCCACAAACTATATATTCATTACTATGTTCTATGTTCTTTTTGTCCACAGTGAGTGACAGACTAAAGTCATCTTCATATTCTATTAAAGGTGTTATTTTTCTGAAAAAGAAAGACTATTTTCAAAGAAAAATCATTCTCTGATCATTGCTAAGAGTAGGAAGATAAAAGTGAAGAGATTCTCTGTCACATTTCAGTACACCTTTTATTATCATATTTCATGGTTAAAATATTAATCTTATTGGGCCATGAGATACCCAAAAATTTACATGGCAAAAAAAACCCACATTAATAATTGTACTTAATAATAAGTACCAAAAAAGGGAGAAACATTATCTAATTTATAATTTACTTTAAAATGACTACAATTACAGAAGAGTCTGAATAATAACAGGAATAGTCTTACAGACTTTCCCTGGTAGCTTGTCTAAAGCTATGCTGCTTTACCGTGATTTTATACTATGTAATTAAAAAATCAAATATATAGCAATAGCACTTAGACTTACATACCTCTTCATAGTGCTTTTACAGCCGCTTCTAAGCAATTTACCGAGCCAGCATATTGCCCCCAACAATCTGAGTCCTCATATACCCTATGATACTCCCTTTGATTATATTACAAAATTCACAAGACATATAGACATATATGAACATTTGTATATACAGGTACTCCTCGACTTACAACAGTTCACTTAGTGACCATTCAAAGTTACAACGGCACTGAAAAAAGGTGAGTTATAACCATTTTTCACACATATGACCATTGCAGCATACCCATGGTCACGTGATTTACATTCAGATGCTTGATAATTAATTCACATTTATTATTTTATTATTATTATTATTTATTGAATTTCTTGACCGCTCTTCTCCCGAAGGACTCAGGACGGTGTACAGCCAGGCTAAAAAACATACAGAATATACAATTTAAAAACTAAATTAAGAAACTTATTACACAATTGGCCGAGAAATTAAAATATTTAAAATCTAAAAAACCCAATTTAAAACATAAATAGAATTTAAAATTTAAAAACTAAACAGTTTAAAAAGCTTAAGCTAGCCCCACGCAAATAAACAAATATGTTTTCAATTCGAGGCGAAAGGTCCGAAGGTCAGGTATTTGGCGTAACCAGGGGGAAGTTCATTCCAAAGAGTAGGAGCCCCCACAGAGAAGGATCTTCCCCTGGGGGCCGCCAGCCGACATTGTTTGGTGGACGGCACCCTGAGAAGTCCCTCTCTGTGAGAGCGTACGGGACGGTGGGAGGCATGAGGTAACAGCAGGCGGTCCCGTAAGTTTATGGCAGTTGCATTGTCATATGATCACCTTTTGCAACTTTGTGACAAGCAAAAGTTAATGGGGAAACTGGATTCACTTAACAACTGAGTTACTAATATAACAACTGCAGTGATTCACTTAACAAATGGCGAGAAAAGCTGTAAAATGGGGCAAAACTCACTTAACAAATTTCTCACTGAGCAACCTAAATTTTGGGCTCAATTATGGTCGTAAGTTGAAAACTCCCTGTATATAGCTGCACCTATACATACATACCATGTTTAGGAATGTTCAAAGATCATGCATTAAATAACCAAGAAAATATTTAGAAGAAAATGGCAATCAATGCAAACATTTAATATAATTTAGATAATATCTTGTCTATGGGGCCTAATACCAATACAAATATATATATATATATATATACACCTCAGTAGTGGGTTTCAAATTTTTTTACTACCGGTTCTGTGGGTGTGGCTCGGTGGGCGTGGCATGGCTTGGTAGGCATGGCAGGGGAAGGATACTGCAAAATCCCCATTTCCTCCCAATCAACTGGGACTTGGGAGGCAGAGAATAGATGGAGGTGGGGCCAGTCAGATTTTTTACTACTGGTTCTCTGAACTACTGAAAATTTCTGCTACCGGTTCTCCAGAACTGGTCAGGACCTGCTGAAACTCACCTCTGATACACTTATACACAAGTACTAATATTTATTATTTCCAAGCTTTGTGTAACAATCGTTGCCTTTTTAATCATATATAAGTTATTCCTTCCAAACTAAAGATGTTCCAACTAAATCTGGATCCTTAAGGAATATCATTTAGAAATGCGATTTCCCCATTGCCTAATCTTAAATATGCACCTAATAAAAGAGTCAAACCCAGGAACCTATTTACCAAGAGTACACTGAAAGTGGGCATTTCTGCCAAAACATCAAAATCAGAGAGATGATTATTTTAACATGCTTTGTACAGAACAAGATGCAACAATTTTGTGCTACCGCCTCTTCCCTTGGGCAACTATTCTCTCTTGAGCTCTTGTCTTTATAAAGAGATGATCAAGCAAGATGTCCAAATAACTGCATCTTAAATTTTAACTTCATTATTTATATACCAAGCCAGAGAAGCATTTAAAAGCTAACATTGGAGAGGCCTTTAGGGCTGCATTTCCAAATTAATGCTTAAAATCCCAAAGGAGAAAGTTCCAAAATAAAACAGGGCTTCTGCTGTCCTACACTTGTAGCTGGTACAAAAGGATTCCACGCAGTGGTGAGTTTCAAATTTTTTTACTACTGATTCTGTGGGTATGGCTTGGTGGGCATGGAAGGGGAATTAGATGGGGGCGAGGCCAGTCCGAATTTTTACTACCAGTTCTCTGAACTACTCAAAATCTCCACTACTGGTTCTCCAGAACTGGTCAGAACCTGCTGAAACCCACCTCTGATTCCACGTTTGATGGTACTGAATGCTTCTGATGGATCTAGCAGAACTACAGAAACTTCCTCCCTGTCCTGCAACAGATCACTCATAAAAAAGGAACAAAAATCAATTCATCTCTACCATCTCTCTTTTCTGATCAAGAGGAAAAACTTACAATTTATGTCTCAATTTTTGTACACCAGAACTTCATTAGACACAGCTACACTCACAACCTTCTGTTCTAGCACAGCACGCAAACAATTCATAAACTCCTGAGGTCCTGAATGGGAAAGGCACAGCTTGAGTTAATTTGCACATAGGCACAGGAACATTTGCCTGCATTTTTTTTTAAATTTACCATTTTTACCATTATCAAGTTGTCCTTCCCTTAATTGGTTGTAAAAAGAACAAGAGTAAGATAACTTTTCATTGATAATAGAGAAAGCAAATGAGGATTCACAGAAGAAGCCCCTTTTGGGAGAAACACAAAAACAAATTGAATTCAATAGAAATAAACTACATATTTTTAAAGTAAGTACTGATTTAAACTGTTTAGGACCCCAGATTATTCTGGGTTTTGCTGAGAGATCACACTTCGAAAAATCTATAAGAATTTTGTGTGAATGGACAGGAGACCGGGGGGGGGGGGAGGGAGAGGGAGGGAGGGACTGGGAGAGGGAGGGGAGGGAGAGGGAGAGGGAGAGGGAGAGAAAGGCACATTATTAAGAACATTTTATTTTTGAACATCATTCATTCATTCAAGTTTCAGCCCATTTTAGAAATGTTTAAATTCAGCATATTTGAAAAAAGAACAAAATCTATATTTCTTTTCACATGTCACTCCTTCAAACGTATTTTATATACAATTATTTAACGTGCAATTTTTCTAATTATACCTATTTCTACATGCAAAGATATATTTTGAGATGGATATTCAAAAACCCAACCTAAATAAGATGGTTATTTTGTGATGGTTTTTGTTTTGGCAGGTCAATTTTGTTAAGGAAGCTATTATATACTTATTCACTGCACAACCTGGTAAATAATACAGGAACTTCTTTTAAATGCTTTTACAGCGATTTAAACGTCATAATACCCAGAAGAGATTTTAAAACTTCACTTGGATTTTACAGTCCTGAATCAGCACTTTATTCTGAAAATATGCAGTTTCTATCACTAGATATTAACACATTTGTTCCCAGATGTTTTCCTTTCAGATTCACTTGCTATATTTCACAGATTGGAAGAGAAATGTAAACATATTTGCATGTTAAAGATGTAGATAATCTGTATTTATTTGAATACATGAATACAAAAATAAAGGAATGTTATATATGCAGTAGTGCAAGAGTGTCCAAAGCAGTTGAGCCTAAAATGACAACACATTCAAGGTAACATCTTAATGCAAATGCCATTATGTATTCACATTTCAATCTCTGACCCACATATATAAGTTGCAACATTGATGTGATAACCTTGTCCAATCATTTGCCTCTGGCCAATATCTATGCTACTTGTATGAACACAGGTAGCTGTGGATTTAAGTAACAATTAACACAATGTTTGTCTAACCCTAACCCTAATCCTAACAATGACAAACCATTCCTCATCATGCAACAGGTGGACTTAGAAAGAGACTTTGAATAGTGAATAGCTGTCAGTTATGTGTGCTATAAGGTAAGTGTACTGAGCTGTTACAGAGCTCAATGAAATAAGCATTAAAATCCTCTTTGAACCCCTGGACCGATATATCAGACCCATCACATAACGTCTGTTCCTAATTTATATGGGGTATGTTAGCGCAAAATATGTTTTCTGCTGTAAGAGGATTTTATTATATGCAATTCTAAACACCAAGATGGCGCCGATGAAGGCTGCCTCGGTGAAATGCTCTCTAATGGTTTCTTTATTTTTAATTGTTCTCTGTGACTCACTACGGATTTCCTACTCACGAGACCATCTGCTAAAAATTAAACAATATTTCTTTAAGGAGCAGCTTTCTTTGATCTCACCCCACCTGTCTTTACAAACATGGAGGAGATTCTAACACAGGAGGAGGCAATTCCCACGGAGCCATGGATTACTAAAAAAAAACCAAATGATGGAACCAAAGGAAGAGAGGTAAACGATCTGGGATCTTAAACAGGCTAAGAAATCGCATTAAAACTCCTCTGCCTTCAATTTTCCTAAAAAATATACACTCACTTGCAAATAAGATGGATGAAATACTCCTCTTAAACAAATACTATTCTGATTTTCGCAATTCAGCAGTCCAATGCTTCTCTGAAACCTGGTTAAATGAATCAACTGAAGATAGCAGCCTGAACATTCCAGGGTTTCAGATTGAACGATCAGACAGGGTTCCAGAAACATCTGGTAAACAGAAAGAAGGAGGCTAATGCCTATATATTAACAGCAACTGGTGTCAAGATTTTAAAATAATTTACAAATTCTGTGACAACAATTTAGAGACTTTAATTATCAACTGCAAACCATACTATTTGCCTCGTGAATTTTCCTCATTTCTTCTAATTGCTGTTTATGTCCCACCACAAGCCTGTGTAAACAAGGCATTACGAACTCTAGCTGACCAAATCATGGAGGCTGAAGCCAAACACCCTGATTCACTGGCCATTGTTTTGGGAGATCTAAACAAGGCAAACTTAAGGCAAGAGCTACCAAAATACTTTCAGCATGTCAATTGTCCCACCAGAGGCAAGAATACTCTAGACCATTGCTACACAACACTAAAAGATGCTTATCGGTCTTTACCACGTGCAGCTGTAGGACACTCTGATCATTGCATGATTCACCTTGTACCTGCTTACAGGCAAAGACTTAAAACCACAAAACCAACAATTAAATCAGTGAAGACCTGGACAGAGGAGGCAAAATTAAAGCTGCAGGCATGCTTTGACTGCACTGATTGGAATATCTTTGAAGATACCTCTGCAGACCTGGATGAACTCACAGATACTGTAACATCATATGTCAGCTTCTGTGAAGACCTATGTGTACCTACAAGGAACTTGGGAATATACAGTAACAACAAACCTTGGTTCACACCTAAACTTAAGCAGCTACAACATTCCAAAGAGGAAGCCTACAGAAAAGGTGATAAAATGCTGTACAATCAGGCCAGAAATGCACTAACAAGGGAGATCAGAGCAGCAAAAAGAAGCTACTCTGAAAAGCTAAAGAATCAGTTTTCAGCAAATGAACCAGCAAACATGTGGAAAACTCTTAAAAATATCACTGGCTATGGCAAACCTCCTTCCCAGGCTGAAGGTAATCAACAACTGGCAGATGACCTGAATGAGTTTTACTGCAGGTTTGAAAGGAAACTACAGCCACCTATCTCCACAACCCCCATCTCAGACACACCAACAACAGCCAAGCCTCCTACAACTGACCCCATTTCATTGGGTTCACAACCCCTAGTGATCACAAGGAAGTGCAGGACCTATTTCACAGACAAAAGCCAGGAAAAGCTCCAGGCCCAGACAAGATAACTCCTTCTTGCTTAAAAGTCTGTGCTGACCAATTGGCCCCCATCTTCACCCATATTTTCAATAAATCACTAGAGATGTGCTATGTTCCTTCTTGCTTCAAACGCTCTACCATCATCCCAGTGCCGAAGAAGCCCACCATCAAGGAACTGAATGACTACAGACCAGTTGCTTTAACATCTGTAGTCATGAAAACCTTTGAAAGGCTAGTGCTTTCCTACCTGAAAACCATCACGGATCCACTGTTAGACCCCTTGCAATTTGCATACTGAGCAAATAGATCAACAGATGATGCTGTTAATATGGCTCTGCACTACATCCTACAACATCTTGAGTCTCCAAAGACCTATGCAAGGGTCCTTTTTGTAGACTTTAGTTCAGCATTCAATACCATCATTCCAGACATTCTTCTAACTAAGCTAAACCAGCTACAGGTACCGGAACAGACTTGTAAGTGGAACACAAGCTTCCTAACAAACAGGAAGCAGCAGGTGAAGCTAAGCAAGATCACATCAAATACCTGTACAATTAGCACAGGGGGCCCCCAAGGCTGTGTGCTCTCCCCACTTCTCTTCTCTCTGTATAACAATGACTGCATCTCCAATGATCCATCAGTTAAGCTACTGAAGTTCGCAGATGACACAACAGTGATCGGTCTCATTCGAGACAATGACAAATCCGCATATAGTCGAGAGGTCGAATGACTAGTCTTGTGGTGCAACCAAAACAATCTGGAACTGAACACACTCAAAACCGTAGAAATGGTGGTGGACTTTAGGAGAAACCCTTCCATACTTCCACCTCTCACAATACTAGACAACACAGTATCAACAGTAGAAACCTTCAAATTCCTAGGTTCTATCATATCGCAAGATCTAAAATGGACAGCTAACATCAAAAACATCATCAAAAAAACATCACCCTCAAAATGACGCTATAGAGCACTGCACAAGAGAACAACTAGACACAAGAACAGTTTCTTCCCGAAGGCCATCACTCTGCTAAACAAATAATTCCCTCAACACTGTCAAACTATTTACTAAATCTGCACTACTATTAATCTTCTCATAGTTCCCATCACCAATCTCTTTCCACTTATGACTGTAACTTTGTTGCTGGCAATCCTTATGATTTATATTGATATATTGACCATTTATATTGATATATTGATCATTCTATATACATTTTTGCACTTCCAGCATATTGGAGAACTGTTCGGGTACATCTTAGCAAGTCTTGCTGGTGGGAGATGACATTTGTAAAACATCTTCAACTGGTTTTCTTTAAATGCCGCCGACGTAGTCATTCAAATTTTATTCCAGAGGGCATCTATGGCTTCCAGAATCCCGATAGGTGGCATTGTTTAATCAATGTAACCTGGAGTGTGCCAACTCTGCCAGATTAACCAGTCAGGCAGATAGGTCCTCCTTCAAGTAACCAGGTAGGGCTTTATAGTCGTGACTCACACCTTGAACCATCGCTGGAAGCAAACTGGCAACCAGTGCAGTTTGCAAAACAGGGGAACCAGTGTAAAATAGAGCCTCAGTGCCCAACCTACAGAGCTGGCTCAGAAGGATACCATGGTCAAAGGTAGTGAAAGCTGCTAAGAAATCAAGGAGCAGAAGAATGGATGCACCACCATCTTCTCAGGTCTATCACAAGTCATCAACAAGCATGAGTTTAGTATCCTAAAGTCTCAATACTAAATTCCTCACTGAAAAGTGTCTAATTAATTCATTTCCTATAGGGTTCTCCCCAGTTGCAGGCTAACCACCTGAACAAGCTTCCCCAAGAAGGGAAATTTGAAGACTGGTGAATAGTTATCATAAATCAATTGAGTTTTAGAAGAGCCTTTTAAAGAGGGAGAACACTACTGACTCTAGAGCAGGGGTCTCCAACCTTAGTAACTTTAAGCCTTGTGGACTTTAATTCCCAGAGTTCCTCAGCCAGCAAAGCTGGCTGAGAAACTCTGGGAGTTGAAGTCCACATGCCTATACTACTAGACCATACCCCAAGCACCTCAGCCTGCTCACCACACTAAGTATCCAAGGCAGAGTGAAGCTGATTATTTTTATCCACTAGATGGTTTTAATAATTTTCACAATAGTCCAGCAGAAGTTCTGGGTGACCCTCTCTACCTATTAGAAAATGGTTCACCCCAACAGTGCTATTAGATGGCTATCAGCAGATGCAATAAGGGCAGAGAAATTTTGACATTTTGCCATCTTTAGCCCTATCAGAAAATTCCTAATATGACCTTTACCCATATCTAGTCAGACATGCTTCAAGTCTTCCTCTAGCAGTGCTCAGGGTGTCTCGTCTCAAATAAAATCAGAATCTTTAGGTATTAGTCCCTCTTTAGGTATAACTAATTGCTAATACCTAGGTATTAATACTAAAACTAATTCTATTAATATGATTAATATTACTAATAAAATAAATATTACTAATATTTAGGCAATAGAATAGAATAGAATTGAATTTTTTATTGGCCAAGTGTGATTGGACATACAAGGAATTTGTCTTGGTGCATGTGCTCTCAGTGTACATAAAAGAAAAGATACATTCATCAATAATTCTAAGGTACAACATTTAATGATAGTCATAGGGTACAAATAAGCAATCAGGAAACAATATCAATATAAATCATAAGGATACAAGCAACAAAGTTACAGTCATACAGTCATAAGTGGAAGGAAATGGGTGATGAGAAGATTAATAGTAGTGTAGATTTAGTAAATAGTTTGACAGTGTTGAGGGAATCATTTGTTTAGCAGAGTGATAGTGTTCAGGAAAAAACTGTTCTTGTGTCTAGTTGTTCTGGTGTGCAGTGCTCTCTAACATCATTTTGAGGATAGGAGTTGAAACAGTTTATGTCCAGGATGTGAGGGGTCTGTAAATATTTTCACAGCTCTCTTTTTGACTCATGCGGTATACAGATCCTCAATGGAAGGCAGGTTGGTAGCAATTATTTTTTCTGCCTTCCTAATTATCCTCTGAAGTCTGTGTCTGTCTTGTTGGATTGCAGAACCAAACCAGACAGTTATAGAGGTGCAGATGACAGACTCAATTATTCCTCTCTAGAACTGGATCAGCAGCTCCTTGGGCAGTTTGAGCTTACTGAGTTGGCGCAAAAAGAACATTCTTTGTTGTGCTTTTTTGATGATGTTTTTGATGTTAGCTGTCCATTTTAGATCTTGCGATATGGTAGAGCCTAGAAATTTGAAGGTTTCTACTGTTGATACTGTGTTGTCTAGTATTGTGAGAGGTGGAAGTATGGAAGGGTTTCTCCTAAAGTCTACCACCATTTCTACGATTTTGAGTGTGTTCAGTTCCAGATTGTTCCAGTCACACCACAAGGCTAGTTGTTCAACCTCCTGTCTGCATGAGGATTCATCATTGTCTCGAATGAGACTGATCACTGTTGGGTCATCTAATACTAATTATACAATATTATTGCTAATAATTATGTATTAGTATTATATTACTACTAATAAAAATACCTAAATATTATCAATACCTCAACAGGGACAAGATTTGACTTTGATGTAGACCAATATCACCATTGAATAATGACTACAAGTTGTTTACGATGATTCTGGCTGATAGACTGAAAATAATTTTGCAAGAGTTTATTCATGAGAATCAATATGGGTTTTTACCTAAAAGACAGATAAAGGACAACATTAAAGCACAATATTAGAAATGTGTTAGACATTTTGGACTATTTGGAGCAACATATTGAGAAACAAGCTGCATTGATTTTCTTTGATGCAAAGGTGACCTTTGACAATTTGAACTGGGCTTTCTTGTTCAAAGTTTTGGAAGATATGAACTTTGGAGAGAACTGTATTAAATGGGTAAGATTGATTTATACTTCACTAAAAGCACAAATTATTGTTAATGGAGATCTAAGAAAATCTTGTGAGAACAAGACAAGGATGCCCCCTATCTCCTTTCTTGTTTTGGTTCTTGAAATACTGAATAGAAACATAAAACAAGATAAGAGGATTGTAGGAGTAAAGATTTAAAAAGAACTGTATAAATTAAGGATTTTGCAAATTATTTGGTGTTGGTTTTGGAAGAGCTTTTAAAGGGAAATACAACATTAATGGGATTTAGCAGGTTTTAAGATCAACATACATAAGATGAAAATGTGAATAAAAAACATGAAAATAGAAGACAAAAAGAAATTGACAAATAAAATGTTTTAACACTGAGAAGGACATAGTCTTTGGGTATCACTATGACAAATATGAATTGTATGTTAGTTCAAAATAACTATGTTATGACATGGAATGACATTTAAAAAGACAGGTTAAGATGGGAGAAACTACCATTGTCGCTGCTGGGGAGAATTTATTTTATTTTATTTTTATTTATTTATTTTTGTTGCACAGTATATATAAGCATACGCATGAAACAACTATTCAATACATAAGCATATATATGGTATGAGTATGTAATAACTATATTAATTGGATATAACAAAGGAAAACAATAGGACAGGAACGGTAGGCACGTTTGTGCTCTTATGCACGCCTCTTATTAATTTCTGCAATAAAAAATGAATGACTTCCCTAAAATAAAGTTTTTGTTTCAGATAATGCTTCTTTTCACAATTGATGTGCCATCTACGAAGTGTCAAAATATATTTCTACATTTGTGTGGCAGTGGGGGAAAAAGCCCAAGTAAATATATGTTGTTACAAGATACAAAGAAAAGAGAAAGATTTGAAATTGTATGTTGCAACTGCTTTGGTTTCGATGAAAGAGTGGGTGCTGCTAAGAGATAGGAGTTTGGCAGTTATAAGGACATGTCCTGAGATTTGGGTGGCATGGATTTTGGTGGTACAATAAAGGACAAGGTTCATGTGGATTTTAAAAATCATTATCTTATTTGTGCTACACTGAGAATATAGAATAAATACAAACCCAAATTGTGCCCCATAATGTATTTGTGACTCTCAAAAGAAGATGTATTTGATACGTAAGAAATTATACAAAAATACAAATGGCTAACATATGCAAATTACTAGAATTTTGTCAAGGAGAATAAAAATTAAATCAATGAAGAACTGGTGGCAGAAGGATATAGTTGCAAATAGTTTTCTTATTTACAGCTATTAATAAGTTTTAAAGCAGACAAAAGAGTTTAATGTTTTGAACATTGTAAAACTGAGTTTGTAGTAGAATTGTGTAAAAATGAATATGTATTTGTTCAAATGTATAAATTTTATTGAAATATGACAGAAAAAATTAAAATAATGTATGATAAAATAGACTAAAATATTAGTTATACTATAAAGATGGAACAATGGTAAATATATTACAATCTTAAAGAGAATTTTTGTAAATGATGTAATGTTGGTATATATCACCAGAGGAATTGTCTAGAAAAAAGATATTATATTGGACAAAGAAAGAGGTGGTATTTTAATAATTAAGAGAAATGTACAAAAAAATAAAATAAGAGAGTAACCTTGATAAATTTCCTATATGAAATGAAATGAAAGTTAATGGCATTATTTGTATGGACTAAGCATTAACATTGTTAGAAGTAAAGTAGAGGGAAGAAATATAAGTTAATTTGAACAAGTTTAAAATAAATATTTTGTTAATTTCTGGAAATCCTTAATTCATTTTTGCTGACACCAAGACTGAAATGATGGTGCTCTATGGATTTGTTTATAGATGAGATATGGATAAGAAAAAAAGAGATTATTTGTTGTATTTTAAAAGGACAAGTAGCTAAAATTGTATATCCTTGTGGTGAAGGTGGGAAATCACTTTTTTATATATTTCATCTTTTTCTTTACAATATCCTTTTATTTCTTTTCTATTTCTCTTCTTTCCTTTTTTCTTTCTTTTCTACATCTTCTAGTTCTCCTTTTTATTCTTCTACCTTTTTTAGTTTGTACTGGTTTTTACTGTTGTAATTATGATCTTTAATTAAAAGAGTCTTCATGAGAAACATGATAAATGCTTGAGTTTGATGAAGTTAGAAGAAAAATATAGTATTATAAAATTACTTTTCATCAGATGAACAATACACAGCAGAAATATTAGCACATAGCCCATTCCTTCTGGCATTATTTAGAAAATAAGGCAATTTATTTGTAAAGTGGACAGGAAAGTTCTTCAGAAGATGGTGAAACAGTTGCTTGTCAATATGTCTCATGCCTGACTGCTATGAGATGCTTCAGCATTCAATTCACAGGAGTTGATAGCCTGGTGAAGGAGTGGACACACCAATTTCCTATTTTCCTTCCTCTATACCTGTCATAAACAATAAGGGGCATTCTGGAACTACTTTTAAAATCACTGTCATCTTCTTCAAATTCAGCTTCAATGTATCAATAAGTACATATATTTAATATTAATACTGGGTATTACCCACATGTATTAATCTAGATGAGTAGATTACATCTTCTAAGAGCATCTGCAAAGTTTAATACCTATCAACAACCTAATCCCTGGAGAGTTTTATATTAATTATTTTGAATTTTCAGATATAATCATCAAACTAGAAGTGATTTTTTTAAAAAAGGAATTGGTGGTAAATGCCTCCTTTTTCTTCTTTTTAATATTAGGACTTTCTGTTAGTAATGGCAGAAGTTGTACTAGTCTCTGCAATTTTTCATTTTCATTTCCTTCCTCAAACACTTATGGCTTTAATGAGGTTTCATTTTTACTGCAGTGTCATTATTAGCCATGATGAGAATAACTGTAAAGAAAATTTCCTCCTAATTCCTTGCTTAATGGCCTATCTAGGTAGGGTTGAGGCTGAAAATGAATGAATGAATCAGATAATCTGTAAAAGTATAAAATGGCCTTTTTTTTCAATTTCAAGGGCTCAGATGCAGTCTACAGGAGTAATGATCACATTGTCATAGAATAATATCATGAGCTTTTTACACTTTAACACCGTAATGCAGTTCTTATCTGAATTCTGTTTTCCTACTGGATTATACCTGTGAAATCTTGGAGCACAGCAGTTTCTACTGAGAACCTCTTTCCAAAAAAGAGATTTGCCTAAGCTCAATGATCTGTATTTTAAAAACACTGTGCAAAATCTTCTGTACCGCTTTCCATGTGCACTTAATCACTTGTAAGCCTGATATGATATACATGATATACATGACATGATATTTAGAGTTTTGATACTATAAATATATTAATACAGGTAGTCCTCGACTTACAATAGTTCGTTTAGTGACCATTCAAAATTACAATGGCACTGAGAAAAATGACTTATGACCATTTTTCACAGTTATGGCCGTTACAGCATCCCAGTGGTCATGTGATTTACATTCAGCTGCTTGACAACGGACTCATATATATGATGGTTGCAGTGTCCCAGGATCATGTGATCCCCTTTTGTGACCTTCGGACAAGCAAAGTCAATGGGAAAACCAGATTCACTTAACAACCATGTTACTAACTTAACAACTGGAGTGATTTTACTTAACAACTGTGGGAAGAAAGGTCATAAAATGGAGCAAAATTTGCTTAACAACTTTGTCTTGCTTAGCAACAGCAATCTGGGGCTCAATTGTGGTCATAAATTGATGACTACCTGTTCACTTTTTTAAAACAAAGAACTGATGTGTGATATTGATTACGCCAAAGCATACAATCAAAATATCCAGTCCTATATTCACTCTTTCTTTCCATATATTTGTTTTCTTTCACCTTGACAAGTGGCAGGCTCTTAAAGAAACTGGATTTCTTCCTCTTGCCTGTGATTGGTAATCAGTACCACGCTAGCTCTTCCTGTCAAAAAACCTAAAAGATAATAAAATATAATCTTCCCTTACCTTTTAAACAGTTCATCAGATTTATATTTGCAATATTTTAATGGAAGCCTGCTAGAAGAACACATGCCTGACATGAGAATAGTACAACAAACATTCCTTGCCTACAGCCTATAAATCTTAAAACGTTATTTATTCCATTGTCAATAGGGTCATCTGATCTTTCTCCATTAAAATAATTTGATTTTCCACACTCAGTTCCATTCCCAGCCATGTAGTCATAAACAAACTCTTAAAAGCTTGGTTCTCTGCCAGTGGAACAAACACAAGTGCATGCTCACCAGAAACACGTTAATAAGTCATCATTTGCCAACTGGAATCCAGCAGGTAAGGACTTCAGACTTCAAAGTAAGCTCTCAAAATATCCCATCACAGAATAACACACACACAAAAAAAGAAATACCCATTCTCGGCACCTTATCTTGGAAGTTCACATTGGTTCGGCGGTGACCTTTAAAGGATTACCTTAACACGCATGGAAATCAGCCCCTCTCTGATGTCTTCTGAAATTTGTAATAAAAAATGGCTGTGTGACTGACGTTTAAATTAGAAGGGGAAGAAAGGAGGAATGGGTGGGGGGAAGTGGGGGGGCGGAAGGAAGCTTAAATTTCTCCTAACATAAGCTGAAGCAGAGATATAAAACTATTTGACTTTCAAAGGCCAGAACTATGATAGCTGACTACCAATTTGCAGTTTGCAATGTAACACTCTTACTTCATCAGCTAGGGCGACAGAGGAAAGATCTTTCAAGCGCTAAATCATTTTTCCCCTTGAATTCATTTGTTTGGCTGGCATGAAAATGTAGAGATGGGATTAGGACTCATCCTCATCCTTTTTTTCCTTGCAAATGTACATTTATATCGTTGGCACAAGAAAAAAACATAAAAGCAATAATGATTTAAACAATACATTTAGAAGCAATCAGTTCTTCTTTCTCCTTCCTGCTACGCGCAGGTGTGAAGCATGGATGTTGATCTGCAATCCAGGCTGTCTGTCTTTTCATAAAAGGAAAATGTTTCTCATTGTAAAGACATCTCTACTTCACCATCAGTCACTTATGCATTGTTTCAGAAACCATAAAAAATATCTGAAGCTATTTTTTGTGTGTGCCTGCCCATTAAACAATGTTTCTAAGATATCTATGAAGTTGGAAAGAAGGAAGTCTTTCCATTCCAACTTGTTTTGCTTCAGATTTGCTTATTTGCTTATTATTTGCTTATTTACTACTGTTATCACGTATTCTTCTTAATTAGACATGAATTGAAAATTATCTTCCCTAAGCTGCTACCCATCCTTTATCTATTAGGCTGTCCTTTCTCAAAGAAATTGGAGAGCACCCCAATGCTTTCTAATGGCAATTACTGGTACACAAAACAATAGAGGAGAAACGTAAGATATATTTCATTAGGAAGACTCTTTAACTGGATATGTCTTGTTAACATATCTCCTTGGTTTTTGTTTGTTTTTTAAAAAGAAGTTTTCAAGAATCAACATCTGAGATTCACATGAACAAACTACTATTTACAATTTGATCACCTACGGTTTAGAAAGAACAGATAGGAATTTTCGCTTGGTTCAGACTATCTCAACACTACCAGTATTTTTTGTTCTTTGTTTCAAATTGTAACAATGAGAGTTATCCAGCTTGTCTTAATACACTGACTGCCTACTATTTCAGATGTGACTTGGTAAAATATTTTCCTTATCTTATCATTGGTGGAAGTTGTACATTGCAATAAAAGCACTGGAGATACGCCTGGAGATGCATATGGATTATCTGAATCTGATAATTTATAAAATTATGATATCCACATTGCATTTAGCTTCTGGCCCTTCCTGTTTCTTCTTTCCCATATCTGGTGCCTTCCAGATGTACAGAAATTACAGCATTCAGAACTTTTGGCTACCACGGGGGCACTGAGAATCCAATGAGCTGTAGTCCTAATGCATTTGGAAAGCTGCAAGTTTGGGAAGGCTGTTCCTGTCCTGTCCAGTCTAGAACATTTCTAGCAGGATATAAAAAGACAGAGTGCAAATGAAGTTCAATTTTAAGTCCAGTAAAAACTTGAATAATCCTAATCAGATTTGAAATGCATTGCAAGTATTCAATAGGACTGAGGACTGAGATTTCCAATAATCACTATATAATATTCTATATTTCAAATATTTGCTCTGTCCCTCAATTTTACAGTTGTCTGCTCTCATTAGATGCAGGCAAGGAGAACTGCTTCTTCATAACCTGCACTCCAAGAGATAGAGAAAGTAATGGATTCGTTCCAAAACTTTATAGATGGAGATTGCACCCTTCTCAAACAGCGTATAGCTGTTTCCCCCAAAATGGTTTTCCTCCAGATAATCTGTAAGGCAGCAGATTGGGGAAAGATGGTCTACAGCAGCCAATCTATTAATGTGAATATGAATCAAAGATAGGATGCAAAGCACATTATTGATATGTTTTAAGATGCAATTGGGGAAAAGTCAATTATTTTCACATTTAGCATGGGGCAAAAAAACAAACATATATATTATGTGCATACGCGCATCTATAAAACATACTCAACAAAATAATTTTACACCTATTAGAAGTAAATCCCACTGAACTCAATTGATTTTACTCTCAGGTAAATAGACACAAGACTGCATTATAAATATATGAAAACACCACCGACCTAGTATTCAAGCAAAACTGGCAGAATTCTAATTCTGGTTGTTTTGATCCATATAGTTAACCTCAGAATTCATAGATGACATTTTGCATGTGCAGTTATTTGTGATTTTGAACAAGATATCAAAATAATACACTAGTTGTTTATAAGATACCCTTACAGTCATACCAAGTGACATTTATTTGTGGTATTTCCTTCCTGCTTTCAATAAGTGGATAGACCTAGCCTATTTGTTTCTGATCAATGAGATATGAATCCAGCTTTTGGGAGTCTCTGGCACTTTAAGACCAATTTGCAATAAGGCTACGAAATAACTAGATGAGCTACAAGAACGAAATCGAAATGGGTATATAGTAGATTGTATAGTAGATTGTAACAGTACATGTTATTGTTTTGCCTCTTAAAGTTTATTTCTCTTCTATTAATATATGCTATATAAAAGCTGAGGAATAACAAACCCAAAAACTCATAGTCTGAAGTTTCAGTGACAGGTCTTTAATGTGGATAATTTTTTTTTGATGTAGTACCAAGTTGGACTTGCAAACTAGGATGACACAACTAAAATTCAGTTGATGTCTAGGTGAGCTGTTTTCCCCAACCCTATGTCATCTAAAACCTCTATAACTGTCTGGTTTGGCTCTGCAACCAAGCAAGACAGACAAAGACTTCAGAGGACAATTAGAACTGTAGAAAAAACAATGGCTACCAACCTGCCTTCCATTGAGGACCTGTATACTGCCCGAGTCAAAAAGAGGGCTGTGAAAATATCTACAGACCACTCACATCCTGGACATAAATTGTTTCAACTTCTACCCTCAAAATGATACTATAGGGCATTGCACACCAGAACAACTATACACAAGGACAGTTTTCCCCCGAATGCCATCACTCTGCTAACTAATTCCCACAACGCTGTCAAACTATAAACTAAAACTGTATTACTATTATTATTCTCATCCTTCCTATTACCTATGTCCTCCTACTTATGACTATAATCATGCTGCTTGTATCTTTACGATTTATATTGTTATTATTTGTTCCCAGTATGATTTGAATGCTTATTAGTAACCTAAGACTAAGTGCTGTATCTTATGATTCTTGAAGATTTTTTTTCTTTTTCTTTTCTTTTTCTTTTTATGTACACTGAGAGCATATGCACCAAAGACAAATTTCTTTTTTTTTGAATTTTTTAAATTTATTTTTAAAATATAAAAAAAGAAAACATCAAATCAATTTCATTACAACATGCTGCATGGGTGCTAACATATCTTCCTGTGCATTCCCAAAATAAACATCTTTCATACATATATCTTATACTTATCTTTTCTAACATAAATTTCCATCTAACCAATTATAGAATAAGTCCCATATTTTATAGTACTGCTTATCTTCTTGCTCTCTAATTTTAAAAGTTAACTTACTCATCTCTGTACATTCCAACATTTTTCTAATTATTTCATCTTGCGAAGATAACTTTTCATTTTTCCAATTTTTTTGCAAATACCATCCTGGCTGCTGTAATAATATTCACAATCAAGTATTTTATATCTCTAGTATGTATCTCAGGTATAATTCCCAACAGAAAGACTTCTGGCTTAAAGTCAATATGTTTTTTTATCATTTTTTCCAGCCATGTATGTAGTTTAGTCCAGTATCTTTTCGCTTTGATGAATGTCCACCACATGTGGTAGTATGATCCAGGTGTCTGATGACATTTCCAACATTTTTCAGATTTTATTTATTTATTTATTTATTATTTAAATTTATATACCGCCCTATCTCCCGAAGGACTCAATTTGTCCTTAAACATTCTGGCAATTCTTGTCGAGGGCAAATGCCACCTGTAAGACATCTGATACAAATTCCAAAGACAAATTTCTTGTGTGTCCAATCACACATGACCAATAAAGAATTCTATTCTATTCTATTCTATTCTATTCTATTCTATTCTATTCTATTCTATTCTATTCTATTCTATTCAAAATGTTGATGGCTGCCAGGGCCAGGAAGAGGAACCTTGCAATAACAATATGGAGTCCATGAGCACCTGAGACAAAGAGGAGGAGACTGTCAAAAGAGATTCCTGCATTCCTGAACTAAGGTGAAATTTCCTGACAGGGAGAACAATTAATCAGTGGAATGATTTACCTCCAGACATTGTGGGTGTTACTAAAACTGGAAGTTTTTAAGAAGAAATTGGACAAACTTTTGTCTGAAATGGTATAGGGCAGTGGTGGCAAACCTTTTACTCACCGACTGCCGAACAGGTACATGCGTACACGCATGCCATCTGCGCTAACGCGCGGCTCCTTCCTATGCACTGCACATGCAACTGCACTATCTGCGCATGGGCAGCTTTCACATGCACACCCCACCGTGCGCAGCACATGCAATCACACCATCTGCACATGTGCACAGGTTTCGTGTGGCTCCCCATGTGCTGTGCACACAATCGCACCATCTGCCCATGCACATGGTTTTCACATGCACAATGCGGCATGCGCAAACGCCATCTGCACATGTGCACACTGTGCACCAGTACTCTTGCACAGTATCTGCCTGTGAACCGCCCTGAGTCCCTAGGGAGATAGGGCGGTATACAAATTTGAATAAACTAAACTAAACTAAACATGCACAAATGCATGTGCATGCACAGGAGAGCTCCAAAGATGAGCTGGGTCCCCTGAATTGCGTGCATGCACACCAGAGGCCCAAACACCAGCTGGGGCACATGCACATGTGCAGGTGCAGGTGAGTTGGGTGACAGCTTATGTGCTCGGAAAAATGGCTCCGTGTGCCACTTCTGGCACGCGTGCCATAGGTTCGCCATCACAGGTATAGGGTTTCCTGCAGGGGTTGAGCAGAAGACCTCCAAAGTCTCTTCCAACTGTTACTCTGTTATTTATTTATAACACAGTCCCCATAGAGGCCAGGAGGGTAAAGCATAAGACTACAAGGAAGAGATAGAATCACTTATAGGAGAAAAATGAGGAAAAGCCATCCAGAAGACAATGCCACAAGAAACTCAAAAATGAAGCTGAGAGGAATTGATGGCTACAGACTCCTTATCTCGGAAGCTTGAAGAAAATGTGGAGGAAAGCAAACAAATTATTCTGGGGAAAGATAAAGTGGAAAGACAGCTCAAGAGGAAAGGCAGCAAAAGCAATAAAAGTCCAGTTAAGGTGTACAGTAATAAAAGGAGTCAAGAAAGTGCTAACTGTTAAATATTTAGGAAGTAGTGAGACCAGAAGAAACAAGATGAATGTTTGGAAAGATAAAAACATTAAGTGCAGAAAAATATTCAAGGTTAAGAGTGAAATCTAATTACAAGGAATTAAGTGAAAATAAAACAGAAAGAAATCCATAGAGATATGGAAAGATAAAATTTAAAAAGCAAAACAGGCTGTCTTTAGCAAGTACTCTTTAGCAAGTATACATTTGTGTAATAAAGCCTGATCTCTTTCAAACTGCCATCATTGGGAAAAAAAGAACCTACAACAAATATGAATTTGAAAAGTTCTTATCAACTTGCAAAGCAAAAATAATAATAATAATAATAATCTATCACTAAAGATCTCTCAGTGTTATAAATCATTTTTTGATCTGAACCCAGACTTCATTCCAAGAGTGCTTAGCCATGGGAAAACTCTCTTACTTTACTGAATAATGTTATCACCCTGGTACTGAGACACCTTTTGATAGGTGATAACCAAAAGGTGAAAAACGTATATACACAATGTTTTTAATAAACATTGACAGTTCAACAGTTGTATCCAAGGTGTGGAGGGGCTTTCCTGAAGTCCCACAGATTCTTTGCCCACACACTTTGATTTAAAAGCCACTTTACTCAATTAATACCAGCTAAAGAATATATACAAAGCCGTGCTGAATGTAATCAAACCTACCCTCTCAATCACTCTGTTATTACAGTGATAAAACAGATGCTTATAAAAATGCACAAGAGGTACAGCAGCACAATAGTATATTAGCACTTTGATTTCCCAGAAAATGATTCCAAGAGTCATTTTTCTATAATACGGTGTTTATTAAAGCATGCAGATATGAAACTTCCAGGAGAATTAGGACAAAAAAATTCAGAGAAAAAGAATTTTGCAAGCACTGACAACTAAAGCAATAGCACTGACAAGTGTGTGCATGTGTGCATGTGTGTGTGTGTGTGTGTGTACATACAATCAACTGATCAGAGGCACAGTAAATAATTCACAGGGCCAGTGAAAATTTATGTAGACTTAGACAATCAAGAAGAAACTATTTTTTTTAAAAAACCCTATAATATCAATTAAACTGGAAGGATAAAATTCAAATAAATCAAAATTTGCCTACTGAGTTGTAATCCTGCTTTGAGCACAAAGCCAGCTAGGTGACCTTGGGCCAGTCACTATCTTGCTGGCCTAGGAAGGAGGCCATGGAAAAGCACTTCTGAAAAACCTTGACAAAAAAAAAAATTGCAGGCACTCTCTGAGAATTGGATATGGATTGGAGGAAGTGTGTGTGTGGGGGGGGCGTCCCAATGTATACCTTGCTATAGAATACCCTACACAATAATGAGTCATGAAGGAACAAAAAGTGGAACAAAAATGATATATATTCTTCCATTGTCTATTTAATAACTATCAAAACCAAAACAACTACTGTGAATCTACACAAAAGTATCCATGGCCACCATAACAAAGCTAAGGTTTAGTTAATGGAATGAATAGGATTGCACACAGATGTGAATCAATAAGCTGTTGAAAGTTTTTTTTAAATTTGATTTAAAAAAAAAAACAATTTTACTTGGTATGCCCTTATTTCTAAGCATAGTATAAGGCTTGTTTTTCCCTACAACAATGGCTCCATGAAGTTTGTTGGGTTGAGAGACAGAGGTGGCTCAAAGTTAAAACCTAGTTAATTCTGTGGCTGCAGCCTCTTTCTTAACATTAAGGCATATCAAATTCTCCACAATGTTCTTATGCCATAGTGCTTTCAGCTTTTGTTATTTTACAACTTCGTCACAGTATTTAAACATCTTAATTTCCCAGCATATCTTTAAGCGCACCTCTTCTTGCCCACATATCAGGATATCTTTTAATGAAAACAAAGAAGCAGAGCCAGATAGGAAAAAATGTTATCTTCTGTGCTGCCCTCTTTTATGGTTAAAAGAACAGAGACATTTTTCTCCCAAACCAAGAGGCTTGATTCATTTGACATCTTCCATTCAAAGGTCTATCAATGATGTGGGCTGTAGATGGAAATGGATTAGTAATACATAAATGCTTAGAAACTGTAAATGGAGCTTTGCTTAATGGGTCTTGGAATTAAAAAAAAAAACCTCTTCCAGTAGCCCCAAAGTTTTTTAGCTCCTCTATTGATACAAAGGGGAGGAGAAATAGAAACCTTCTTGACATAATTTTATCTATAAGCTTTCAATCAGAAACAAACATCAACTCCCATAATGGCACAAACAACCTACCGCATTCTTATCCTTTCTGGTTATGAAGTGAGCAGCATGAAATAGTCAATATGTTGAATAATAATGAAAAACAAATCAATAAACAAGCTTTCTTTTGACCATTCAAGATATGCCAAGCAAATAAAAACCAATTTCTGGTCAATATCCTGTCTACCATTGTATCCAAAATCCCACATAACTCTTGGGACATGGCCACAAATAACATCCTGCTAATAAAGTTTACCCTAACAAGAAAAAAAATCAAGTCCACTAAAGAGAGAAGACGGCAAGGAAGTAGCAGGTAATAGACAGAAAGCAGAGCTGCTTAACTCATTCTTTGCATCGGTCTTCATGAAAAAAGAAACTATAGCCCAACCTACCAGAAACATAACTGTAAAAAACAGACTGGAAATAAAAGTTAAAATAAGCAAAAAAATAGTAAGAGAACACCTGTCTGATCTTGATGAATATAAATCTCCAGGACCTGATGGATTACTGTTCTAAAGGAGCTGGCAGATGTCATCTCAGAACCACTGGACCACAACTTTCAAAAATCCTGGAATACCGGGGAACTACCAGAGGATTGGAAAAGAGCTGATGTGGTTCCCATCTTCAAAAAAGGAGAGAGAAAAAACAAACCCAGGAAACTACAGATCAATCAGCCTAACACAGGGTTGAAATGCTCCCAGTTCAGACCGGATTGGCTGATCCAGTAGCAATGGTGGCAGGTGGTTCTGAGAACCAGTAGCAAAAATCCCTGCCCTCCACCACCCATGCCAATCCAATGCCTGGCCCTGGTCGCCCGCTTCCCCGCTTGTCACTTCTTTTTAAAAATGCTTTTAAAAAAAGGCTCTGACGATCCCAGGTGAGCTGTCTGATCATCAGAGCCTTTTTTTTACTTTTAAAAGCATTTTTTACAACCTATTCGGCCGAATAGGTTGTAAAAAATGCTTTTAAAAGTAAAAAAAAAAATACTTGAGGGGCTGCCACAGAGAGGAGGGGGTCAAGCTGTTTTCCAAAGCACCTGAAGGCCAGACAAGGAATAATGGATGGAAACTGACCAAGAAGAGATTCAATCTAGAAATGAGGAGGAACTTTCTGACAGTGAGAACAATCAACCAATGGAACAGCTTGCCTTCGGAAGTTGTGGGAGCTTGAGACTTTAAAGAAAAGATTGGACTGTCATTTGTCAGAAATGATGTAGGGTCTCCTGCTTGAGTAGGGTGTTGGTCTAGATGACCTATAAGGTCCCTTCCAACTCTGTTAATCTGTTATCTCTCTAGAAAAATAGAGACGTCTGGTTTGCTAGTTAGAATTAAGAACCATAGAGGAACACTGCAGTGGCATGTTCAGTCTGTCTGTCTGTATACACAATCTAGAGATAATGGAGGGTTTTTTAAAAAAAATCCTAAATACTAATTGCACAAGCTCTGCAAACATATAACATCAAAATTCCAGTAAGAACAACAGTGAAAGAAGAAAGGATGAATAGATGCCACTGGATAAGGTATTGACATAATGAAATAAAATATAAGATACATGTGATGAAAAAAATGGCAAATGACATTCTTCTTAAATGCCCTATCTTCCCATTAGCAGATCAGTTTGAGGTTAATTGCATGTCAACATCGTATAACCTTGCAGATGATTGCTTAATTTGTGAGTATCATAATATTTGTAACTCAGACCAAGATGAAAAGATTCTGAAATAAAAGGGAAATGAGATAAATTTCTATGCACCCATAGAAGATAGATAGATAGATAGATAGATAGATAGATAGATTTTTTTTTTGTTTTACATTTATACCCCGCCCTTCTCCGAAGACTCAGGGCGGCTTACAGTGTATAAGGCAATAGTCTCATTCTATTTGTATATTTTTTACAAAGTCAACTTATTGCCCCCCCCAACAATCTGGGTCCTCAAGATAGATAGATAGATAGATAGATAGATAGATAGATAGATAGATAGATAGATAGATAGATAGATAGATAGATAGATAGATAGATATGAATGACTGTGGTTTTTATCTTTGAGGTTCCTATAATGGAACTACATTAAGCAAACTTTTTGATGTTTTTATTATTAAAGGGGAAAGATTCCTATTGATTCATAAATGGAATGCGAGAAGCATGATCATTATCTTATGAGCATGTGATATAAATACAGAACAATTGTTTACTAGTTTAAACATTCCTTGAACTGTCCATTTTTGGCAATGGGATATACGTTATTTTTTTCCCCAAACTATTTCTGTTTCCATATCTGCTTACAAAATACACACTAAACTTTGACAGTGTTATGCTGCAAGATTTTAAACACTTCTACTGGTATTTCCTTTGCTGTAAGCAATATTTTTGATTGCTATATTTTACTTTACTTTACTTTCTAAAACATCTGTGCCTACTTCCATCATCCTGGAGAAAAAATGAAACCTGATAAAGGAAAAATTAATTCATATCACAAATTTAATGAATATTTTGGAAAGGAAGGATCTTTAGTTTGGAAAGATTCCAGTGCTTCATAAGGAATTTGGTGGGTTTTAGCAAAAAACCTTTGTGTATTAAATAAGGGAAAAGTTTGCTGTTGACTTTTCATTTTCGGTGTGCCCCATTTTCGGCCTGTGCATCCCGTTTTTGACCCGTTCCAGGCTGCAAGGATCGCCACCTGGAATAGCTGATAGGTGGTATTCTGGGAGGCCCATCCAACCCCCAATCAGCTGCTTATTATAAATCAGGCTGAAGCTGACCAGGTTGTTGGCTGTTTGCTGCAAGGAGGTAAATTGCTGGGAGGCAGATGCCAAAGGGTGGAGACTGGCAGGTGGGTGGCGCTTCGGCAACATTTACTGTATAAGACTCACAGACATTTCCACCCACTTTTTTTGGGGGGAAGTGCATCTTATACACCGAAAAATACGGTAATTATTAAGTATCCAATATGCGAAATACGTTATACTGAATAAAGCAATTGTTATTTTCATGATGACAGTGGAAAGAAATAAATTAACTCAAACGTCCTTTGGGGGGGGGTGTACAGATTTTTAATTTTGTACATGTATTTCTCAATGATAAATAGACAGAAAAGAAAATATTTCCAAAGCAGCAAGGAAAGAATATTTGTAAAATAGTGATATCCTCACATTTTCATGTGTAGCAAACTAGACTGTAGTATTAAATCACAGCAATGGAAATAATGCTCGTTCTGTGCAGTCCTGCCATTGTTTTATGTTGGTTAAACTAAGATCTAAAATTACAACTAGAATAAAAAAGTGACTCCAAATGTACTAATTTATCGGGGTCAAAATATGCAAGCACATCACCTTTGCAGAGGGCAAACTTCAGTTCACATTAGGAAAAAAGAAAGAAAGAAATGTAATCTGCCAAATCTTGTTTTCTGGGGGGAAAAATGCTTTGGAAGGTCATAAAACCCCCGAGGATTACTCAATTTTTCATAATACATTGTTCTTCATACTTTGACTTCTGTTGCAGATTTCGGGACATACTGACAATAATTGACTGGTATCTTTTTAATCAGTTAAGTATATTTGGTTGTCTTTCATTTTTACAGTGTTCATTGTTCAATTTTAAAAACTGAACACTGACAGTAATAAAAAAGGAAGAGAGCCATTAACGAAATTGATTTCTTTTGCTTGGGTTCCTCTTCTGGTATTCTCTTCTTTAATATTTTCTCTGATATCTTAGAACTTTCAATCAAATATGCAACCATGTAATGAGAAAATATAACTGCACTGTTTTCTTTAACCAACTCAAATGTTAACACTTTTATTGGCTAACTACCCACAAACAAACACTGACAAAAGGATAACACTAGCTCAAAATAGAGTTTACATTTTCTGTGGAAATGTTGTTACTAATAGATAATTTGCTTAAAATAATCATATAATCCTGTGACAATATCTGTAAAACCATTAGAAAACATCTGCCTATGTCAGGTCCTTGGGAATGATTCAACAGGTGGAAAAAATACCAAATCTGGCTAACTGTGCAAGCAACCATAATAATATATATCAATTAAATCACAGTTACTGTCCTTTGAAAGGAAATGAAAATATATCTCGGTAATACGAAATAGTCAGTGTGCATATCTGTTTATTTATTAATTTAGAATATTATACCCAATTATTAACAGGAAGGAGAAAGAAAGAGGTAAACAATTGACAGACTCTCAACATTAATATGAGATGAACTGTTTTGAATGACACAATTCAAGACAAACTCTTCTTATTACAATACAAACTTGGAATATGTCTACTTTCCACGTGAATTCCAAAAACCATTATAGGTTTTAACCATGATTTCTGCAGCTTATCCATTTGCTCATCTGATCACCCACCACCAATACTCCTTTAAATTCTTAAGTCTAATTTAATTGAACTTGTACCCATTTCAACATTAAAAGTTCAATTTTATTTTATTTTTATTTATTTATTTATTTTGTCACAACATCATACAAAAAGATTATATAGTATATACACATATAAACATATATAGGAAGAAGAAAAGAAAAACAATAGGACAGGAACAGTAGGCACGTTTGTGCGCTTATGCACGCCCCTTATAGTCCTCTTAGGAATGGGGTGAGGTCAATAGTAGAAAGGTTTTGGTTAAAGCTTTTAGGATTGTGGGAAGAGACCACAGAGTCAGGTAAAGCACTGATGATTCTGTTGCAGAAGTCATATTTTCTGCAATCTAGATTAAAGCAGTTGACATTAAGTTTAAATCTATTGGTTGCCCTTGTATTATTGCAATTAAAGCTGAAGTAGTCTTTGACAGGAAGGACATTACAATAGATGATTCTGTGAGTTAAACTTAGGTCTTGTCGAAGGCGACGGAGTTCCAAGTTTTCTAAGCCTAGGATTTCAAGTCTGGTGGGATAAGGTATTTTGTTGTTTTCAGAGGAATGGAGAACTCTTCTTGTAAAATATTTCTGGACACGTTCAATTGTATTGATGTCAGAGATGTGGTGAGGGTTCCAAACAGGTGAGCTGTATTCTAGAATTGGTCTAGCAAATGTTTTATATGCTCTGGTTAGTAGTGTGGTGTTTTTGGAAAAGAAGCTACGCAAAATTAGGTTTACAACTCTTAGAGCTTTTTTGCTATGTAGTTGCAGTGGGCTTTGGCACTTAGATCATTTGACATGAAAACTCCAAGGTCTTTAACGGGATGGGGGTCGTCTGTAAGGTAATGTCCATCTAGTATGTACTTAGTTTTAGAGTTCTTTTTCCTATATGTAAGACTGAGCATTTGCTGGTTGAAATTTGAGCTGCCAATTTTAGACCAAGCGTTAGATGGTCAAGGTCGTTTTGAATGATAGAAGTGTTGTCTGTGGTGTTAAATAGTTTGACATCACAGCAAAGAGAACACAATTACTTGAGATATGGTCACAAAGATCATTAATGTATAGAATAAAGAGTGTTGGTCCAAGGACGCTGCCTTGAGGAACGCCACTCTTGACAGGAACAGGATTTGATAAAGCATTGCCAATTTTGACCACTTGTTGTCTGTTAGACAGAAAAGCAGATATCCATTTGTGGAGGGGTCCTGAGATGCCATAGGATGTTAGTTTAAGGAGAAGTTTATCGTGTACTACTGAGTCAAAAGCTTTGCAGAAGTCTATGTAGATTGCATCTATTGATTTGCCTTGATCTAGATTTGAAGTCCATATGTTTTTGCAGTGGAGAAGTTGTAAGTTACATGATAACTTTTTCCTGAAACCAAATTGTTTGTTGGAGAGTAGGTTGTTAGTTTCTAAGTGTGAGGTAATGGATTGATTGATGATAGATTCCATGACTTTGCAGGTGACGAGCAAAGGGAGATCGGTCTGTAGTTTCGACTAAGCTGGGGTCTCCTTTTGAAGATGGGGATGACTGTGGCTAGTGACCAAAGTTTGGGAAGAGAACTGGTAGTGAAAGCTTTATCAAAGATAATACTTAGGGGTTCAGCTATATTAATGGAAAGTTTTTTTAAGAAATATGCACATAGTCCATCGGGTCCAACAGAAAGTGATGGTTTTAAGTTGTGAAGAGCTTTACCAACGTTGTCTTCTGTGAAATCTATATGAGTTAAATTTTCTTAGTCTCCTAATCTAGATTGAAACATTTCCAGGGTGTAAGAACATAATTTTGAGCATGCAATGAGAACAACTTCATCCTAGAAAAACATCAAAATGGAACTTTTCCAGATGACCTCCAAGGTATAATTATTGATACTATGCATCTGCTATCTATGTTTATTGTGTTACTATAGTTACATTGGTTATTGTTTTATCTGATTTTATCTCTCTAATGTTAGCTTATTTTGTTTATCTGCTTGTAAACTACTGTAAATCAGCCTGATTTAGTGATATGCAAATATAATGTAATGTAGTCATAATACCCACTAATAAGCATAACACAATCATCATAGTTTGTGTATATATGTGCAAACATGCTAGATTCCAATTACGTGGCTTATTAACTAACTATAGGTTTATAACCCCAAGAAGATATTTTACTGGAAATGATAAGCTATGACTCAAATATTGAAACCTCAAAGAAAACTGAAATAAACACAAGTAGCCTGTGATGTAGTTCCAACAACTTTTAACAGTCTAAAGAATATTCTTTATAAAGAAGAATGGATTGTCTTTATGATTGACTTTCCTTCATTCCAACAGGGAGTAACTGCTGATCTATAAAGAGGGAAGTATTTTATAATGGATGTGGGGACAGGAATTGTCCATGAGTTTTTGCTTTATGACATAATCAATAACGGATAAATCTGAGTGACTGCATTTAGTTTAAATGTGTATGCAGACATTAGCATAAACCTATACTGGCTAAATAATCATATTCCAACTGGATAAAATTTTGATTTGAGAAACTGTTATTTGAGTTAAAGTATATATTTTATAAAATAAATATATAAAATATATATTTACTAACCTATACAAGGTTGACCACAATTACAAATCTCTCTACACCTTCCAAGCAATCAAACTGATATCACAGTGAAAATCTAATTTTTTTTTCTCTCTTGCTTCATCACATCTAGTTATGTTGCAGCACTTCTTGTTTTTCTTCATTGCATTACTCAGACCTGATGAAACTATGAAGCAAAATGAGAAATCTGGCTATAATTTTATATGCAACACTCTGCTTCAGACCTTTATTCTCCTATGATTTGGTTCAGTGGCCTGAAAAAGTGAACATTTTTCTGTCAATGTTTTAGTTTGCTCGCAGATTTATGTATGTTTCAAATAAACACAGTGATTCAGCAGATAACTCTTCTGCTATCTCTATATTGTGCACTTCAAAACCTTTAATTATGTAGAGAGAGGGGGGAAGAGAGAGAATGCAAGACGTATATTAAATTTTTTAAGATGAAAGATGAAAATTAACAGTACTAAAATTTAGGATGAGGAGAGAAGAAAAAGGGAAGTAAGAAAAGAAAAAAGGCAAACCAGCAGAAAAAAGAAAAAGAAATTATTTCCGATTTTTTTTTTACAGCAGTTATAAGCATAAATGAAAATTACCGGTAAGTTCTTACTTTATGGTTATAGTATTCCTTACATTTTGGAAGTTATGTAGTAACAATACCTCATTTTTTAAAAAAAAAAAATTCTTTAAGATTGTTGTTCTCTTTATTTTGAGTTCCCAGTCACGAAATTCCAATATCTCGCAATAAGTTAGACATTTGTGTTCGCCTATTATTTCTCATGTATAAAATGCTTCTTCTGCAGAGAAACAGGAAGATATTTTAAGACACAATCTAGGTTTATATGTGTTCCATATTTTCAGTATTGATGTATAAAAAATAACTTCTAAAGTGTACATTTCTTTAGCTTTATCATACCATAAACATCCATGCCACCCAAATCTCAAGTCATGCTTTTCTAATTTCAAAAACCTTTTGTTTCTCAACAACATCCATTATTTCATGCAAACTAAACAGCAAACTACAAAATATAATTTCTAATCAGGTGAACCAAATCCTCTTCTTTCTTTTATATATTGTAGCACCCTACAGTTAACTCATGTTTTTTCGCTACCACACAAATTTAGATATACAGTATTTTTCTGCCATTGTTTAATTGGTACATCAGATGTCAAAGCAAATATTGTCTGAAACAAAAATAAAATTCTAGACAAAACAGTCAACTTAATCACAGAAATTCACCACAACAATAACAACTGTGTTTTCTCCCATCTTATCGTATCTTTTCTTTTAATTCATTCCAAAACTTAACATAATTATTTTGAAATAGCATACACTTCATATTTGTCATATTGATATTGGTATTAAATCTTCTTCTTGATTTTAAAGTTCATTTTATTCATCAATTTTATTTGATCTTATATGTTTATACTTTTGTCAACATCTTTGTATTCAGTTGTTATCTTAAAACCTGCAATTGCATTAAATTCTTTCAATTTTACCATTAATGCTTTAATTCTGTTTAAAGGAAATTATAATTTTTAAAACCAAATGATCTACAAAAGTCTCTTTTTTAATGTTTTAATCCTCTCAACTTCTCTTATGTCTCTATTCAATATTTCTAAGTGTAAAATAAAAGAAGAGACAATAGACAACCTTGTCTTGTTCCTTTTTTGTATCTCAGGTGGCTTAATTAAATCTCCATTATTAATTACTTGTGCCTTCTGTGAAGTATATATCAATTGTATCCACATTAAAAACAATTCTTTCCAAAGTTCATACTTCATGAAATTTTAAATAAATTTTTAAATAGAAAGTCCAGTTCAAATTATTGAAAGCTTTATCTGGATCCCAAAACAAGTAATGCAACTTATTTTTCATTAAGCTGTTTAAAATATTTTAAAATATGCAGCACAGTTTTAACGTAAGAGTTACTTTCCATGAAATAGACAACTATATAAATTTGATCAATCAATCAATCAATCAATAATTTTGTAGCTATCTTTTGGGCAAAAACCTACATAGGTCTTTATAAATAAATTCCTGTAAAATCATTTTCAGTCTATCTGGATCCTTCTGAATAATGTAAAATCATTATTAAGTAGTGATATTTTTCTATTGTTTTTTGTCAAAATTAAATCCTGTCCTTCCTTGAGCATTAAATGTTCTATGAAATTCACTGTGTTTTGCAAAGGTTTTAAAATTTCATCTTCATAGTGAAAATCTTTTATTTGGATACTGAATGGGATGGCTTCTAAAATTTAGCAGTAATGTCAACAGTAATCTTCCTCAGTCTGGTGCCCTTCACATTTGTGTACAGCCTTGGTATTTTAGAAATGAGAGTCCAATTGGCAATGGGCAATAATCTATACAAGGAGAAAGCAAACAATAATAATGAACAAAGAGTACAATCTAGCCAAAACATCCTGATTATACATCATAGCAGAATACCAAATCTTTAGGAGCACCCTGCCTCTGGATATGCTTTATTTATTTGCAACAGTTAACACATCTCCACTGAAATCAATGAGACCTCAAATCAGGAGACTGTGAGTCCTACCTTAATTTGAAAGAGAACTGGGTGACTTTGGGCCTGTCACTTTCTCTCAGTCCAAATCACTTCCCAGCATTGTTGTAGGGAAAATAGGGGAAGGAAAGAGTACTAGGTATGTTAACTATCTTAAGTTGATTATAAAAATAATAATAAAGGGAGGTTTAAAATGGGCGTTGGCTTACCTGAACGCCCCTTCTAGGAGAGGGGGAAACGGCGGTCAGATTGGGGAAAATCCTCTGGCTTGCCGTAGGACCGAGTCTGCAGAAACTTTTAGTAGCTCCGCCTCCTGTAGCCTTCCAGCTTTTCGGCGAGGAGTTGACTGCAGACTGGAGTGTCGTGCTGAAATGAGAAAGAATTAGTGGTCCCCCACCCCGACGGTCCCAATCCTCAGTCGCCCGACTGCATAGGAGGATGACCGCTTCTCTCCAGAAGGGGCGTTCAGGAAAGCCAACCCCCTTCCTCATTGTCGGGGGAAACGGCGGTCAGATTGGGGACATACCCAAGCTTGAAGTCCACACGGGTGGGAGGAGGCCGAATGAGTCATGCCGAAACTTCGTGAATTGCCTGAAGCACTCGTCGCCCAAGCTAACGAGAGCTAAAATCCTCAAAACTGGAGTTCTCCTCCTCATCATCTGTTTGTCCAAACAGAGCTTCAGCTACTTCAGCTTCTGTGATGTTATCCGCATATACGTTGTCGCCATCACTGAGTTCACAGTCGCCATCATCACTGCTGTCACTCTCATACAATGCGCTGTCTTCACTGCCATCCATAGCATTACTAATGCCACATTTCTTGAAGGCACGTTGCACCATGTCCTCTGGAATATCTTCCCATGCATCACGAACCCACTGTGCTATTAGTTCTATGTCTGGCTTTCTCAGATTTCCAACTTTTGTCAGACGAGCTTGACCAGATGTCATCCATTCATGCCACATCCTTCGCACATGGTCCTTGAAAGGTTTATTTAAACTGACATCTAGGGGCTGCAATACAGATGTAAGCCCACCTGGAATAACGGCCAAAGTGACTTGAGATGACTTTGCCAATTTTTATGTCATCAGATGTGTGGGCTCTGAACATATCCCAAACTAACAGTGATCTTCTAGTCCAGTCCCCACTCCTCAAGCAAGAGATCCTATACTGTTTCAGACAAAGGATTGTCCAGTCTGTTCTTTAAAAACCCTCCAGGAATGAAGTGTCCAATAAGGTTCAAATTGCAAGTACCGGTAGTCCTCAATTTAAGACTGCAATTGAGCCCAAAACATTGTTTTGTTATTTTTCCCTAACCGTGTATGTATCCCCCTGCCCCCCATTTTACGTCAGGCTGCCATCAAAGCGAAGCACGGCTGAATATTATTATTATTATTATTATTATTATTATTATTATTATTATTATTATTATTATTATTATTATTATTATTATCATTATCATCATCATCATCATCATTATTATTATTATTATTATCATTATCATTATTATCATTATTATCATCATCATTATTATTATTATTATTATTATTATCATTATCATTATTATCATTATCATCATCATTATTATTATTATTATTATTATCATTATCATTATTATCATTATCATCATCATTATTATTATTATTATTATTATCATTATTATTATTATTATTATATGATGATGATGATTTTTTTGCATTGGACAGAGCGAGCTTCAGTTTACCAAACTTTGTATCTTTTAATGAAACGTGTTAGTCTGGAAGGGACTGTTTGAACTCACAAAACACTTGCAACTTTTAGTTCCGTGCTGAGGATTTTGGAAAGCAGCCCAGCAATATTTATTTATTGCTCGGACTGCTCTTATTTTCACTCCCTTTCTTTCTTTTCCTTCCTCCTCCTCCTTCTCTGCCTCTCTTCGTCCCCCACCTCCCGGGATCCTTGCGGGTCGAAGGTTCTGCCCTGCCTTACACCAGCCGCCCACCTATGCCAAGGTCTCCTGGCTCTTTCGCCTCTGTAAGCAGCGGCTTCTCGGCAGCGTCGCCCCCTCCCTCCATGGATCGGCTCCTTCCCCAGCACTGAAGGCATCCTTAGGAATACACCTCCACCTCCAGGAAAATAAAAGAGGCAGAGAAGGTAAATCGCCCGCCCGTTCGGAAAGGAAGGAGAGGACTCCAATGGAAGAAGGGAGGAGAATTACCAATAACAAACACAAAGCGCTGGGTTAGAGGTGCCTTGTCATGTACAAGGAGATCAGAGAGGGCAACCACCATGAAACAATAATCAGACTCAAAACGGGCTGCTTATTTGCCATTTGCTCTGGGTAGAACGGGTTTTTTTTAAAAAATTGGTTTGGAGAAGGAAAGCTAATTTGCTGATCTGCGAGGGTCGGTTTCTTTTGCCTCCTTCTTCTTCCTCCTCCTTCTTCCCACCCTAGCTTGCAATGCCCCCATCTCCTCCTCCTCCTCCTCCTCCTGCCCCTCTCGGGGAGAAATTGTTTGTTCTTGCCGTATTTCTCCGCTTTCCAAGAGGCTTTTCTTTTCACCTCTTTCTCCCCACCTCCCCAATTTCCATAGGGGAAAAAACCCTGGGGAAAACTTGGCAAAAATAAAATAAAATAAAAAGTACTGAGTGCAAATGTTTTTTTATACTGTAGTTGGAGTTTTCCACGTTTCTTTCACATTCAAGGCAGCATTCTCCCCATCCTCGCTGCTTTTCCAAAACATGCTTTGAAACCTTTGCATTTTATTGGGATGTATTCGTGACAACGCCCCTCCGCCCCTCCGAGGCGAGAGGAGGGCAGTAAGAGGAGGCGAGAGTGACAAACAAATAAAGAGAGTTCTTCTCGCCTTGGCGTTGTCACCCTCGCCTCCTCTCCAGCCGAAATTGAGTGCGGCGGCAGTGGGGGTGGGTGGGTGGGTGGGGAGGCCGCCGTGAAGTGCCGGCTGGGGAGCCGGGATTGAAGTGCCGGCATGCTTTGCCAGCTCGGCCGGCTCGCTTTGGGCGGCTGGCCTCCGGCGTTTTCTTCCGCCGCTTTTGATGGCGGCGGCGGCGGTGGTCGGCGGAGGCGGAGGGGCGTTGACATTTCGCCTCTCACTCGCCCTCCTCTTGCCCGCAGTGGGGGCGGAGGCGTTGTCACCCTCGCCTCCTCTCCAGCCGAAATTGAGTGCGGCGGCAGAGGCCGCCGTGAAGTGCCGGCTGGGGGCCCAGGAGCCAATCCCGGGCTCCCCAGCCGGCACTTCACGGCGGCCTCCCCACCCCACTGCCGCCGCACTCAATTTCGGCTGGAGAGGAGGCGAGGTGACAACGCCAAGCGAGAAGAACTCTATTTGTTTGTCACTCTCGCCCTTGGAGGCGGAGGCGTTGTCACCCTCGCCTCCTCTCCAGCCGAAATTGAGTGCGGCGGCAGAGGCCGCCGTGAAGTGCCGGCTGGGGAGCCTGGGATTGGCTCCCGGGCTCCCCAGCCGGCACTTCACGGCAGCCTCCCCACCCCACTGCCGCCGCACTCAATTTCGGCTTCGAGGAGGCGAGGTGACAACGCCAAGCGAGAAGAACTCTCTTTATTTGTTTGTCACTCTCGCCCTTGGAGGCGGAGGCGTTGTCACCCTCGCCCTCCTCTCCAGCCGAAATTGAGTGCGGCGGCAGGGGAGGCCGCCGTGAAGTGCCGGCTGGGGAGCCGGGATTGGCTCGGGCTCCCCAGCCGGCACTTCACGGCGGCCTCCCCACCCCACTGCCGCCGCACTCAATTTCGGCTTCGAGGAGGCGAGGTGACAACGCCCCTCCGCCCCTCCGAGGGCGAGAGGAGGACGAGTGAGAGGGGGGCGAAAATGTCGAACGCCCCCTCCGCCCCCCGCCCCCTCCGCCGACCACCGCCGCCGCCGCCATCAAAAAGCGGCGGAAGAAAACGCCGGAGGCCAGCCGCCGCCCCAAAACGGGCCGGCCGAGCTGGCAAAGCATGCCGGCAGCATTTGGGCTCGTCCTGCCGGCCCAGCTGTTCCCGAGGGCAAAAAACCCTCTCCCTGGGTCGGCTCTGCAAGGGTAGACTCGAGTATAAGCCGAGGGGGCGTTTTTCAGCACAAAAAACGTGCCGAAAAACTCGGCTTATACTCGAGTATATACGGTATTTACTAACCTATACAAGGTTGACCACAATTACAAATCTCTCTACACCTTCCAAGCAATCAAACTGATATCACAGTGAAAATCTTATTTTTTTTTCTCTCTTGCTTCATCACATCTAGTTATGTTGCAGCACTTCTTGTTTTTCTTCATTGCATTACTCAGACCTGATGAAACTATGAAGCAAAATGAGAAATCTGGCTATAATTTTATATGCAACACTCTGCTTCAGACCTTTATTCTCCTATGATTTGGTTCAGTGGCCTGAAAAAGTGAACATTTTTCTGTCAATGTTTTAGTTTGCTCACAGATTTATGTATGTTTCAAATAAACATAGTGATTCAGCAGATAACTCTTCTGCTATCTCTATATTGTGCACTTCAAAACCTTTAATTATGTAGAGAGAGGGGGGAAGAGAGAGAATGCAAGACGTATATTAAATTTTTTAAGATGAAAGATGAAAATTAACAGTACTAAAATTTAGGATGAGGAGAGAAGAAAAAGGGAAGTAAGAAAAGAAAAAAGGCAAACCAGCAGAAAAAAGAAAAAGAAATTATTTCCGATTTTTTTTTACAGCAGTTAAAGCATAAATGAAAATTACCGGTAAGTTCTTACTTTATGGTTATAATATTCCTTACATTTTGGAAGTTATGTAGTAACAATACCTCATTTAAAAAAAAAAAAAATCTTTAAGATTGTTGTTCTCTTTATTTTGAGTTCCCAGTCACGAAATTCCAATATCTCGCAATAAGTTAGACATTTGTGTTCGCCTATTATTTCTCATGTATAAAATGCTTCTTCTGCAGAGAAACAGGAAGATATTTTAAGACACAATCTAGGTTTATATGTGTTCCATATTTTCAGTATTGATGTATAAAAAATAACTTCTAAAGTGTACATTTCTTTAGTTTTATCATACCATAAACATCCATGCCACCCAAATCTCAAGTTATGCTTTTCTAATTTCAAAAACCTTTTGTTTTCAACAACATCCATTATTTTATGCAAACTAAACAGCAAACTACAAAATATAATTTCTAATCAGGTGAACCAAATCCTCTTCTTTCTTTTATATATTGTAGTACCCTACCGTTAACTCATGTTTTTTCGCTACCACACAAATTTAGATATACAGTATTTTTCTGCCATTGTTTAATTGGTACATCAGATGTCAAAGCAAATATTGTCTGAAACAAAAATAAAATTCTAGACAAAACAGTCAACTTAATCACAGAAATTCACCACAACAGTAACAACTGTGTTTTCTCCCATCTTATCGTATCTTTTCTTTTAATTCATTCCATAACTTAACATAATTATTTTGAAATAGCATACACTTCATATTTGTCATATTGATATTGGTATTAAATCTTCTCCTTGACTTTAAAGTTCATTTTATTCATCAATTCTATTTGATCTTATATGTTTATACTTTTGTCAACATCTTTGTATTCTGTTGTTATCTTAAAACCTGCAATTGCATTAAATTCTTTCAATTTTACCATTAATGCTTCAATTCTGTTTAAAGGAAATTATAATCTTTAAAACCAAATGATCTGCAAAAGTCTCTTTTTTTAATGTTTTAATCCTCTCAACTTCTCTTATGTCTCTATTCAATATTTCTAAATGTAAAATAAAAGAAGAGACAATAGACAAGCTTGTCTTGTTCCTTTTTTGTATCTCAGGTGGCTTAATTAAATCTCCATTATTAATTACTTGTGCCTTCTGTGAAGTATATATCAATTTTATCCACATTAAAAACAATTCTTTCCAAAGTTCATACTTCATGAAATTTTAAATATTTTTTTAAATAGAAAGTCCAGTTCAAATTATTGAAAGCTTTATCTGGATCCCAAAAACAAGTAATGCAACTTATTTTTCATTAAGCTGTTTAAAATATTTTAAAATATGCAGCACAGTTCTAACATAAGAGTTATTTTCCATGAAATAGGCAACCATATAAATTTGATCGATCAATCAATCAGTCAATCAATCAATCAAGCAAGCAAGCAATAATTTTGTAGCTATCTTTTGGGCAAAAACCTACATAGGTCTTTATAAATAAATTCCTGTAAAATCATTTTCAGTCTATCTGGATCCTTCTGAATAATGTAAAATCATTATTAAGTAGTTATATTTTTCTATTGTTTTTTGTCAAAGTTAAATCCTGTCCTTCCTTGAGCTTTAAATATTCTATGAAATTCACTGTGTTTTGCAAAGGTTTTAAAAGTTCATCTTCGTAGTGAAAATCTTTTATTTGGATACTGAATGGGATGGCTTCTAAAATTTAGCAGTAATGTCAACAGTAATCTTCCTCAGTCTGGTGCCCTTCACATTTGTGTACAGCCTTGGTATTTTAGAAATGAGAGTCCAATTGGCAATGGGCAATAATCTATAGAAGGAGAAAGCAAACAATAATAATGAACAAAGAGTACAATCTAGCCAAAACATCCTGATTATACATCATAGCAGAATACCAAATCTTTAGGAGCACCCTGCCTCTGGATATGCTTTATTTATTTGCAACAGTTAACACATCTCCACTGAAATCAATGAGACCTCAAATCAGGAGACAGTGAGTTCTAGTCCTACCTTAATTTGAAAGAGAACTGGGTGACTTTGGGCCTGTCACTTTCTCTCAGTCCAAATCACTTCCCAGCATTGTTGTAGGGAAAATAGGGGAAGGAAAGAGTACTAGGTATGTTAACTATCTTAAGTTGATTATAAAAATAATAATAAAGGGAGGTTTAAAAACTCTTTTAAACAGTTCTTCAGCCTGACTTTATAATGTCAAAGAATGATCCCCAGTGGTTTAAACTGGAGCAACTCATGTTGAGTGAGAGTGTCATTGTCTTTTAAGTTAATGATATTATCCTATTTTCCAGTTTTCATTAGAAAATAAAAATCAATCAAAGACATCAGAGAATTTGAGCATGTCTTTATCAACTGCTTTCATGCACTGCTATAATGTAAATTTGTTGCTTTAGGGTCCTGGCACAAAATTTGATATGTGCACATTTTACTCTGGAATACGGAACATGGTGTTGGCAACGTAAACTCTTCTGTTTTTAGTTCCACAAGAGGCAATATGTGTTTTGGTAAAATAACGGCAGCAAATTTGCCCTCGCCTTTGATAAAAGGACAATTCTTTGGGGAAGCAAATTTAATGCAGGACATTAAGTAAACTGATGCTGCCATTAGTGCAAATGTCAAGTTCATTATAGCAGATGTTTCAGCTGAAGATTGCTACACATAAAATCACAGAGCAAATGTGCGGTGCAACCACCATTTTATTTAATGTCTGCTTCAATGCCCCAAAGAGTCAATCAGAATCATCTGTTCATGTAATTACCACATTGTTATGTAACAAAGCAAGATATTTGGTTGAAGCATTCATAACAAGTCGGATTCTAAGCTCTTGCTAATCATTTTTATCACCCCTCTGGTATAGGAAAAAATGCTTATGAATCACATAACACAATTTTATTGCTAATGCCGTTAAGAATCCAAAGACAGTGGAGATCTTCTTACAAATTATCCAGATTGTGACAATGATTCTACAACAAAAGTGTGTGTGTGGGGGGGAGAGAATGCCTGACCATGTGTTGGATTTTTAATGCAGTTTATCAACCTGTTAATATAACGAAACTTAACCTGTTACAGCAGTAGTTCTCAACCTTAGAAACCTTACTGTGGAACTACTAGAATTCCACAGCCAGCTTTTACCCATAGGAAGTGTTTTTGAACTGAATTGTTTTTTTTTTTAAGTTTTATTGGAATTTATTTTTAAATATACATCAATATATAGCTCAGGCAGTAGAGAAGCCTGTTATTAGAACACAGAGCCTGCAATTACTGCAGGTTCAAGCCCGGCCCAAGGTTGACTCAGCCTTCCACCCTTTATAAGGTAGGTAAAATGAGGACCCAGATTGTTGGGGGGGCAATAAGTTGACTTTGTAAAAAAATATACAAATAGAATGAGACTATTGCCTTATACATTGTAAGCCGCCCTGAGTCTTCGGAGAAGGGCGGGGTATAAATGTAAACAAAAAAAAATAATCAATACATGAACAGTGTGGCCTCTGGATATAATTCATTTTGATACAAATATAAATAACAGTATTAATAATATTTTTTACATTAATCAAACTTATATAATCCTAGTATTAATATACATGTTTGTTTTAAAGTAGTTATTCAATATTTCATTGTTCCATTTTAATACCAATGGTAATATTATTTAAGCATAATACCATCTTTTAACCTCTAATATTTCCATCTAATTATTGTTTATATTCTATTACATAAAAATTATATATGCTAATATTCCTCCTAGATTTCTTATATCTACCTGTATTCTAGCTTCTAGTCAGGTCACCATTACTTATCCTAATATTAATACACATGGTTATATTAAGACATAGTCCTTTATTATTTGGTTATTCAATATTTCAATAGGCCATTCTAGTGTCAATCATCATATTATTTAGACATACATAATAATACCATCTTTCAACTCCAATCTTTCCATCTAGCTAATACTTTATATAAAAGTGTGTATTTTATTTCTACTTCTATTCTAGTTTTTCATCACACTATCATTATATTAGAAAAGAAAAGAAATCCTTTCTATCCATCATCTTTTGCCTGTTTTAATAATTCAATTCTTATTCGTTTTTTAGCTTGCCTCCCATATTCCTCTCTTGGATCTCTGTCTCTATCTTTACCATTCAGTCTGAATATTTCTCCCATCTCTATCCTCCTAAACTGCCAGGTCTCCAGAGTGTCTCCCTTTCAAAAGTATCTTCCAGTTTATCTGATTCCATTTTAAATCTCTTAAAGTATCTTTCCCTTGGTTTATTTCATTAGTCATTATTATCTTTATCATCTTCTCATCTTCTTGGTTTATTTGGTGATTTGTCTGTTCTAACTTTTCCTCTGTTCTTTCTGTTATCTCCTGTCTTTCCTGGACTCTTTGATGTTTATTAATTATTAGTTGTAGGATATTTTCCATTTTCCCATTCATACCTTGCAATAGGTTCTTTATCTCTCTGTAATTGTCATAGCATCCCTAATGCTTTGAAACATCAACACTATTTCTCCTGAAAACCCACTAATCTCCCCTTGGTGGAGCATTTTGTCTTATTTTAATAAGTCCCACTCTTACTCAACAGTCTAAAAATAATATATTCAAATCTGATGTTGCTCTTCAGAAAGTTCAATAATCATAGTTCAACACATCTCAGAGTTATTAATCCATTCTATTTAAATAGTCCAGGCATCTTTCCAAACCTAAAAAGTCACTTTACTTTCTTTAAGAGTCTTCCTTATTCTTCCTGAGTCTCCAATAATCATTAAGTAGATATTTATAGAACAGTAAGTCACCACAATCTTCCAGGTGGATATTATTTATTTCTCTTATCAAAAAATCAAAAATTTTCCCAGGCTTGTAGGAGTATGTGACATTTTCCATCAGTATATGGTATATGGTGCCATCAGCTTAGGTTTCAGTTTTGTTTCAAGTCTAACAGATTGGTTAATCCAAATTTTAATTCAATTTATGGAAGCAGAATTGGCTATTCAAGTAGATAGTTGCAGCATTTTATAATGCCTTTCCAAAACAAACCTACCCAGTTTGACAGTCCAATTTTCTATATTTTTTAAAAAAGTTTTTAGCTTTTCTTCCCTTAATTCCTTTCTTTCGGGTCTAGGATTTTTCACTCAATGGTTGTTCACCGCTTTAACAGATAGTTCGAAGCATCTCTTTTCCTGGATTTTCTCTCTTTTCCCCCCCTTTTAAATAGGGATCTAAATAAAAAAGGAATCTTCTCACCCAGCTCTAGTCACTGTTCATCTACACTGCTCCTGCAATTTCTTTGTTGCGTTGGCTGTTCCAGCTTAATGGCAGCCATGATGACTGCCTCTTCTTCTCATTGTGGATGACAGTGATGAAGTCCTGAGTTGAGTAGAAGAGTTGATGTTCTCTGCAACCTGCAGGACGCCCTTCTACTCTTCACCACCCCTACAGAGTGGCTTTAGCTCCTTTTGAGGCCCTCCAACAGAGAGAGCTCAGCACGGGGGCACAGAGACCCACTCTTTATGTCCAATCTCGCAAGGACATCAGCCAGAAGTCAGAACTGAATTGTTTTAATAAGAGATGCCTCCATGAAATTAATTCACATCAAGTTCATCAAGTAAAATAAAAGGGGGGAAGAGCATCCTAACCTATAGCAAGCTTCTAAAAAGATAAAATTATACAACATATCTTCCGCACCCGATTTATGTCCTAAATTTTCCACAAATAAATTAAAAATTGTGCGGTCTAAGAACACACAAGTAGAGAGCTTTAGTTTATTCACAGAATCTATTTTAAAATACCATGTTCTGGCATATCTATGCTTTAACAAGTTTTAATACAAGCTGTTTGTTTTTGATTCAATATGATGTTGAATGGCTTGCATTTTATGCAAATTAGCCTAATGTGATCTGTTAATCAAAATCCATGGTTTGGTGTTTGTTATGTGTGACTATAACCTTCATGCTGTAGCAAAATAAAAATAATAAAAATTATTATAAAATATTGTACAAAAATAGTTTAAATATAACATTTCTTATCCTTCACATTTTAGTTCCGGATATTATCCATTTCATCGTTAAAGATCATCCATAATGGTTTAGGAGACTATGGAAGATATAGTGGCTTTATTCCCTCTCTATATTCTGATTCTTTTCCTTCAACAAATACACAAATCACTTCAGGACTGCCTCTTTCAAATGGAATTGATCCATCCATCATACTCCTAACAGATTAAGATACGGATAATCCCTCATTTTCAAGTTTTGATCCTGTCAGAGGAAACAGTCTGCCTCCCGAGGCCAGTCTGGGATCTACTCTACCTTGATGATTTTGTAAGACTATTTAAGATTGAGTTGTTTCAGAAATCAGAATGTCTTCAGGGAGTAAGGTAGTAGTCACTCTCGGCATGGATTAGGGGATTATTATTTTTGTTCTTTTTACTACTAACCAATGAGAATGATTGAATTTCTGGAAATAGACAAGTTTGACAAATCAATGGATCCTGTGTTTTGAAGGAACATACATTTTGTACAAACTATAGTTTGTCTAATTTAGAAAACTTATTTTAAAAAAGTGGTTTACTTAAAAAAGAACAAAAGGAATAGGAAAAGAGAAGAGAAGGGGAAAATCTCTGATTTTTCAAGTTTGCTTTTGTCTGTCTGTGGAAGAGAAAGAGGGAAGAGACTTTTGAACTGACCTTATGAAACAGAATATCTTAGTTGTATGTGATTCCTGGTTGGAAACGTTTATGATGGTTTCTTCCAGTTATAGAAGTTTCCAAGAATTTTGTAGACTTTGGCTATGCTTAATATTTATCAAGTAAATGGTTTTACATTGCATAATACATGTAAAGTAAAGAGTGATACTTTACAGAGGTGTAAAACTGGTGGTCCACGGGCCAGATGTGTCATGCACAGGCCACACCCACCCAGCTCCACAAAAGGAAAAAAGTCACGATACATCATGTGACATCAACATGATCCGGCAAGTTTGACACCCATGCTTTAAAAGCACCCACAACAGCTAGAGCACTATTAGGATGAACACTTGATTGTCTCCATTCTTCCTGGTAGCCCTCATTCTGTAACATACATACTGCTTTTAAACATTTTCCTTCTTGTTTTAGTGGGCACACAAAATAAACTATATGCTTCTTTGAATCCTAATTTTTTTTTTATTTAAACCTGCCAGATTTAGTTTTATTGAATAAACATAAACTATATAAATAACAAATATGCAAACATGTTACTATTTATTTATTTCACTTTATTTAGAAAATTTGTATGATCATCCATCTTATTTATTTATTTATTTATTTTTCGTATTTTTATACCGCCCTATCTCCCTAGGGACTCAGGGCGGTTCACAGCCAGATAAAAATATACATATAAATACAAAAATAAAACATCCATTAAAAAACTTATTACAAATGGCCGAATAATTAAAAATGACAATACAAATAATAAAATCCCCATTAAAACCAATTTGAATTTAAAATCTAGTCCAGTCCTGCGCAAATAAATAGATGTGTCTTAAGCTTGCGGCGAAAGGTTCGAAGGTCAGGAAGTTGGCGGAGTCCTGGGGGATGCTCGTTCCAGAGGGTGGGGGCCCCCACAGAGAAGGCCCTTCCCCTGGGTGTCGCCAGCCGACGGCACCCTGAGGAGTCCCTCCCTGTGAGAGTGCACGGGTCGGTGAGAGGTATTCGGTAGCAGCAGACGGTCCCGTAAGTAACCCGGCCCTATGCCATGGAGCGCTTTGAAGATAGTTAACAAAACCTTGAAGCGCACCCGGAAGGCCACAGGTAGCCAGTGCAGTCTGTGCAGGAGAGGTGTCACATGGGAGCGGTGTCACATGGGAGCCACTGCACAGGAGAGGTGTCACATGGGAACCATCTTAACTGTGGGTGATTAACAACTAATGTCAAACACCACAACCAAAAAGTTAAAAAATAATCTGAATTTTGATCATGTGACCATGAATATGCTGCAACAGTCATAAATGTGAAAAACGGTCATGTCAATTTTTTCAGTGCTATTGTAACTTTGAATGGTCACTAAATGAATAGTTGTAACTCAATGGTTGTAACAGTTGTACCTGTATATTGGGATAACATCCTTAACCTAGAGGGGGAAAAGCCAGATCTTGACAAGCTTCTGGAAAGTCAAAAGAAACAAGGACTTCTGAATCTCAGATATTAGAGTTAGGGCTAGAATCTTATATGTTTGTAATCTATTTTAAATTCCCCTCAGAAAGTCTGATTTGAAAAGTGGCAGACCCATAAAGCCTACCAACTTGAAATTTGCCACGTATGTTCCTCTTGGCTTCTAAGTGCTCGCTAAGAAAGGATTTTTTGAAATGACCATCATAACATTAGTATTTCCTATATTATGATTAACACACTCTGATGCTAAGGAGTTCTCCAACCCCTTCCCACCTGAAAAGAAACCTGTTCCAAATGCAAAGCTCAAGCGGAGGACAGGAGTTTCACTTTCAGTTTTACTTTCGCAGCAGCAAGCAGTTTTACTACAGAACACTTGAGCTAAGCCATGGCCAGGCTTCTTCCTGTCTCCTTCTTGCTCACACAGCAAATACTGTTTGAGTTTCCAAACACCTCTCAACTCTCACACACTGACAGGATGCTAGCCAGATGAATACCGATGGATGTTGCAGGCTGGGACATTATACTCCGCCGCCTCCTCTGTTCCAATTGCCAGTTGCATTATGTTAACACACTCTGATGCTACGGAGTTACACATTCTACATTATATTTCAGGCTGTGTCAATTTATCAAGCCCAAGCACATAGTTTCATAGCGAAGCACAGGCATCCAGCTAGTTAGTATATAACTAACCATTTCTATAACCTACCAGGTTACTTTCTGCATTTGTTTCTTTTAGGTTCTTGCTTGTTCTCTTTACTTCTTCTGTGCACTGACTAGGAGCCCATTTCATGATTGGAATGGGAGTCCCTGGAAAGGAAACGCTGAGCTTCACAGCAAGAACTACAATAAGAGATATAACACAAAGCCTACAAAACCAATCTCAGGTTAGTAGACATGGGCATCTGAAGAGATTCTGAGAAAGCTGCATTGTATATGATTAATTCATGGGCAAGAGAAGGCACCTGTCAGAAGCAATAACGTGTGTATAAATACAGCATGAAGATGATTCGGTTGATTTTTTTTTCCCCCTTTCAGTTCTGTAATCTTCATTCTGTATTTTCTACACATGTGTTCTTTGGGAAGATCTGAGAGGAGAGCATGAGAGAGGCCTATTAAAACCTCCAGACTTACAGAAGAACAAGGGGAGATGAATCAGTTCGCCTGCGGCATTCAGACAAGGACTGCCAATTCCAAACCCAAACCCACTTCCCCACATACTTGTTTACCACCCACAATCAAGATCTGGTATCAACAGGAAAATATGCTGTTAAATGGGTATGGCATAGCTTTGCTGTTGCTAATGTATTGCATAAATGCATTTGATCCTTTGGGTTGTTTTTTTTAATATCATTTTCCGTTATTAAATAGCATCCCATAAATAGAGATATAACTTTAAAGTCTCCAAGAATTTCATTCTATACAGAAACTACAAAAGCAGGTTTCTTCTGTATGTTTCTCCTCACGGGCCTACAGATTGTGTGTGGAAAATTTTGTCAGCACATGGAAGTCAGGCCCTCCTTTACTATGCTGATTACATTTTCCTACTAAGCATAGCCAGGCCCCAATTTCATCATAGGAACAACAGGGGTTCTGCATTTTTTCTTTATTGGTAGATCAGATGGTGCTCTTCAGGGTGCTTTACTATTATTCTTTTGTGGTTTTGTATTTAAAATGCATTGAATCTCATGCTCTTATTTTGAAAACTGAAATATTACTTTCTAGGTTTGGAAACATTAACTATTTATGCCAACAGGCAAAAAGAAATCTATGCGTGGCTGTGAAAACGAACTGCACTGTTGTTAAACAACCTAAGCAAATTAATTTAAAGTATTAACGTTAAAAGCTTTATGGTTTTTTTTTCTTTACTTGAGAAAAGAACTGAAAAATGCTTTTTAGAGATCTTAAGTGCATTTTTTGAATTATTTTTTTCTACAAATGATAACGGAAGACTTTAAAATTCCAGGAAAATAAGGACTGTGGCTTTGGTCAAGCTAAATAAACATTTGTATCAGGGGTGAAATGTAGCAAGGGTGGTGGGTGGTTCGGAGAACCGGTAGGTAGCAAAAATCCCTGCCCGCCCCCGCCCATGCCCACCCAATCACCCAGTGGCCCACTTGCCGCTTCTTTCCGGCTCGCTCACTTTTCCCGCCCAAATGGTAGGAATAGGTTGTAAAAAATGCTTTTAAAAAGTTCTAAAAAAAGGCTCTGCGCCACAGCTGATCACCCTCTCCTGTGCACTGTTCTACTTACCTTCCTTCCCATGCCTCTGTTTGGTGCACACTGCGCGTGCACGCACTTCACATTTGGTGCATGGTGCGCAAAGTGCATGCGCGTATGCAGCATGCATTTGGTGCGCAAAGCACATGCGCAGCCAGCGAACCGGTACTAAACCAGTTCAGATTTCACCACTGATTTATATCTCTAGGATTGGTCTATCTTCTTGCCAACTTGGTACTCTTCTCTTTCTTCTACCCCATAAAAAACAACTGAGGATATAGTCATCGATACAACTTGTATAAACTCACTAAACTTGTGAGTTTAGTGCACTTTTTTTTCCAACTATTTTTTGAAAAACAATGGTCAATAACATTTGAAGTGAACTAGCTTTACGGAAGATCTAGGAAAAAATGGAAAAGATTCACATACACTAATATCTTCAGAACTGAAATCATATAATGCAAAAAAAAAGGACGCAAAGAAGTTCTTTCTTTTTTATTATATTGGAATTTAGTAGAACATTTGGGGCATATTGAACCCTGTTTAAAACTTTGTATACTGTAATCACCATTTTGCTGTGCATTTCAAACGGAAAAATTGTTATAAAACCATAGATGTGTAATTTTCTTTCTTAATGAACTGAAGAAAGGCTCACCCAGTAAACACAACTAAACTTATGGCTCTGTGGGTTAAGAATCTTCAAGTAGCAATTTGTTTAAAAAAGTAAACTCTTTCTTCACTGCAGTGATTAAAAAGCTGAAGTTTGGTCCAACCTCGAGTCTATAGACAGCAAAAAATCTATAAGTCAGTCAGTCAGTCAGTCAGTCAGTCCTGGGCCCTGTGACATTCAACATTTTATTAATCACTCAAAGAACCCCTCTTCTACTGTCACCTGATTCTTTACCAGGACCTATTTCTAGTCATCCTCCTTATGCCATTGAAGAATACCAAGTAGCAGAAAGAATACCAAGTAGCAAAAACACTCCAGTGGTTTACTTTGTGAAAATATTAACATACAGAACAACTTTCCAAAGTACTTAATTGTATTAACTTCAATGCACAGCAGACGGTCGCATTGCCTTCCCAATTCAAATCCTCCAGTGATCTTGCTCCAAAGTATACAATCCAATTACCATCCACATGTTCAGTCAAACATTATTTACATCATTTTTTTTTCAGATCAAACTGAAGGTTAATGTATTTCCAGCACATAATCAGCCTCCAGTTGAAACATGCAGAAAAATGTTTATCTATCTATCTATCTATCTATCTATCTATCTATCTATCTATCTATCTATCTATCTATCTACCTATCTACCTACCTACCTACCTACCAACCTACCTACCTACCTGACTTTGGGCAGCTTACTAACATTAATTAAATGAGAGATGTCTTCTAATTGTTTAGAACAACATACTGATAATTCATGACTATTGCATTAAGACTATACACTAAGTAGGAGCAATCTACAGAGGATATCCCACCAGTCACAAGAAGAAGTAAATTTACAAGCGGCATTAATGTAGGGGGATCAATTTTTGCATGCTTTGGCATTTTAGCTGTAGAACCCCAGCAGATCTTGCTATTCTACTTTGTTCCCAATTCTGCTTTAATGTGCCAATTCTGAATAATGTTGTCATATCAGATTCTGTGATCTGTCAAGGTCAGATGCACAGATGCCAAGGAATTCTCCTACTGATAAATAAATGCCTCTGAACCTATCACAATGGGAGAAAGAGATATATGTGTCTGCTAACACCCTTCTCATATTTTTGCACCCTGCTTCTTCACATCTGTGCTCCAAAGATTTCCAGCTTCAGTTCCCTTAGTCTCCTATCTACACAACTTTCAATTTTCATTTCTGCAGCTCCACTGCATATATGGGGCTGGGAGTCCTGAGAAAAGAAGAAAGCATGACAGAGAAACTCAAAATAAAATCACCTTGATTTTGTTTAGCATAAGTTGGGACACAGAGAATTGTGAACAGGCTTTCAAGATGCCATTATTTTATCTTATCATAATAATAATAATAAAAAACTTCTGTGGAATCTCTGCTGCATCTACTTGACCTGGCCTTTTTCACACGGCATATACTTGCCAAAAGGCTCAGATTGTAGAACGAAATCTGAAAAGGATTTAATCCCTTGCATATAGGTTGTATAGAGGTTGAGTTCAACAGCCAATAGTCATCTCTTCCATAATTAGACTCACACAAAAATTGTAAAGGTTATTTACAGAGCCATTAGTCAGTCACTTAATTTTGGTCAGTGACCAGATAGGACCTGAGGTTTAACAGGGCCACCTCAGAAAGTGTTGCTGGAGTTAGTGCTTCGGCCTCTCTTGTTTTATGCTCAACCATCTAGAAATTTGCCTCATCTCTCTACATACGAAGATTAAATCAGGAAGCAAAACAAAACCTATGAAGAAGAAAAGCCTTAAAACAACTGATTTTAGATTAGATGTGTCTAGAACTGGGAGTATCCCTCTTCTTGTGGCTGACCAAATTTCTCTCTCTTTTCCATTTAGTGTAGTCCTAAGGAATGTTTTGTGTGAAATTGCTTCATAACTTAATGTGAGAACAACTGTGAGATCATACAACAGTTATCCAAATTTTCCAAGGTATTATTATTATGATGATGTTAGAAAAAATTCTATTTTCCACTACATATTCTTCATCACTAAATTTGACTTAATCAAACAGGAGAATGGATTTTTACATACTGTTATGCACAAACACATATGTACACCCATCTTTCTTCAGATTTGTAACATTAGTCTCAATAAAACGAACAAGAGCAGTAAATGAATTAGCAGGCGTGTAAGCAGCTAGTCTAGCCTACAAAACAAAATTAGGAATAAGCTAATAAAGTAGCTTCCAGGTATGAGATAACAGTCTTATCGCTACGAAAATAGCTAGGCCTTCCATTGTACTTTTCTTGTTTCACACTGCAAAAAAGTTGCCATTTCCTTATTTTGAATAAACGCAGATAACAGTTTACATTCCACCCAGAAACATTCTGGCACAATTGTACAATTGCAACATTCAACACAAATGCAGGCACCAAACAGATAAGTGGGGGGGAAAAAACCTTCTGAAAGGATAGCCTAGATTTCAAATTAAGTCTTTGGCACTGAAAAGTTTCCTTAAAAATAGTGCAGTTTAATGGAGCATAATAACTGAAACTAAGAAAGTTTTTTATATTTTATGCATGCTACCTAAATACTAGCACGGGCATTTGAAATAGAAGGAATAGGTGGTTAAACACCAAGCATTACCAGAGAGAATACCAAGAGCAATTTGTATTTCAATTGTTCCTTTTGTGTGATCAGCAAAGAAATGGTCTTAAAGCATTTTGCAAAGTGATAAATGCCCTAGCCACCCAAGACAAATTAGAGTATACCATTTCAGCAGCCCTTCCCTCCTGCATCTGAACAGAGCACCCACTCAAGGCACAGCAAAACCAGTGAATATGAATATCAATTAATCTCTACTGGCCATGATATCTAACCTGATAGGACTGAGGCCACTTCATTTCTCCGCCTCCACTCCAAGGGCAGCCAACTGGGACTTTGCAGAGTGCCGTTTCAAGTTGCAACTGAACAACTCGAAAGTAAACAACAACTGTACATTTTCCCCACCATAGCCTTGGGTCTCTGTTTTAAACATTCCTCATTTTCTCATGAACACTATGCCTCCATCTCCTTGTTACATCACAATGAAACTCAAATCTTTGCCCTAACCTTTAACTCTCATACTTCCTTTTCCCTCCTCCTCCCTTTCCCTTTCTTTAGAAAGAATCCCTGCCCCCCACCCCACCCCTTCCTTTCCTGTTCCACTTAAGCAGTTTTTTGTGGAGAACTCGGAAAGGTACTTCTACGTTTCTTTATAAACCCAGTGTACACTTGGTGGAGCCCTAAAACCAAAGCAGGTTTATCAATGCCATCTCCTGCTCACAAGGGCCTTCCCTTCTTACAAATGCTAGCTAATCAAGCATTCCTCGGTCTTTAAAAAAACCTGCGTTCCTTACTCCACATGCACTTTACCCAAACTCTCACATACATAGCAAGAGCAGCTTCACTACTATCCTCCAGGGGTCACACTTGGGTTAGGTATTGTAGACCACCGGAACAACGAAGCAGCCTGCTTCAGAACCATTTATTCACTTCCTTCTTCATTAAGATTCAAATGGAATAAGCAGTGTAGAAATTGAACAGATACAGAAAATGTGCTCCTGTAGTCAGTAAACATTTATTCACCGAGCAGAGATCTCTTTTTCTCTAGCCCCTCTCACATTGTCTTCGTTTTCTCTATCCTTACTGCTTGCTGTTTTAATGCATAATTAAGAAGGTCAGAATTAATGAAGCAGTGTGGAGTAAAGTTCATGGAATCCCCAGGCACTATTTATTCTATTAGATCTCAGGCGAGAATGTCAGATTGGCAGTGTTAAAGGCAGAGGCAGTGAGGCTGGCGGCATCCCAGAAGCAAAACTATCAAGGGAGACTTACCTTCAGTGTCAAGTCATTCCTGAGCTCCTTGCCTGCAAAAATCACACGTAACTGGTCAGCTGGAACTCCCTGTCGCTTAGCAACCGCCTCCTTCAGCTGGAAGATGCTGGTATCTGAATCAACCTCCATTGGGAAACCATGGCTGGAGTTGAACCTGACAAACACTGACCAAGAACAAGACATTGTTTTTTTTAGGGGGGGAAAATGCTGAGTGTTTTGAAATCTGATGCATCTGGGAATGACAAAAAGAGACAGCAATTTCTGAAACATGGACAACAGCACGATGGTACTGTAAAACTTTGTTTTATCATTTAGAAGGAAGAAGTGGCATATTACAGTTTTATGATTTGGAAAGGCAATTCCAAATAAGAATCCCTAACATGTTATTGTCTTAACTAAATTAAACATGCTTTATGGTCCAAAGAGGACCTTAAATTACATTTCCTTGAGGAATGAATGAACAGGCAGTTTTTAATCTGCAATCTGAGGACTAATAATAACTAATTTCCTCTTATTCTAAATGCTCTCAGGAGACCAGAGCACATATACTGTAATGGAAACGATGTGTACATGTCTGCTCACATGCATACATGCACATACACATAGAATGTGAACCTCACTGAAGTAGGCTGCTAGAATATATTGGAAAGAAAACTTTAAAAAAAATACAGAAATGTCAGTTCATACACACTGGTCTCTCAGAGATCCAACTGTCTAGAAAATAATAATGGAAAGAAAATTATATGCTGCCTGTAGCATGAAAATCTTTCCTGGTCTTTCTTAGAATTCTTAAAACAACTACAGAAAGTAACTCCTGTTAATATAGTTGTGTGCTGTTAAAAACAATTGTCGAACACATTGCAATAGTACTTGGTCAAGATGTATATTAATGCCTGTCATAAAAATATTTCGCATGTTTACAAGGGAGGTTTAGGAAGTTTTTTTTTTTCCACAATTAAGCAATAATATAACTTACCCCAAAATGTAAATGTCATTGCTAGGAATTTTGGCAGCATATAACAATTCTACTTGATGTGTTTGTGTGCATGTGCCTTCGAGTCTATGTTGACTCCTGGCAACCACCTGTAAAGTCCTTGTAGTTTTCTTTACAAGATTTGAAGGGTGCCCTTGCATCCTCCCTAGGGCTGAGAGACAGGAATTGGCTCAAGGTCACCCAGCTGGCTTTGTGCCTAATGCAGGTCTAGAAATTATGGTCTCCCTGTTTTTAGACCAGTGCCTTAACTTCTACACCAGACTAGCTCTCTTCTACATTATTTAGCTGTTATTTAAGGATTGACAGAGGATATATGTTGAATTGAAAGTGCTTCTAAAACTAAAGCTCTCAATCAATATACTAGGATGTCTTCAAGGGAGGGGTTTGTGGAGGGCATAAGAATGGCTCTGAAGGACAGAAAAAGAGTGATACTAAGGCAACAGTGAGGGAAGTGGTGCTGGAGTCTGAACCAATAAAATATCTTGAGGAAAAATCTCAAACAAGCCCCTTCCTAATTCAGACAAAGATAGAGGGAGAGAGGGGAAAGCACATTCAGACTATCTCGATTCTGTTACTATAACTGTTCCAATAAAAGTACAGGTAGTTCTCCTTTACTGAGGACTAGGACAGTGGTGGGATTCAAAAAACTTTTACTACCTGTTCTGTGGGCATAGCTTGGTGGACGTGACATGGCTTGGTGGGTGTGGCAGGGGAAGGATACTGTAAAATCTCCATTCCCTCCCCAATCCAGGGGAAGGTACTACAAAATTTCCTCCCAATGAGCCGTGACTCGGAAGGCAGAGAATAGATGGGGGTGGGGCCAGTCAGAGATGGTATTTACCAGTTCTCTGAACTACTCAAAATTTCCACTACCAGTTCTCCAGAACTAGTCAGAACCTGCTGAATACCATCTCTGGACTAGGACCACCTTAGAGAATGACTATTTGCAGTTACTATGACACAATGAAGAAGTAACTTTGCCATCAGTCCTTGTATTTATGACAAGTCTAGAAAGCAAAGGAAAGTTGAAATATGATCATAAGCACACTCATAGTTTCACTTAAAAATTGTTTCATTTAACAACCAAGCTGCTGGTCCCAACTATGGTCAGTAAACAATGGTTACCTGTAATCCTACCTACATTTTTCTGGTCTCGTAGTCTGGTCTAACTTTTAGAGCGGGCAGAGTTAAAGGCAATAACCATCCAGAGCCCCTTTGTGAAGGAGATGAGTGGTTAGGAAGTTTGATAGAGCTAGCTAGATGGAAATAGAAAGATAAACAGATAATCTCAACAGTATAATCAGCCCCTTTCCCTCTTTAATGTATGTTGAAAGGATGGGCCTTTTATTGTGCAGTTTTAATTGCCATATTTTTTGACATCCTACCCCAGATACCCCTTCAATATTAAAAATCTAATATAAATCCTAAATAATAGAACCAAATAAGGTAATTTCTACCCCTCTAAATTATCATAAGACATTAGGTCCAGTGGTAGGTTTCAATTTTTTTTACTACCGGTTCCGTGGGTGTGGCTTGGTGGGTGTGGCATGGCTTGGTGGGCGTGGCAGGGGAAGGATACTGTAAAATCTCCATTCCCACCCTACTCCAGGAGAAGGTTACTGCAAAATCCCCATTTCCTCCCAATCAACTGGGACTTGGGAGCCAGAGAATAGATGCGGGCGGGACCAGTCAGAATTTTTACTACCGGTTCTCCGAACTATTCAAAATTTCCGCTACCAGTTCTCCAGAACTGGCCAGAACCTGCTGAAACCCACCTCTGATTAGGTCAGATAAATGAGAGAATGCACCCTAGATGCTGTCAGGGGAAAAATATCCAGAGATAGGTCTCCTCTTTTCACAAAACAACTGCCATGGTGACTATGGGCAGTAGTAGTAAAACACAGTTTATCTGGTGAGGTTGCTTTGTTCTACTCCTTCCACCTCCTCTCTACTCTTTACTCCAACAACTTATTTTTAGACTAGGCACCAGAGTCCCATACACATTTTAAAAGGAACTAAGGGCCTATTTTGGGAAACAAAGAGGGCAACCAGAAGTTCCAACTTTGCTTTGCAGTATGCCCACTCGCCTTTTAAAATTTTTAATAAATAAATAATATATGAATAAATAAATAAAAATAAAAAAAAATAAGTAAAAATGATACCTGGTGGGATTTGTGGGTTCCTGCTTGCCTAGCCCTGATATAAACAATTGAACGCAGCCATTTCTTATAGGTCAGCTGCAACTGACATTGTTGCTAAAGGTTAGTAAGAAATGTTTTCTCCTTGACTTCAGTTCAAAGACAGCTCCTAGAGCATAGCTGAAGATTTTCCACATTTCAAAGCAAGCTGTCCCTTGTGAATTTTCATAGCTCGACCTGCCACAGTCTTCCCTGTGGCAATAATTAAAAAAAAATGTACCCACATCTTTATCTGTTATGAGCCTCAGACTGAAAGAACAGGAATCCCTTAAGGAGCAAATTCTTAAGAAGTGATTTAGATGCTAAGTCCACCGCTCCATAAAACAGCCTGAAGCCCTTTTTGCCATGTTACATTATTTGACATGACCTGCTTATTGAAAACAGTATACAAATATTGTTACACAATGTGCTATACAGAGAGCCACACATTCAAAGGGGGAAAAAATACCCTTCACATTTAAAATCATCACATGCTAGTAGTTCTTGCTTAACAATCACCCATTTAGATGTAGTTCATAGTTACTATGGCACCGACAAAATGGACTTTTGACCAGTCCTCAAAGTTGTGGCCCTTGCAGTATCATCCACAGTCATGTGATCGTGATTCAGGTACTTGGAAACTGTCATGCATTTATGAATTCAGAGCACCCCAGGATCACATAATTATCAATTGTGACCTTCCCCACTGGCTTCCCCAAAGTCAATGGGGAAGCCAGCATGAGGTCTCAAGTTACAGTCATATGATATCTTACTTAAAAATCATGCCTGAGTTGCTTAACAACCAAAATCAACCAGAGCCAAAACTGCTGACATAAGTCAGTGTGATCATGTTATTATTTCTGCTTTACGACCATATTGCTCAATGACCAATTTGTGAGTCCCATTTAGGCTTGTTAAATGAGGACTTACCTGTACTTGAAATATGGCCCTCATGTACTGATTATCTGTATTTTTAAAAGCACCATATTACATTTCTGCAAAGCTATTACCTTGTTTAGAAAATAAATACACTGATACTGAAATTATAAATCCTCAAAGTGTTAGTTGGCCTCATTCAATAACATCAAAGGCTCTCAGGCTGAAAAAAGGAATCGGTACTATAGGATTTTATTATAATTAATGTCAGAGATCCATATTTATTAACACCATTAAAATAGAAAATAAATTATAATCATGCATTCTGAAATGCCTATTAAAATAAACATGATATGTGCTATGCTATATGATCAACAATAAAAAGGTCAATATCATAACAGCTGCAGGAAAACTACATTCTGCCTGCAATTATTTGCTACATCCCTGTCAGGGTATCTGATCTCTCCATACTCTTTTGAGAAGCGGTGAAATCGTGTCCTTTAAGTTTTAATATAAAGTGAGAGTGGAGATTGTTGGGCATACAGTACATATGTTGGGTATAAAGTTTGATGCCTGGCTTCACTCAGACTTATACTATAATTAGAAGGCACACAGGAAAAGATTCAAGGACAAAAGCTCTTAGCATAAAAAGAACCAGCAACTGAAAACTGAAAGATGTAACCATGTATAAAACAGAACCAAGGTTCAAATCTTATCTCTTTCTCTCCCTAACAACTTGAGAATCATTTATTTAGGAATAGGAAAGGCAGTTGATCCCTATGCATTTAGAGTTTTGTCTCAAGCCCTTTAGCCATCTAAGATAATGTGGCAACCAACAATTCTTAGGATGGAGATGGCCATTATATTAACATATCACAACCACACTACGTCAAGGTTAACAGGCATTGAACCAGTTATCTGTCAATTTGGAAGGGAGGGAGGAAAAGTAATTATCTCTAAACCCTTGAGGATACATAAAACTCCCTCAGACCTCTGCACTGCAACAGGCAGTCAAGGCTGGTCTGGCTACATTCCTGCCCATGTTTAAAGTTCCAAACTAGAAACTCCATGTCTATCAAGTCAAGTCAAAGTTGAGCTAATGATTAATTGTTGAGAGAGTAATGATTTATTACAGAGTGCTTGGAAATCTCCCCCAAGTTTTTTAAACAAAGGTTACACAATTATTTGTAAGGGGTATTTTTTTATTTTATTTACATTTATATCCCGCCTTCTCCGAAGACTCAGGGCGGCTTACAGTGTATAAGGCAATAGTCTCATTCTATTTGTATATTTACAAAGTCAACTTATTGCCCCCCCAACAATCTGGGTCCTCATTTTACCTACCTTATAAAGGATGGACGGCTGAGTCAACCTCGGGCCAGGCTTGAACCTGCAGTAATTGCAGGCTGCTGTGTTCTAATAACAGGCTTCTAACAGCCTGAGCTATTACGGCCCTTATTTTAATTGGGATTCCTGCATTGAATAAATGATTGGACTTGATTGCCTCTCTTCTAACTTGAATAGTTAAAAGGCTTTCCTTCTTGCACCCAACTGCTGCATTAACACACCCCAGCAATCTCTTTTTTCTGCTGAGTACTCTTGAAATTCTCTTCATGTTCACCTCTCAGCCCGCAGATTAAAGTTATCCTTAGCTTTACTACAGTTAAGTGGAGAACAAATGTGGCATTTTTGTGTTGTGTGCAATCTGGCATATTTCATTGACCGTTCATTCCATGGCACAATCAGATGATCCCTGATCGTCATGAGAAAGGAAGTGTCCTGTTGCAGGGGGGTCAGTGGTTAAAGCTGCAATTTTATAAGGAATTTGAGAGTTGATATCTTTGGGGAGGGGGGTTGTTTTGCTTGGAGAGGAGGGAGTTGCTTTCCTTTTACTGGTTTAGCAAATTGTGCAAATCCAAGTCATGGACACTACTTCCCCCAGCCAGAAAATAGACCTATTGAGTAATAAAGTACATTGTGTAAAGAAAGCCAATAATGGATAAATCAACAGCACTGAAAGCCAAACTATGTAAGACAAAGGACAATGTCTTGAAATACATCTACTATCAATCATATGCAAAGTGAGGAGTGTGGGAAAACTTGAGGGTATCAATTCAGTCCCAACATCTTCCTTTCCACTTTTCCCCCAGGCTCCTTTTTCCACAACCAGACTTGGATGGATGCATTGAATTTAGCTGAAGAAAATAACTGGAGGGTTTTTCTACAAGTAGTTGAGGAAGGCAAATTTAGATTTTATTTTTTTTAAAGAGCAAAAACCCCAATGGCTCCTTGAAACTTTAGAGGAGTATGAGCCCAAAGATTAGAAAGTCACAGGGCCCTGGAAAGCAATCGTTCACATGATGGAAAGAGAACCAGGAAACCTTTCCCTTCAATCAATTTCGTAACATAATATACAACACAATTGTGTTGCAAAGAGAATTATGCAATCGTGCAAACTGGCTTCCCAGTGTGATTTCAAAATTCTGTAATGTGCATAATAGAAGGGAAGAGGTCACAGCTACATTTTCATCATGTAAAGATTGTCCCTTATAGAAACGCTTCGAATCAAGCATCTTAAGCATCTTAAGCATGGAAAGCATACACTAGTTTACCTGTTTACTCCGTTTGACATGACTGTGGCATTCATGTCAAACCGAACGCATGCACTATTTTATCTAATTTAATCTGTTCACTTTCCTGAAACAAGCAGCAGTCAAATTTTTGCTACCTAAGCACTCAACTGTTCACTTTAATCAAATCTTTATTATAATCACTGGACAATCCAGAAATGTCTGCAGAAAAAAAATTGTCAAAAATCCAGAGAAATCTCAGAGTTTGTTTGAATAGCTCGTCACTAATTTGATTCCTAAAGGGCCATTTAGCAGACGCAACAAGCTGCAACATTTGGCCATCCTAAGGAGTAACAGCTGTATCTATGTCTGCCAATAAAAAGGAAGTATAGACAGTAATATATTACATCTACCTCATCCATCAATCAAGAATCAATTGCACTAATATGATGGCACAAATATAATGATAAATGAGTAACAAAATATGAATCAGTCTCATCCTCCAGCAAGCCCCAAGGATGAAACTGGTATCATAAAATCTACCCTCCAAGAATTCTAATTGTAAGATATTAAAAACAACTAGTGCAAAAACCATATATTGCCTCAAAGGGTTTAGTTGAGTTACTTTGGTGGTAGGTTGGGAAAAACTCAAAATTTCTCCAGGGTAAATTGCACTTGATAGTTTAGCCAAATCCTGTTGATGCTCACAATCTAAAGTTCTTGATCTAGTCTGTTTGCCTTTCTCAAACCCCATAGGCAATTAAAAGAGACTCCAAGTGAAGCCAATTTGGACTTTACATTTCCATGTCAATTAGACTAAAAATTGTCAATCATAGTAAGTGATGCTAAGCCCATTTGGAAGAAATTTAATTAAGCTAATAATTAACCGTAAAAGCCAGGTCTAGGCCTCAACCTTAATCATTCCTGCTTTTCGTTGTAATGCTACACTAGGCACACATAAGATTACAAAGACGACAAGAAAGAAGAAAACTGATTGAATCTTTTCCAATTTGGTAAAACTGCAATAAAAGCACACCTGAGAGCCATAAAGTACTGCCTTTGAGCTAAAGCTCCAGCCTCAAAGACTTTGATGGCATCTACCATAAATATCTGTCTCTACATAGAAAAAAATTGATGATGATAATCATGATGGTGATGATGATGAATATGACGATGGCACTTCTTAATGGCAAACTGTTATGCCTCTAGACACAATAGTCCCCAAAAGCACTCCCTGTTTAGAGCATTGCTAGTTAATTGCCATTTTAAAGATCTTTTAGCAAACACTAACACTTGTGGTGTTGCTGTATACTTGTCCTTAACTTACAAACGGTTGCTTAGTGACTATTCAATGTTTCGGAGACTTCCCAATGGTTACTTATGTACTTACTACAATTCCAAAGGTTGTGACTCATATGGTTACTAGACTAATACTACTGACTAGATTTCAGGTGCTCAACAATCGGTCCACATTTTATGTAATTATTATTTATTACATTTATGTGCCACTTATCTCATTGTCAGATGACATTTATGTCTGTTTATGTCCTGCAGTCACATAACCTTGTTTTATGATGTTTTTCCCAAACCAGCATTCCAGTTTTCAGCAAAACTGGTTCTCTTAACAATCAACACATTTGCTTAATGACTGCCACAAAAAATAATAATACTATACAACTGTCCTGCCTTACAACCATAAAGGACAGACTTCAATACAGTTGTTAAGTCAAGAACTACCTGTAACTGATGGCCAGAAATACTCGCCCAGAATAAGAAGTTACAGCTCAGGATGCTATGGTAATTTAGAACAAATTATTGCATCATCAGCATAAAGTGGGATAGTAGTATGTCTAGTAGTATGTCTAATATCTTACCTAAGAAAGTAGAAGTCTAGGTTGTCAAGACTTTATTAAGCAGTTACTATAAAGGTTAAATAGTTAAATAAGGAATTAAGATGCATCTCTCTTGTAGTCCTCTTGTGGTCTAATTCACATCTGACAGATCCTAAGGCTTGCAATTAACCCTGTTTTATAGCTGGAAGCGACCAAAGGTAATTATGTGTGAAAGACCTTGGGGAAAGATGGAAAGAGATGCTGCCTCTTTCCATCTTTCAATGCTAACAATCGGATAAGAGAGGCAGGAGTCCACCCCTCTGACTTAAAGGTCAGAGAAAGAAACTTCAGAAGGACCCACCCTAATGGATCAAGCTGTTAAAATAGTGGTGGGAAATTTGTGCCTTCAGATTTACAACAATCTGTTAATGTAGCTGTACAATACAGTAGAATTAGTTCATCTCTCTGTGTTTCCTGTCTGGTTTACCTAGTAGGACTGACAGGGACTCTGTCCCTGAGATGAAATCTCAGCATAAACCTTGTCACCTTGGAAGGATGTATATTTTCTCTTCCAAGCTCCATGGATAACTCTTTCTCTCATGAGTTTAAAACTAAATCGTTCCATCAATATGCTATAGACTATTACTAAAACAGGCAATGAAACAAAATTACAATGTGCATTATTTATCCATGGATCAGAAGATTAAGCCACCACAATCTTTTATGCCTTATAAATAAGAGGCACTGACAAATGAATAACATTGTAATTATTTTAAAAAATGTGTTAATCCTTCACACACCTCAAATTAGTACAACTCTGTACTTCAAATTACTCACCACTGAATAATTCCTCTCTTTAATTGTTTTCATTACTACAGGACTACTTTTGGAGGAACTATTTTTTAATGTAGGTTTACCCTTCATACACAATATTGGTACTGCATAAATTCACTTTACATATATATATATTTATTTATTAAAGGTAAAGGTTTCCTTCGCACATATGTGCTACTCGTTACCGACTCTAGGGGGCGGTGCTCATCTCTGTTTCAAAGCCAAAGAGCCAGCGCTGTCTGAAGACATCTTCGTGGTCATGTAGCCGGCATGGCTCAACGCCAAAGGCGCACGGAACACTGTTACCTTCCCACCAAAGGTGTCCCTATTTTTTCTACTTGCATTTTTAGGTGCTTTCGAAACTGCTAGGTTGGCAGAAGCTAGGACAAGTAATGGGAGCTCACCCCGTTACCCAGCAGCACTAGGGATTCGAACCGCTGAGCTGCTGACCTTTCAATCGACAAGCTCAACGTCCTAGTCCCTGAGCCACTGTGTCGGTTTTTTCCTCTCTTTCCCCTGGTACAGTTGACAAAGTGAGGAGAACCTGTGGCTTAGAGGTTAATACCTAATATGCAAGCAATCCCAGGTTCAAATCCCAGAAAGGTATGGCTAGCTGATGAGAACTAAATACCTTGAAATAGATCTATACTAGTCTTCCTTTATTTCTTTGTCAGTAAAAGAAATATATATATTTTCTGAGGTTTTTGCGGGTGTTTGTATGTAGGTCTTTGGTTATTCGGGTTTTCTCCCGCGTAAAATTGGAAGTGTCTTGGCGACGTTTTGACGAAATCCCATTCGTCATCTTCAGGCTAGGTATTTACAGCTTCGTGTTTACAGCTTCTAGAAGCACGAAGCGGTAAACACCTAGCCTGAAGATGACAAATGGGATTTGGTTGAAACGTCGCCAAGACACTTCCAATTTTATGCGGGAGAAAACCCGAATAACCAAAGACCTACATATATATGTGTGTGTGTGTGTGTGTGTGTGTGTGTGTGTGTGTGTGTACTAGTATATTAGAAATGTACTAAATAAATATACTAAATAATTATATAGTGTGTGTGTGTGTGTGTGTGTGTGTGTGTGTGTGTGTGTGTGTATATATATATATATATATATATGTATGTATGTATGTATGTATATATATATATATATATTTGTTTTCTGAGGTTTTCACGGGTGTTTGTATATAGGTCTTTGGTTGTTCGGGTTTTCTCCCGTGTAAAATTGGAAGCACGAAGCTGAAGCCTGAAGATGACGAATGAGACTTCGTCGAAACGTCGCCAAGACACTTCCAATTTTACACGGGAGAAAACCCGAACAACCAAAGACCTATATATATATATATATATATATATACATACATACATATATATACATATATATACACACACACTAAGCATTCCATATAAAAATAGTATTTTTAAAAAATCTCATAAACTTAATAATCAATTAAAATGATCAAATGTAAGGAAAAAATAAATGTGACTTTTAATTTATTTCAGGCTTTTGAATTGAGTAAGACTGATTCAAACAACCAGGATTCAGACATCTCTGAGGAATAGGTGATGGTGAGAAGAGCTTTTAAATATTTTGGTCATGGATAAAAAGCTTTTGTTTCACAAGCTTCAATGCCTTAGAACCAAGGAATGAGGAAATATTAAAGAGGCAATAGGGTTTCTAACCCAATTACATCAATAATATCCCCATGCTTCTAACTTCATAGTGGAATGAGATATGAAGCGACAGGCAACAGTGGGAAAAAACTTGTTTTATGTTACTTAAATGGCATACAGTCCACTCCCAGTTGCAAATGACTCCAAGGAATATAAATTTTAACCTCTGCAAATTAGTTTAAAAGCAATGAAATAAAAAGAAATCAATAATAATGTGCAACCATGAAATAAACACGGGAAAGTTTATCAACATAACCAAAAATCAAAAGACTTTCCACTCCTTTTGGGAAGACAATCACAGCATTCTAGTCCTCTTTGTTCCAATTTTCTCAGAATTCCCACTGCAACTCTTCCACATATCATATTAGGGGTGTCAGGGAGGGGAGAGGTATAAAAAAAAAGATGGCAGCTATAATCAATGATTTTTTTTTTACTTCCACCAGCCAAAGGCCCTGTCCTGTACTTGATCATCAGGTCTATGGATCTTGATCAAGGATGGAAAACTAATAAATTGTACAGAGAAATAAATGAATATGTGTATTCGACTTTATTGAGTACAATCAGTGGAAAATAATTGTGACGATGTCCTAGATGACAATAATATACTACATCAAATCAAAAGAAGACAAATGATTACGAAGATGACTTCAACACAACCTTCTCAATCTAAACTACGGGTGTCAAACTAGCGGCATCACGTTGCCGTCATGTGACATTTTGTGATTTTTTTTTTCCTTTGCGAAGCTGGGGTGGGCATGCCTACACGTGAAGCATCCAGCCCGTGGGTCCTCAGTTTGACACCTAATTCCTTTGAGAAGGAAAAGCAATGGTGAAATGGCTAACAATAGTAGAAGACTTGTTTTGCTCCCTGTAATATTGTAAGATGTTACACACTGGAATTTATACTTCCCACCTGTCTCTAAATAAAACTCAACATATTTGAACTCTATAAGTTCAAATTCATAAAAACATCACATATCCTTTTCTACAGATGATGACGATGATGATTTTTTTCCTGCAAGTAGAATTTTCTCTTATAAATAAACTTGATTCCATTTTCCAAACAAAGAGAGAGGAGGGGGTGTAAGTGGATCTAACAGACAGAAGAGACTGGAAAATTTCCATTGTGATGGGCATGTTTTAGTAAGTACATCTTGAATAACATTAAATTCTTACTGCAATTTAGCCATTCAAAAGGAATTTGCTTAACAATAAAAAGTAAGGCATGAGAATATATAAAGGATTTTATGGTTAGGTTTATGGTTAGTTTATGAGCTTTGTGGGTAAGAAATGTACAGCTTTTGCCTTCCAAAACTTGTAAATATTTGACTTCTTAACTAAAGAAAAGTAATTAGAGCTATGAAACCATAACAGAATTTCTGAAAAATCTCTGTTGTTCATAAAGTTTAGAATTGTTTTGGTCCATTAACTAGTCCCATCTCCCTCTACATACCTATTTTCCATTCCTTCAACAATTAAGCTGTAATATGGAAATTATTTGATACAATTTTCATCCAGACAAGCCTAAGAAAATACGGTTCCAGCTGGCATAAAATTAAGTTAAATTAAGAAGCTGTCTAAGACAGTGGGTATCATTTTTTGGAGTTCATAGGTTAATTTGCTAGGGGACAATTGCCTGAATAGTTAACCACAATGCAGCCAATGTAGCATGGCATGAATTAAAAGTCTTTATTTATTCATCAGAGGGGCTGTGATTCAATGGAGGACATGATGATTGATGACAATTTATACTCTACCTTGCATTCAGGGGCACATAGTAATGTATATAATATTTTCTCCTTCTATTTTTCACCAAGAGGAATTACCCTGTGAGGTAGTTTGGGCTGACGCAGAGTAATTAGTCCCTGAACACCAAGAGAACATCCTGGGTGAACTTGGAACAAAATCTGGATTTCCCTCATTTTAGCCCACGCCTTAATTCCTACATTACACTGCCTTTCCATCAGGTCTTTTTTTCGGCAGAATCCTGTACTATATCAATCTCATACTGCTCCTGCAAGAACAGATGTTGAGGAGGGTACAAAGAAAATGCACTTGGCCGGGGGGGAGTTTGCAACTGTTGCTAATAATCTATTATAATGATCAAATGCCATTTGTCATAAGCGCAAAACAAGAGAGAAACACATACAACTGAATAACTCAAGGAGTCATACACATATACCTCACACGCACATTTTTTGAACCTGCCTTCAAGACAGGCTTGATTTTCTTCAATTATTACAAGTAGTTCTTGACCCATGAGTAGTTGCTTAGCAACTGTTGGAAGTTATGACAGACCACCCCTCCCTGAAAAGTCCTTACAATGTAGTTTCCAAATTCCAACAGAATTCCAACTCCCAGTCACATGATTGCATTTGGGGTACCTGATAACCGGATCAGGGGTGTCCAATCTTAGTAACTTTAAGGCTTGTGGACTTCAATTCCCAGAGTTCTTCAGCCAGCTTTGCTGGCTGAGGAACTCTGGGAGTTGAAGCCACAAACCTTAAAGTTACTAAGGTTGGACACCCCTGAACCAGACAACACATTTATGGCCATTTACAGGATCCTGCATGACTATTTTTGCCAGGAACTTTTTCCTGAACAATGGGTTTGTTTATCCATTTTTGGCATTAACTTAACGACCGCCATATTCACTTTACGGTTGCTGTGTTCATCTTATGCCCCCCCTCCATATTTACTGAATGACTGTCCCAATAAAGTCATAAAATTGGATTGGTCAATGGTTATACCTCAAGTTATGACTGTCATGACATTCAAGGGAAACTCCATTACTGTTACAAGTTGAGGCCTATCTGCAACTGTATGACTAGTGAAGTAGAAACTATAAAGACACAAAGTGAGACATCAAGACCCAAATACCCAAATGTGGCTCAAATTCCATCCAAAGAATAATAGCTGGAAGAGAACTTAGAAGTTGTTTAGTTTAACTGCTTGCCCATGAAGCATCTGTGAATCACTGAATCTCAATGCAGAATGATTGAAAGTCAATACAGAATCATTTATAGATATGTGAATTCAATCCATGCATGTACAACCTGGAGGATGGCAATCTGCTAGCCCACACGTTGATCCTGAAAATGACCAAACAACGACAGTAGCAGTAGAAAATGTGGTGTCATGTCCTAATTTAACTTGACCAGCAATTCCTCACTATTAGTCCCAGAAAAAAGCCACACCCTACTGAGTTCTGAATTGAGATTACTTTGCATATATGAATTGTCAGGGTGATTGACAGCTGTTTAGCGGCTGTATTTAAAATGTATTCAGAAGGGAGAATACATGAACACAACACCTCAAGGCTGCTGGAATTCATTACAGGAAGCAACTTGATTTGATTGATTTAAACCATGTGAAATATAGATGCCTCCCATATGTAAAGGGGACAGTGAAAAACATGTCACTTTCTTCAAAACATTTCTACATGAGGGATCCATGAGGGAACTGGAAATTATGTCACATCACATGTCTTATTTACTAATAAGACATAGATTGGCACCAGCCACATGTTCTCATAAATCTAGTTAGGACCATATTTACTTGAAAATATAAAAATCTCATTGCTGCTAGTTAGTATTTATGGCTTGGGGATTATTATTAATTAACTTCTTCCCATCAAAACAGAGTGAGCTGGTTTGCCCTAATGTATTTTACTGTGGGGAGCTCTGAAAAGTAGAGAAAACTCGGAACAGAGCATGAAATCTTCAGGGCTAAGATCATTTCAGGAGTAAGTTGAATAATTAACTTTAGAGCAAAGAGTGGTTGCAGCATTTGATTGCAAATGGAACAACTCCAAAGTGATTCATACAAATTACCGCTTGGAATCTTGTTCTGTTGAATCCCTGTAAGTAGCAGTTATAACACGGCAGAAAGATGTAAGAAGTTACTTCATTGGAAACAAGGACAAAAACATCTTCTGTTGGATCACATTATAAAAGGCTTGCAGTATAGTCAAGGCTATGGTTTTCCCAGTTGCAATGTATGGCTGTGAAAGTAGGACCATAAGAAAGGCTGAATTGAGGCCTTTGAACTCTCTGCTGGAGAAGACTCCTGCGAGTCCCTTGGACTGCAAGGCGATCAAACCAATCAGTCCTAGAGAAGATCAACCCTGACTGCTCTTTAGAAGGCCAGATCCTGAAGATGAAACACAAATACTTTGGCCACCTAATGAGAAGGAAGGACTCACTAGAGAAGAGCCTAATGCTGGGAACGATTCAGGGCAAAAGGAGAACGGGATGACAGAGAATGAGGTGGCTGGATGGAGTCACTGAAGCAGTAGGCGTGAGCTTAAATGAACTCCGTAGGATGGAAGAGGACAGGAAGGCCTAGAGGAACATTGTCCATGGGGTCGCGATGGGTTAGACACGACTTCACAACTAAAAACAAAAAATAAGTTGCAGTAAGTTGTCTGTAAAAAGGAATCCTGAATTCTTACAGAGGGTGCCATATAAGGATATGAATATGATCCCCCATTTTTTCAAGCTAAATACAAGTATTTGTAAATGATCAACCAGGTACACAGGTCCTTCACGGGATTTATATAACACCAGGAAACTCCGAAGCCAACTGAAGCCAACATGTGTTTTTGTATGGCTTCAGCAAGAGAAGGAAAAAAATGAAATATCATTCCATTATTAATCATCAATATAATTGTCCATAAAGTATAAGGTCAAAAACATCATTTTAATTTATTTATTAATTACAATGAGGGTTTTGGCCTTCTACTTTATGGATGATTTAATATATTATTAAAGTAGCATATGGTTATGACAGGAACAGTAGAATCCCACATAGTATTCCAAATGTTAAGATTTGTCATACAGAAATTTTGCATTACAAAAATAGGAAAGGAAGTCTAATGGGCAAAAAATTCTTGTTGCATTTTTTTCTGGTAAATTTACAACAATTTGTGATCCTTAAATTGGAAAGTTTACATACTTAGCAGAAGATTGAACCACTCAACCAACCAGAATATACCAACCACAATTTACCTATCTGCTGATGGCATCGTGCATAGCACATAACATTTTAGAAAGCAAAACATAGATATCCATCACCTACCTCTGTAGATTTAAGCTTAGACTGATTGGAAAGGTAATAATAAACAAGGGCTAGTACAAGAAGATGCCATTCCATTTGCTTAGTCTTTTGTAACAAGAATATCTTGTAACACTTTAAGACCTGCAGATTTGTTATTATATACAGATTCATCAGCCGTATTAAATAAATCCTCTACTTATTTGCCTATTTATTAGTTTTAATTAGGAAGGAGGATCTGAAGCATTCTTGCCCTGTGTGATCAGTCTGGAAGAAAATAGCATAAGTGAGTTACTCCCATTGGCTAACTGTTAAAAACTATTCCAAATCATAAAAAGGTTGATTTATTTATGCTATTTCTGTATATAGAAAAACCCTGCCTTTTCACCAATAAATACTAAAGGCATTTTATAGAATAAACGACGTAAGAAGACAGCAAAAAACACAGAGTAAGAAAGAAGACAGTAAAAACAAAGAACACAAAACACTACAACTAAATGTACTTCTGGCTGTATATCTTCACGTATGGTGTGTGTGTGTGTGTGTGTGTGTGTGTGTGTGTGTGTGGTCTTTTTGGACAGATGGGTAATACAGTGGCCAAAACACCGTCATCTGGCACTGAGTTTACTATCATTCCGGCTTTTTTCCTAAATTGGGAAGGTGGAAGTTGTAGAGGAATAACAACTACACACAAATATAACTCTTCTGTCTATGACGAAATATAAATTTTATATGTCAATATTGTGTAGAGTTCAGCCGAGGGCATAATAAGATAATTCTGAGTCATGGCCATAAAAGCTATCTGTGCTTTCTCTATGACAGTTGAGGCACGCGTGCATGAGCAGCAGAGCTGAACTGTGGCGACAGCTCGCGTGCCATCAGAGAAGGTGCTGCATGCCACCTCTGGGACACATGCCATAGGTTCGCCATCACAGGCCTATGCTATTAGTCAATGGGCTGAAAGAGGAGAGATTTCTCATGTGCTACTGTGATTTAGTATTTTGAGTAAGTTTATCTTAACACTATAAACAACATCTGATTATTAGTTTATCTCTACTTTTCAATTTCAGAATCCAGATATAAATTAATATATCTGCTTTAATCAACCAAAATCAGGAAGCAGGGTATAATTTCCAAAAGGACCACCTAACTGAGCATGGTATATATTGCTTGAGTCTCTTGGGTCAAAATCTATAAATAAAGACAGAATTAAATGAATCCCTCTGAGCTTCTAAGGACTATTAGAAGACAAATTAGGTTTTTAATTAATACTAAAACAAACAGATCATGGCAATATTATGTATATCACTATGAGAGAGATTATGTAAATAATCCACATTTGCAAAATGGTTAAATAAATTGTCGAATTTATTCAGTACTGGAAACTTCTCGGTCTATGTAATAAGTCATACACGGATGCCAAATAACAGTGGCATCGGCATTATCGGCATAACCGATAATGAAAGCTTACCTATAAACAAACTTTGAGTTTGTTTTCAGGAAAAAAAATGTAATGCTCTCTCAAATCAGAAAGTTTCATATATTTACTATACCACACAAAGGATAGTAAGATTTCACTTGGGCATTAGGTATTTGTTAATCAGATTCAGAGTACATATGACAGGCAGTAGGATGGGTCTGACAAGGGGCTGGGAAAGTAATTTGGTCATTCCGATGCTTAACAACTGGGTCATCTTTATGATGGATGCAGAGTGCCGGGATCATGTGATCTCCTTTTGTGACCTTCTGGCAAGCAAAGTCAACAGGGAAGTCAGATTCACTTAAGAACCGTGTTACTAATTTAATAACTGTAGTGATACACGTAAAAGGGGGCAAAAGTCACTTAACAAATTTCTTGCTTAGCAACAGAAATTTTGGGCTCAATTGTAGGACTACCTGTACAGGAGAAATGTTGCTACCCATTTGGCCTAATGACAAAGGAATGTGCAGGTATTCTGGAGCTGCAATCGTTTGCAGGAGCCCATTCCCAAGATTCAGGTATCCCACAAGATATGGAATATTTGGTCCATTTGTAGGCACCTTCTCCTTAAAGAAGTCTCTCATCCTTTTTTGGGTCTGGATGACAGTCATGGAAAACGTAGGTGATTTAATAAGTCAGTAAAGGAGTACCAACCTATCACCACTTCCTTAATTCAAACAGATATTTTCCTAGGTTTATACAACTATCATGTGAAAAACATTGTTTCTTATTTTACAGAGAAGTTGCTTGCACCAGATGCAAACATCTGCACAGCTGTACCTCATGCACCTAGCGGTCATTATGTAGCCTGAAAGGTATGTGAAGAGGTACATTTGGAGCATAATCTTCTTCAATGTGTTTTGCACTCAGTTCCAAACACTTCTATTCATACTAGGGTGGGGTGTCTAAAGAGAAATTCTGATTGAGTTCAGCTTATGATTCATTTTGCAAACAGGAATTGTTTCACAACGTTTCAGATTTCAAGGAAGATTCTACAAATGTTAGAAACACTGGAAGAAATTCCATCGGATATCTAGTTCCCTAGGCTTGTTCGTTTTAAATCCATAATCATAAGGTGACTGAAACAGCAAACCTCCTGCTACTGTTACCCAGCAACTGGCATTCAAAGGCAAACTGATTCTGGAACTAAAGGTAATATTCACAGTGTTCTTTTCTCTACATTTGCATAATTTAAATCTTTAAAGCAATCCATACTGAGAGGCATCATTGCCTTTTGCTTTATTTATTATGTGCATTTATTGCATTTTTCTCTTGCTGCAATCCATAGTTACTTCTTGGTAGTTTACAGGTGGAAAAAACAATTAAAACATCCATGGTCCATCTAATTAAAGTATTTATTATTAATACACCATAAGCAATCAAATACCTTAAATCAATAGAAACCAATAGCTAATTCTGTACCAACTGTTTATGAAACAGCCCGGTTTTTAGAATTGTCTTAAATATAGCCAAGGAAGGAACACATTTAGCAGATTTTTTATTTTAACTGGAAGTTTCCTCCAAAGGGCCACTATTAGCCTCCTTTACTTCTTAGTAGAAGTAAGTGGGAGTGGGAGTGAAAATGGAGCTGTTTTCTCCCAGTATGATCTTACAAGTCAGTTTGATTCCAACTAGAGTAATATCCTGTATTGTGGTACTAAGGAGAAGTACTTTCTTCTGCCTGTCCCAGATCTTCTACCATTTACTTTCGCTGGATATCTCCAAGTGCTAGAATTAACTTTTCAGCAAGAAATCAGGAGTCCAGGCAGTACAGAATGTAAGTGTATTGTACTATAATGCTCTCTACAAGAATATGAACTACTAATGGTCAAAGCAAATTGGCGGAGTCAATGGAATTCAACCTGGGCTGGACTTAGTTCTCTTGTGGGTGTAAAGTTACTCAAGACTGATGATGTGTTTCTCCGCAATTGTACTAATTTTTTTCGTAATGCCCTCCCGGAAAATCATCAATCCCTCTGGCATCAGCCATCTGAAGCCCATTCCCTTCTGGTACAATTTGCTTGACAAAAAATAATATTTCTTTCTCATTTCACGTACCTGTCTGGGAATCTGCCTCAGAATGGCTATCTCCCTGCCCCTGTAAGTCAGTGCCCCACTCCTATATTTTCTAAGAATTTCATCTCTCTCTCTTCTCACAAATTTGACATGAACCTCTGGGAACTGCATGCGTGCGTGCATATTGTGAATTAACTCTATAAACTCGATCCACATCCCAATTCATGAAATCAACACCTCCCAAGAAATTCTCCCAACAATTTAGTCACAACATCTCTCAAATCTTCTTGGTCCACTTCTTCCAAATTTTGAAACCTAAGGAAATAAGACATTTTATCCATCTGTAGTCCAAGCACAGCATTGCCTGTCGCCTCCTCTCTTTCTGCACTGCCCGCATCTCACCCTCCAGACCTTCCACTTTCTGCTTGTTTTCTGCTGAGACTTGTTGAGTATCCTTTAAATCCTTTTGGATAGTCACAATTTCTGCTCTTATTTCCGTTTGGCCTCTTTGCTAATCATCCAGTTTCTTGTCCATATTAGATAACTTTTCCAGAATTCTCTCCATCTCTCCAGCAGTTGGTCTCTGACCTTTGCCATTTAAAAAAAAAATTCAAAATCCTCAGGCAAGCACAGTATCCTTGTAATTTCCTCCGGATCCACCAGGGGCACTCACAGGAGCAACGAGTCCAGAGTACAGTTAGTCAACCAGGAAGCGGAAGGGAAGTGATGTCATCAAGATTCTCATAGTGAAGGCGGAAGCTGGACGCCACCACTGTTCCCCAGAGGGAGGGGGGGCCTCAAACCTCCCTCCTAAATTTCTCCATCACCTCTTCTCTCCAGAGCTCCACAAAACCGTAATCTTCTTATTTTAAGTTCTCCTCTCTCCAGAATGACTCGTGCTCCTTCCAGCCGCAGGGGAGAAAACCCCCGCACCGGAGCACTCCACTCACGTTTACCGATATCCCTTCCTTCTCCATTCCTCAATTCTTCTCCGCTCCTGTTCACCACCAGGCTGCTGCAGTTATAAAATCCAAAGCCCGGTGTCACGGGCACAGCGGCCCAGGCGACGACCAAAGTAATGGCCGTGGCCCGTGGCCTCCAAACCCCGCCGAGCCTAGGACGCGCCAGCATCGGTCCCCCCAGTCCTGTATGTCGGCTGGGAGACCCCTGGCGACCCCAGGCCTGTATGTCGGCTGGGAGACCCCTGGCGAGCCGTCCGTGCGGCAGGTGTCCTTTTCGGAACACCTGGCCCCTAGGGGCCTCGGCGGCGGCCGGATTCGGGCGCTGGGGGCAGGAGAAGCCTCCAGACGACCGTTGCCTCTGGACACCGGAAGTCGTCTCCTACGTGGAGGAACACAAACACGTGGCCTACGTGGAGGAACACAAAGCCCTCCTGGAATCAGATGACCCAGGAATTGAAGAAGGGGAGGTTATAGACCATGGGGCGGTGGCGGCTGCCGCTGTTGCGGCCCTGGAGTTGGGTCAGGCTGAACCCAGAGTTCTGAGATCCAAAACTAGGAAGTGATAAAGATATTTGGTATTGTGTTGGTTTTCCTTATTCTCTTTTGTATGATATTCTGTTTATTCTTGACCCTTCTTTATTGCGTATGTAAGATTTGTAAACTTAGCTACTTCGTGTCACCTGCTTGCCATATGGCTGTTGTATGTGTTAAAAAATTTGAGCAAAATTCTTATCTTGGATGAGAAAAATGAAAATTTACCATACCTGATATGTATTTGTATAAACCTTTTTTGACCAATAAAAACTTTTTGAAAAAAAAAAAAAAAAAAAAAAAGACTGATGATGTGTTTGACCCCTCCTTCAGGCTCAGCCTGATCAACTCCTTAATTTTATGTAGCAATACCATCACAGCCTTCCTTATTCCTTATTCCATTATGATTATGATTTTGGGACTGTCATGACATAAACTAAGGGCATAAAGTCAGGGTACCCTACTTTTTTCTGGAGATGCATTTGCACTAGCCAAAGGATACATCTGAAAAAGTAGTAGGTAGAATCACATTTAATTAAAGCTTATTTATATTTAATTAAAATGAAATGTAGTAAATACAATTACTATAATTGTATAGTAAATACAATTATAGAATCATAAACTCATAGAACTGCAGAGTTGGAAGATAATCTGGTCCAACCTTTTGCAATGTGCAGGAAGACCAGATAAACCAACAATAAGTGGAAGCTGCTCAGTCTTTTCTTAAAGCCCTCCAGAGAATCCAATCCACAGCCTCCACAGATAGATTAAAGGAATCATAGAATCACTCTCTATCCTTTATTTTTATTTTCCCTTTGTTCACATTTAAAATGACAGTTTAGTATCAACTTTGGGAAATTCTTGATAACAGCACACAAGAGATGGCCAAGGCTTTGAAATGTCCTTCTCTGCGATGACTCCTTGTTGGTGACAGATCATTTGGAGGGTTTTTTGTAAAGGACTGTAATTGACAAAGACACAACTTGAACATGCCAAACACATGTTCAAGAAAAGTACTTCTCTTTTAAATGTATACAGAGATGCCACAAAATACAGCAAACCACAAACAATATTCTAAAATTTCCATGACAATTGAGACAACAAATTAAGCATTATTTTTCTCCAAAGACCAGTTTGTCAATTTTTTTAAAGTAAACAGTATAACCATCCAGCTACCAAGTGTAGAAATATTGCCAGTAATTTAAAACTATGGAAAGAAATAATGCAGATCTTGAAACTTATCAGTATTTACATTTTAACATTTAGCGAAGTGCTCCTTATATACTGTTCACAATTAGTAACATCCAGTGAGACCATTTATTAAGCCATTTGGGGTCTATCTGCCTGACATGCACTACATAAATGTCAGATCATTATCACCATTAGTCAATAGATGGTGCCTTGTTTGTGAGCTCAAAATAGATTCAGTCCAAAAAGGAGAGAAAAATGAAAGGTTTTGCTTAGCCAAATGATTTGCATATGAATCCCTTTAACAACTGCTATTCAAGATAGTAAGCTTATTTTGAAAACATTCTTATCTTTTTTGAGTAATGCTAAGAACTTATTGGTGAAAAAGGTCCAAAGTTAGAAACACACTAAACGATATTTACCATATAGTGTAGCATAATAGTTAAGGCATTGGACTATAAATGAAAAGACTCCAATTCTAGTCCCAACACAGACAAAGCTGTTGTCTGGGTATCTTCTATCCAGTCATTCTGTTTCAACCCAAACTACCTCAAAGGGTTGTTGTGGAGGAAAATGAGAAGAGGAAATACTATATATGTTGCTTTGAGCTCCTGAATGAAAGGTAGCTATCAATCTAATAAATAAACTATCCTTACAAGCACTGGAATGCATGATTTTCCCCAACCTAAATATTGTATTCTTGCCATAAACAAAACATCCTGGCAGAAAACGTAGAATTTGCAAAGCTAAAGGGGAAACCTGTTGGGTGTGCCCAAAGCACCAACCCTCCTCTTTTACAATATCAGCTTCATTGTGTGTAGGGATGGATGGATTCAGCTGCCTTGTTTGCTTTCGATATCATGGACACACTCTGGGTTTGTACTTTAAATTTCACTTGTAATTTCCTGAAAGTAGTATTCTGCCCTGAGAAAAAAAAACAAAGAATTCCAAAGGATGCTGCTGTATACTATCTGGAAGTCTGACTTGTGAAGCAGAGTTGCTATAACCCACTGTTTTTGCTTTCCAAGTGTCCCTCTTTAGAGAACTCAGTTCTTAAAATCTTAAATTTTGTCCTTAGGCATATACACACTTCCCCTAAGGCAAACATTTATATGCCAGTGGTTTCTAAAAATCCCTCAGGGACATACCATTGAGCTCACAAAAGGTACAACTTATGGTAATGTGTGTTTTTGCATATTATTCCTTTCTTATATTTTGACACAGGGTTGGCTTATCCAGGAGGAAAACTGGAGTTTTCCTAGTACAGTAAAACAGATCTAAAACTTGACAAAATATGAAAAGTAAAAACCTGGACCCCAGGACTTTAGGAACTCATCACTCACTCCCCCACTTTGTACTTCCAGAATCTTTCATGTTGACTTCAGGTTACTCAGTGAACTCAGGAAACGTGCTCATCCTTGAATATCTTAACATTAACCTCTCCGGATATAGTCAGGTATAAGCCAGTGGTGAAATCCAATTTTTTTTATTATGGGGCGTGGACCCCATAGTAAAAATTTTTACTGTGGGAATGGCTTGGTGGGTGTGGTGTGGCTCGGTGGGCATGGCTTGGTGATGCAAATCATGCCCACTCCAGGGGAAGGATACTGCAAAATCTCCATTCCCACCCCACTCCGGGGGAAGGATACTGCAAAATCTCCATTCCGACCAACTCCAGTGGAAGGATACTGCAAAATCCCCATTCCCACTCCACTCTAGGGCCAGCCAGAGGTGGTATTTGTTGGTTCTCTGAACTACACAAAATTTCCACTACCGGTTCTGCAGAACCTGTCAGAACCTGCTGGATTCCACACTTGGTATAAGCATACACTATTCTTGCTGCGTGTGTACAGATGATATGATATTTTGTTCTAAAATGATGTTTAGAACCACTTCAGGACAAGATTTATTAGAACTCAATTTGATCTGCCTTGTAAGCATGTTAACAGAAAAATGGGACAAAGAATGTCTAATTATTGGTTATGATCACAGAGTCATTTTACAGTTCATTTCCATTCTATTTATTTCAATTTCTGTTTGAAGCAATGAGGTTAACAATTATCACTAGGTGTATATGAAGAGGTCCATGACAGTATAAAACTGGTAGGTAGTTCAGAATTCTGTACAGGAGGGGTCTCCAAATTTTCTGAAACCTTGGACAAGAAGGCAACTGGGAACAAGATGTGGTTGCTTTAAAGAGTTGCAAACAGTTGCTACATTCACATTCCTGCACACTCTATAAAGCAACTTTTGGAACTAAATTTGAAGCATTGTACAGCCATAAAATAGTAAAATGTGCATGACAAATTTGCATCTTATAATGCATTCTGAAATCCTTTTTTTTTCCAGGACTGGCAAGAGCAATCGATTAATATTAATTCCTTGGGATCATTACTATTAGATTATGATTCTATGTACCAGATTTTAGGGACTCAAATAACAGGGCACTAGGTATTATTACTAATCATTAAAACCCTTTTACCCATGTTCATTTTATAATAAACCATTAGCTTTCCTTCATGAACTGACCATTAATTCCCTTCTGCACTCAGTCCCAGTGCAAAGTATCTTCCTCCATTCCTCTGTACTTCTCCGCCATTGTCTTATTTAATAAATAATACACGCTACCTCTTGAGTCCTTCATTGTTATCTTCCTTTATGCATTCTTGTCTTATAGCTAAATGGGTGTTTACATGAATATAATACAGTAGTTACGTCTTGCTTTTGCATAGTTTATGGAGTTATTGGTATGGAATATTGGACAACGATGTGGAAATGATGATGCATGCAACATTTTTTCCTCTTTTAAGATATCAATGGCATCTCATTTTGACAAGTAATTTTACAGAATCTGTGACACTGTCATCTTCTGCATATGATGTGAAAGACATCCAGGACAAAACAAATACATTCAAGAACAGACTTTATTCAACTTTATTTGCAATAAATTCCAGAAAAACATCAGAGTATTTCTCCTTTAAATTGATGTGATACTTTTTTTTTGTGAGGGTTCTTAATTTTTTTCCTTAAACTTATTATACTTCGGTTTTATGAAGGCTTCTTTGTTCTGTACTCTTCTTTTAAAATCTGAATAGCAATGGTGATGACTTTATACCTATAAAATAAGAGTGTCAGATTTCTGAAGGATATCTCTGATGGTCCAATAATTTAGTACAAAAGGGCAGAATTGGCACCCAATTACATATTTCCTTATAAAGGAAAGATAAACCATTTGGAAAGATAAAAAGAAAGAGAAAGCGAGAGCTGCTTCAGGAGCAAACAAGTCAAAGAAAGGAAAAGGGTTTAAACAGCATTTCTCTCCATAGTTCCGTAGTTTAATTAGGAGCCTAGTAATTTGTTTTACATTGAAAAACAAACAAAGCTATCATGAGAAGGAATCATTCAACTGATCACTCTGTGTCAACATAATTAATTTTATTGTAAGCAGACTAGAGTCACTTAGGTGATATGAATAGTGTAGAAATGTGATGAATGAATAAAAAAGTAAAAATAATTTGAGTTTGGTTCAAATTAATCTGTACATTTTGGGCTGGATTTGCGGGACATCCAAGCACATAAAATATAAAACTCCCAAGCTATTAAAATAGCAAAGGAATTTCAAACAAACAAATGCACATGTTCAGTATCCATATTCAGCAATTGCAGTTTTAATGCTTTGTTGATTGATTAATACTGAGTGACTGTGACATGGGCCACAGGTTGGACATGCCTGAACTAGACTGGAATCCACAGAAAACATACTTTTGAAAGCCTGATCAATCTGGGGGCAAAAAAAGGAGAGGGAAATGATATATTTCTTGTGTGCTTGCTATAATCTAATGGTATCCAGAGTGGGAGCTGGATCTCGCGGCTGTTTCTTCCAGCCCTTGTTGGTGCTCCTGCACCAACTTGACACCTTGACTTCCTCTCAGCCCCAAGACACTGGCTGGCCCATGAGATGACTTCCTCTCAGCCCCAATACACTGGCTGGCCCATGAGATGACAAAGAGAAAAAGAATGATAGAGAGAGAGAATGAGAAAGAGTGGGGGAGAGAGAAAGGAGGACAGAGAGAGATGAAAGAGGGGGGAGAGAGAAAGAGAGGGAGAGAGAGAGAGTGTGGGAGAGAGAGAAAGAGAGAGGGGAGAGAGAGAGAGAGTGGGAGAAAGAGAAAGGGGAGAGAAAGAGAGAGGGAGAGGGGGAGAGAGAGAGAGAGAAGAAGGAGAGTGCCTGAAGGACCCTATCCCGTCACTGGGAGTCCAGGCGCTTCAGCAAGCGGAACACTAGATCCGTACTAGTGGTCCATGGGATTTAAAATTAGGAACTTGGTCCCTGAGGTCCAAAAGGTTGGGGACCCCTGGTATAAAGTATGTTCTGAAATAAAACACATTCTTTGTATCTTTTCTGAATGTCCTTTCAGAAATGCCCTTTCTCCAGATGCTTTTGCATTCATCTGAACATTTCTCCCATAAATCTCCAATACTGTAAATTGCAAACCAAGAACTGTGTAACTGTACCTTATGTTCCCAAAAGCTAATTTCATACACCAAACAAAGCACAATTTTACTGACTTACACAAATGTTATTCACATAAGGTTATTCTAGAAATAAAGACAAAACCCATAATGCCAGTGATCAATTAAAAATTAAAGGGATTTTACAGTTACAAGGAAGATTTTTCTTCATGTGGAGCAAAGACAAAACTAGTCCATAGTAAAACATTTGGGTTCAGTTGGATTGCAATTCTTAATGCTTTCACTTAAGCGCAATTTAATCAGAATAAATGTAATTTTTAGAATAAATGGAAGGAGACCAAAACTTTAAGCTTCCAACGCTAGAAAACTAGGTATAAAAAGACCCAAAGAACTTCTAGACTCATAAAGATACAGAAAGACCACCTTTCTGAACCAATTAACTCTTAAGATAACCACACAGGTGAACAGCTTTTTTTTTTCCAGAAAAAAAGACCAAAGAACTGAGGACATCAAAATACTAATACCAACATCTGTCAAGAAATTACAAACACTGAGGTAAACATGGAAATAAAATTACCCAATTTCAGAAAGGCAACACAAATGCTAAACAAGACAGGAACAAGTGACTTTTAAAACATCAATTTATCTCTCATACACCCCTCAGATAAAAAGTAGATATCCCTATAGTTTTGCATCCTACTAACATCAACACATATGATGTTTGAGGTGGTTGATAAACTGCATAAATAAATAATTAGTTCTATATCAATGTTTTTGAAGCAGTTGACTTGAATCTAGAAATGGACTAGTCAAAGGGTCTTAACAGATCATTTTTTATTCAGCTTTGCCTGAAATATTTATTATATTAATTAAAATGTATCCCCCATTCATTATTATACCATGCTCTAAAAGCGAATAGAGGGCAAGGGATCAGGTCTTACCTTATTACTGAGATTGATGACAAGATTTATTCTCTCTTTTAGAATTATTAGAGGAAGAAAGATAAGCAAAAGCCTCACTACAACCAAGATAGTGAGGTATCAAGTAACATGAGAAGTGATAGAAAGACAATAATTTCATGAATTTATTTCAGAGCTTCTCACTTAAATGCAAAATAATGCCTCAGTTTTCTCCAACATGACACCTACCAGATGTGTGAGAAATCAATTTCTATTTGTTTATTCATCTGAGTTTTTCAATATAGTAAAAATATATAAAAATGAACAAAAAGATAGCAAGTGAAAGGGAAGAAAAAAAAGAAAAAAAGAAGGAAAAGAAAAGAATGCAATTATACCTTTCACCCTTTTTCTATCGAGTAATTATCATCTCATTATTTCCTGCAAGAACTTTAATTCCTAATAATCCCAGTTGGAAATTGTAGGAATTTCCCACTGGCAGGAAGATTTTAAGACTTCATCCTCCAGTATAACTAATTATGATGATAGCAAAATACGTTACATAGCACATAGCACATGCATTTTCATGTATAACATATGCTTTGATGGCTTTTCAGACAGTGGAACAACTGCTCCCCTGAAAAGTCACATCTCTGTTTCATTACAAAGATGTTTTCCACAATCAGCTTGCCTAGATATATTGTACAAGAATCTTATTGAACAAAAATGAGGGGGGAAATTCAAAGGGGAATAGATTTTGATAAAAAAAAGCTCCTAAAATCATTTATATTTCTTAATGTAAATTGCATTGCCTAACAGTAAGAGACAATGATATTAAAATGTCATTTTTCAGGACCCAAAGTCTTAAACATATATTCAAACAGAAAGCTATTACAATCTAATGCTGTTGTAATATTGTTGTCAGTCATCAGAACACCGCAACTTTAGGAACTGCATATAGAAATTGTCTAACAAAAAAAAATAGAAAAAAAATCTTAAAACTACATAAATTATATAATAAAATCACTGTACTGCGTTGATTAAACAATGTGCATTTGGCTTATTTATAATCAATTTCTTCTTAAGGCAAATGACCCTCAAATTGAAAACATATGTCATGATAAATGATCCGGAGTTGGTCTGATGCAAGGCCCTATAAGCCTAGCATTTACTGAAACTTTTTCAGCAACCTTTGAATTCTCGATTTCAGCAAGATTAATACCAAATCAGCAGACACAATTTTATTGTAACCGTTGTTTGAATTTACAATCAGACAGAGATTACTCCATTTGTTAAAGTTTTGTCTGACTATAAGGGTCAGGAATGAGAAATCCTGATGGCTAGATTCAAATTCCTTACTAATTTGCAACACTGGTGAGTTGCAAGAAGGAAGAGCTGCTTACCTTCAGTATGCTATATTCAACTGCAATTACTCCAGTGATGAGTTTCAAAAAATTTTATTACCGGTTCTGTGGATGTGGTTCGGTAGGCGTGGCATTGCTTGGTGGGCGTGGCTTGGTGGGGGTGGCAGGAGAAGGTTACTGCAAAATCCTCATTTCCTCCCGATCAGCTGGGACTTGGGAGGCACAGAAAGATGGGAGCGGGGCCAGTCAGAATTTTTACTACCGGTTCTCCAACCTACTCAAAATTTCCACTACTGGTTCTTCAGAACTGGTCAGTACCTGCTGAAACCCACCTCTGAATTACTCCCTCATGAATTCTTGGGTGACACAAGTAATAATGGACTTTCAGGTGACCCTAAATAGTCTAAATGTGGCACAACTCTCTAGCATGAACATAAAGCTGTTTCAGATTGCCTGTGTGTAGGAACTGAATAAGCAAAGCATGATAGTCATTGGAAAGACATTTTTCATTGCATTAAGATATGGCTACACTACCCAAAAAAAACCCCATAAGAGATACCAGCATCATAAAATTACAAAAAGTACCCAGAGAACAATAAAACAGTACATGTACAACATTGCTCATACGAAAAAGATATACTTAGCAGAGGTGGCTGAGTGACACACTGCATTTGACAAACTCTGCAAGAATTTATCACACTGCTGAAAACATACATGAAATGGCCAGATCAGCGGATGTTGGGATAAAACTTATGATTTCATATTCCTATGAAGATTCAGCACTGATGTTACTGTATGGCAGCGACCCTCAACCTTGTGGGCTCCAGGCACCAATTCCATGATGGGCAGTTTTTTTGTGGACCACAGAGGGCGGTTTTGTGCATTGCCTGGATCCTACACATGGGCAGATGGGGCTTCACTCACTTGCACGGACCGGTTCCTGGTGGGCCATGGACCAGTGCTGGTCAGTGGACCAGGGTTGGGGACCCCTGTTCTATGGTATAAATAAAAATTTGGTTTTACCATTCATGCAACAAAAGAATCCAGTTTCAAAGTACATAAATCATGTCTCTAAATTGCTAATTAGTCAGAAATATGTTATGTTACTGCATGCGCAAGATGGCGGCTCGCTAGGTGAACGGAGCCGCCGACGGGATGATCGACGCGGGATGGCATCACCCAGACGGTTAGCCGAGCCGCCTGTACCCCCCGGCCCGCTTTGCCAGCTTCTCGGCAGCCGTGGGAGAGGTCTGCGGGCCTTTTCGGTGACACGGCTGCCGAGAGCGAGGCCGGGTGAGGGAGAGCGTGAACGGGCGGCCATTTCCTGGGCCGTGGTGCGGGGCGAGGCCGCAGTCATGATCGTAGGCCTGTTAGTCCATCATGGCCTGTGGACTGTGAGTGCTGAGCGCTGGCTACTTTGGGTACGCTTTCTCCCCAGCCTGGTTATTTCGGGACGAAGGGGGTTATGACTTCACCGGCTTTTCCACTGCCGGCTTTTCCGTTGCCGGCTTTCCCACTGCCTTCCCTGCAGGGAGGGGCTCTGAGGACGTTTTTACCCCACTTATGCCGTATCTGGGATTTACGGCCTATTACATCTGACCGGCCTTCCTCAGAGGTGCCTGGCCCGGTTTCTGGGAAAGGCCCTGGATCTGAGGAGTGGCCAGGCCTTTGGAATGTGGGGCTCGCCTGGGGCTTGCCTGAGGATTTTTATCTTTGAACCATCTTAACCATCTTAACCATCTTAACGAAGGGAACCATCTTAATGAAGGGAATTGGCGTGGTGATTATGGGAGGTGTCTCGACCATTTGAGACCTGTTTCTCTCACTATTATTTGTGCACTGTCATCTGCACTTATCTGGCCTTTTGGGACCTTTGGCCAGGATTGCTCTTTGGAATTATTGTGGAAGAGACTTGGAGACCGATTTGAGATCTAGCAGTGGACATACCCAGGAACAGCTGTAGACAGTGCCGAGGGTGGTAGAAGATCTACCCACCCACCTCGTTTTCCCCCATGGATTTTTGGACTGGGCTATTTTTTCCATCTTTCCATCTTTAGCCTATTTATCATCATTATCAGCCACCATCGGACGATGGGTATCCGTGAAGCACTATGGACTAATATTCTGCCATCCTGGACAATGATCATCTCCGGCGACTGTTTTCCCTAGCTAAGTAGTATTATTTCCACGATTCGCCTTTATTATGCGGAACAGGAACTCTTGCGCCTGCGAGGTGCCCCCGCCTCGCAGGAATGGCCCGTTTTATTACCAAGGGCCGGCCTCAATGACGGATCTTGGGATCCACAGAGGTGGCATGCGAAGAGGAAGAGCCTTTGGGGGTTTTTAGATAGGGCATTTTTAAGGGGTGGGAGGGGTAGGGCGGTGTTGGGGAAACCTGCCGGTGGGGTATCAGTTCCTGCGCATGCTCGTGGCGGTGAGCTAATAGGTCCAAGGTTATGGGGGGAGTTCAGGTTCCATTGGTGGAGGGTGGCGTTATTTGCACGGTTTGGGGGAGGGGCAGATTTGGCGGAAGCGGGGGCTCGGATCGTGTTAAGGGGGCGCGCGCTCGATATTTGCAGGCGATCGCGCGCCCCCGGCCCCCCGGCTTCTCCTGCCTCGGATAGCCAAGACCTCAGAGCCTGGGCCTTCGGCTGATGTTATGTAATGCACGGTCCGTGGCCAATAAGGCCCCCCTAATTTACGACCTTATTCAGGGGGGTGCCGCGGACTTTATAGGCATTACGGAAACCTGGTTGGGCGCAGAAGGGGGCGTGCCCCTGGTGCAGATGTGCCCACCAGGTTTCCGTGCATTTCATCAGCCGAGAGCCCAGGGTAGGGGTGGGGGGGTGGCGGTTGTGATTAGAGAGAGTCTGGAGCCGAGGGAGACCACTGTACCTCAGATTGTCGGGTGTGAATCCCTCCTTGTGAAGTGGGGCCATAGATGTCAGATGGGCTTGCTGGTCGCTCCTTGCTACGTGACAGCTGCCCTGCCCGAGCTCCTGGAGGTGCTTGCTGGGGTGGCAGTTGAAACCCCCAGACTTTTAGTCATGGGGACTTTAACTTGCCTTCTTCCGCTCGCCATCGACAGCAGCTCGGGAGTTCATGGCTTCCATGACGGCCTTAGACCTGACGCAAGTAGTTGATGGCCCTACCCACACCGGGGTGGTACACTGATTTGATTTTTGTCTCTGGTCAGTGGTTGAGAGATCTGGACTTAAAGGAAATAGTCACGAACCTTTGTCATGGTCAGATCACTCTCCTTCGCCTAGACTTTCTGACCGCCACCCAACACCGCAGGGAGACGGAGCCGATGCGTTGGTTCCGCCCCAGGCGCCTGATGGACCCGGAGAGGTTCCGGACGGAGCTTGGGCCATTCCTGAGGGTCTGGCTCACGGCACGCCTGAGGAACTTGTTGCGCCTGGGAACGGGCCGCGCGGGGCCTTAGATCGTGTCGTGCCTTTGCGGCCTCTGACCCGCGCAGGTCCCAACCGCCCTGGTTCTCCGAGGAGCTGAGGGGATGAAGCGCCGGAGAAGACGCCTAGAGAGTTCCTGGAGGTCTAGCCGCTCAGAGGCTGATCGACACTAGTGAAGTCCTATACAAGGACTTACCTAGTGGCATTGAGGGAAGCGAGGCGCTACGCCTCCCTCATTGCGCCGGCAGATAACCGCCCAGCCGCCCTGTTCCGGGTGACTGCCCCTCCTTCACCAGGGGAGCGGGATGACCCGCTGCAGGGACGTGCTGAGGAGTTTAACGGTTATCTATACGATAAAATCGCTCAGCCGGGACGGGTTGGACCAAGATTGCGGTGACTCAGGTGAGGCGTCCGAGGGTGGTCTTGGTGACATTGTCTGGGATGAGTTTGACCCTGTGGCTCCCGAGGACATGGACAGGTTGTTGAGTAGACTGAATGCCACCACGTGTTTACTGGACCCGTGCCCTCCTGGCTGGTGCTGGCCACCAGGAGGTGACACGAGGCTGGCTCCAGGCGATTACGATCGCTTCTTTGGTGGAGGGTGTCTTCCGCCGCCTTGAAAGAGGCGGTGGTGAGACCCTCCTTAAGAAGCCTTCCTGACCCGCTGTTTTAGGTAATTATCGTCAGTCTCCAACCCGCCGCGCGAAGGTTGTAGAGAGTATGGTGGCATATCAGTTTCTGCACCTGGATGAAACTGTCTATCTAGACCTGCTCCAGTCCGGTTTCCGCCCGGTTACAGCACAGAGACGGCTTTGGTCGCAAGCAGGATGATCTCTGAGGGCCAGGGATAGGGTTGTTCCTCTGCCCTGGTCCTATTAGACCTCTCAGCGGCTTTCGATACCATCGACCATGGTATCCTGCTGCGCCGGCTGGAGGGATTGGGAGTGGAGGCACCGCTTATCGGTGGTTCTCCTCCTATCTCTCCGACCGGTCGCAGTCGGTGTTGACAGGGGCAGAGGTCGGCCCCGAGGCGCCTCACTTGTGGGTGCCGCAGGGTCGATCCTCTCGCCTTCTGTTTAACATCTACATGAAGCCGCTGGGTGAGATCATCAGTGGTTTTGGTGTGAGGTATCAGCTGTATGCGGATGACACCCAGCTGTATTTTTCCACACCGGACCACCCCAACGGTTATCAAGTGCTGTCCCGGTGTCTGGAGGCTGTACGGGTCTGGATGGGGAGAAACAGGCTCAAGCTCAATCCTCCAAGACAGAGTGGCTGTGGATGCCGCATCCCGGTACAGTCAGCTAAATCGCGGCTGACCATCGGTGGCGAGTCATTGGCCCCGGCGGAGGGGGTGCGAACTTAGGCGCCCTCCTGGATGAACGGCTGTCTTTGGAAGATCATTTGACGGCCGCCTCCAGGAGAGCGCTTTACCAGGTTCGCCTGGTGCGCCAGTTGCGCCTTTCTGGACCGGGATGCCCTGTGCACAGTCACCCACGCACTCGTGACGCCTCGCCTGGATTACTGCAATGCCTCTACATGGGGCTCCTTGAAGGGCATCCGAGGCTGCAGTTAGTCCAGAATGCGGCTGCGCTGGTGATAGAGGGAGCCCTCGTGGCTCCCGTGATAACACCCATCCTGCGCAGACTGCACTGGCTGCCTGTGGCCTTCCGGTGCGCTTCAAGGTTTTGGTGACCACCTTTAAAGCGCCCATGGCATAGGGCCGGGTTATCTACGGGACCGCCTGCTACCGAATACCTCTCACCGACCCGTGCGCCTCACAGAGAGGGACTCTCAGGGTGCCGCCAGCGAGGCAATGTTGCCTGGCGACGCCCAGGAAGGGCCTTCTGTGGGGCTCCCACCTCTGGAATGAACTGCCCCAGGACTTCGCCAGCTTCCGGACCTTCGGACCTTCCACGAGCTTAAAACATATCTATTTAATTGCAGGACTGAGTTAGATTTTAGTTTATGGGTTTTATCTTGGGTTTTAATTTTTATATTTTTAATTAAGACTTTTGAATAAGTTTTTTAATTGTTTTTAGAATTGTATTTATTGTATTTTTTGTTTTTAAATGCCTGTAAACCGCCCTGAGTCCTTTGGGAGATAGGGCGGTATATAAATATAAACAATAAAAATAAAAAATAAAATAAATACTGGAATATGAATGTGAGACAATAGTTAAAAAGACTAGACTAGAACTGGAAATGCCCAGAGTTTAGTCTACGCTATATGATGAAGCATAAAGGAATTTAAAACTGACCTTGGGAAAGATGTAACAGAACTATTAAAGATAGAAAGAAGGAGTAAGCCTTTAAGAAGGGACTTGAAGAACATATTACATAGTCCTGAGATACCAGGAAATCAGAGAAATAACCCTGCCTTAATTAGGTTTAGTACAAAATTGTCCCAGAATTATAAACTCAGAAGTGCAGCATGGCATGTAGCAAAATCAGAATTAAATTTTAACACATGATAAAGGATCATTAACAGAATTGGGGGAAAAATAAAATGTTTTCTATAGTAAAATCACTGGGTAGGTCTCTTGACTGAAGCTTAATTAAGGTTCGTGCAGTTCTTAAATAATGTTAAATAATTATTTAATGTTCTTAAATAATCACATTTAGATTTTATGTCCCAAAGGTGGTTTTCCAAAAGGCTATTGGACTTTCTTGGGTTTTTTTTCCCCTTAAAAATGTTTTGCTTCTCATCCAAGAAGCTTCTTCAGTTCAAATTCTTGAAGAACTGAAGAAGCTTCTCGGATGAGAAATGAAATGTTTTCAAGGACAAAAAAAACTCTTGCCTTTTGGAAAACCACCTTTGAGACAGTCATGACCTGGACGATTGAGAAATTCCATAGTCACTCAGATATCATCTCTTTCAGGAGCTAATGCTTTGTTTTTCTATCCAGTTCTGCATCATTATGAGCTGGTTTGCCCTTATTGCAGCAAATTCTAAACTCTACTGATGACATTGACCAGATGTTTTTTGTACTAGGTTGAGCCAAACAAGCTGGAGGCCTTAGTACATGGACTGAATAAAACATACATATGATACAATATAATGTCAAGCCACCTGGAAAAAAAATCAGTACCAGGTCTTATTTTCTCTTGGGCTCCAAAATAGGCATTAGGGCTTACTTTTGAATATGTCTTTTTTTTTTTTGTTCCCTATGTGCGGGAGGTCCACTTCTGCTTGCTAATGATGGGACAGAAGTTCACGCAGCATGCCAGTGCTGCTGCTGCAGGGCAGGTGGGGTAGAGCTGCCCCATGTGCCTTAGGACCCCTGCAACCAGGCCACCCACGCCCAAACACCTGCCTTGGCTTGCTCGGCCTCCTGGTCCATTGTGGCCGCGAGCAAGCAGAAGTGAGCCAGCAACCATGTGGTCTCCTGCTGCACATGGTTGCCAGTGCTGCTGCTGCGAGGAAGGTGCCAGGACGAGGATGTGCTAGTTTTGGGGGCCTTGAATTAAGCCTGTGTGGGGCAGCTCCATCCCTCCATCTAGCCTCATGGCCATGGCATCATGAGCAACCAGACTGAATGGGCGGGTGGTCCGGCTGCACAGGCGCTTAAGGAGGACTTATTTTGGGGGGAGGTAGAGCTTATATTAGGCACATGTGTAAAAAACACCATGCTGGGGCTTATTTTGGGGATAGGTCTTATTTTCAGGGAAACACAAAAATAAGTGTAACAGTACTTATTTGGAAACTTGAGAAGAACCAATATGTAACATAGAAATGTTACACAAACATCCTCTTTCCTTATAGTAAAGACCAGCTCTTTCATGAACCCATTTTTATCAACCAAAGAAAAGCTGCTGCAATACCTTTTATATCAACAGTGATGCCAATTACTGGGCAATATTTGAATCTGCATTTCTGTCAGTGCTTTTTATAACAGATAATAATAGCTATTTTGTACTGATGGGAAGTATTTAGGATACATTTTGCTTTAAAAGAATGATTTGCAGAAAGCTCTCGTATAATCATCAAATTCATTTCATCCTTTTTGGCACGTGAGGCACAGAAGATCACATTCAGAAGTTATATTAACACAAATGATTGTAAACAATTTAAAAGGCACTTCAGAAGGCTAGAATAGCTGAAAATGTTATTTTCTTAAGCACTCCTGTTGTAGAAAAGTATTTTAAATAGACAAATGTCTATTTCAGTATCTGCTGAAACAGTCAACTATCTATTATTGCTGATAAAAACTACATGACAGCAAAATAAAGATAGGACTTCTGTCAATCAAATTAGAAAAGCAGACGAGCTTTCATGACAGAGTGATTATTGACTAACTTTCTTTGTGGCTAATTGAATTGAACTGGCAATCTGCCAGATCAATTATCTTAGGAAAGAAAAAGGATATACCAGACATGCATACCTGTGGATATGAGTGGATATGGTATTAGCTGCTTATAGGAAATTCTTTGGCTAATGCTACACATTTTATTTTTGCCTTTTAAACAGAAAAGTTTAACTCTGAAACCGCCAGAGTCATTCTGTCATTGAACTTACTGTACTTAGAAATTTGAGAAGTACAAATAAATAGATAATAAGTATTTCAGAGTCTTGTAGACTAACTTGCTACTAATGGTTTCAGATTTTGCACATCTCCATTTACTTTATTATCTATAAAATCTCAGAACAAATCTGATAATTTTTAAAGTGCCAGTGGATTTCTTATTTTTTAACGTAAGAAGCTAATATCTCTTCCTGCCTAGAAAATGTTTAAACATTTGAAAAATACTATGCATTTTCATGACAAAAATCTACAATTCAAGGCAGAAAGCACTTTGCTCAATGTGATCTCTTCAGATATTTCTGTATCAATTCTATCATAAGTATTCATTTATTTGGCTCAGCTAACAGGAGTTCTAAAATGTACTGTGGAGTTTAGGCAAGATTGCCATAGAAGAAAGTGAAGGTTGTTTTTTTAAAGGGGGGTGTAAAACGGACCAGTATGATCCATTACAACTCACTGTGTAACAAAATCAACTAGCTGCTTCTAAAAATTAAGAACCTAGAGTGTATGAATTGAAGATATCAGATGCATCAGGAAAATAGGTCATTGCTAGAAAGAGAATAATATGAGATTTTGGGTTTGTTACAGGAAGGCACTTCTAATATTTTTGTAATAGATCCGTAAAACAACTGAGGAAGTGATTTGATATTTCATAACTACACGAACTGTAGATTCCTTTTCGCTCATCTATGTACTTTAGATGAGCTTTGAATATTGGAGATAAGATTTATGCATGACAGGTTTTGAGATAATAAGGTATCTAAGCCAGCAACTGATTTTATAAGAAATGGAAAGAATTTGATGAAAACAGGTATTAAATATTTGCGTGACCTTTGGAAAAAGAAATTTAAATGGAAGATTATATTAAAAGATGTTAGTCTCTTGATCTGAAAATTAAATTAATACAAAAGAAAATTTTGTTTCACGCATAACTGACACCCAAGAAAATGTTTAATAAGGGTTTGCTACAATTGCCGACTATTGGAGATGCGGTTCGGAAACTGGAATATTACATCATGTATCTTTTCCTATTATTGCCACACTATGGGCTCTCAACATAACTTTAAACCAATAGCTGTATGTGAGAATTATGTGTATTCGCTTTCAATATATTTGGAATAATATATCAACAATTATGGACTTTTCCTACATGACAGATAGCAAAAGAAGAATGATTCTACATCAGAAAGATAAATATATACTTGATTTGCTGCAAATGTTTATTGATATATGCTGAATGTCAGTATTTGAGTTAGTCTTTTTTCTGACAAAAAGATAAGAAAAAGTCTTAAGCAACATTTGAGTTGATTAAAGATAATATATTTTAGGCTTCTCTTATTCTTCTCCTTTAAGTTTGTTTTAATTGTTACAATGTATCTGATTGTATTATATCATTAATGGATAATTTTGTATGTGAGTATGTCTTTATTTCCTGTCAACAAAAGTGCGTATAGTCAAGACTATGGTTTTCCCAGTTGCAATGTATGGCTGTGAAGGTTGGACCATAAGAAAGGCTGAGCGCCAAAGAATCGAGGCCTTTGAACTCTGGTGCTGGAGAAGACACCTGCGAGTCCCTTGGACTGCAAGGAGAACAAATAAGTCAGTCCTAGAGGAGATCAACCCTGACTGCTCTTTAGAAGGCCAGATCCTGAAGATGAAACTGAAATATTTGGCCACCTAATGAGAAAGAAGGACTCAATGGAGAAGAGCCTAATGCTGGGAAAGATTGAGGGCAAAAGAAGAAGGGGACGACAGAGAATGAGGTGGCTGGATGGAGTCACTGAAGCAGTAAGGCATGAGCTTAAATGGACTCCAGAGGATGGTAGAGGATAGGAAGGCCTGGAGGAACGTTGTCCATGGGGTCACAATGGGTCGGACACAACTTAGCAACTAACAACAACAAATGTCTTTATTTTGTGGGAGTAATGTTCTTGAAAACCAGTGTGGAAATGGAAACCACAGTTATTGAAGCATGGCTCCTAATGAGAACATGTGAAATATTATCAAAATATAAAGATTTGTTAACACATTTGTTGACAACAGAAACATATTTTCTGTAGTGTAGCTTGTGTTGATGCTGCACAATAAACTCTCATATTTTCCCCCTATTGCTTACAGTTGAATATAGCCATGTTGTGACTGCATTCAGTGAAAATTATACTTTTACAGAAACATAGAATGCGGCTGCGCGGGTTATAGAGGGAGCCCCTCGTGGCTCCCGTATGACACCTATCCTGCGCAGACTGCACTGGCTACCTGTGGCCTTCCGGGTGCGCTTCAAGGTTTTGGTAACCACCTTTAAAGCGCTCCATGGCATAGGGCCGGGCTACTTACGGGACCGTCTACTGCTACCGGATACCTCTCACCGGCCCGTGCGCTCTCACAGAGAGGGACTCCTCAGGGTGCCGTCAGCTAGACAGTGCTGCCTGGCACGCCCAGGGGAAGGGCCTTCTCTGTGGGGGCTCCCACCCTTTGGAACGAACTCCCCCCAGGACTCCGCCAGCTTCCAGACCTCCGAACCTTCCGTCGCGAGCTTAAAACACACCTATTTATCTGCGCGGGACTGGACTAGTTTTTTAAATTTTCTAATTTTAAATTTTTAAATTTTATAGGGGTTTTAATTGGTTTTAATATCTATATTATTTTAATAATCAGGCTTTTTGAATATGTTTTCTTAATGGTTTCTTAATTTGTATATATATGCTGTTTTATTTGCCTGTGAACCGCCCTGAGTCCTTCGGGAGATAGGGCGGTATATAAATTTGAATAAATAAATAAATAAATAAAATAAATATAATTGAATCTGCAGAAACAGAAAGCCCAGATAACAAGGATTGAGTTTATGTGCATATTCACACACATATATTTTCCTTCTCCTTTGGTATAATAAAATACTAAAAACTGATAATAATCTCTCATATCTGTTTTTAGAAAAGGAATATTGTACTTACTCTGAATGTTCTTTCTCGTTGCGCTGCGTGAGAGTCCATTGAATGGGTTATCCTCATGAGATTGGCCAGAGACTGAGTTGAAATTTGCTTAAACACACCTCCTCTTCCTGTCTAGCTCCAGTTCATCAACTCAGTCCGGCCTAAAGAGACCTAATCTCTCTAGCTCCTTCATTGGACTTTCTAATTAGCTTCTTTGGAGAAAATTTCAACTTTATTGCTTCTGGTGACTGGTTTGAAGCTTTACTGTGTTTGCGGCGGTTGGCAGCTTTGCAATCGGCCCAGCGCCGCTCAGCTGAGCCGCGGCTTTGGTGGCGGCCCCTTTGATTGTATTTCAGCAAGATTTCCTTTTTTCCGGTAAACTCATGTATTCTCTTGCAGTTTGCTAACTTGAAAAGTGGCAACTGATGCAATCTGTTTCTTTTAATATAAAAATATTGCTGTAGAATTGATGACTGTAAAGGCATCAAGGAAGGCTTCTTAGTAGTAGTTTCATTAAAATTATATTTCCTGAACATAAAATAATTGTTTCACTCTTTGTCCAAAGTGTAGTAGAATCCTAAAGTATACTAAAACTTGTATCTTAGCCCTGGCCACAACTTCCCCCACAACTGTTGGCAGCATTAAAAATGACAGGAACTGATTATTATATATTTTATTTATTTTATATCTAAGTCAGTATTATTGGCTCCAGTGAAAATAAAGCATTTTGAATTAGTTTTGCATCCCTTCCAATTAATCTTTTGCTAGTGTCTTTATGAACTAGTTGACAGGTCTTTTCTGACTGGCCAATCTCATCATAAAAATATTGCAGATTTTTTAATGAGCCGGAGTTTCAAACATTTGTTTAAAATGCTTGTCTAAAGAAAATGAAACTACTTCATCCTTCATTTATAAGTATTTATTTTTAAGACTATTTTGGCCAGTCTTTTCAGTACTAATTTTCACTGATATTTTGAACATTGAAAGTGTCACTCTGTCTTTGCTCATTTTATATTTTAATCTGCATTATTGATATTCTACTGGTGCATAAATGGCTCTCTGAGTTATTTAAATTTTGGGGAACAGAAATAGTCATATGTTTGAATCAGTGGTGGGATTCAAATTTTTTTACTACTGATTCTGTGGGGCGTGCCTTGGTGGGTGTGGCGTGGCATTGCTTGGTGGGCATGGCTTGGTGGATGTGGCAGGGAAAGGTTACTGCAAAATCCCCATTTCCCCCCGATCAGCTGGGACTTGGGAGGCAGAGAATAGATGGGGGTGGGGCCAATCAGAGGTGGTATTTATTGGTTCTCTGAACTACTGAAAATTTCCGCTACCAGTTCTCCAGACCTCTGGTTTGAATCAATATCTAAAAGTATATACGTGCAGGACAAAGAAAAGAAGGGAGAGGGAGTTACAGTCCATATGTAAAAACATAATCAGCTTCAGTCATGCTAAACCTTAATGATGTATGATACAAATCACAATATAACATTCCCATGACAAAATAATTAAAAGGCAAAAAGGGGAGAGCAGACTAATCAACACAAGACACTTTTAACATATTTTTGTTTTAACGTGGCCCATGAAGAGGGCCAACTTAGCCATACTGCTAATGTGCTTCATTATGAGGATTTTTCATGAACGGGAGTATGAGGGTTAAAAACACCAAAACCTGAAGCAAAGTCTCTGAAAATAGCTAGGTACCTTCCAATAACAATCTACAAATTTCAAGTGCCCTGTCCAGTGACAAATGACCCAGTTGCAGTCCATTAGGGAACACAGGAGGGAAAAATAGACATAAGACCTTGGGTCTGCTACACACACTCACCACCCACATAGATGTGTATATCTATTAATCGTCTCATAGTTCCCATCACCAATCTCTTTCCATTTATGACTGTATGACTACAACTTGTTGCTGGCAATCCTTATGATTTATACTGATATATTGACCATCAATTGTTTTTGTAAATGTTGTACCTTGATGAACGTATCTTTTCTTTTATGTACACTGAGAGCATATGCACCAAGACAAATTCCTTGTGTGTCCAATCACACTTGGCCAATAAAAATTCTATTCTATTCTATTCTATTCTATTCTATTCTATTCTATTCTATCTCTGTGTGCACTGTTGGTAATTGCTGGTTTTCTGTCCCTTACCTCTAAAAGCACGTACACTTAACAAAGAGCCACAGTTTTGCATTTTGCCTGCAGCCACTGAGTTCAAGTAACATGAATGAAGCACCACGGCAGCATATAAAACTCTTTTACAGCAGCTACATCAAGTGTATCTTTTAATACAGATATTCCCTCCAACATCTTAAGAGAGGCTAGTATAGGTCTCAAGCCATTTTAAAAACAAACACCAACAGCAAATAGGCCTGAAGATGTAGATCGGAGTGTCAAACTCAAGGCCCAGGGGCTGCATCCAACGCACAGAGTGCTTAGATCTGGCCCATGGGGATGCCCTGGAAACAGTGAAGGACTGGCCTGCAGTGCCTCTGCCAGCAAAAACAAAGCTTGGAAGGGCTGTGTGCAGCCCTCCTATGCTCCAGTTTCGCTGGCAGAGGGTTGCAGGAGACCGTTGCAGCTGGAAGTGGAGCTCGGAAGCCAGTTTTCACTGGCAGAGCGCTCAGGCCACCAGAGGCACCCCCCTGACACAAATGATGTTGAGCTGGCCATACCCACACTGACCACACACACACACACACACACACACACACAACGTCAAACACAATCCTGATGCAGTCCTCAATAAAATTGAGTTTGACACTCCTGATGTAGCCAGTCCAGTGTATTTTGGATGGTACAGAGGTTGATGGTTAAAGGTAGCATGCATAGAACTTCAGAATCAGATGCAAATTTAGTCTTTCTACATTAACCAGATGCTGCTAATACAACAATCAAATATTTTATGTACTAGTAGAAGCTTCTGTTGGTTAACTACTTGATGGTTTTAAAAATGATTATGATGTACATTACTGAATAAATTCACTAGGTATCATATTGCCAAACTTGAAAGATTTCTCAACATATATGCATCAGAATATAATCTAGAGTTTACAGTAAATGTGCAAGGATGCTAAAGAATGCAACAATAAGGTAGGAGGGGAACATTTAGTTTTAGTAGTTCCAAACCAAATGGAATAACTCCAAATCTATTATTTCCATGAAAATATGTTCTACTAAGTATTTCAAAAAATGTATTTTGATGAAAATGATATGACTTTTAAATCGAGTTATCTTATCTGAAAATGCCTCTACTGAAAATACCTCTAATGCTCTAACGGAAAAGCAAGCTATTATAGATCATTCCTAGGTAAGCTGAGTGTAGGACAAAGGAGATGGTATTATTATGGATTGTTTAAATGACATGCTTCTGCAAAAAAAAAAAAAGAAAAATATAAAACAATACTTCTAAATTCACCCTGGAACTTTTGCTACAAGGCACTAGAAATTGTCGCAATTTAAATTAAACTTTAATTATATTTATAAGCATTTTCAAAATGTTCTGCATGCCCAGTTTAAAATTGAAACAATTATATGACATATGAAATGATTAAGTGGTTTGACTTTAATAGTAACTACTATATTAAGCAGATGTCTAATAGCTCAATAAGTTTCCAACTAAAAGCAGCAATTAGCAACCATTTGACCCAGACTCTTTCAAATCAGTTGAACTGCAGGGAGCCCTGCATTACAACAAATGAAAGTGATGAAAAATAAATGTGGAGCTTTTCATTTCTATAGAAGATCTTCAACTGGAGAAGATTATGTGTGCAGTGATAGTCCTGGACAATCGACTGGAAAAGCACTGATTGGGCTATAATGAGAGCCATTGATAATCATACACATGTACTTTTGATTTTGAAAATTGCAAATATTTCTTTTTCCAAGGAAGTCATAGTCAGAGGAATATTGCTCATTAAGGTTTTTAAACTATTGGTGTTATTGCAAAGAGAATTTGGATTGCCATGAATTGCAAATGATAGAACATTCAATGCAAATCTCTTGATTACACAGATGTATTAGCATCTAAATCTCTAAAATTACTACACAGTAATCAATAGTATTTTTAATAAGCAATTACAGAGCAACAGGAAGGTGGACATTAGTTATTTGCCAAGATTTCAGAATAAAAAGTTACATATTCTGTATTCAGATCAACAGCTAAGGGTTCTAAAGAACTTTAAGTGCATTATTCCTTATGTCTTCAGATGATTCAAATCCAACAGAATCCTCTTTTTAAAATTTGTGGACACTTTAAAATATGTCTAAAAAGTTTGACTCTTGATCCAATTATGTTAGAAGTGTAGAATAGTATACAAAGACATCATGCAAATGACAGGTCATATGATCATGTTCCAGTAAAGCCCCATTTTGGAATAATATCAGTGATGTGCTGGTAAATATTTAACAACAGGTTGTGACAGTGTTACTGTTTTTTTTTTATTTTATTTTATTTATTTTTTTTAATTTTTGCAACAAACAAACAAAAAGAAAATACATTATTACACCCTTGTGCTATGCATAAAAGGAAGATTTGGGTCTTCGGATATATCCTCATGATTGCCAAAATCCACGTTCTCGAGGTACAGGTACTGAAGCGTCCAATGTTCCAAGCGCAAAGTCCACAAATGGTTTCCAAGTCTTCCAAAAAATATCTTCTTTATACACACCACTTCTAATTTTAATATCACATGTCATTTTATCATTTAAAGCTAATTTCCACATTTCAGAATTCCACTCTTCTATTCTAAAAATCACATCTAGTTTCCAATATCTAGCTATTATAATTCTACCTATTATAATCATAATTCTAATCAATTCTTTTTCATATTTTGTTAATTCTATTTCCTTAATTACCAACAATAATATAGTTTCCACTCTCAATGTTATTACTTTCCCCATCATTTCAAATATCATTTTCTCCAATTGTTGCCAAAGCTTTTAACCTTATCACAATTATACCACATATGTTCATAAGTCCCCAATTCCATCTCACATCTCCAACATTTTTACTATTTTTTTATCCATTTGTGACAATCTTACTGAGTCAAATACCATTTCCATACAACTTTATAATTGTGCTCTTTAATCCTTATAGATAAAGTTCTCATAATTCTACTCTTCCAATTCACATTCCAATCTGACTCTGGTATTTCAATATTAAGATCTTTTTCCCAATTTGTCCTCATCACTCTTTGTAATTTTTCATCAGAATTTATAATCTTATAAACCCTACTAACGAGTCCCTTTAGCCCAATTTCATCTTTCATAATCCGAGATACTAAATATTCAAATTCAGTTTCACATCTATTTATCGAATAATTTTCCTTAGTTTTTTGTCCATTTTTCTATCTGTATTTTTCAAACCAACTTAACCCTAATTTTTCAATAATTTCTTTATTCCTCCTTTCATTTCCATAACTTTTATCCAATCTCTAATGATTTGTATATTTTCCTCTTTAATCACTTCATTACGTTTTATATTATTTTTAATTGGCCAAATTCCAATTGTCTCCCCCAAAAAGATTATATCCGGAATTAAAATTTTAACAAATTTATTCCACATTTTACTTAATCCTTTAACCAATAACTTCTACTTACACATTTTAAATTTGCTTTATCTAAAACCACCTTGATCCAAATTTCTATATCCTTAACTCTAAGTCTCTCCAATAGTTATCTTCACCTTTTAATATTTTTACCACTATCCGGATACCATATGCACAATAATAATTAAATAATTTGGGGATTCCTAATCCACCTTCCTTTTGATTTTGATACCACATTTTCTTCACTAATCTAGGTCTTTTGCCACCGTTACAAAATTTATCCAGTTTTTTCTGATATCCTTCAATATCTTTCTCTGTCAAATTTAGTGGTAGCATCTCGAATAAAAGTTGAACTTGGGCAGCAACATCATCTTACACATTGCAATTCTACCAAACCAAGACAACTTTAAAATTTTATATTTATCTATCTTCTTCTCAATTTCGTTAATCACCACATCATAATTAAGTTTTTTCAATTCTTTAACCTTAAGTGAAAGCACTATACCCAAATATTTCAATGTGTTTTAATCCTTATCCCAAATTGCTCTTGCATATTCTCAGACTCATTACCATTACTATCCATCAATAATTCTGACTTTGACCAATTTACTTTCAATCCTGTCATTTCTTCAAATTCTATCAAATGCTTATATATCTTTTCAAATCTTTCTCTACATTTTTCAAAATAATTAAAGTATCATCCATACAAATTTATCTTATACCCTTATATCCTTCTAATTCTTCATCTTTTCTATCATTTTGTCAATATTTCCATAGCCAATAAAAATAATGTTGGGGACAGGGGACATCCTTGTCTCGTACCAGCTTCTAATTTTATCTCTTCAGTTAATATTCCATTCACCTTCACTCTTGCACTGCTCTTTTGGTACAATTTTGAAATAACATGTATAAACTTATTACCGAAGCCTAAAGCCTCCACAATTACTTTGATAGTTTCCCATTGTACAGAATCAAAAGCTTTAAAAATATCCAATGATACTATACCAATTTTATCACCATTATATTCAGCTACATCTATAATATTTAATACTCTTCTAACAATATCACTCATGTATCTACCCTTCACAAAACCTACTTGATTATAACTTATATATCTATCTATAAATCTATTTAATCTATTACTTATAATAGCAGTAAATATCTTTGCATCCTGATTAATTAAAGAAATGGGCCGATAGGACTCAATCCTTTCTAAATCTTTATCTGGTTTTGGAATTAGGATATCACCGTTCTATTCCATGACGAAGGTACTTCCCACCATGTAATATTCCATTGAATAATTTTTGCAGTCTTGGTATTATTAATTCTTTAAATTCTTTATAAAACTCAACAGGTAATCCATCCTCACCTGGAGCTTTCCCTAATTTTAATTTTTGTATTATTCCATTAATCTCATCTTGTGTTATATCTTCTTCCATCAATTCCTTATATGTTTGATCAATTTTCACCACATACTTTTCTAAATAGCTTTGCAATTTTCCCCGATTAATTGGTTTCTTTGAATATAGATTCTGAAAAAAGTTTCTAACCACTTCACATTTCTCTAATTTTTTATAACATCTTATACCTCTATCATCTATCAAAACTCCAATTTCTCTCTTCTCTCTTTTATCTTTCGCCATCTTTGCCAATAATTTAGAATTTCTATTACTAAATTCAAAAATTCCTATTTAAAATCTCAAATTTCTTTTACTAACTCTGTATCTTCTTCTATCATTTTATTTCTTAACATATTAAGCTCCTGAAGAATTTTTTTCTTTAGTAAGCAAAAATTGATTTTCCAATTCTTTAATCTGATTTTTATCTCTTTCCATTTTAATTTTATAATTTTTATATTTCCTACTTGATAATTTGATACTCTCCCCTCTAAACACCGCTTTCATCGCATCCCAAACAATTTCAAATTTAACCTCCCCGTTATCATTTAATCTCCAACTTTCCTCCAATTTTTTAAGTATCCATTTTTTATCCTTTTCATTTTATACAATTTCTCGTCATATCTCCAATAGCTTCTTTTTTTCTCAAAATTAAAATCTAAGTCCACCATAACTTCTGCATGATCAGAATCTTTAAAAATTCCCACATCTACCTTATCCACATTATTCAACAAATCTTTAGAAAGAAAAATATAATCAATTCTAGAATATGTATTATATATCTTAGAGAAAAAAGTGTATACTCTCTCAATTCCTTTAACCTCTCTCCACACATCAACCACACCATTTCGAAGCATCCACATATTTAAAATCCCCATTTTATTTGCTCCTCCACAGCGGGTGGGATTAGTACTGTCTATTTTATCTCTGATTAAATTAAAATCCCCAGCCACAATTACTTTCCCTACACTTTCATTCTCCAAAATTTTTGTTATTTTTTCAAGAAATTCTCTTTGTTTTTCATTCGGTAAATATAAATTAACAAGTGTCACTTTTTCCTCATTAAGATTTCCAACAATTATTACATATCTTCCATCTTCATCCAAAATTACCTTATGTTTTTCAAAGTACACCCTATCTGATATCAGTGTTGCAACTCCTCTAGCTTTTGAAGTTCCAAATGCTTTTTCATATATTTGCATACCTTTTATATACATTCTATTTGAATCTTCAGATTTCTGATGGGTTTCTTGTAAAAATAAAATGTCTGGTAAATCCCTTTTAATCTTAAGCTCCAATCTTCTTCTTTTAATCTGATTCCCTGTACCCTTCACATTCCATGACATTATTTTTATAACTCCCATTTAAAATATAAATTTTTAATCCTATCCCGCATCTTCCTTTCTGTGCCCCCACCACCCGACATTAAACTACCATATAAACAACAATAAGAAAACAGAAAAAAAACAAAAAACAAAACAAACAATAAAATACAAACAATCTTCTTCCCCCACATCCTCATCGGTTTCGCCTCTATAAAGAGAATGGGGGAGAGGGGACGTGCCAATGCCCGGGGCACTTCTTTCGGGCTGTCTATTTAAATTCATCACTCAAAAAAAAGATAGCGATGACCCGCATTCAGCTTCATATTTTCCAAGACTCTTATCTGCTTCTTCTCCTACTGTATCCTCACGACTCTTCTTCTGTTCAACCAACACAGGTGATATTTCTTTCCTCTTTAACCCTTTAGAGTCTTGCCCTCCAATAGCCCCTTTTTCTTCTTCTGAGATTGATGTTTCCACGTATGTTCCACCCATCTGAAGCATTTGATCTTTTATCTCCATTAAATCCTCCATCTCAATCAGTCCAAGCTCCCGTAAATATAATAATGCATCTATATCTGGGGTGATTATGCATCCTTCCTTTATAAAAAAATTTCAATTGTTGTGGTGGCCTCCAATTGTATTTAATTCCATTATCTCTCAAAACTTTTGTAATTGGTTTTAAAAAAAATCTCCATGCCCTTTCTTCTCTTGATATATCCGGGAAGACTTGAATAGTCTTCCCTTCAAACTTCAAAGCATCTCCCAACTCTCTTAACTTGGCCATAACTTCCAACTTATCACCAAGATTTGCGAACCTGACAAGCACATTCCTGTTAGAACCATTTTGCCTTCTATATCCAATTCTAAAACACTTGCCAGGTCTGCTAATGTGAACGTAAGTTGCGTATCCAAATCATTAATCCATTTCAAAACCCGCTGTTTCAATTTATCCTCCCTTTCTTCCGAGATTCCTCTGATAACAAAATTATATTTCCTCATCTCTTCTTCTAAAAGACAAATTCTCTTATCTTGCTGCTCATTTTATAAAATATTTTGCCAATTTGCCGATCTACTTTTGCCTCATGCACATGCAGCTGCTCCATTTCATCTTTAATCATTATCATTTCCTCTTTTGTTTAGCAAAGTTATCATTCATATCTTGCTTTAAATTTTGCACTTCAGATGTCAGTTTAAATGTCAAATTATCTATACGCCTGATAGTCCTGCTATTTTTCCCCAATTTTATTTAAAGCTGCAGCAATTTGCTGCTTTCTGAAAGTTGTTGAGTCATTTTGAAAAAACAAAAAAACCAAAAAATTTCTCAAACTGGGATTCCAATTTTTCAAAGAGTCTTAGTGAAGATCAAAGGACAGCAGTCAAACCAATCTTACAGAGGGTCTTGATGAAGATCAAGGGACGACAATCTTTTAATTGTAGCGAAACGGCTTATTTGCACTCGTTAGTAGCTTATCAGTAACTTATGAGTCATATTCACTCCACAAAGAAACACAATTACCTCACAGCTTAATCAGCGCCATTTTTCTCCACGTCGGCAGAGAAAAAAAACCAGCTTGAACTTCAAAACAAAGTCCTTTTTTTGTTTTCTATAATATAAACAAGCTATTAATTTCCTCTCAAAAGAAAAGTAATAATAAAAAAAATTATCCACCTAATAAAATCTTCTTCAGCCAGTCAGTCCAGCACAAAAGATCGATCTCTTCAATTAAAATTCTTCTCATTAGCAAATTCAGTCTTTGATATTCCTTAGCCTCAGCATTTAACACAGAACACGATAATTATAATAAGGAAAGCAAAAGACAGCAGTTTATTCCAAACTCATCGTGTCTGCCAGTTCGGTCATTCCACGCAGTAAAAACTCCTTAATTCAAGCAGTTTCAAATGACCTACCAGTTTTAAATTCAGTCTGCTGGGCTATTAACACTTCCACTTCATGATTTATTAACTTTCATCCATAACGGTGCATTCCAAACAGCATTAATCCTCATAAATCTTCATTATTAAGCCCTGTGAAGTGAAGGAAAGGTCCTTACCCCACCACGGTCATGGCCACGCCCCTCGACAGTGTTACTGTTATCATCACCATTCAGCGAGCTACCAACTAGCTCAGGGGTATCAAACTCACTTTGTCATGGCAACGTCACGTGACATATCGGGACTTTTTTTTCCCCTTCGCTAAACCGGAGCATGGGCGTGCCCAGCATGTGACGCATCCACCCTGAGGGCCAGGAGTTTGGCAGCCCTGAAGTAGCTGATGAGGCCATTAAGATTCTGCTTTGCTCTCACCTGTCTCACAAAATTCCACAAAATTTAACAATTATTTCTTTCATGCCAGTATGGGCTGGTTCCAGCACACCACTGGATAATATTTGCAAATCTGCTGTTACAAAGATCAGTATTAATTGAAACATGGGGCTGTACTTTTCTGCTATATACCGTACTCAATGGAGTATAGCAGAAAATGCTATTTTGCAATGGTGTAAAGGCAGTATGAGTCACTTTTTAGATCTCTAATATATGTTTGGTTTCCATTTATCAACTAGCTCTTGACTGATGAAATGTAAAGACACATTGGTATTTTTCCATGTGGTTAAAATTTAACAATATGTTAAAAAATTAGGCTAAGTAGTTTTCCACATGATATATAAATTCCCATATTTCCTTTCTTCGCTTTTTCTATTTTGATGTTTTTTTAAAAAAAACTTCAATACTCTTTTTCTTCCTTTTCATTATATTAAAATAAGATTTAAAAATAAAACCAGTTTTCTTTATTTATTTTATTTTACAACTTTTCCTCAAACGAAGCAAGATCAACGCAGTCTTGGAAAGCCACTTTCCGGAAATATCAATCTTTAGAACTCAAGCCACAAGCTTATGCAGCACAATAAAAGTTAAAAAAAAAAATCGTAGCAGATTTAAAATTAGGGTTAGAGGGAACCAATTTTTCGGAAAAGCTGTATTCCTCATAATTATGGCTTGATATTACTGTACTTCGGTATGCTTCTCACACAGAAACAGAACCAGCATAAAATAACTGGAGAATTATACATACACACACAAACACACAAATATTATATGAATCATTTTGAGGATGCCACAGTTTATTAAGTAATGTGAGAATAGTGCAAATTATACCCAAGACTCCCATAGAAACATGTCTTCTCCAGTGAATTTGTTACAAACTGATTCTTGTTTTGCAATAAACAATTTCAAGGAATTAGAAATGACCTTGAGGAAGGTAGGAAGAAACCATTAAGAAGTGACTTGCAGAAAAGATTAGAGTCTAGAGATTGAAGTAGGTAGGAGAAAGCAGTGTGAGATAACCAAAACTTGATTTTGTTTAGTGCAAAATGAGGCAGAGAGAAACTTGGATAGATTTTCAAGATTTTGTTAATATACCCACCAACAATAAAATAACATTCCTGAAATCCCTCTGGTGTTTGTTTCTTGACCTGGCCTACCCTAGAGGGCTGACAAGGATTCAGAAATTAGGAAGCAGAGGTTTAAGAGCATCTTTCCTAAAGCAAAGGAAATCTCCCTTGTGGTTTGTTGGGATTTTATTGACTACATTTTTAAAAAGTGGCCAGAATAAATTCTTTCAATACACCCTCCTCTTTCCCATACAGGAATTTTGTGTACAGTGTGTCTATGCTGTACTTTTCAGACTTTCTAGGGAAAAAAATGGTCTTTCATTTTTGGAACTAAAACAGCTGGAAAATCATTACTATGATTTATTAAGCAGCCAGTCACGATGGCTGCTATGCTTCTCCAGGTTCAATGGCAGCAGGTAGCCAATTAACAGTTGCAGGAGCAGCAAGAGGTGAACGGATACCTCTCCATGGGTTTGGGGGATATGGAGCTGTCCATTAGGGGACAAGTAGGGGTGGGGGAACAATGGCGCCTTTATGACTTGTGGACTTCAACTCCTAAAATTCCTGAGCCAGCCATGCTCAGGAATTCTGGGCGTTGAAGTCCACATGTCATAAGGGGGTCATCGTTCCCCCACCTCTGGTCTAAAGGGACACCCGGTTTGATGCATCAGGGTGGTGTTTCTCCTTACAAAGTTGTAAGCAGAGGATTGTTAGACAATCAGCAACAAGTGCAACAGTGACCCAGTTTTGTGCCACATTTGTCATTTCTGGGCTTCCTGTAAATTCTCACTAGGATAGATTCTGGACAATGTTTATAATAATGCCTGCCAATAGTGGGGCTTGCCCATTATATACTGAAGAGACATGTGGTGGGATGGATCAGGTAGGAAAGACGAGCTGGCTGTTTCCAATACTGAAATTTAGTAAGGTTTAGTGGAAAAAATGGGTGAAGGAAACTGATTAAATGCTGTTATCTGTTAGACTTTCTTTCTATGCTCTTCCTCAGATATGAAACTGCTACAGTTTTCCAGCTTCCGAGATTAATTTTTGTCTCCTAAATAGTGAAACCATTTAAAAATCTGCAGTTGGAATAAAGTACAGGCAAAATTAATTATGGCAGCCTTTGGTGGTATTTATGCTCATTAAAATTGAAGATGACAGTGAAGGGAAATATGCTATTTTCCTCCTTGCATTTAGTGCGATTACAGAAATAGGGAACTGAAGGTCATTCATCACAATTGCTTGATGCAAGCAACGCTAGACTGTAATACAAAGCCAGGCATCTCGGAGAGCCACTTCTGAAAATAAATCTCTTCTATAAAATTCATATAATTTACATTACCTTAATTAAATTGTCTCCAGTGCATAAATAATTTATGTTTGGTAGGTCTTGCTTTTCTTTTACCACCACCATCCTCTAAGTAAAATATTAGTTTGAAAGCTGGCAGTTTTTCAGAAAACTTTGGGATCCAATTTCTTCTAATGTTACACACTGATTTCCATATCAGCCAGACCCCATTCAATGGAATATGGTTAACGTAGCACAACTAATCTATTTTACTCTCTTTATCCTGAAGACTAAAGGCCTTATGGCAATTATGGATCATAACCATTCTATATGAAGTTTGCAAGATTAAAAACAAAAAGTCAACGAAGACAACTAGACAACTATATAACTGCAATGGACTTGTCACAAAATTAAATGTGAACATTTGGATGGATTAAGATGGATTACAAGCTGTAGCCATCATATGTTTTTGAATTTCAACTCCTACATCCCCAACAAGCATGGTCAGTGATGAAAGATGCTGAATATTATAGTTCAATTTAATACATAGGACTAAAAGCTTGTCATTTTGTATTTTAGCAACATTGTTCAGCCAAAAATAAACACTGAAACTGTATGCCAGCCCTTCTGGATAAACCAGTCAGGAAACACAATTAGATGGGCTAATTTGTATTATAAGGTTACCTTAATATACTCATGCAAGTCTGAACATGCAAACTTCTCACCATCACATTTAACGGTTTGAAAAATTAGGGTGGGTCCTTTCTAAATTTCTTCCTCTGACTATTAAGCCACTGGAAGTTCCTGTCTCTCTTGTCTGATTGTTTCCTAGGCAGCATCTCTTCCCCTCTTTCCCCAAGATCATTCACACATTCCATTACACAATAAGAAACAAACAATAAACAAAAATTATCAAGAAAACCCTAAAGTTTTCAAATAAATAAAGGCATTATTAATAGGCTCCTTTTTTAAAATCAGGTGTATATTACATTTCAGTTTTCATACCATACCCATTTCACTAACTTTCCTTAATAGGATAATAATACTATAAATATTTCAAGTAAGTATAGTGCTAACTTGATTTTAGCAAAGAAATCAATTGGAATATTTAGAGCCAGTTTCTCACCTTTGGCAGTTTGAAGATATGTGGTCTTTAACTCCCAGAATTCTCCAGACATCATTACTGGTTGGAGAACTCTGGGAGTTGAAAGTCCATACAGTTCAAATTTGCCAAGTTTTGAACCAAAGTTTTTGGTTCTTCTCTGTGACGGCACCAGCCCTATGGAACGAGTTACCTCCGGGGTTACGCCAACTCCCCGACCTCCGGGCCTTCAAACGTGAACTAAAGACTTTATTATTTCACCGAGTGGGACTAGCCTAAGAATGTATTTTAGCGAAATTTTAATGGGTTTTCAATTGGTCTTTGACCGTTTTAGTGATTCGGCCACTAAATATTTGTTTTTAAATTGTTTTTAAATAGTGTTTATTTATTATATTTATATCATAGTGTTATGTGTATTTTAATATTGGCTTTACACCGCCCTGAGTCCTTCAGGAGATGGTGCGGTATAAAAATGTAATAATAAATAAATAAATAAATAAATAAATAAATAAATAAATAAATAAATAAATAAATGGAAAGTTTCAATCCAAAATTCTAATCCAATCTACACATTAATCTGAGAAGTGCAGTTTAGCTTGCTTTGCTTAAAATCATAGGCCAAGAATCATAAATCACCTTGGTCATTATCATTATTTCCATATGCATATTTGCTTAAAAGCAAACCTAATATTCATAATGAGTACTAAAAAAACCAGTTTTCTTTCCAGAGAAAATGAGAGGCTTCTAATGTCTAAGTGCATTCACAATATCAATCAATCTCAACATATTGCTTATCAAGCAATTGTTTCAGGAAGAATTTTGGTAGAAGAACTAACGGTCCTTTAATGGTGGGTCCAGTTGTTCTTCCAGAGGGAAGTGCTTATTTTGGAATTTAAAAGGATGTCACACAACATGTTAATTGGTTGTATTGCAATTTAGATGCTGCAAAAAAATTCAAACCAGAGAGTATAACTCTCTTTAAAGTTTTCTTGGAGTTTTGTGAAGTATAGTTTCTAATTACAGACTTTCGATACAGAAGCTGCCATCTTTTCGATACAAACATTTCAGGAATTATCAGGTCAATTATGATAGGGTGAAATCTAATTACTAAATTTATAAAAATATGTTGCTATACAACTGGTGAATTGTGAGGGAGAAGAAATCAAAGCCCTCTGAGCAGTGCATTCTTGTTATATAAAGCACTGGTGCTCGTTTCTTAGTCTTAATTGATTTAAGTACTTTGCAAATATTGTAATATAAATATGTAAATGATGAGAATCTGGTTTTAATAGAACTATTCTTGGCTCTACTGGTTCTTGACTTTGGAACAAAATATGTATCTAACCTTATAGTCTCAATGCAAAATTATTTTAAGCCCAAGTTTTTATAACCTTCCTCTTGTATTTATCCATTCTTTCTTACATACTCATAAAAGAAAAGAAAACACTGCCAACAACTATTCCATTTTGTGTCAGGTTAAAATTTTAATATTTAATTTTTAACTGTGTTCATTAAAGTGGGGCTTTTCAAACTGTAATCTTTATTTTCCACACTTTTACTCTCCATTAGGTTTCATATCCTTATATAAAAACCATTTATTCTCACTCTAAGCAAGCAAAACTTTCACACTCTATAAATAAAAAAATCACAAAACATAAACAAAGCTGTTGACCCATGTAGCTCCTGGATTTGACGAATTAAGGAAGTCTAATTAAACATTGTGGAATGAGATTTTCCCATTTTCTTATCCCAGCATTACAGTTATAACACTGAACTACACTGATACCTAACAAAGACTTGTATTTATCACACTTGCCTTGAGGAAAAGCCTGTTATTATATGTTATCTGGACTAAGAGGATTCAGAATAAACTGGCATTTTTGATATGGTGGAAAATGTTTGGAAATCAATTTCTACAGAAAGCAGAGCAGTTGTCTAATTTCCATAAATATGGATTGCAGATCATCTTATGTAAATTAGAAAGCCAAGTGTCATCTAGGTAAGTATGTTAAGTATGTACAGGATTACAGCATAAGAGGACTCTGAATATTAATCTCTTTAACATTAAATGTAAGCATGTTTAGCGTAATAGTTTCTTCATTGTGAACATTTTGGTCTTTGAGATCTGTGAACATTTTACTGCGTTTAAACAGCTTGATGCAAATTGTGTTATCTACATTTTTCTCTTCACATTCTGAATACAGTTTAAATAATTAACTGATCATCATAGCTGTTGGCAGGTTACCTTGTAATTTTTAGATTTGTAAGAATTCACTTAGTTTCTAGCTTTCCTTTTGTTCACATTTCATTGATATCACCACAAAACAAATTATGTTGTAAAATTTGTCCTATTTCCTAAAGTTTCCTTCAAAAGCAAAAGAGTTCAGCAACATACGCCTATTAATATCATTAATCAAATCTCCCAAGATCTATGAATGTCTAAATGAGAGATGGATGCTGTCATGAAACCTTTGACGGCAACAAAATTATTAAATTTAAATTTCATGGAGGTAACTATTTATAAATATAACTAAAATGCAGTGGGCCACTATTGATCTTTAATTAGCATAGCTCCCCCCCAAGGCAGTGTGCTCTCCCCACTTCTCTTCTCTCTGTATACCAATGACTGCATCTCTAACGATCCATCTGTTAAACTACTGAAGTTCGCAGATGACACAACAGTGATCGGTGTCATTCAAGATAATGATGAATCCTCATACAGAGGGAGGTTGAACAACTAGCCTCGTGGTGCGACTGGAACAATCTGGAACTGAACACCCTCTAAACCAAAGAAATGCTGGTAGACTTTAGGAGAAACCCTTCCATACTTCCACCTCTTACAATACTAGACAACACAGTATTAACAATAGAGACCTTCAAATTTCTAGGTTCTACCATATCACAAGATCTAAAATGGACAGCTAACATCACAAACATCATCAAAAAAGGACAACAAAGAATGTTCCTTCTGCACCAACTCAGAAAGCTCAAACTGCCCAAGGAGCTGCTGATCCAGTTCTACAGAGGAATTATTGAGTCTGTACTCTGCACCTCTATAACTCTCTGGTTTGGTTCTGCAACCCAACAAGACAGACACAGATTTCAGAGGATAATTAGAACTGCAGAAAAAACAATTGCTACCAATCTGCCTTCCATTGAGAACCTGTATACTGCACGAGTCAAAAAGAGGACTGTGAAAATATTTACAGACCCTCACATCCTGGATATAAACTGTTTCAACTCCTACCCTCGAAACAACGCTATAGAGCACTGCACATCAGAACAGACACAAGAACAGTTTTTCCCCGGACACCATCACTCTGCTAAACAAATAATTCCCTCAACACTGTCAAACTTACTAAATCTGCACTACTATTAATCTTCTCATCATTCCCATCACCCATCTCCTTCCACTTATGACTGTATGACTATAACTTTATTGCTTGTATCCTTACAATTTATATTGATATTGATTGTTTCCTGATTGCTTATTTGTACCCTATGACTATTATTAAGTGTTGTACCTTATGATTCTTGATGAACGTATCTTTTCTTTTCTGTACACTGAGAGCATATGCACCAAGACAAATTCCTTGTGTGTCCAATCACACTTGGCCAATAAAAAATTCTATTCTATTCTATTCTATTCTATTCTATTCTATTCTATTCTATTCTATTCAAACAACCCCTTTTAATTAAAAAGTACACAACCATGATTCCCTGTAGCAGAATGCTCCAAACTGGAAGTAACTTGGTTACTACTAATAAATGGTTATGAACAAGAGACTTCAAAATTGATGTGTATGTTCCATAAAGGCATATATAAAGTTGGCCTTTTAGTCTCATTGAATTTTACAAAAGTAATAGTAATTTACTGTATAGGCCACTCATAGAATTTTTTTATCTTCCTGAGGACTTGGACATAAAACTGTTTGATAAACAGGAATATAAAACTGTTGACAATCAGCAACAGACCCAAGAATCGAAATGATACTGATAAGAAACAAAAGAAATATTGGTAGGCACTAAATTAAACTACTGTTTCAATGTAATTGAAACACAGCTTTCAAGAAGCAAAACCATTGCATTCATACTTTAAAGTACCAATATAATTTGAACTGATTTAGGTATTTCAAACATTAATGGAATCTGGCCTTTTAGAGCAATAAAAAGAGCAATATTGATCCAAATCACTATTAACATAAAAAATAGTATCAAATAAGCCAGGGTTACTTCTTAAAAGCAACATTTAAAAAGATGATTGGAAATGCCACTTTAAATGAACAAGCCAGTGATTTCGATTCACTTTCATAAATTTGCAATTTTAGAACTGAATTTAGTACTTCCTTTTATAAATAGCTGTGAAGCATCCAACGTGATACAACGCCGTGAGGTTTTCCTTCCTTCCTCTTTCTCACAAACCTACAGATATTCTTAAAAACCTCATTATGGAGGATGATTTTGCTTATCCATTCACCTTTTTAAGGTTTAAAGAGAAGCAAAATCAAAACACTCAATATTATCAACAGAAACTGTTACTTTCCACTGTTGGTTTGGGAGAGTTGCAGGACCCCAAAGAAAGTGATCGCTTTATATTAGACACAGAATAAAAGGCACTCCAGTTCTACAAGCAAATACTCTGATGTTCATTTGTTTAATGTTGGTTTTAATTCAGCAGTCAAAATATATGAAAATCTAAAAGGGCAATAAAAATAACAGACAGAGTGGGAAATCTCAAGCCTTATTTACAAAAGTTTAGGCTGAATAGATACAAGAATACTTTCTCCTGGGACAGATTTTACAGATTTTTATACAGTACATTAAATTATTGCTCATGTATTCATAATCAACTTGGTTATCTTTTCAGTGTCAGAATTTGGGGTGCAAATGAAAACACACACGCATACTACTCACTCATGTTTTCATCTCCTGTCTCACTTCCAGTCTGCCAAGCTCTTAGTCACACATGACAGAAGACAAGTTGTCTCTTTTGCTGTGTGCTTAATTTTCATTCCCACATTGACCTCTCTTTTATTGTTATTCATTTTCATACCTGACAATAAAAAACATCCCTGTATATGGTGGTTGTGAATAGGATTATCTTTCAGATCGATGCTGAAATTGATTCGCAACCACACTATTTATCAACCTGCAGCTAAAGCAGTAGCAGGCAGGAAATATTTTCTCTCTTATCGAAATCATTTTTATTCAACTGGTGGACGGAACATTGTATATTAGACGATAATATATCAGATATGCTTTTGCAGTTATTCCTGAACCTAGTTAAAACTAGTTGAACCTAATTTCATTGCATCTCATTTTATCAATCCATTTTTTTAGTACAATTCAAAATTGTGCTAATTTTCAAAGCCCTCTGTGGTATACGAAATAATAAATACACAATTTCATTAAATTTACAGCTTCCCTGTCTTCTCCAACTGCATTGCTTATCTTTTTCAGATCCAAGAGCTAGGCTTAACCTTGACTGGCATGCAGATAACATTTGTCTTGTTTTTAACTCTAATCTGTTTATATATTAAAAGCAATAGCTAGCTCTTTGGGGAAGAAAACTTAAGCCTACTTTTAACATAGATTGTTTTACTTTGTTCCCATTTTTTCTGTCATTTTACCCTTTTGTTTCTTGCTGTTTTTTCTGTTTTTACTGTTTTAAATATGTCTACGGAGATTCTCATTCATCCAGGTCATGGTTGTCCCAAATATGTTTTTTTCAAGAGGCAACTGGACTTTCTTGATTTTCTTTGAAGACATTTCATATCTCATCCAAGAATCTTCTTCAGCTCTGACTGGATAGTGGGAATAGAAGGATTTATATTCCTTGAGGACACCTTGCAGTCATTTGCATTCTTCTACAGAGTCGTTGAGGCCCCTTGGAGGTTGGAGCCTTAGATATCCTCTTTGTCTCCTCTTTCCTGTAGTCTGCAATTTTTCTGGAAATCTGTTCATACTCTCACATCATTCAAAGGATCTTTATCCCAAAGTGCATAGCTAAAATATCTATGGTGATTCTCAGTCATCCAGGTAATGGCTGTCCCAAAGGTGCTTTTTTCAAGAATATAAATTGTACCATTCCCCACTATCCAGTCAGAGCTGAAGAAGCTTCTTAGATGAGAAGCGAAATGTCCAAAAAGAAAAACAAGAAAGGCCAGTTTCCTCTTCAAAAAAAGTACCTTTGGGACAATCATGACCTGGATGCCTGATAATCTGCGTAAATATTTAGCTATGCGCTTTGGAATGAACACCCTTCAAATGATGTGGAGTATGAACAGATTTCCAGCTGTCTGACCAGCTGTCTGCAAGGAATACAAATCCTTCCATTCCCCGTTGCCCAGTCAGATTTGAAGAAGCTTTTTGGATGAGAAGTGAAACATCTAAAAACAAAAACAAAAAAGTGCAATTGCGTCTTAAAAAATAGCACTATCAAAGTCTACTTGCCATACTAACTGTTGGGGAAAAGAACTGCAAATTACTTGGAGCCACAGACAGCTCTTCACTTCTCATGCCAAGGTCCTGAAAACTGAAAGCTACATTCTCAAGGAGGCTTTCCGAGGCAAAACTATTAGAAGGAAAAAGGGGTTAACAATCAGATGTCTTGACAACTGAATTCTTTTACTTTAGCACCTAATTTATCTCCAAGTTCATCAGGCTGGAAATTTCTTCCTTCTCTTGTTCTCCCACTTTGTGGGAGAGGGAAACTGACTATCCATCTTCCAAATAATAGACCAGTTTGCAGGTAGATTAGGAAGCAGTCCCCCCATTAAAAAAGACTGATTCTGTAATGTATTAATATAGGTTATAGTAATAGAATCCAAAGTCTAAGAGCATTTTCCTTTCCCTCCCTCTTACTACTGAAGAGAATTAAGACAATCTTAGTTTCTTTCCAACACTTTCTATAGACCTACTTTGTTCTTTACACAATGAAACAACTGATGTTTGTTAATTCTAAAACCAGCACATACTGATATATGTCTATAAATGATCTGAATTTCAAAGTAGTCAAAATCCAAAGTTGATACCTTTAAATTCTACCTGAAATTTTATGTTTACAAGACAGCATTACCGCAGAACGATTGGAATAGAAAAAAGCCTTGAAGGGATCATGATCAAACCAAGGACAAAGTACATGAAACTAGCCTGAGGGTTTTTGTACAAGTCAGGAACAACCCATATCCCTATGCTGAGAAGGAAGCATGGTTATGAATACTGAATTTTAGTTAATACATTTGATTCTCAGTTCCAGAATCACACCCAGTTCCTGTGCAAACGAGAGCAATATTAAGGAGAGTATGGATTCAGATAACGTGTATATCAGATAGGACTTTGGAACAGAGCTTTTGAAAAATGTTAAAAGCATTGGATGGATGGATGGATGGATGGATGGATGGATGGATGGATGGATGGATGATAGATAGATAGATAGATAGATAGATAGATAGATAGATAGATAGATAGACAGACAGATTAGACTAGACTAGATTGACAGACTGACTGATTGACTGACTCTCGTTTTACCGTAAATATTTTTTCTCTTTCTCTTTTGGAAAAATACAGTCAAGTCCTAAAACTCCTGGCAATAATAAATCAGAGAATCAATCAAAAATCTTGAACTTCTTTGGATCTCTGAATCTGTAAAACAGCTTCAAAAAGCTTTGCCATCACATGAACAATTTGGGCCTAAAGAAGCAATCAGGAAAAAAAATATTAGCTTGACATTCATGAGATGGATTTGCATATTACCATGATGTGGAATTCTTTCAATCAAATAAATATGATTTCTCAAAGTGTATCTATATTCTTCTCAGAACTTCCTGTAGAACAGATGTGAAGATCGAAGCACTGATAGTCAGTGTTCCCACTCCCAAAAATGTTTTTTGTTGTTACAGGAACCAAATCAATAAAACTAACATAACATTTTTTCCACTTATATTCCCTCATAGTACAAATCTTTTTCAGAGCAAAATACAAAGACATAGTTGGATGAGTCTTCACTTCGCTCCTACCAATTAAAGAGCTATTTTGATATGATAATTCCAGAAGATCATTATATCTAAATGAGATGATTAAACAGAACGAAAATGCATTCTTTGCAAAATATTATCATGGGCCTTAGGGAAGAGAAGTAGGGTTTAATGCTTGATTTTAATTGATTGCTTCTGACTAATAATAAAGTTCTCCAACTACAATGATGCAGGAGAATGTTAACTAAATTATACATAAAATATGTCTGCTTGTACAATGTAAAATACTCCCACAGAAGGTGATGTATATACTGTAATGATTGGCATCATTTGGACATCAGATATGCTTATGGCATATGCTCCTACACAATATTTTATAATGCCATATTAGATGAATCATACAACCTCTGAGGAGGAAAATGCAAAAGCTCTTACATGATGTTTAAATAAAGATATACATGAAATAATCCTATAAATTACCAACTGATTATGGATGGCTATTATCCCAGGCTTTTCCAAGAGAAAGCAAGCTATCATTTGTATATAACACTTTATTTAATAAAGGATGGTTATGTGACTTGTGGTTAAGATGCTGGGCTTGTCACCTGGAAAGCCAGCAACTCAGGTTCAAGACCTGAGTGCCACACAATAGGGTGAGCTCCCGTTACTTGCCTCAGCTCCTGCCCATCTAGCAGTTTGAAAGCATGTAAATGCAACTAGATAAATAGATACCACTTCGATGGGAAGTTTAACAATACTCTGTGAAGTCATGTTGGCCACAAGACTGCAGAAATGTCTTTGGACAGTGCTGGCTCTATGGCCTTGAAACGGAGATGAGCACCACCCCCTATAGTCAACAATGACTAGGGGAAGCCCCCCCTCCTAAAAAAATGAAATATTTTGAGGAATATTAAAGAGGCAAGATATTATATTTCCCCAAAAGAAGAAATGGAGAAACGTGCTCTTAAGACAGAATAGACACCCCCCCACCAGCAGATATTTTGTGCCCATTAAGGATCAGCCTATCTACAAAACAAAAGACTTTCAGCTCCAGAGTGATGGGATTAAGAACAGGACACGACCCTTCAGGAAATACTAAGATTAACCCACTACCATTTAGCAGAAGACACAGAGTTCACTACATCTCCTAAGGGTATTTCAGACATTGCGCAACCCCCCTAGCAGCATCTCTGACATTTATCAAAAGCCGGGTACTAATCAAACCAGTTGGTCAGCTGACACAGGACTGCTGTTGGTTCTGTTCATCATTAAACCATCTTTCAAATCACCCTCCATGTTTCCAGTGTCTTTCTCCCAGCTGGAACTGAACCAGCTGGATATTTCTTTTGACAAACTATTGAAGTAAAATCTGCAGGGACTCTTTTTTTTTTTTAGCTTTTTACTTCATTTAAGAGAAAGTTGGTAAAGCCTAGTCCCATGATTGCGAACCTATGGCACATGTGCCAGAAGTGGCACACAGCATCCTCTCTGTGGGCAAGCGAGCCGTCGCCCCATGTGCATGCGCCTCCCGCCAACCAGCTGGTCTCTGCCACGCATAAGTGAAGTGTAGGGTGTGTGCGTGGTGTGTGGTGCATGTGGGGGGGGGCGTGCACATTGCATTTTGGGGTTTCGGCGCGCGCGCATTTGCTTGCTTTGGGCACTTGGTCTGGAAAAGGTTAGCCATCACTGCTCTAGAAAGTCACTTATCTGAAACAGTATAGGTCCATGATGGCGAACCTATGGCACGCAGAACCCTCTCTGTGGCCACACGAGTCATCGCCCCAGTTTAGCTCCATCATGCATCCGTGCGTGCCTCCCACCAGTCAGCTGGTCTTTGGTTCTCTGCCATGCATGCGTGAGGGATGGGGTGTGGGAGGGGCGCGCACATATGCATGGGCCAGGGGGGCATGCATGCATACGCGGGGGGCAGGGTGTATGCAGGGGGCATGCACATGTGCAAGGGTGGGGGATGTGCAGGGGCATGCACACATTGTGCATTTTGGGGGTTTGAGGGGCATGTGTGCGCATTCGCACGCTTTGGGCACTCAGTCCAAAAAAAAGCCTAGACTATGGAGGTTGCTTTTCACATTTGGAAGCTCTTGCTATCCTGCCATTCTTCCATAGTTCCTATCGGTTACTCATCTCATTACTGCATTAATGAAACACAAACATCAGTTGCTCTGGAAATTCACCCTAAGCCTTTTCTAAATGTTTGACAATGCTTTTAATCGACTTGGCTGACTTTAATCAATCTTCACAACTGGTGTACCTGGGTCACTCTGTGAACCCCAACAACTGCCTGACAATGCTAACTTGAGGCCACCTCCAAACAAAATGAGTTTTCTGAAACATTTGGGTTCAGGCAACAAACTCTGACAAGATATAGTAATTGACATTTTATTAGAAATGCATGGAATTTAAAGTCCATATGAGCATTGTTTCTATTCACAAGCGCTGTCTTACTGCACTCTAAAATATATTGAGAATTACATACGAAGAGTTCCTTTCTGCCACTGTTGTATATTCAAAGTGATAGTGTGATTACTAGGCACAAAGAAATTGAAAGCTGTACCTTCAAATAAGCTCTTGAAAAAGGACTAGGGAAACACTTTGTGATGGAGTTTCCAAAATGGGATGCCAATTTCTATTACAACTCTTGACTCAAACGCCTTTGAACATCATTATCCATGTACTCTGATGGGTGGGGAACAATCAAGTGAACATAACAAACAGCAATATAGCTGAGTTGTAAGTCAGCTATCTTCCATTTAGCAAAAAAAAAAAAAAATCATCTTCACTTTCTGAATGACAACATTGAAAAGTAAAGCTAGAATGTACTTTGAGGGCAGCAGTTTTCTCTCTTAGCATTTTTTAACCTCAGTTGTGGATTATTTTTCAAGGATGATTTATATCTAACTCGTATTAAGTTTTCTAAAAACATATGATTGGAAAATTATAATTCTTTCTGGAAGATTTCAAATTTATCCATCAAACTGGGGTGAACCAAAGAAATATTTTGCTTGTGTGTATGTGTGTATAATACGTGATATTTGAATATAGCTCTTATTAAAAAATTTAATAGGCAGTTTTCACTTTGGACAGTGGTACTTTATGGTTACATTATGGTTATGTTAACAATATATTTATTCAGCATTCATCCTGACAGTAATTCACACAAGAATTAACTTTATTAACATATTCTCAATTCTATTAATTCCCTTCTGAATTATTTATACTTTCCTTTTCATTTTAGGAATGGAGGGAGGGAGGAAGGGAAGGGAAGGGAAGGAAGGAAGGGAAGGGAAGGGAAGGGAAGGGAAGGGAAGGGAAGGAAGGAAGGAAGGGAAGGGAAGGGAAGGGAAGGGAAGGAAGGAAGGAAGGAAGGAAGGAAGGAAGGAAGGAAGGAAGGAAGGAAGGAAGGAAGGAAGGAAGAGGCAAAAATACTTCATGAGCAGTTTCAAAAAGCCTTTGGAGGGATTGAGGGGAATATGCAATATTGTTCCTTAAAAATAAGAAATGAAATGGACCTAACTCCACAAGTGTAATTAATGACATCTAGAGTGCCGCTGGTGGAAGACAAGAGATGAACTCAATCAAACCCAGGTAAGAGATGCTGGTAAGCCTACTTTAGTGCAACAAAGTGTAAATACTTATTCGCACTAACTGCTCCTGGGGAAGAAGGAGACTGAAGGGGTACACTGAGGAAGTTGCAGATTTTCTGGAAGACTAAATTGTTCGTCTTCATTCCCAGTTAAATCAGGGGTGAAATGCTCCCGGTTCGGACCTGCTCTTTGGCTGAAGAGGTTGTAAAAAATTGCTTTTAAAATGCTCCTCTGATGATCCCAGCTGAGTTGTCTGATCATCAGAGGCTTTTTTTTCTTTTAAAGGCAAAAAAAAATGCTTTTAAAAGAAAATAAAAGACTCTGACGATCAGGCAACTCAGCTGGGATTGTCAGAGGAACCGTTTAAAAGCATTTTTTTACAACCTCTTTGGCCGAAGAGGTTGTAGAAAAAATGCCTTTAAAAGTTAAAAAAAAAAGTTGGCTATGCCCACCCAGTCACATTATCCCCCCAAGCCACCACCACAGAACTGGTAGTAACAAATTTTACATTTCACCACTGGAACAGAGCAAACTGACCCTATGACTCAGGAGGAGAGTGCCCCACCCCTCTTCACAAGGCACACCTGGGACTAAGACTTAAGGAGATGCTGTGGGGAAGGGCGTTTGTTGGGAACAAATGCTGAACTGGTAAAGTTTTGGGTGCCATTGTCAATGTCTGGCATTTGCGGGACTTCTTGCTTCTTCCTTGCTTTGTGGATTCATTGCTTCTTCCTTGTTTCATGGATTCATTTCTTTGTTCCTTTGCCCTTGCTGGACTTCTCTGAAGCCGTTGTACTAATAGTGTTTGCTGGACTGCTCGCAGCCAGAGACTGCTCTGTGTGTGTGTGTGTCTGAGCGCTTTGCTCTGGAACTTGCATAACGTGGGAATGTTTGGGGGGAGAGTTCGAGCATTAAAGGGAAGTTTGAACTCTCAGCTGGCTGTGTGGCCTTCTTCCTTGTCCTGGGTCATCACATGCAGGTTGTGCACCAGTTACACCCTTTTCTGGATCAACAATCCCTACTTACTCATACCCTTGTTGCCTCCCATCTTGACTACTGCAACACACTCTACATGGAGCTGTCCTTGAAAAGCATCTGGAAGCTCCAGCTGGCGCAAAATGCAGCAGCCTACATGGTTTTGTGCAGACCTTGGTGTACACATGTGTCATCTCTCCTACAGGAGCTGCATTGGTTGCTGATTTGCTTTCGCATGTAATTCAAAGTGCTGGTTATCCACCTTTAAAGCTCTTATGGCTTGGGATCAGGTTATCTGATGGGCCATCTCTTGCCAATCACATCCACCTGACGCACTAAAGCAAGAGAGGCAAGGAATGTTATGGGTCCCTTCCCATAATGAGATACGTCTGGTGGGACCCAGAAAAGGGCCCTCTCTCTCTGGAACATCAACTCTCCAGAAATTAGACTGGCCCACACTCTGACACTCTTTTGGAAGGCCCTGAAGATGTGGTTCTGCCAGCGAGCCTAGGGAATCCAGGGTGGGATGGAGCCCATTAAATGGCTGGTATGACTGTGTGTTGTCACTAGTGTGTGCGTGGGGCTATTATTTTATTATTTTTACTATTTTTATTTGTTTTATATTGCATTTTTATTTCCTATAAGCTGCCTTGAATCGCCATGAGCGAGTAATATAAATTTTCCGAATAAATAAATGATACTTTTATAATGTCATTAACAAATGAAATGTATGGTTAAACTAAAGCCACACTTTTTATAGACAGTCATAAAAGCGTGGGGATTCAAATCTTTTTCATGAAAGATGTGAATGGCCAAGCAAATCATTTAAATAAAATAAATTAAACTTTAGACAGTGTTCTCTCTTCATGTCCCATCATTCATAGTTGCCTAGTAAACAGAGATTTTGGATAGGAATCAGAAAGTGTGTTCTATCAAAAAGTAGTGGGCTGAAGATATTTTTAAATGTATAGCTGTATTTATTTTTTACTGCTGCAGGAAACTAAAGGAAATAAAGTAATTAAAGGGAAACAGTAGAAAATAGAAAATGAGAAGAGGAGTAATTGAGACAAGAAATTTCCTGTAAATGTGGTTTATCAACAACATCCTCAATAAAAAGTATAATTCCTGATCCTTCCCAAAAGCAAAAGGGGGGAGGGCTAACACTATCCTGAGTGATACAGAGATTTAACTGATGAATTTATGTAGGCATTTGTCTCAAGGATCTGAATTTAAGGGTCTGAATTTGGACACTTCTGTTAGATGCGAGATCGAATTTGGGTCGGTCACCAGGACCAGAGATTTACTCTTACGAGCTTTCCGACTCATGCTGGAGCCCATCTTCAGGGAATTTCTCTTCTGTTCATTTCTGTTAGAGATTGACATCAGTTGAACTGGTATCATCTTAGAACATAAAGCCTGCTTCAGTCATAAAAGGGGCCTCTGGTGGCTCAACAGACTAATGCAGTCTGTTATTAACAGCAGCTGTTTGCAATTACTGCTGGTTCAAGTCCCACCAGGCCCAAGGTTGACTCAGCCTTCCATCCTTTATCAGGTAGGTAAAATGAGGACCCAGATTGTTGGGGGCAATAAGTTGACTTTGTATATAATATACAAATGAATGAAGACTATTGCTTGACATAGTGTAAGCTGCCCTGAGTCTTCGGAGAAAGCCGGGATATAAATGCAAATAAAAATAAAAAAAGTAACTGAACAACATCAATATTTGCCATTTACCAGCAATAGGAAACTTTTGCATCCACCAGACCTAACATCAATTCAGAATCTTGATTCTTATCTTTACCAGTTCAGCAGAGAAACACAGTCTGCTTTCTATATTTCAAGCTCCATTTCTCCCAGCTCTGATTTGCTCATCTAAGAGAATCTTCACTGGAAAAGTATGGACTGTCCTGTCCTGGAACTGACAGGTGTGATAAAAATCAATAATGCCTGAAGCTCATATTTATTTCATTTTGTACCTAAAAAAATACTGATGCCTTTCCCAAACTCACAAAAAAACCAATTGAATTTCTGTGGTAATCTTTGATTATTAACTTAAATACAATTATTGAAAGAGTCCCATTTTATCTGAAATTCTGACTTGAAATATATTCATATAATGTTAATTAATAATAATGCAATTATTCCTTTCCATCTTAAGAAACACATATAACCCTAGTGAATGGATAGCGTAAATGCATGCATATTTGGACCCCTTTTCTGAAAGTCCTTCCCCATTTCAAAAGAAAGACACAGGACATTGCCAAACAGCAGGAATGGGAAACTGTGGAAAGAGATCTGAGGTTTACTCATTCCCGCCTGCTCAATTTCAAAAATATCAGAATGACTTAAGTGAAATGTTTCTCTCCATACGTAGATTCAGTAAAGATTTTGTTTCTTTGTTGCCATTAGCATCAAAGACAAGTTACAAGACTTTTTACTATTAACTAGTCATGACTAATACAATGAGTCACCTGAGGTTTCCGTAGTGTTGTGGTCCGCCAGCAGCCTGCGGAGCTGGCAAAGGAGTCGGACAGCGATGAGGCTGAGGAAGAACATGGGCCAGTCCTGGAGGCTGGATAAGGCTCAGATGAGGGCTCTGCATTGGAGGCAGAGATAGGGCCAGGGCCATCAGGGAGTGATGTGCAAACTCCGGAGCCTCCAGAGGCTGACAATAGTGAGGCAGAGAAACAGGAGAAGCCTGTTCCTAATGCACGCATGAGAAGAGCTGCCAAAAGGCAAGAGCAGCTAAAGCAAAGAGGACAACTCAGGAGTAGGGCCAAGAGATGATTGGCTCCTCCCATAAGGCTTAAAAGACCAGCAACAGCGTTTGGGCTGTTTGTTGGAAAACAATGTTGATAGACTTGCTGCATTTATTTCTTGTCGGTGTCTTCTGCTTTTCAACTTTTGCCAAGAAAAGCCTTTGGCAGTTTGCCTAATTAGACCAAGGATGGTGATAAGACTGAAGAATTGTGTTATGAAGAATTTGTTTTGATTTAGTTTGGACTACGCTGAGAATGAGTTAATTCTCAGCTGTTCTAATAAAGTCTGTTTGTTTTTGAACTGATTGCGCCTATTACTACCTACTTGGGCCTGGGTCACAACAGGTAGATGCTGGGGCTCAGCACTCCTGACATCCCCCTTTCAGGGTGCTGTTATGCTTTAAGACAGATTTGGGTTAATGTTAGTGTTCCAGAAAAACTCCCAACTCCAAGTAAAAACTCCGAAGCAAGCATCTTTCAAAGTTCTCTTTACTAGAATAGATAAACTGGCACATCTGGGAAAATCCGAATCTGAGACATCCGGGTTTTCCCTCAGTAAATCAAAACCCCCCAAAACCATCCCGACTCCGCAGTCAATGACATGCTCCAATCGCCAACCGTCCAATCTCAAGACAGCATTCCGACCACTCCTTCTCCAGATGCAGGATCGGCCTGACCTTGACCGACAGGTAGAATGCTATTATGTCTAAAGGCAACCCCTCTACTAAATCCCCCCTTCTACTTTCCCACACATGAGAAAGTGGCAGCACGAAAGCTTCCAGCCTAATATGACTTCCAAAGCTGACAGAGAAGAGAAAAATCATAGGAAATTATTGCACCTCCTCTACCCTTATCAAAATGCATTTGGAATACTATATCTAGATTGGGTCAGCCTAGATCAAAGAAGACTGTACCACATTGGAGTAAATTTAGAAAAATGCTATCAGGATGATCTGAAGTCTAGATATCTAGCCTTTTGAAAAACAATTAAAGGATCTCAACACTCTTCACCTGAAGAAGAGTCAGCCGAGAGACAAAGTGTTCAAACATCTGGTGGGCTGTCATACAGAAGAGGGAGAGGACGTATTCTTTATTGCCTCAGACAGCAGAACCAGAGCTTGTTGTAGTATTACAAGAAAGTTCAGGATAGACATTGAGAGGAACATTAAGATTTTAGTTATCACCTTCAAAGCGCTCCATGGATTAGGACCCGGGTACTTACGGGACCGCCTGCTGTTACCTCATGCCTCCCACCGACCCGTACGCTCACACAGAGAGGGTCTTCTCAGGGTGCCGTCCGCCAAACAATGTCGGCTGGCGGCACCCAGGGGTAGGGCCTTCTCTGTGGGAGTTCCTACGCTCTGGAACGAACTTCCCCCTGGATTGCGTCAATTGCCTGATCTTCGGACCTTTCGCCGTGAGCTGAAAACACATTTATTTATTCAAGCGGGACTGGCTTAATATTTTTAATATTTTTAAATACTTTTAAATCTTTTAACCGAGGTTTTATCATTTCAGGGTCTGTAATTTTAAATTTTAAATCTTTTAATTGGCCATTTTTCTAATATGCTCGGTTTTAAATTGTTGTTTTAATTGTATATTTTCTATGTTTTTTATCTTTTGGCTGTACACCGCCCTGAGTCCCTTGGGAGAAGGGCGGTATAAAAATTTAATAAATAAATAAATAAATAAATAAAATAAAATAAAAATAAAGTGCTGTCAAGCAGTGGCTGTCACCTAAAAGTATTGAATGGAAGTATTCCAACAGAGGGTAAAGAGTCATTTAAGTGAATGCTGTGCTTAGCATGAGGTTAGATAAGATGACTCTTCCAACTATGTGATACTGTGAAAGGTGGGCATTGCTGCTGGAATATAAAAAGAGCATACAAGAGCCACAATCTTTTTTAAAGCAGTGTGGATTCCTGGAAGAAAGCTAATATCTGGACAGGATTATGGCACCAAAGCAGTCAGCAGATCCAGGATCTAAAAAGAACATGTAGACTGAATCTACATCAATTGTATGCATTCCTTATTTCTTTATTTTGGTTACTGATCAGCATAACACTATCAAGAATGTGGTTTATGATTTGCAATTTTCTCCCGAGAAATAAAGCTATTGCTTTATTAAATGCTAATGAGTTACATTTCATATAAGTAGGCTTTTTGAAGAGAAAATATTAATGTTAAACATGTTTACTGGAAAGTAATTCAGAGATAATCTGAATCCTAAACACATTTGGTAGAAAACAATTCATAGACATACTTCTAGAATTTTTCTGCAGTCAGCATTTTAGTTATCCTCATCATTAACAACTTTCTAAATAGGAAGAACAATAATATCATGGTTGTAGACTTTCATGGCCAGAGTCAATTAAATGATAATGAGTGTTTGGACTGGCTCTTCAGAGGTGGAATGAATCACTCAGTAGCATAATTCTCTGTTGTTCTGATTGTTGTTTGATCTCACTGGATTGTATCATGGGAGTCAGAGAAAGATATTTGGTCCCAATTTAAAAGTAAGCTATTTCCTGTTTGGCTTGTCTTTGAAATTGATGGTTGCTAAGTGTTTCTCCAAGCGAGACTGCTATAAATTCCCTTTCCTGGTGATTAATTTAGGTCTGTTTGTTATTAATATAAAGCCAGGATCTAAGCTTTGTTAACCTTCAGACTCTCTTCCTTGCTAAAGCTGTTAGAAAGTTGATGAATCTCAATGGCTTGTCTATGCAGTCATATGTAATATTATAATTAATATTAATATGATTATCATATTAATATGAATAATTTAATGTGTTTGCCAAACAGGACCAACCATCTTTCACTGACTGCCACAAAATGATCCAATTAGTTCAAACAAAAGAGCCAGAACAGAACAGCTGAGAATTATATTACTCAGAGGGGTCACTTCACTTCTGAAGATGCAGATCACAGCTGTGGGTGAAACATCAGAATATCAGAAAACTAACCTGGAGCCATTTAGCCTGAAAGTTCATCACCATTTAATAAGAAAAAAAAATACCTTATCCAAAAATATTATTAACATTAGTAATATGTTCTCTCTTTGGATAATATTCTCTAAGGGAGAGGATTTATAAATAGTTATTAATATACTGACTACATATACACATACAGAATTATTAATTCATTTTTCTCGAATTAAACCACACCTGTAGAAATGTATATACAATCTGTGTGTGTAATGCTTTAATTGCTGCAGAAAAGAACTTTCCTATCACCAAAAACAGGGATGTCAAACTCAAGGCCTGCGGGCCGGATCCAGCTTGCGAGGTGCTTAAATTCTCCAGCAGCATTCTGCCAGCCAAAAATGGGTTGTGGGGACGCAGAGGCCTCCAGCAGAATGCTGCTGCGGGAGGCCAGGGAGACCAAAAACAAGCTGGGGGGGCGTTTTGGCCAGTAAAGTGCTGCAGGAGGCCATTCAGGCCAGTGGTGGGTTTCAAAAATTTTTACTACCGGTTCTGTGGGTGTAGCTTGGTGGGTGTGGCATGGCTTTGTGGGCATGGCTTGGTGGGTGTGGCGAGGAAGGATACTGTAAAATCTCCATTCCCACCCCACTTCAGTGGAAGGTTACTACAAAAATCCCCATTTCCTCCTGATCAGCTGGGAATTGGGAAGCAGAGAATAGATGGAGGCGGGGCTAGTCAGAATTGTTACTACCGGTTCTCTGAACTACTCAAAATTTCCGCTACTGGTTCTCCAGAACTGGTCAAAACCTGCTGAAACCCACCTCTGATTCAGGCCGAAAATGTGGCAGAGGGGTACACACACACACACACACCATGCCCCATTTTGACCGGGAGGGTGCTGCAGGAGATGCCCGTCCCATCTCCCCCCCAACTCCCCCCCCGCTGTCCCGTGGAGGAGAACTACAATGCTGATCCAGCCCTCGAGAAATCCAGTTTGACACCCCTGACCTAAACTATTATGGCAAGAAGTTCTAAAAAAAAATTCAGAATTAGATTTGACAAAAATTAATTTAACTAAACCTCCCCCCCCCTTCTTCATGCAAGGATAAAAAGATAGAGCAGATTCTTTAAATATACTCTTCCTTCTAGAATACTGTTCTTTTAAAAAAAACTATATGCTTATTTCATTAATGTGTATACAATTTTTCATGGATGACAAATTATGCTGGGCATAGAATCCATTCATTGAAAGCACTTTAAACTTTGTCATATGAATATTAATTCCTGAAACTGTTGTCTCAATAAATCAATTAAGGTCACTGCAAAAAGCAGAAAATAAAAACACAATGCCAAGAACAGACTAAAATGGAATGCAAGTAGGTCTTCTGCTGCCTGCAATTAGATAAAGAATAGTCTCCCACCAGCTTTTCCATCTGGCAATATAAACACTGACTAAGATAATCCAACACTGTTGATATATTTACATTAATTTACAAATTACATTTCAGTTTAGTATGGAACACATTGCATAAATCAAAGGATAACACAAATTAATTAGGGGGGAAAGCCTGCTCTGTCACTTTTGTTTTTTCCACAAAAAAAGCACCCCATAATGCCTGGCCATATGGTCTTATCATTCTCTTAGCTAATTATCTACAAATCTTTGTACCAATTTTACAGCTACTGGTTATTACTAACTGGTTTAACATTTCTCCAGAGAACTCTTTTTTCCTTCAACATCTTTTACATTTTAACCCAGAGACTAAAGATATATTATTAATAATATTCAATTACTTGATTTGCAAAAGATCTAGCAATATGTAAAGAAAGAGGGTTTTTTTTTAATTTTCACACGCTGAATTCAGCATTTTTATTTATTCTAACTTCAAAGCTCAGTTCATTCACAGCCTCTGGAGTAAAGATTCTCCAAACCAAGATACCTTATTACTTAAGCCTTCTGATCCAAAACTTGGAGAGCATATTACAGTATACTTCCCACCCACCCCACTCATTCATTACAGCTCATTCTTGATCTTGAATTGATATCAAGAACTTCCCAGAATTTTAGATACTAGATTGAGGGCGTTCAGGAAATAGTTTTGCACTTTCTCAGCCATCTGGGTCCTGTTTTAGGAAAATCCAATTACAAAAAAAACACAGAATTTGATTGAAATAAATACATAAATGGATATTTAAATAGGACCCCTAGTTTGATTTCTTTATGTCATTTCCCTTATAGCATAAATCTAAAAATAAAATCAGCAATGGTATGCTAAACATTTGCTAAAATAAATATTGATAAAAGATTTTTATAATTGCCTGGTTTTGGAAAGTTATGTCTCCTTGTGGCTGTATAAATGAAGTGTTTAAATCGGGGTGAAATGCACCTGATCCAGTAGTGATGGTGGGTGGTGGTTTGGAGAATCAGTAGCAAAAATCCCTGCACCCCCACCTCCGCCCATGCCCAGCTGAGCCACGTGATCATCAGAGGTTTTGGTTTTTTTATACTTTTAAAAGCATTTTTTCTTCTGCTGAAAAAAAGCTTTTAAAAGTAAAAAAAAAAGCCTCTGATGATCGCGCAGCTCAGCTGGGATCGTCAGAACCCTTTAAAAGCTTTTTTTCCTCTGGTGATCCCAGATGAGCTGCCTAATCATCACAGGCTTTTAAAAGCATGTTTTCTACAAGCTCTTCAGCCAAAGAGGCTGTAGAAAAAAAAATACTTTGAAAGAGTTCTGGAGATCAGGCAACTCAGCTGGGATCGTCAGAACCCTTTCAAAACATTTTTTCTACAAGCTCTTTGGCCGAAGAGGTTGTAGAAAAAATGCTTTTAAAAGTAAAAAAGTAAAAAAAAGAAAAAAGGTGGCCACATCCACCCAGTCACATTACACCCCCCCCACCAAGCCACACCCACAGAACCGGTAGTAACAAATTTTACATTTCATCCCTGTCTATGATGCATCCTTCTTGAGAATGATTTGTTCGTTTATATTTCACATTTCTAAAACCCTCCCATCTCCCTCAAAGAAGGACTTTGCAGGAACAACCAAATTTTGGCATAAAACCAAATTGCTTGTTCTTCCAATAGTGAAAGCACTTGCTACTTCCAATATGGAGATGGTGCAGGACATGAAAACTTGTTTATTCTTAGTGTATATCTATTTTATACCCCAAACTTGCTGCTGTCGTGCCAATGGAGAAACTGGGTGGGGAAAGTGATGCATAGCAGTCAAGGAATTTGACTAATGAAGGATATGAAAAAAAAATGCTTCAACAAAAGGTAAAAAAGGGGGAGGAACAGGGGTGAAATCCAGCAGGTTCTGACAGGTTCTAGAGAACCGGTAGCGGAAATTTTGAGTAGTTCGGAGAACTGGTATTGGACATTTTGAGTAGTTTGGAGAACTAGCAAATACCACCTCTGGCTGGTCCCAGAGTGGGGTGGGAATGGAGATTTTGCAATATCCTTCCCCCAGGAGTGGGGTGGAAATGGGGATTTTGCAGTATCCTTCCCCTACCACGCCCACCAAGCCCCACCACACCCACCAAGCCACGCCCACAGAACCAGAGTAAAAAATATTTGAATTTCACTACTGGGGAGGAACATCCAAGAGTCAGAGACTTGCTTTGAAAACCACAGTAATCTGGAAGCAAATTTCAATGATCTGCAAGAAGCACGAACTCTGTAGATATAAATTCACACGTACAAACGCACACACACACATATACATATTTGTATTTGGAAGAAAAGTCATGACCATAACTGTTTTCTATTGCATTTACTCATTTGTTGAAACAATCCTGTCTGTTTTATAATGTAATAGAGCAACAATTTAATACATATTGCATCCTCCCTCTGCTCCTCCAGTAACCAGTAACAGCAGACTGTGTAAGCTTCATTTGCTATATCAAATGTAGCAATGCTTCAGCCTTTAGGGATAAACCCGTCAATACAATTGCAACTGTATTTCTTGAAAAGACCGCACATTTGGCCATAAGGCACAAATTATTACTTTACATTTGACCATGTTTGTCTTGCAGCAATGTCATTTTTATGCTCCATTTCAAATGCACTCTGACAATCTAGCTTGCTATTATGCTTTCATTTGGTTATTGATGTGACCCTATTTTACGTAACACAATCCTGTATTTTCATTATTACTTTTTCCCCCTCCCACTGTGGAATCACTCAGGTCCTAATTTGGCTAGCACCAGTGTCTACTGCTGTTCCTCTGATTTATGAGTTTGCCAATTCGTAGCTTTGTGAGTAAAAAAGAGAAATATTCCCTGACATAAATAGCTTGAAAGTCCTTAATATCTCTTGATTGATTTGCTCATTAGTTTACAGAAAAGGGATAACTTTAAAAAAAGGATCATGAACTGCCACCGTCCGGTATTGAAGATTGGCTGTCTGGTTTTAATTCCACAATAAATGCAACATTAATGTGAAAATGTTCTTATCTTCAAAAAACTTGCACGCTTGCTCTGCATTGCAGCTGAATAAGCTTCTTCGATTTTGCAAACAGACAGTTAATTCTGTAGTAATTTTCAAGGAAGTTTGTGAAAAATGCTATAGGAACTTGAATTGACCCCATAAAATGCTAGATAACATACCCTGTGTTGATTACTCTGCCACCATGAACTAAGTAATTACATATTCAGGAATGAGTAGAATAACAATGGATTCTGAGCACAAATAAATTCCTTTTTTTGCAAAACACCTTTTGGCAAAACACAATAAGAAACAATGTTTTTTTCTTATTTTTGCAAATAGTTGTATAGGAATACATGGGGAGAGAGTCCATTCGGTACAATGGTTAAGGCGCTTGGCTAGAAACTGGGAAGCTGTGAGTTTTAGTCCAGCCTTAAACACAAAGTGGGTGATCCTGGGCCAGTATCCCACTCTCTCAGTCTTAGGAAGGAGGCAAGGACAAATCTTGCCGAGAAAAATAGAGAGACTAGTCCAGGCAAACGGACCATATTTTGTGTAGTGGTCAAGGCACAAAAGAAGAAACCAGGAGACCGTAAGTTCTAGTTCTGCCTTAAGTACAGAGTGACCTTGGTGATCTTGGGCCAGTCTCTCTCTCAATGGTCCGAGCTCCAGACCTAAACCAGCATCAAGATACCACATGTTTTGAGTTCCAAAGGATTTAATTAGCCAGACTCTCGGCACACAATGAGTTCCAAGCAAGTAGCCAAAGGGAAAAAAGCATACAAGAATAAAGTCAGCACTGGGAGCGTCTGCCTCCCGGCGCCTTTTAAATACTAGAGCCGAGCTCTCCTGTCGCTGCAGCAACTGGCCCTCAGTCAGGCCCGATCAGCTGATTGTCGGGAGACTTGATCAGTTGCAGTTCACAGGCCCTCGAAAAGCTGATCTCTCCAACACAACCATCACTGTGTGGCCAGAGTCCCACAGGCCACCCAGGGTTTGACACACTCTCTCTCTCCCAGCCTTAGGTAGAAGTCAAGGGCAAACCACTTCCAAAAACCCTTGTGAAGAAAAATGTAGTGACTAATTCAGGCAGTCAGGAGGAGCTAAAAACTGAATCAAAAACACACGCACAACATGAAGCGATTGGGGTTTAGTGGTGGATAACAATTCAAAACCCTCCTACCCTGAGCTCTAAATTTACCAACGTAACATTTATTTTATTTTATTTATTTATTTATTTATTTATTTATTCGTCGTAACAATATATACAAGTATAACATAGAGGATTATATAATATATAAACATATATATGAAGAGAAACAAGGTACTATAAACACATATATATATAGGGGAAGAAACAATAGGACAGGAACGGTAGGCACGTTTGTGCTCTTATGCACGCCCCTTAGAGTCCTCTTAGGAAAGTGGTGAGGTCAACCGTGGATAGATTTAGAGTAAAACTTTTGGGGTTATGAGAAGAAACCACAGAGTCAGGTAATGCATTCCAAACATATATAATTCTGTTACAGAAATCGTGTTTTCTGCAATCTAAACTGGAGCGGTTGACATTGAGTTTAAATCTGTTGGTAGCTCTTGTGATATTGTTATTGAAACTAAAAAAGTCATTAACAGGGAGGACATTACAATGGATGATTTTATGAGCTAAACCCAGGTCCTGTCAAAGGCGACGAAGTTCCAAGTTTTCTAGACCCAGGATATCAAGTCTGGTGGAATAAGGTATTTTATTGGTTTCGGAGGAGTGGAGAACTCTGCTTGTAAAATACCTTTGGACACGCTCAACTGTGTTGATATCAGATATATGGTATGGGTTCCAAACAGGAGAGCAGTAATCAAGAATTGGCCTAGTGAATGTTTTATATGCTTTGGTCAGTAGCGTGGTGTTTTTTGAAAAGAAGCTACGTAGAATTAAGTTAACAACTCTTAGAGCCTTTTTTGCTATATAGTTGCAGTGAGCTTTGGCACTTAGATCGTTAGATATAAAAACTCCAAGGTCTTTGACAGGGTGGGGGTCATCTGTGAGGTAATGTCCATCAAGCATGTACTTTGTGATTGGGTTTTTTCTTCCAATATGCCACATCATATGCCACATCACAACCAAATACAGGTAATCCTCAACTTACAACCACAATTGAGCCCAAAATTTCCATTGCTAAGCAAGACAGTTGTTACGTCAGTTCTGCCCCATTTTATGACCTTTCTTGCCACAGTCGCTCAGCGAATCACTGCAATTATTAAGTTAGTAACACGGTTAAATGAATCTGGCTTCCTCCTTGACTTTGCTTGTCAGAAGATGGCAAAAGGTGATCACATGACCCTGGGACACGGCAACTGTCCTAAAAAAACACGCCAGTTGCCAAGCGTCCAAATTTTGATCACGTGACCGCGTGGGGATGCTGCAAGGGTCATAAGTGTCATTATGACTTTGAACAATCACTAAACAGATGGGTGTAAGTCGAGGACTACTTGTAAATACATACCTATTCGTCTGGCTTTTCACAGAAGTACTTAACAGCACTTGAACTGTGCTACTTTAAGCTATAGATGTGCTTATAGAATAGAATAGAATAGAATAGAATAGAATAGAATTTTTTATTGGCCAAGTGTGATTGGACACACAAGGAATTTGTCTTGGTGCATATGCTCTCAGTGTACATAAAAGAAAAGATACCTTCATCAAGGTATGATATTTTGATATTATTATGATATTTACAGGATCGTCTTTCCCCCATTGTCTCTGCTCATCCCATCAGATTTAACAGGGAGGTTATGTACCTGATTCCTTTCATTAAACAGTCAATTTTTTTGCATCACAGTCAGTCCTTCTCAACAGCAGTTGCCTGCCCTCGACAGCATCCCTCCAGATATCTGGATGGCCTCAGCCTGTTAGCGTTTCAAAAGGCATCAAAGACTTGGGCTTTCTCCCAGCTGTTTGACTGTAGGAATGGCAAGCTCTGCTGATTAATACTCTTTTTTACCAAGTGGATTTGTGTTTGAGACCTGGGCTCTATAATTGTTGTTAAATTGTTCTTTTTCAACACTTGTGCACTGTGTGCAGTCACTTTTGTGAAGAGAACAGCCATATGCTTAAGAAAATAAAAAAAATACCAAGTGCTCTACACAAAATATTTTTCCTTATTAAAAATAGTAATAAATCTTTTCCTCAAAGGAGTGGGATTTTATTTTTCGCTTAAAGAGGAATACGTTTATGTGAGGCGGACAAACAGAATCTGAAATGAAAACACCCATGACTTGTTATCATCTGTATGTAAAGGTATGCACTTTCTTGTTTTCTCCTTATCACAATCAAAAGTCTCTTTCTGCAAAAATGAACTACTGGCTTCAATGACAGATTTAATGCAATCATGATATATTTTTGAAGACTTCCAGGTATTTTTTTCAGCAAGTTCGCTTACAGAAACATACATTGCTCTGGAGTATCATTTTCCCCTTAGTAATTCTGTATTCTGCAGAAGCAGTTAACACTGCAAGCTTTATTTAATTAAAGACAGATGTTCACTTTCACCCACACAGTTAGGTAACAGCAATGTATTCCACTAATTTACTTTTAAACAAAACAAAAGTCTTACTTGGTCCTGAAAAAAAAAAAAGAAATGTGAAAAGATTCTCTCCGTTCATCGGAGTTACTAAAAAGGAACACAGATATTCCATGTATTACTGCCTTGGGCCCACGAAAAATCCATGGATGGCTTTATTGCGATTTGCTTAATTTTGACTTACTGCAATATATACCTTAACTGCTATATTTTGCAAAACATGATTTATGGGTAGCAAGTATGTAGAGGGAACCCAGCTAAATGTTTAGTCAACAATATTCATGGTTAAACCATTATATAGTATTCTGGCATTCCTTCTTCTACCCAATATCCATCCCCAAATTCCATTCTATAGCCCATATTCCCAGCCAAAGGAGGATCTGAGTTTCAGCGATCCTATCCTCTAATACTTCCAAGGAGGAATAATCAAAGATGATCATAGAAGATCCTAGTCAAGGTATTTTGCATCTTCTTTAGTGAGAAATTTAAAATATTCTTTGGAATCCTTTCTAAATCTAAGAGTCAGATCTTTCATCGGCAAGAATCATTTTCTCCCTCTATCATGGTAATCCAGAACACTTTTTGAAAATGTCATAAGAAAAAGGAAACACCCCCTAAAGACATCAGAATGTTCTATATGAATCATGGAGAATGTCATAAAAATGTTGTTTGTGCCATTCAGGGAAATGTTCATGTCTTCATGCAGCCCCCCATAATATATTGATATGACATCTTAATGTCATCAGCAGATGATGAATATGATTAGTAAATGGAGGGCATTCAATCATTTATTTATTGCTTAATGGGAGAAGAAGACTTATCAACAGTCTGTAGTAGTCTATACACTTCAGACATTCAGAAACCAAGTTGGATTTGAGGTCAATTTCCCCAACACATTGACAGATTTCCCTCCACCTTATGCAGGGAAGGAAAATCTTCCCCCACTCTAGAAAACAAACACTAGTAAAAACCAATATTCTGGAAGGCTCAGAATGCTAGTTCTCTAGTGTTCCCTATTCCAGACAAGCAGAAACAAAGGTGTTTCTTAAAATAGTAGCAAACGGCATCATTCTGAAAGTCTTGGAATAAACACACTAGCAAAACAAAAAAAGCCTGACTAGGTGGCTCAGTGGCTAAAACACAGAGCTTGTCGATCAGAAAGATCGGCAGTTCTGCAGTTCGAATCCCTAGTACAGGTCTCCTGCGTGAGTAGGGGGTTGGACTAGATGACCGCCAAAGTCCCTTCCGACTCTGTTACTGTTAAATGTCCTTGTTCTGAGCCTTTCAGAATAATAGTGTTTGGTAGTGTTTCTGTTCCTCCAGAGAACACTTTAAGTGAACATTAGGATCAGAACTTTTCCTAGTGGGATGAGGAAAGGACTCTGGCCTCCCGGGTGTGGTGAAACATTGGGGCCCTTTCCTGACCCCACCACACCCCAGAGACCAGGCCCTTTCCCCAGAAGTCTGCTTAATGACCACAAATGGCAGAGCTGGTTTGTAATTGTGTTCTCTTTGCTGACGATGTCAAACTATTTAACACCACAGACAATACATCTACCATTCAAAAAGACCTTGATCATCTAACCGCTTGGTCTAAAACTTGGCAACTCCAAATCTCAACCAGCAAATGCTCAGTCTTACATATTGGAAAAAAGAACCCAAACACTAAGTAGATACTTGATGGACATTATCTTACAGATGACCCCCACCCTGTTAAAGACCTTGGAGTTTTCATAACAAATGATCTAAGTGCCAAAGCCCACTGCAACTACATAGCAAAAAAGGCTCTAAGAGTTATAAACCTAATCTTGCGTAGCTTCTTTTCCAAAAACACTACACTACTAACCAGAGCATATAAAACATTCGCTAGACCAATTCTAGAATACAGCTGCCTGTCTCGAACCTTCACCACATTTCTGACATCAATACAATTGAACGTGTTCAGAAATATTTTACAAGAAGAGTTCTTCACTCCTCTGAAAACAACAAAATACCTTATCCCACCAGACTTGAAATCCTAGGCTTAGAAAACTTAGAACTCCGTCGCCTTCGACAAGACCTAAGTCTAACTCATAGAATCATCTATTGTAATGTCCTTCCTGTTAAAGACTACTTCAGCTTTAATTGCAATAATACAAGAGCAACCAATAGATTTAAACTTAATGTTAACCGCTTTAATCTAGTTTGCAGAAAATATGACTTCTGTAACAGAATCATCACTGCTTGGAACACTTTACCTGACTCTGTGGTCTCTTCTCATAATCCCAAAAGCTTTAACCAAAAGCTTTCTACTATTGACCTCACCCCATTCGTAAGAGGACCATAAGGGGCATGCATAAGAGTACAAACGTGCCTACCGTTCCTGTCCTATTGTTTTTCTTTTTTATCTTCTTATATATATATATGCTTATACTCCTAATATTCCCTCATATACATGTTTATATACTATATAATCTTTTTGTGTGATGCTTATATATATTGTTATGACTAAATAAATAAATAAATAAATAAATAAATAAATAAATAAATAAATAAATAAATAAATAATCATTCATTTAGGGAAGTGTGATCACACTCCATCTTATTAACAACTTTTTTGCTCAGCGCCCAAGATTCCAGGCCCAATTTTGGTCATAAATGGAGGACTACCTGTATGATAATATTGAAATTGATGTTTAAGAGAAAATAAAGCCTTGTTTCAATATGATGCCGCATGCTGATAAATTGTATTTATGTGAAATTCTGTACCCTGGGCTAGTACTTAAACTGTATGACTGTTCAATGATTGTGCAACATTACACTTCAGGGGCCTAAGAAATTGCAAATCAGGTATAAAGGGAAGCATTTAGTATAATTTTCATCCCTCTGCTGAGCCAGTTTGTTTAGGGCTAATGTGATGAACACTTGCTTAGTTTTAATATAGAAAACCATGCTACTTTTTAACACGACAGTGGCAGTATTTTCACAAATGGCTAGAACCAAACCAATTATTAGATTTCAGCACAATGTGTGAACCTATTCACTGTAAGTGAAATTGAGAAAATATGAGGGAAATATGTTAGAATAACCAAGCTTTTAAATAAACGTTAATGAGATGTTATACTTATTTTAGGTTTTATATAAAGTGGTGGGGTTCTTTTAGGAGTTTTATGAATTTACAGGTTTTACTTCCTCCATTTCTGTAACTCTCCCAGTGATTTATGATGCCTGGTGATGGATAGTGCCCAAGTGATGCAAGGTGATTGAGACAATATTGTATCATAATGAAACAAATACACAATCTTCTCTCTGATGGAGTGTTCACAATGCATTTCAAGTAGACGTGCCAGCCAAATTACAAAGGTGCTTAAAACAGAGAAAATGAGGTTATTATGATTGAATATCTTCATTCTCCAGCAAATCACTTGCAATGGAAAAAGAACATTTCAAATGACACTTCTATTGTGGTAAGAACACAACCAATTCTCTCTCAGAAGATACAGAATCTAGTAATATGCTAACTGGTAATAAAAGTTCATCTTGAGGGACAGAGAGAGTAGTTCAAACCATTAGACATTCAATCTAACTGTTTTTCACACATTCATTTTAATGAAATATGAACAATACAAATTAGAGGCAGTTTTTTTTACTCACTTTTCTTCAAGGTAACCCCTGCTGCCTCTTTATAAATGGGTGTCTACCGTTTCAATCTTGCCACACAAAGTTGCTTGGGAATGTCATATCTTTTTATTTCTATTTCCACCTTGGGTATACAGATGAAGCACTCAGATATCACGACTAATTAAAATTACAACCTTAATTGCAAAGAAATCACTAATAAGACTTGTTTCAATATGAACTGAAACCTGCAGAAGTGTGAGAGTAGCCTTTTTTTAACCACATCTTTCTTCCTTCCTTTATGCTGCTGTGGCTATGTATGTTGCTATGCAGTGATATATTCAGCCAGTATACACATAGGAACCAATTAATTGTAATGAAGGCATATAATTCAAACAAAACCTAGGAACTGCAAAGCAAAACACCACAATTTCAAAGTTGTGGCAGGAACACTCTTTCTCTTCAAAGTCTTTATAAGAGCATAGATCACACATATTCAGGAAACATGGAGACAGTTGTTACAAGGAGCAGAAGTTTCAAAAAAAGAAAGAGAAGCAAAACAGATTTACCAGATTTTATGCAATAATCCCAGTGCTCATGTTCTGGGTAGGAATATTTAATAAGAAATAGCTAAGGAAAACGATGAAATGGTGGCTATGTAGCACAAATATTTACAATGTTATGAGGGACAAAAAATTTATACTGCCCTGCAGAGTTTACAGTGAAAATTGTACAGTTGTACATAACTACTCAATAAAGGAGAAACATTCACTTAATCTTATTTTCATACTTTTAAAAAAAGTATGTTTTTTCTTTGCATTTTCTTTTTCTTCCTTCCTTCCTTCCCTCCCTCCCTCCCTCCTTCCTTCCTTCCTTTCTAGGGGGGTGGTTTCTATAAGCAGGAAAGCTATCCTGGGTTGGAAGCAACACAGCAATGTCCAGGTTGGCTAAGATCAGACTGATTTCAGGAGCACTGTAATGTTACAGTACTAGGCTGTCCCTTTTGTATGTGTGGTATTATGTTATACTCATGCTCAAAAGGGAAGAAACTTGTGGCATGATGCAAGTAGCAAGTTCCTATGGACACTGATAGAGCCAGAGGAAGAATACTGATTGTATGCCAATGTCAGTAGAAGATGACAAGGATTAATGACTATGAATAGTTGCTTATTACATTTAAAATGCAACTATGGTATCACAGTCACTGTTAAGGATTATAGCATAAGTGGTGGACATATAAACATCATGCAGTCTGAGACTGCATCACTAACATCTCACTTGATGCATCTTTCTATGTGATTTAAAATAAAGGAGGTGCACAAAGTACCAGAGACTGGTGTACTTCATGTATGATTAAGCCAATCTGGGGCCTCTGGTGGCTCAGACTGGTAAGACAGTATGTTATTAACAGCAACTGCTTGCAATTACTGCAGGTTCAAGTCAGGCCCAAGGTTGACTCAGCCTTCCATCCTTTATAAGGTAGGTAAAATGAGGACCCAGATTGTTGGGGGCAATAAGTTGACTTTGTATATATATATATATACAAAAGGATGAAGACTATTGCTTAACATAGTGTAAGCCGCCCTGAGTCTTCGGAGAAGGGCGGGATATAAATGCAAAAAAAAAAAAATCTATCATCTACATGCAGCTATGTACATGTACCAAAGTACACAAATGTAACTGAACATAAAATCCAGCATATATCATTTATTTTGTGGCTTGAAAAGCTTTCAACCTACACCTGTTTTTTTTCCCCCCAAAGGAGTGACAGGCAACTTCTAAATGTAGGATTAATTTTAAAGTTTGCAAAACATGTCCTCTATTCATTCATTGAAAAATGAAGTTATCTCCCCACATCTTGGATTGAGTGGCTTGTCTTACACAAATGAAGATTTTAAAACTCAGGAAATAAGTAAGAGTACAAATTAATGCAAATATGGCTGCTGAAAAAAATGAATACTTTGAAAATTAGTCTGTCACTTGAATGGGGTAGTTTGCCTGATAAATTCAACTTTTTTCGTAATGTCTAATCTGTGCTTCTCTCTTTACTTCCCCCCCACCAGTTCCATTACCCTTGTTGATCTCCTCAGTTTGTTGTCTCCTTTCTCTTTTTCTCCCTCCCCAATGCAGCTGTGCTTTTCCCTCATTCCATATTCATTCATTCATTCATTCATTCTTGCTAGGAGATGGAAGGGGAATGTGTTCTGAATTGAGCGTTCCTTGGTTGACAGTGACTATGATATATCAAAGAGAGATTTTAAAAAATAAAATAAATTTTGAAAATAGTTCATTTTTTTGGTCTTGCCTCTATTCTTTTTGTCAGTAGAATAAGTTTTGATATAACATACATCTATATTATCTGTACACATACATAGACCCATAAATCAATAAATACATTTCCACAATTTGTTTCAGTTGCAGTTGATAATCTTGATTAATAAGATTTTTTTTTAATTTGAATTTATATCCCGCCCTTCTCCGAAGACTCAGGGCGGCTTACAATGTGTTAAGCAATAGTCTTCATCCATTTGTATATTATATACAAAGTCAACTTAATTGCTCCCAACAATCTGGGTCCTCATTTTACCTACCTTATAAAGGATGGAAGGCTGAGTCAACCTTGGGCCTGGTGGGACTTGAACTTGCAGTAACTGCAAGCAGCTGTGTTAATAACAGACATACTTAGTCCGTTGAGCCACCAGAGGCCCTGGTGAAGATGGGGAAGCTGTATTGTATAGACTTTTTATTTCTGTATATATGGATATGTAGAAATATAGGTCAATAAAGAGACAACCTAATAATAATAATAATAATAATATTTTAATTTTTATACCGCCATTCTCCCGAAGGACTCAGGGCGGTGAACAGCCAAGTAAAAACAATACAATATATTACAATAAAAACTATTTAAAAAACTTATTCAATGTGGCCTAAATTTAAATATAAAATACATAATATAAAATAACCCCATTTAAAAACTAATTAAAAATCCCTATCAAGCCAGTCCTGCTCGGAAAATAGGTACGTCTTCAGCTCGCGGCGAAAAGTCCGGAGGTCAGGAAGTTGTCAAAGTCCTGGGGGAAGCCCGTTCCAGAGGGTAGGTGCCCCCACAGAGAAGGCTCTCCCCCTGGGGGTCCCCCTGGGGGTCGCCAGCCGACACTGTTTGGCTGACGGCACCCTGAGGAGACCCTCTCTATGGGACCGTACCGGTCGGTGGGAGGCATGTGGTAGCAGAAGGCGGTCCCGAAGATATCCCGGTCCTATGCCACCTAATTTTCCTTTTTGGGGATTACCTTAAATTCAGAAAAGAGTCATCTTACTTTTAGATAAATATGGTATTTGGGTACCTAATAAATGAGAAAGGGTATATATTGGGTATATATTGTACCTGTATATGTGATTTATTCCAAAATAATATGGAATAATAATAGAATAAACAAACCAGAAGTATAAGTATCTTTCTATTCCTGTGCTTTGAAAGAGACCTGTGAAATAATTAAATGCAACTAGAAGTGCAAAACAACATTTCTAGGATGCCTATTCTGAAAGTTATCACAAAAGAAAATGAGGAAATTGAAAAAGCCTTATTTAAATGTTAGTCATTAAAATAAAATACCAATTACTTTGGAGGTTTTCAGAATTATAAAAAAGAAAAAAAACGGAAGAAAAAGCTGTGACAGGGCTGATTAAGGGTTAGAGACAGGAAAGGCATTATTTACTGAAATCTTGGGTGGCATTTGTGCCTTGCCTTTCACTGAAGTTTATTTAGATATATTAATTGAAAACCAATGAAAAGTGTACTGATAACTACAATTTCCAAAAATGCCTTCTATTCTTTTATTTTTCATTAGTGGAACAAAGGCAGTTGTTTAGCCATAAATGTTAAAGTTATTTGCCTGGTGTTCAAAGTACGAAACTGACCTTTCAGAATAATTGGAATTGCTTTAATATGTCCATTTTTACACCCTCTAGGCAAGTATTATAATATTAAATGGTGAAAAGTGATGGAAATAGTTTTTAATTTTATGACACTTCACTATCTAATGATATAACTTGATAGATAATGTTTTATTATTGTTTGGCATATAACCATTTGAATCAGATGAAATTTCAGCTCACAAATTCCAATAAATCTGATTTTTCAGTTCCATTTCCCTTCATATTCAAAACCCATTTTTGAGAACATGTTTTAAGAATAATTTTATTTTTTTTAAAAAAAAATCAGTAACACAATAGGCTTTTATTATAATTGGGATGGCAATCCCCCAGAGAACATTACATCCAACCCATCATACAAAAAAATTACTTCTAAAGTATGCTATGCTACCAACTTCAGCAACGTGGCACAAGCTTTCTTCTAGTACTGCGTTTGGCTTCCATAAAGGAGCTTCTTTAACAATATTTTATTTTCCGCCTAGAGTTCAGAATAATTATACAGGCAGGTGGTAAATGCAACCATTCTCATTCTTGCAAATCAAGGAACAAAATCAGCTCTCAGGACTAATTAGAACAGATGTATTTGTATTGAAAGAAAGGAACAGTAGCAAGAGCAACAGTTTATAGTAAACTGTGTAATTCATTGCACTATTTTACTTTCAAACCTCCACCCCCCACTTGTCCTCTTTTTGCTTTATGCTTGCCTCACTTTTCAATTTTCTTAGTTGCAAGATTAAAAAATAGGTAATTGCTTTCTTAATACATGAGTCACTCTCCACATAAACAATTCCTGCCTTTACTGGAAAGGATGGAGAGGGCTATAGATGCAATATGGCCTTGCATTCTGGTCTGAATGTCTTACTCTCACCAAATTTTGATGTACTTCCAAACATCTTTTCAAATCTAACAATTTGTAAATGTATTTATTTTTAGCATTTTACTCCATTTGTTAATCCCCAAAACTATGCCCCTGCCTGTAATTTAAAAGACACTGAAAGAGGGAGGGAGGGAGGGAGGGAGGGAGAGAGAGAGAGAACTTATTCTACTGCAAATTTTATTTCAACGTTTGATTAGGGATATTTCTAAAAAAATTGGAGCCAGAATTCTTGTCCAAGGGTATATTGGCTCTATAACAGATGGGGCAACTAGCTAAAAAGAATGGTAGTGGACACAGAGGTTCCAGCACTGAATCCCGGAGAACAGCATCTAACCCAATAAATATCCATGCACTTTTTCAAAATGGCAATAGTATATAGTGATTTTAACAACACAAATTCTGCTGTTTTACAGGTGTCACAATGTTGCACACTTTAAGAGGCAGAGTTTGCATTATGGTGTTCCCACAGGTTTTGTCACTGAAGGGAATTGGTAGTGATCAAATTTTCAGTGGAAGTATTATTAATACGTTAAGACTGCCCAGTAGTTATGTCTAGAAAAAGTATTTTTCTTTGATGAGGCTTCAGTATCACCACATTACGAATAGTCCACCCATTTCTTGTTCTTGAAATGGTGAAGCAAAGTATATCGCAGTACTGTGAAATAATTGATATGTCACACTGTCTAAATCATTAAGAGGTTACAACTGGCTAATTAACTAATCTATTAACAATTAGCAATTAGTCCATTAACAAGATTATTTCTTCCTATAGGAAGGAATTTTATTTGGATTTCACACTCTAATTGCACTACTCAGGCCATACTTTACTGATCACAGCATTGATCTTGTCAGCAAACCGAAAGTTGTCAACAAGAGTCTATCATCTGTCATTCTAGTGGTCATTAATTTAGTCTTCTATTTAAAGTCTTCATTTGAAAGAAATAATTACTTATTCCCTCTACCTACTGTGAGAAACTCAAGACAAGAGTTTAATGTATGTATTGTAAATGTATGAAGGTTCATGAGAACTGATGAGAACTGATTCCCACTGTCACACTACTTTGACTATTTTCTTTTCATTAACAAAACAAGGTAATTTTTTAGTTTCATTTTCAGGCATGTAAAACAATGTAGACAATGTTTCATTACAGCAGCTAATCAAGCTACGTTATTTTCCTCACACTATCCCACCATCCTATAATCTCCCTAATAAACAGTAGCATCCATAAAATTATAAATAAAATTGATTTATCTGTACCTATTTACTCTGTATCGGTGTTTCTCAACTTCAGCAAGTTTAACTGTATGGACTTCAACTCCCCGAATACTTCAGTCAACCTACTGACTAAATGTGTGTTAAATATGTATAAAAGTGTGCATTACTATTTCTAGATTCCTACCTAGAGTTAAATAAGGGGGATAATTACACTGATTGGCATTCTTCTCAGGGTGACAAACTGGTCTTTTGTTCTCGTCAGCATCCCCTAGAAACCATATTCATCCGTTAAAAATGTTTCTTTCTTTCATAGGTTTTAAGCTTTCCTCAAATATGTAAAATTCTTCAGCAGCCTTCTCCAGATTCTGCCCTGGAACTAATATGGCTTCAGCAGTTCAAAATTGCCAACGATCAACAACCACCTTTTCCTTTCTCCACAGTCCTTCTATAAGCCTTAAGCTTTCTTATCCCTCCTTGCCAGCATCCCTTTTCCTATGAAAAAGCTACTCAGTGAGAACATTTATTATCTTTTTCCACTCCCAACTTCTATTATCAACTAAAATAGACCAGCATATATGTTTGCAAGCTCAAATGACAGGATGACAGCCAGGCCTGGTTCGTGACATACTGTCACACTGTGAGAAATTCTGATTAATCCAACCTTTCTTAACATATCTCACCTTTTTCAGACAATGATGACTGCAAGTGAAAAACAGTAGAACTACCATTAACAAAGTTTACTATAGCAGCTTCAGTATCATATTGAAGTAATTTTAAAATATCTGCTTTTGGGCTCCCTTTGCCATTTATTTGACCACTGTAATAGAATGCTAGACTAGACAAATCTTTACTCTGATGTAGCATAGCACTTATTTGAGTCAACACATAATTATATAGAGGACTCCTGTAAATAGTGTTTACAGACTGAACATAGTAAAATGCCTTTACATGAGCTCCAACTATTCAGCTGATTAGCAGTGAGTAGTTCCATCAGATCTAAGGGAGCTATATTACCAAACTTGCTGAAAATATCCTCTACTAGTATGCTAGGAATTGAATCCAGGAGATGATACATGCAAGACATGTTGTCTATCATGAACCATTCATTTAGCACCAGTTGAATTTTCCTCCTCTAACATTACATTAATGTTGTATGTATAAAACACTCAACACTTAAATTACTGTCACTGCTAAGTTTAAATTTTTATTTTTTATTTAAAACATTAATATAGGTGTCCATCTTATAACTATTTTTGTATTAAATTCATTAAATTATTTCAGGAAAAAGAAATCTATTATCCTACCCTTATACTTCAAATAATTTATGGATCTGCTATTCCCAAAAATTACTGCATTGGTTAAGAAAATGCAAATCCCTATTTTCTTAACTAATGAGCCAATTCAAGCAATTTATTGAAAGTTGAATAGTCCAAATGACTAATATCTCCCATTTTCTATCATTTTACATCTGTCCTATTTATCTTCATTTCACATAAGAATTAATTTAAGCATTTAGTAAAAGAAATAATTTTATGAAGAGAACAAAAGCAGAGGGAAAATAATGAAGAAACTACATCAGTATAAAAACTCCTATGGTGCTCAACTACATTCAAAAAAACTTATCTTTACGTACAAAAAAGAGTAACAAAGGTAATTGCAGTAGGATTTGTGGGGAAAAAATCCAAATTCCTTTCTGTGGTGTGGTGTGGTGTGGGGTGGTGTGGTGTGGGGTGGGGTGTGTGTGTGTGTGTGTGTGTGTGTGTGTGTGTGTGTGAGAGAGAGAGAGAGAGAGAGAGAGAGAGAGAAGGGGGGGTTAGGTGCTGGTAAACACTCTTACTCTATTACTCCAAAAGTATTTTATTGGAATAAATATATTTAAAGGTCGCTTTTTAAAAAAGAGCATTTTGTGACTTGTGACTTTTATGCTACCTTACCATCTGACCAAAAGATGCCATGTCAAACCGTGTTTGATTTGAACCACGTAGAAAAAGGACTAACAAATATACCCTTTTATTTTGTCTACCCACCTTTATAGAACACACATTATGATGCCCCTTTGCAGCTTATAATTCTGCCATGCTATGAAAAATAGTAAATAGGTCTGCAATGATTCCTATACAATTGGCTGAACTGCTGTGCAAACCAATGGTTCCTTATAAAACTGGAACAGGATATAAATTAATTTTTGGTGCATCAGCTGAAGTGCAGTTCCAGATTGCGGGAAGCAATAATTCCATTATATTCTAAATTGCTTGCATCAGTGCCACATTTAAGAAATAGTCAGAGAAACTAGAACAGATGCAAATAAAAGCAGTGACAGCATCCAGGGCACTGGAAACTAAGGAGAGTCTGAGGGAAATTGGCATGTTTGGACTTAAGAAAAATGATCAATAAGAAATATGATAGCAACTTTGAAAGGATGTTACAACAAAGGGCAAAATGTGTTTTTTTTTAGCATCTCAGAAAACAGGAGATAGAATAAAAGAAGGCACATTCTAGGATGTGGAGTGTTAAGAGAAATCTTCCAACCAGAAGAGCAGTTTTGTAGTGAAACCAATTATCCAGGGAAGTGGTGGGTTCTCTTTCATTGATTTGTTCAAGCAGATATTGAACAGCCATCAGTTGGGGATGCTTTCATTTAGATTCCTGCAAGAAGCAATGAAGTGGTCGCAAAAAGGCTTAGATGGTCCCTCTCTGTGAATATAAGATGTGTTGAATGCAAAGAGAAAGCTGGTCAGGAAAAGGGGCTCCCAAGGGAAGGCATGAGGGAACAAAAAAAAGGGAAGAGAGGGAGAGAAGGAGGAGAGCATTTTTGGCAAGAAGCCAAAATAGAAAGGTTGGACACAGAACAAGGGAATGCAGGCAATGGCTTTAGCACCACTGAAAAAGGCAGGAGGGCAGGTAAGAACATACACTATTTGGCTATTATTACATATTTTAGATCAAGGTATGCAAAAAATGAAGCCTGAGGATCATATTTAGGCCCATCAGCATCCGTTTTGCAGGTCCAGCAACTTTCAAAGGGGGGAGGTCAAGGTTTTAAACTTCCAGCTGTATTTTTTGGAATGGAGATGGAAATGGTAAAAATGCATAATGGATGATTAATTCTTGCAGAAGTGTAAAATACTGGTTACTTAAAAGGGGTGTTGGTCTTACCTTCTTGTTGAGTGGAGAGAGCAGCCAGGAATGGGTTGTACTCGTCTGTTCAGTTGAAGGACTGAGTCTGTCAGAGTTGTTAAGTCCCGCCCTTGTTGCTAGCGGCTTCCAGCTTTTTGTGAAGACGAAGAAACAGACTTGATGTGTCAGGAGAAAAATGAGTTAGAAATGGAAGACCAGACTGACTAAAGGGTGGGGCTGGCTGCTGTCTCCATTCAACGAGAAGGTGTGTCTCACAGAAGGTGTGTCTCAGGTAAGACCAATGCCCCTTCTCCATAGTAGTGGAGACAGCAGTCAGAAATGAGACATACCAAAGCTGACTGTCCCTGAATCACGGGCAAGACCCAGTCTGGTAAGAAACCTCCTAATCCTGATGAACCATTGCAACACCCTGCGGCCAAATGATACCTCAGCAAAGATGAACTTATCCAATTTATAGTGTTTGATAAATGGCAAGGGGGAAGTCCAAGTGGCCACCCTGCAGATTTCCATCAGCAAAGCCTGCCGTTGACGTGGCTGGTCAAATGCACCATCACATGTGTGGGCCTTGGAAGGGAATGCAGTTTGTATGCCTGATAGTTTGCCGAATCCATCTGCCTATGATGGAAGGCATGACCCTGTAATCTAAAGAAACTGGTAAAAAACAAACAAAAAACAATCCTGTCTTAAGGAGTTCAACGGTCCGCTTAAGATAGATGTTCTGTTTCCCCCCCAACACTCCCAAGAAAAAGTCAGTCAAAGGCTCCTCCTCCTCACTCTGGTAATAATAATAACAACAGAGTTGGAAGGGACCTTGGAGGCCTTCTAGTCCAACCCCCCTGCCCAGGCAGGAAACCCTACATCATCTCAGACAGGTGGTTATCCAACATTTTCTTAAAATTTTCCAGTGTTGGAGCATTCACAACTTCTGCAGGCAAGTCGTTCCATTTATTAATTGTTCTAACTGTCAGGAAATTTCTCCTTAGTTTTTATTTATTTATTTATTTTATTTTTCATATTTATATACCGCCCTATCTCCCTAAGGACTCAGGGCGGTTCACAGGCAGTTAAAATACATATAAATACAGATTAAAAACGACGATTAAAAAACTTATTCTATTGCCAAATTATTAAAAACAGTATAAATAGTAAAAACCCCTTAAAACCAGTAACTTTAAAATCTAATCCAGTCCCGCGCAGATGAATAAGTGTGTTTTAAGCTCGCGACAAAAGGTTCAGAGGTCCGGAAGTTGACGAAGTCCTGGAGGGAGTTCGTTCCAGAGGGTGGGAGCCCCCACAGAGAAGGCCCTTCCCCTGGGTGTCGCCAGACGGCACTGCCTAGCTGACGGCACCCTGAGGAGTCCCTCTCTGTGAGAGCGCACGGGTCGGTGAGAGGTATTTGGTAGCAGTAGGCGGTCCCGTAAATAGCCCGGCCCTATGCCATGGAGCGCTTTAAAGATTGTCACCAACACCTTGAAGCGCACCCGGAAAGCCACAGGTAGCCAGTGCAGTCTGCGCAGGATAGGTGTCACACGGAAGCCACGAGGGGCTCCCTCTATCACCTGCGCAGCCGCATTCTGGACTAACTGAAGCCTCCGGATGCCCCTCAAGGGGAGCCCCATGTAGAGAGCATTGCAGTAATCTAAGTAATCTAAGTAATCTAAGTAATCTAAGCATTGCAGTAATCTAAGCATTGCAGTTCTAAGTTGCTTCTTTCCTTGATCAGTTTCCACCCATTGCTTCTTGTTCTACCCTCAGGTGCTTTGGAGAACAGCCCAACTCCCACTTCTCTGTGGCAGCCCCTGAGATATTGGAACACTGCTATCATGTCTCCCCTAGTCCTTCTTTTCATTAAACTAGACATACTCAGTTCCTGCAATCGTTCTTCATATGTTTTAGCCTCCAGTCCCCTAATCATCTTTGTTGCTCTTCTCTGCACTCTTTCTAGAGTCTCAGCATCTTTTTTACATCGTGGCGTAAGGTACAGAATAGGTCTCAACCCACCCGAGGATTTAGGAACGAGAAACAAGAGAGAGTAAAACCCCTGCCCTGCTTGATCCTCCGGCACCTGCTGGATAGTTCTAATGTCCAACAGGTGCTGAACAGCCAATTCCATAAAGAACTTTTTGTTCTTATCTCTAGAAACAGGGCAGCAGATAAAAAACCTTGGGGGGTTGGAGAGGAACTTGAGGGATAGACCAGTTCTTACACTATCCCTGACCCAGACATCTGACATAAGTTTGTCCCTTCGGTCGGCAAAGAGAGCTAGCCTCCCCCCAATGGGAGGGTCGGACATGTAGTTAGCAATGGCCTCGGAGCGAACAACTTCCTCCCCCACGAAAGGGCCATTTGCTTGGGAAAGTCCTACCTCGGGGCGGCCTGTCTAGGTGTACCCACTGTCTAAACCCAAACCCCCCCTGGGAATGGGATGTTTCAGTACCCTAATTGGATCCCCAAAATGGAGGCTGGTGGAAAAACAGAGAGTAACGGAAATTGCTTCATTGTTGAGAGGCAGGTAGCATCTTACACCTGTCCTTCACCTCAACCAGCTCCAGCCCAAACACCTTGTCTCCCGTAAAGTGAGCAGAAGCAAGACACCACTTGTGATGGCATCCGCCTGCCAATTCTTTAGCCAGAGCAGATGATGCACTGCCACAGTGGATGCCATGATCTTAGCGGCAAAGCAAGCAGAATTTAACGCAGCGTCGGCCAAGAACTGGATGGCAGCTATGATCTTATTAAGATCCTGCTGCAGTCTGGTATCATCTGCTGGTAATTTGTCCTGTAGCTGCTGCAGCGAAAGCAAAGTAGCCCTGTTATTCAGTTCCAAGAATAGAGGATTCGACACCTCCTGAGAAGGTGGAGGAATATCCCCAGCAGAAGAAGAGCTGAGCTGTGGCACATTGGTTGCTTTGAACAGCAATGACTTAAAAATGGCTGGTGGAAAGAGGCTGGTAAATGCAGGCTACTCAGGGAGGATGCCCTCATTCTCTGAGAGATCTGGGTCCCATTGTTCTACTTCTTCAAGTAGAAGAAGGCTCCCATGAGAAGGACCTGGGGAACCCAGATCCTGAAAAGACAGAAGATCATCCGGACAATGATCAACAGGTGAATCAGATGTGACAGAAATCTCAGAAAATGCTCTGATGGGCTGCTGATACCCAGCCGAGAGTGACTGCTGTATTGCTCTGGAAATAATATCCTGAATATTGTTTAGAAGGATAAATTCCCGATGTTGCGTAGCAGAAGCCCCGCCTCCACTGGGATGTGGGCAGAATGAGGGCCCAAAGAATGGCTCTGAATGGAAGCCACGTCACCAGCAGGTGGAGGCGATGGTTCAATAGTGGGCCCCCACAACCTAGCTGTTGAAATTGGCAAGTAAGTCTCGGAGAGAGACCTGGTCTGGGATCATCCCAGGAGATCGTTCATGGGATATCGGCTCAACAGGCAAACAATGATCTCCCCTGGGTATCAAGGCAGAGGCTGTGTGTTTGCTGGCCTTGTTGCAGATCTTTTGCAGAGCCTGATCCCTGCACTTCTCATCTCAGAGGGATGCCTTGCTGTGACGGTCAGCTTTGTAGTGGGAGCACGAACCCTTAATGCCTGTGGCCTTGTCCATTGGACTGCTGGCCTTATATGTCCCTGGACATGTGTCCATTGAAACCAATGCAGCTAGCTTGGCTGCTTCGGCTTTCTGGCCATTCTTTGATTTGCCCAGCACCTTAGGCATAGTTCTGTGCAGAATCTTTTATTCTTACCACTTTCAAGAAGTATGTATATATATGTAGATATACAGCAATACAGGCCGCCTCTTTCTGTCTTTTTTGTTCTTTTTGTTTGTTTGTTTGTTTGTTTTTGTTCAATTTGCTGCCAAGGAACCACTAGCAGTTGACCGTTTCATAAAGGACCAGTGCCAACAGGCCGCCCAACTAGGCACTTTCAGGCAGCAGAATAAGAAGCAGCTCAAGCACCTGGTGCAGCCAAATGGGCTATCTAAAATGGCTGCTCAAATGGAGGCTGCGGTAACCACTAATGGTGCAATGGTCCTGGTAACACAGTTCAAATCCACATCTTGAAGGCTCAAGAGTCCAATTAATAAGAAGGTAATGCAGCAAGGGTCCGAATTACCAAATGGAAGCGCAGGGCTCCACTCCCCAGCCCAACCGCGGGAAGCTCAAAATGCTGGCCGTCACTGTTCAGGGGAGCATGAAGCTCCAATGGCACCAGAAATGAAGAGCTCAAAGCTCCAAAGATGTGGCTTTATCCCAAGGCGCTGTAGCTGTTGCCACCAAGTCGGGGAAATGCTAAGGTATCATCTAAGGTGCAGGCAGGTGAAATGGGAGCATAAAGCTCCTCCAATAGTCAGAAACATTGAGCAGTGTCACTGAGTTGTAAAGAGCAAATGACCGCCCGACCAGCCCGCTCGGGAGCGTGAAGCTCCACTCAAGATCTTCCCGACTGTGGGGAGTGCAAAAGCTCCATAATCCACAACCCCAGCTCCCACAGGAGCGTGAAGCTCCACCACTTCTCCGGAACATCTGCTGTTCAACGGAGGCCCAGGTACCAGATTGGATAAAGAAATACCTGTCAGGGAGCTGGGATACCCTGTTAGCAGGCAGAGTCGAAGCCAGCCACTGGGGACGGGCACAATCCAACCAAGGTGTGGGGTTAGCCCTGTCACTCACAATCCTAAATATTAGAAGGTCCATCAATATTTGTCCAGAAGAAAAGACAGCAACCAGAAGTTGGAGAGAGAAACAATCCGACACGTCCATCCAGTCTGAAGGACTGAGTCAAAAGCTGGAAGCCCCTAGCAACAAGGGCAGGAATTAACAACTCTGACAGTCCTTCAACTGAACAGATGAGTACAACCCATTCCGGGCTGCTGTCTCCACTACTATGAAGAACTTATGAAATGCCTTAAAATCTCTGAAATCTCCACCGAAAGAGGTCCTGGCTCAATCACCTTTCTTTTCAACCATTGTTGTCATAATGTCACACAAAACTATCCAGAAAAGATCCATCCGAACGAACAAATACTAAAACCCAAACATCCACTATTAAGGAATCTCAGTTTTAAAATTGAAAAAAAAAGTTTTATCTCTAAACAAAGTCCTACAGAACATAAGAAGAAGCCATTTATTTTTAGCCTTACTTTTCAACTGAAAGTATGAAACATATCAATCACAGAATACTTAGAAGTACAACCAATATGAAGATTACTGAGCAAATGTCTCCATGAAACCTACTGAGGCTAACAGTGCTATATCTTACAAGGAAGTATTTTTGAAGAAAAAGAATGAAAATTGTTTTATTTTTCCTCTATTGGAAAGCATGCAGTAGTTACATTGTTTTGTTTATTTTTTTAAAAAATAACTAATGGACTACTGTTGAGAAATAAAACTTCTTTGCTTTTAAAAAAAGGGAGAGAGAAAGAAATGCCCAATATGTGCTCATTGTATTTCCACAAATGTAGGCAGCTAATAAAAACTTTAGAACTGAGACAAACACATTTATCAGAAGATGATACACTTTGTGTTGTTGTTTTTTAATACAGAAAATATCATACCTGTCTCTTCCAGATATAGTAAAAATGTAAGCCTCATTTTACAATCAGCACAACCTTTCCCAATTAGATTGGATGGGCTTATATTCTTATTGATCTTAGGCTCTAGAACCCTTAAACGCTTAAATTTTAAGCAGACTCTGGGAAGCTCTCAATATTAACAAAACATAATACAAAACAAACATACAAACAAAAGAACATAACATCTGCAATTCCTGTTGGAAGCTGCAGGCTGTTCATGAGACATGGTAAAAGGAAGGGTCGGCTGAGCAATCAGAGGGCCTATAGGTAGGCTCTGTTGGTGTCAGACTCACCTCCATCCATCAGTGAAACCCACAGCCTGCTTTTCCAGGAACACTTCCAAAATAAGCTGCAGAGCATGACTAGGTGGCTCAGTGGCTAAGACACTGAGCTTGTCGATCAGAAAGGTCGGCAGTTCAGCTGTTCAAATCCCTAATATAGGTCTCTTGCATGAGCAGGGATTGGACTAGAAATCAGGGGTCTCCAACCTTGGTCCCTTTAAGACTTTTGGACGTCAACTCCCAGAGTTCCTCAGCCAGCAAAGTCTTAAAGGGACCAAGGTTGGAGACCCCGGGACTAAATGATCTTCAAGGTCCCATCCAACTCTGTTACTTTTACTGCTTCCTCCAGTTCCTCTGCCAACCCAAATAGCACCTCCTTTGCCTCAGGAGCTACAACCTTTCCTGCCTCACCCAGAGATGGCCTGTGCTGTAACTTGATGTCCCATCCCACTGCACTCTCAACAGTTTGGAGGCTACTGTTCCTCCATCAGTGGCAGAAAATGGGGCTCTTCCACCTGTTCAGCCACCCTGCCTCCTCCACAGGCTCTCCACCGCTGAATTCTCTCTGGTTGGGCCTGACAAGCTTCATTTGGTAGTTGAGGCTTTGCCAGCCTCTCACACTTACCACATGCATCTGGGGCAGCATCTGATCCCAGTGCCAGGACAGCAGCAGGAAGAAGAAAATAGTGCAAATCAGACGGGGGTTAAAGTACAGGGTGACCAAAAGAACATAGATGGGGGAAGATACTGTAGGTCAGTAGGGGAAATTGAAATAGTAGCAGTTTCCACAGGACATTATTGGGGGATGCTGCAATGGATGTAAATGAAGGCCCCAAAATTTTGATCAAATGATCAGTGATGCTACATAATCACAAATAGCACTGCACAAAACAGTGCATGTCAATATTCAACACATATTGAAACATAATAAATAAATAACACAACGATGCTAATTGCAAATTTCTTATCTTTCAAGTCATGAAGTGGTATCTATTCAAATTTTCTCCCAGTTGGCAGAAAAAGAAGTAAAACACCATTGTCTCTATCAGCCTTCCTCAATTAAATACCTTCCATAATTACTCTTCTGTTACAATTAAATATTTTGTCAACCACCACGAAGACAATCTTGGAAGGAATAGTACGGTAGATCCCATCTGAACTGTCTAATTCTATCATTTTTTAACTTGTCCCATGCTACAAGAAATTAAGCATCCCTTATATATATACCTTGATGAAGATATGTTTTCTTTTATGTACACTGAGAGCATATTCTACTGCCACCGATTGCCTCCCACCGACCCGTACGCTCTCACAGGGAGGGACTCCTCAGGGTGCTGTCAGCCAGGCAGTGCCGGCTGGCGACGCCCAGGGGAAGGGCCTTTTCTGTGGGGGCTCCCGCCCTCTGGAACAAACTTCCCCCAGGACTTCGTCAACTTCCTGACCTTCGAGCCTTTCGCCGCGAGCTTAAGACACATCTTTTTTTTTGCGCAGGACTGGACTAGGATTTTAAATTTTTAAATTTGGTTTTAATGGGGTTTTTATTATTCTATTGGGGTTTTAATATTCGGCCGTATCTAATAAGTTTTTTAATTGGGGTTTTAACTTGTATTTATGTATATTTTACGTGGCTGTTAACCGCCCTGAGTCCCTCGGGAGATAGGGCGGTATATAAATATGATTAAATAAATAAATAAATAAATAAATAAATAAATAAATAAATAAATAAATAAATAAATATGCACCAAGACAAATTCCTTGTGTGTCCAATCACCCTTGGCCAATAAAAATTCTATTCTATTCTATTCTATTCTATTCTATTCTATTCTATACATACATATATACCTGTTGTGTCTGCCCCACCACCCCCGAGCCAGGCCTCCTGTCAGAAAGTGACTTGGAAAGTGAGGGGGAAGGGCCGTCAGTATTTACCTCAGGAGCACCGGCTTCCCTGGCTCAGCTCCAGGAGCCAGAAGCAGGCCAGGTGGAAGAGATAACGAGGCCTCCGTCCCCTGACTCTTTCCCCCCCAGGCCACGCCTTCAGACCCAGCTGATGGCAATCAGGCTTGGTTGGACCCTAGGTTTCGTAGGCAGGAGAGGAGGGAACAACAGAAGCAGGGGTGGGGCAGGCCTAGGAAGTGCTGAATCATGGAGCCATACCCTACAGGATATAAAGGCAGCCAGAGCTGCTTGTCTCTCTTCATAGCAGGCAAATTAACTGCTGAAGTAAGAGCTGAAGTACTGTTTGACTTATCGGCATCAAGGGAGATAACGGAGCCATTTGGCAGACACTCGCTCTTTTGCTGCCAGGGCTGATAGTGCCGGCTAATTAAGCCATCACGCGGACGGAGGCGAGGGAGGACAGAACAATACCAAAGGCAAACATCTTAAAAGATTATATTGCCAAATGTTATTAAGCATCAAAAGCTGTTGTGATCAATCTGATTCTTTTGTTGCAATATTTTTTATTGTTTTATATCATACATTTCTTTTATATCTTGAGGAGTGTGCTCTTGAAAAGGATAGAAGAAGGAAAAGAAGGGAAAGAGGGGAGAAGGAGAGGAAGGGCTGTTGTGAAATAAGGGAGATATGGAATGGTAGAAGAGCAACCCCAAGTATACTTTCAATTTTTAGGATGAAGAATGAACTAATATTAAAGTCAAAAGATAATATGTATGATTAATAATGGCTAAGAGACTATACATTTATGTATGTTTATGAGAAATAAAAATAAAAGAAACTTTTTATAAAAAAAAGACTGTGGTCTCTAGTTGTCCAAGGTTTTAATATATGAACAAACATTATCATTATCGTCATTATAATCATATGTATATAAACAAATATACAGTAACATATAAACAAATAAACAAATTTCTTACTTGATGGTTATATAATTGATTTTACAATGGGAGATAATATATGTTATAATATGATGGATGTGATCAATCTGATTCTTAAGTATCTTTAAAGGTAAAGGTAAAGGTTACCCTCGCACATATGTGCTAGTCGTTCCCGACTCTAGGGGCCGGTGCTCATCTCCGTTTCAAAGCCAAAGAGCCAGCGCTGTCCGAAGATGTCTCCGTGGCTGGCATGACTAAACACCAAAGGCACACAGAACGCTGTTACCTTCCCACCAAAGGTGGTCCCTATTTTTCTACTTGCATTTTTTATGTGCTTTCGAACTGCTAAGTGGGCAGAAGCTGGGACAAGTAACGGGAGCTCACCCCATTATGCGGCACTAGGGATTCGAACCACTGAACTGCCAACCTTTCGGTTGACAAACTCAGCGTCTTAGCTACTGAGCCACCACGTCCCTATTAGTACCTTTACTGGTATTTATTTATCAAATTTAGGTACTCTACCACCCATCACACTCTCAGATTTACTTGCTTTCTGACATCAACCAGAAATCCCCATTCACCCACAGCAGAAACAACTATCTCAATTATTTTTCTTTATTCCCTTTACCACGATTTTTAGAAAAGATAGAGAAGGGTTAGAAAATTGAACCTTTTTAATAGTCACATTCTGATAAAACATGTATTCCAAGATAGGATGAAGAAAAAGCATTCTGTGGGAGGGTGGGGTTGGGGTTGGTGAACGGATATAAAACTACAGGTAGTCCTCGACTTAACAACAGTTCGTTTAGTGACTGTTCAAAATTACAACGGCACTGAAAAAGGTAAATTATGACTATATTTCACACTTACGACCATTGCAGTATCCCCATGGTCATGTGACCAAAATTCAGAGACATATTTATGACGGTTGCCGTGTCCCGGTCATGTGATCCCCTTTTGTGACTTTCTGACAAGCAAAATAAATGGGGAATCCAGTTTCACTTAACAACCATGTTACTTATTTAACAACTGCAGTGGTTCACTTAACAACTGTGGCAAGAAAGATCATAAAATGGGGCAAAATTCACTTAACAAATGTCTTGCTTAATAACAGAAAGGTTGGGCTCAATTGTGGCCATAAATCAAGGACTACCTGTATGTGATAAAATTATTAGTTATGAATATGCCAATAAATACAAATTGTAAAATCTGGAAATAGAAGAATCTGTGATCTGGGTCATGTGAATTATTAGACTACTTATCCATAAATTTCATCTCTATTTAGGTAAAGGTGATACGCTTTCTCTTTTTTTAATTCTGAGTAGGGTATTCATGGTTATGTATCTTTACAGTAAAGTAAGTTCCACTGTATTCATCTTCAAAATTTCAGCCTTTACATATTGTGAACTTGAATAGATGAGTTAAAATAACTGAATGCCAGTATTACAATGCCAACAGCAATAACACAAATTAAAGAAAATGTTGACCATGAACTGTTCAAGGGAGCATGGCAGTATCATTCCTCTAGAACTCCAGAAGATACAAAACATATTTATCTCACTTATATCCGCCATATACACATCCATCTATTCTGAACAATTCCTAACACAGCAAATGTGGAACTAAACTTGCAAAGAATTTCTCAATCAAATGATCTAGATCTGATTGTCTTTAATTATTTAAGTAGCTCAACTTCTAAAACCTTATTGTCTGCAATATATTAAACAGAATATAAAGAATATTTATTCCTCTAAATTAGAAGGTAACCTTTATATGCATAAGAGCACCAACGTGCCTACCATTCCTGTCCTAATGTTCCCTTTGATTGTATCCAATTTCATATAGTTATTACATACTTATGATTATATTTATGCTTATATATCGTATAGTTATTTCATGCTTATGCTTATATATATTGTTGTGACAAATAAATAAATTGCTGCTTGCAATTACTGCAGGTTCAAATCCCACCAGGCCCAAGGCTGACTCAGCCTTCCATCCTTTATAAGGTAGGTAAAATGAGGACCCAGATTATTGGGGGCAATAAATTGACTTTGTATATAATATACAAATGGATGAAGACTATTGCTTAACATAGTGTAAGCCGCCCTGAGTCTTCGGAGAAGGGCGGGATATGTGGCCTTCCGGGTGCGCTTCAAGGTTTTGGTAACCACCTTTAAAGCACTCCATGGCATAGGGCCGGGTTACTTACGGGACCGCCTACTGCTACCGATTACCTCTCACCGACCCGTGCGCTCTCACAGAGAGGGACTCCTCGGGGTGCCGTCAGCTAGGCAATGTCGTCTGGCGGCGCCCCGGGGAAGGGCCTTCTCTGTGGGGGCTCCCACCCTCTGGAACGAACTCCCCCCAGGACTCCGTCAACTTCCAGACCTCCGAACCTTCCGTCGCGAGCTTAAGACACACTTATTCATCTGTGCAGGACTGGACTAGATTTTAAATTTTATAGGGGTTTTAATTAGTTTTAATATTTATATCATTTTTTAAGAATCGGGCTTTAGAATAAGTTTTTTAAATGGTTATTTTTAATTTGTATATAAATGTTTTTATCTGCCTGTGAACCGCCCTGAGTCCTTCGGGAGATAGGGCGGTATACAAATACGAATAATAAATAAATAAAAATAAATAAATAAATGCAAATAAAAATAAATAAATAAATAAATAAATAAAAATAAATAAATAAATAAAATAAAATAAAAATATGTGCGTAATATTCTCTGGCTGGATAATTATGCATGTTTACTGCAAAAAGTTTAAATACAGAATGAACGTGTTTGATCAAAGTAAACAGTACCTGTGTCCTTGTCTCTCTGTGTGTATGTGTGTGCGTGCAACTATTTTAGCATGACGACTACAAAAATTTATTTATTAGAAAGCAGGAGGCGGCAGTTTTCTGGATTTCTATTTCACCTAGTCATATAGAAAGATTCTAGTTATTCCGGAAGGACAAATCAAAGCATAAATAAATGGCAGTCAGATAGCAATCGTTCTATGCAAAAGATACATTGGTGACTCTGCTTTTTTAATCCTTATTGGCTTAATATGACATACTTTCTCTTTAGTTAGTGGAACCAATTTAGTCACATTTTTTGCATATGCTAACCATATAACCTGGGTTTAAGCTCTATGCTAAACTTTGCTTGAGAGCTCAATGAGTCATGCATATATGGTCATTTTGCTGAACAAGTGTTGCCAAATTGCAGGTGAAAAATCCAGATCGCAACAGAGAGTTATTTTGGGTATCTCTTGGTGGCTGTTGCAGCCAGAATCTGGTATTTATGGACTGAATCCTATGTAGACAAGGCAAGCTTGCACAAGCTTTAAACTAGGATATTTTAGTCTAATGTAATGGATAATTCCAAGTACTTTGTTAACTCAAAGATAGGAAGGGAACTGTTTTATTCTCAAATAACTCTTAATTGGTCATTAATCAAGTCATCCGATGTGAACCAAAATATTGGTTGGCTATCAAACCATGCCCTCAGCTATTTGGCTAGTCAACAATAATATAATGAAGACTTTCCAATATATTCAATACAAGAACTCATGAAAAACTGGGTAAGACCTGGAAGAATAATGAAATTCCACAGTAGAGGAACTGACAGACTTAAGCATTGGGCCTTATCTATCAAGATGCAGTTCAATGTGCCTAGCAGTTGTGGGATTCAGCCTGTTCTCTCCGGATCGGGCGAACCAGTAGTGGCGACTGTGGGAGGCTCCGCCCACCCGCCCAGACGTAAACCGCGAATACTGCTCATGTGCAGAAGGACGTGTGTATGCATAGATGAGGTGCGTGTGAACACATTTGCAAACTGATAGGGAAGATAAGTGAATGCTAGATATTTTCTGTCACACTGGTTATGTTTGGACAGCACTCTGGGCACCAGCTCATTTAAGTTTAGTTTAGAATTAGGTTAATTTCTATTTTGGTGTGTTGTGAGAACACAAGAATTTAGATTAATTCAATTAATTGTGGCTCATGTAAACAGGTATAAGAGTATGATCACAGCTATATTGTTTATGTGATACTTTGAGACGCATTTCACAGTATCCTAGTGATAGAAAAGCTGAGTTAAAGAAGTACTATGAATACATTTCACTTACTTTATTTCCTACTTTTTAACATATAAACATTATTTCAGGCACCTTTCTTTCTGGATTTATTCCTACCCTTCTCTTCGTCTTTGCATATCAATACAATACTATGTTTTTATAGAGCTCTGCAGACTGCAGGGTTGGAAATGCGAGTCCTTGCCTGTAAGTGGCTTTTCTGTGGCTCAAGATGTTGCCTACAGAACATCTCAGAGGAATTAATAGCTGGCAGTTACAGGAGTGTTATCATGTTTATGGCCCATAGCACAATCAATGAAAATCAATTGACCAATAATTGCATTCCATCAAGTTAAATTGTGGAAGAGTAGATCTCTCCAGGGACTGGAAATAAGATGTGGAGCCTTTCACCTCTAGGTCAGTCACCACAAACACAACTCAAGTCAATAATGACTGAAAGTCATTAATGTTGTGTTAGTAAAAAAGACTAATGCTAAACTTTGTTACAACATCTCTTCTTGTACCATAGCCTCAGGGTCTACAGCAAGACTAGAAGAATGTCTTCTTAATTTTCAAGTTCTTCTCATGTTGATATATTCTCAGGTTTAGGAGAGAGATGTACTATACTGCTAGAAGTGGCAGATTATATGGTAGGCTTTGCTCTCTGAAGAACGCCTGTTCCTCAAATTAAGAATAACAGCCATTTAAAGAATTGATCATGTAGAGACAACAAGAAAGTGATATTCCAAATATTAAGGAAGTCACAATGCACAGGCCAAACTCAAGTTAACATTGAAGAGAAGAGAACCATACAGCTTAGTCCTCAGATAAAACCATTTGTTCAGCAACCATTCAAAGGTACGATGACAGTGAATCAGAGTTCTGTCCATTGTAACATCCCCACAACCGCATGGTCATGATCTTGGTTCTTAGCTCATGGTTATAAGATCACAGAGAGACATGGTCACATAATTTCCATTTGCAGCTTTCCCTGCCAGCTCCCCACAAGCAAAATCAATGGGGAAGCCAGTTGGCAATGTCACAAGCTGTTCTGTAAGCCCACTGAGAAGCCATATTATGGAATATGAGATGCAACACTGTTGCACCACCCATCCTCTGTAAAACCTACCTGAAGCCCTTAACCGCAATCCATAGTGCCTGCTCATGGCTCCTGCCAGTCCACCCATAGTCCCCCTCAAACTGCTCACAGTCTGTAGCACCCACCCATGGTTCCCTGCACTCAGCAATGCCAGTCTGTACCACTCACTTATGCACTGCAGCTATTGCTCATCACCCTTGTGTCATGTGACAATCTCTCTTAACAACCCATGTGTCTCTGGGTTATCATGGCAACTAGGACTGCTTCAGGAAATGCTTCCATGACCTATGATTTTATGATAATTTTACGCCACATCATTCTATTTTGAATGCATACCTTACATATTTTTTCCTGAATTGAACATTAAAAAATGGTCTTGTAAGGAAGTAATGTTGCTTTATATGACACTGCAGTTGACACTCAGTAATTTATTCATTGAGCATTGTCATTTATTTATTCAATTTATCTGATATTGCCTAACTTGAAACAATTCTGGGCAGCTAAGAATATACCCAAACAATATCAGAATTGACAAATATCAACAGCACCAAACTCAAATAAAAAGGGGGGGGGAAATCAAAATGGTAAACCCAATATATCCCAAAACATGCCACTAGCAATTGATCTCTGTCAAGGGATACCAGTCAATTTAGTCCAAGGTGTGTTACAAGATCCAGATCCTTAGGGCTCTTTGGAGCACCATAAGGGTTTCAGAGGGAACCTAATTTTGAAGGGCAAGCGCTGCGAAAGAATTGGTGTTCTTCCTGGGTCCTGATCAATGGCTTTCTTTAATTAAAGAGCAATTCAGTTCCTGTGCAGTTGAGAAATCATTTTACTCAGGGGTGAAATCTAAAAATTTTCCCTACCAGTTCTGTGGGCGTGGCTTAATTGGTGGACATGGCTTGGTGGTCAGGTGACTGAATAGGCATGGCCAATAATAATAAATAATAAAAATAATAAAGTATACAAAACTTGGGAGTGCACCGGTCTACCTTCTTTAAAAATAGAGGCACCGGGCTTCCGGTTTGGCAACGCAGGCTTCGTGGACGTTCCTTTGGGATCGTCTGCCCTGGGTTTCGTCAAACCATCCCTGACAGCGTAAATGGGCTGTCAAATGGTTTGGAATTCTCTCCCCCGGGTGAAGGGGGAGGGAAGAGTGGTCAGGTTTTGGGTAGAGCTCCCCGGGAGTCCCTGGAATTTAACCAGGGGATCGAAGGGTGAGAGCTCCCCTTTAGCCTGACGAAGCTCCGTGCCCAGGGTGCTTCTGTTTATACAGAACGAGAAGCCGCGACCACCTCTGTGCCAAGATTTATTTCTAAAGAGAACTTAACAAAGACAGAACAAAGTAGGAGGTCTAGCAAGAATTTGCAAGTAATAAATCTTAACTTCACCTCTTAAATAGCTTTCCTTTGAACTAACTTTTAACTTGAGTGGATTTAAAATGGCGTTTGCAATATACAAAGGAAAGTGAAACTATAAAAGGACAAAGGAAGAAGAACATAATAAGCTACTTTTTTAAATGGAATGAACAAGAATTGTTAATGATTTTTTTCTCTTTTTACCTTTTTCTTTATCACAATGTTTAAGAAGAAAAGTTTATTGAATTTTTTTTTCTCTTTTTGGTAGATTTTACAGTTTATGAATGGTTCTTAAGCAAACAGAACTAACTATTAAAATCTTGCAAACTTCTTCATTTCAAATATGGAATTTTTTTTTTTATAGGAACTTTTGGAGGCTTATCTTTTCTTAATAAGTTTTTAAACAAGAGATTTTTACACTAATATATTAAAGATTGGAAATTCTTTATTGTTAGATGTTAAGCTGATTGGTGAGCAGATGGTGGAAAATGTGTAAGAAATGTGTAAGATAGAAGACAAGGGGAAGGAGAATGCTTAAGATGTGATTTTGATGGTATTTTCTTTTTTTAATATATAGGGTTTAATTTTTACAACTGATTTGATATATGTGAAGTATAAAGGAATGGGAAGATGGAATATTGTTTAACTTTTGGAGGACAGATAGAAAAATTTATGGATGTAATGTTGGTATTTGGTTAAATAGAATTTAATTGTTATGATTGATATATTTTGGATATAAGTTATAATTTTAATAATGTTATTTGACAGATGTAAGGTAAATTGAAGAAATATTAATATTTGCAATGTTATTTGATTTATGTAAGTGATATTTTTGGAGATTGAAAATGTGTAAGGAAATGTGTAAGATAGAAGACAAGGGGAAGGAGAATGCTTAAGATGTGATTTTGATGGTATTTATATATATATATATATATATATATATATATATATATAGGGTTTAATTTTTACAACTGACTTATTTTGGGTATAAGGTGTTACTATTTGATATATGTGAGGTATAAAGGAATGGGAAGATGGAATATTGTTTAACCTTTGGAGGACAGATAGAAAAATTTATGGATGTAATGTTGGTATTTGGTTAAATAGAATTTAATTGTTATAATTGATATATTTTGGATATAAGTTATAATTTTAATAATGTTATTTGACAGATGTAAGGTAAATTGAAGAAATATTAATATTAGCAATGTTATTTGATTTATGTAAGTGATATTAAAGATATGAGAAGATAGAATATTGTTTATTTTTGGAGATTGGATAAAAATTAAGAATTTAAGCTGGAAATATGAATTATATTTGGGAGACTGTTTAAGGAAGAAAGGTATATTATAAAAGAATTTCTGATGAATACTGGAAGATGGAATATCGTTTTGGTCTTGATCGATGAAGATTGGATATTAAAAACTATAAGATTCTGAAGACTTCAGGAGTGGAATGGATTGATATATATTTGGTGTTAATTGATGAAGATTGGATATTAAAAACTATGTATTTTATTGATGAACTGGAAATACTAATTTAATTGGAAGATTCTGAAGATTTTAGGAGTGGAATGGACTGATATATAATGGACTGGAAGAAGAATGTACTTTTTTGTTTCTGGAAGGGGAGTTAAGGCCTTAGAGAGAGGAGTGGCTATGGATTTGATTTATGTTGTATTTTAATTTATGATTGTTAATTTTATACCCTGTACTTTGCTCTGGGAAGTCTCAGGGGGTGGGAGGGGGGAGGGAGGGGGAGGGAGATGAAGGATCAATGTAAAGGAATGATTGAAGATATGTAATTAAGAAATAGAAATAATTTGAAATGAAATCGGGGCTGCTCAGCTGCCATTTCAGAAGGGAATGGAAAGGGAGAGGAGTGAGTGAAGGAAGAAAGTAGGTAGGAAAGAGAGAGGTAGAAAAGGGGGAAAGGAGAGGAAGAAGAAAGGTGAAAGAGAGAGGGTTAGAAAGGGTGGAAGAGAAGAGTAGGGAAGGAGGAGAGGATGTAGAAAAGCGAAGGAGAGGAAGGATGAAGAAAGTAGAAGAAAGTAGAGAAGGGAGGAGGAAAGGTTTGTTAAGGAAGGAAGTGGTAGCTGGGCAGGTCCGAATAAGTAACAAATGAAAGTTAATGACTAATGTTGAATAAGAGACTGTATATTGAATAGGTTGTTGGAAAATGAAAATAAAACTTTTTACAAAAAAAAAAAAAAATAGAGGCACCGGTCTACCAATTGCCCTTTTTTGGGAGGCACCAGTCTACCATCTTTAAAAATAGAGGCACCAGTCTACCAATTGCCTTTTTTTGGGAGGCAGCAGTCTACCTTCTTTAAAAATAGAGGCACCGATCTACTAGTCACCTACAGCGCTGATCAGCTGTAGTGTGGCCCTTTGAAGCGCCATGGCAGTCATTTACAGCTGTTTGCAGCTATATCACCACCGAGAGCTTCAGGGACAGAGAAGAGGAACAGAGAGGCATTGGCGGTTGGAGGGGGGGCTAGGGATTTTTGCTACCGGTTCTCCGAATTACCCGCCCCCATTGCTACCGGATCATGCGATCCGGTCCAAACCAGGAGCATTTCACCCAATTTTACTTCATTCATGTAAACTTCATTCATGTACTAGATATAGTGCTTTTGTTCTATAGGCGCATTTCAAATTTTAGAGCATATCATGTGCACCTATAGCTGATTTACGAACTATAGTCAGACTTATTCTAGCATACAGTATAACCCAGCCTAGTTGTGGTCCACCACCCACACCCCAAAAAAGGATTGTGTCAGGCCTGGAAACCATACTAAGCCGTTGTCAAGGTTCCAGAAAAACGTCTTCTGCATAAAGAAAACTCAGAAGCCATTGTCTTTAAGAGTTCTTTACTAGCATGAGGAAACTGGCACACGATGAGTGAAATTCCAAAACTGAACTTCCGGATTCTTTTCCCAGTTATACAAACCCCAAGAGTCCCACCCCCCTGACCCCTTTGATGGTCACATGGTCCCACGTTCTCCCAGTTCATTCGAATATCTTCTCGCCACTCTTCCTGCAGATGTGAACACCATCCGACCTTGACCGCCTGAAGAATGTTACCATACCCCTCAGCCCTCCTTCTTCCCCTCAGGGGAAAAATGTGGCAGCATCTGGAAACCTAAAGTCTAGTATGGTTTCCAGGCCTGACAGCCGTAAGTTTCCAGACGCTGCCACATTTCTCTCCTGAGGGGAAGAAGGGGGGGTGATGGGTATGGTTACATTCTTCAAGCGGTCAAGGTCGGATTGTGTTTGCATCTGCAGAAGGAGTGGCAAGAAGAGATTTCGAATAAAGTGGAAGAACGTTGGACCATGTGACTGGCAAAGGGGTTAGGGGGATGGGACTCTTGGGGTTTGTATAACTGAGAAAAGAATCCGGAAGTTTCAGTTTTGGAATTTCACTCATCGTGTGCCAGTTTCCTTATGCTAGTAAAGAACTTTAAAAGACAATGGCTTCAGAATTTTTTTTTATGCAGAAGAGGTTTTTCTGGAACCCTGACAGATTGATGGAGTAAATAGTGGTTCAGTTAACTATCTTTAAGCAATTAGGAGAAATAGGAAGTTGTCTGATTACATCATGGATATTATGTTAGGTGCATTCATTCACAAAATACTCACCAAAAAATGAACTGTAAGATAACTTCTCCAGTCGTCCCCCCCTCAAGATGCTTCCTATTATTTCAGCTTACCTTTGTTATTTTGGGCAGAGGAGGGGCAGAGGGCAAGGACATTCTTCCAAAGAAAGGGTTGGACATTTTTATTTTCTAAGATTATTTAAGGTTGCCAGAGACATTTTCAATGTTACAAACTAGTGCTGAATATGGGGTTGGAAGTCCGAACTGAAGGGTATCAGGTACCTATGCTTACTAAAATAATGTTATCTGACTAGTACAACAAAGATTGGGTTTAATAATACCGTGATGATAGGAAATTCTATCAGGTTGATAAATGCTACATGTTTTATTTTATTTGTTTTTAAGAAATAAACTGTACTCTAGAAATAAACATACTACAGTATTTTACATTTAGAAGGATTAAAGGGTTTAAGTTTATTAGGTAACTTTATTGGCTATTCTAGTGCATTTTGTTAGCAATGCAGTGTTGAAAATGAGCCAAACCAGCTGCCATACACAACAACTCCAATTAAATACTTGTTAATGAACTTAGTGGAGTAGTGTATTCTGTTCTATTTCTTGGCTGTCTTTACAGCCACTTACATTAGCAAATTTGGCAGTGTAGTATAAAGCTATGATAGATTCAAATTATATTGAATTTAAGTAATCACTTATAGGATTTACCTAAAATTTTCAGAAATCTGGTAAATTATGGACTTTTTTTGTCAAATGGCTAGTTCTAGGATGCCATATTCATAAGAATTCTGTTTAGTACATCGTATCTCAACTCTTTTAGCAATATGATTTTATCCATATTAAAGGTAAAGGTAAAGGTTCCCCTCGCACATATGTGCTAGTCATTGCCAACTCAAGGGGGCGGTGCTCATCTCCGTTTCAAAGCCGAAGAGCCAGCGCTGTCCGAAGACATCTCCGTGGTCATGTGGCCGGCATGACTAGACACCAAAGGCACACGGAACGCTGTTATCTTCCCACCAAAGATGGTCCCTATTTTTTCTACCTGCATTTTTACATGCTTTCGAAACTGCTAGGTTGGCAGAAGCTGGGACAAGTAACAGGAGCTCACCCTGTTACACAGCAGCACTAGCTGCTATGCACTACCCATATTAAGGATGTTTTAATCCCTTCTCCAACATAAATTCTTCAACAAGCTCTTAAGATTCCAAGTGTGCTTTTACCCAATTCTTTTTATCTTGCCAAGTTTTGTATTGCTACAAAAAGCATCTGTTCCATTGCCCAGAATGTTATGGTCCTAAGCAAATTTCACTTGGTCCAAAACACTTAGATTTGTATCTGGCATTGGTTATACGGAACATGTGACTTACTTGTAAAATAAACTCTAGTGGTTATGGCTGTGATTCTAGACACATTTAGAACTGCTAGATATAAGTTATAATTTCTATAGACTTGATATCAGGTTTTTCCAAATATTTCTTTGTGAATGAGGTACAACGTTAAGATCTCCAAGAGGTTCTTCTGTATGGCCCATCATACTAAGTCTTTGGTTTGATGAGGAAAGATCTTTTCATTCAATGGAATTCTTTAACAAGGAAGATTTGTCTAGGTCCACCTCTGTGTCCCCTTGTGGTTAGAAAAATATGGTCATGTAAGTTTACCGATAGCAATAGCACTTAGATTTATCGTGTTTCCCCAAAAATAAGACCCTGTCTTATTTTTTTTTTAACCCCGAAATAAGCGCTTGGCCTTATTTTCAGGGAGGGCTTATTATTTTGGGGTGCATGGAACAAGATGGGGCTCCTCTTGCCATCTTACCTGATTTCCAGTTCTGCATTTAAATATTTTCGGGGAGGGCTTATTTTCGGGGGAAGGCTTATTTTATCACATGCGCTCAAAAGCCCGATTCGGCTTATTATCAGGGGCTATCATTTCGGGGAAACAGGGTATATATCGCTTCATAGTGCTTTACATCCCTCTCTAAGCAGAGTCAGCATATTGCCCCCAACAACCTGGGTCCTCATTTTACTGACCTTGGAAAGATTGAAGGCTGAGTCAACCTTGAGTCTGGTGAGATTCGATCTGCCAAACTGCTGGCAGCCGGTGATCAGCAGAGGTAGCCTGCAGTGCTGTATTCTAACCACTGCGCCACCATGGCTCAAGTATGTCTTGCTTGATAAAATTGAGGGTATATGTTGGGCATTTGTTATGTTTTTTCTTCCTGCCATTAAATATGCTTTAATTATAATTTTTAATTTGTCTCTAGCTTTTTCTTTCAGAGTGATCAGTATGTAAAATATAACCAACCATATATCTATTATTATCCAATTGATAATGATCCAATTTTACAGAGGAATTATTGAGTCTGTCATTTGCACCTCTATAACTGTCTGGTTCGGTTCTGCAACCCAACAAGAAAAACACAGACTTCAGAGGATAATTAGAACTGCAGAAAAAATAATTGCTACCAACTTGCCTTCCATTGAGGACCTGTATACTGCACGAATCAAGAAGAGGGCCGTGAAAATATTTGCAGATCCCTCGCATCCTGGACATAAACTGTTTCAACTCCTACCCTCAAAACGACGCTATAGAGCACTGCACACCAGAACAACTAGACATAAGAACAGTTTTTTCCCGAAGGCCATCACTCTGCTAAACAAATAATTCCCTCAACACTGTCAGACTATTTACTGAATCTGCACTACTATTAATCGTTTCATAGTTCCCATCACCAATCTCTTTCCACTTATGACTGTATGACTATAACTTGTTGCTGGCAATCCTTATGATTTATATTGATATATTGATCATCAATTGTGTTGTAAATGTTGTACCTTGATGAACGTATCTTTTCTTTTATGTACACTGAGAGCGTATGCACCAAGACAAATTCCTTGTGTGTCCAATCACACTTGGCCAATAAAATTCTATTCTATTCTATTCTATTATTAAAATTACCCAGGCATTATTTTAGCAATTACATTGGCATACCTCTTTAACGTCTTAGTTGAAACATAAATTATTTCTTAATACTTGTTTTTCTAGACAGTTGTGTTATATCTCATATTCTATGATAAATGTTCCTAAGAGGGATTGCAGGTGTGTGTATGTGTAATGTAGCCTATCCAATGAGTCAAGGCAACATATGTTCAAATAAAACCATAAAACATGTCAAACAGAACACCAAATTTCAATGACCCTATACTATAAGTACCACAGTTTTGAAAATTCATTGGAAAATTATACTTTCTAATGACTTTTTGAAGTTTAGCAGGTAAATAGTCACCTTAATCGTGGGCTCCACTATTCCAGGGTGACTGGGCTGCCACCAAAAATGTTGCTAAACAGATGCCTCCTTCAAATCTTGAAGGTGAAATTCTTGAGACCACCTGGATCAGGTGGTCTCAAAGGTAACAAGTAACTGGGCAATAGTGAACTTCTTAGTTGATAATCTGAGTTCCTGAATTCCAAGTGATTCGTCTGTCATCTCACTAGATTTTCCTTACTTAGCTTCTAACTGTGAGTGACTATTTCTGTTACAAAATCTTGGTGAAAATGTCACAAAGTCCTGCTTGAACTTCTTCAGACCTATTACTCCCTAACAATATCTAGATAACCCAAAACAAGGCCACTTGGATAAAAACCTTAAGACAGATTTATTGTGCAGAAGAATGCTGCTTTGTCATCTCTACTGAAGCTGACATGGAAGAAGAACTTTCAAGTCAACTACAGGTAGCAGAAGAGGAGGGGGTGGGCCTACTGCAGAAACTCCTCCCAGCTTCGGAGAATGCAGACCTGAGCACAGAGCATGCAAAGGACATTTGTGCAGCTTCTTGCACAGCGAAGGTTTATCTTACCTTGACTGTCTGCCTTCAAAACCAAACTGCTTCCTGACCCATATTTGGATTCTTCCACCTGGTCTATGCTCTGATGATCGAAAGAGACCTCTCAGTAACAATCCCATCCAGCACTTTCATTGCTTCTATATTCCCAAAGTTGATCATGTACCTAAATGATATATCTATAGACTGTTGGGAAATACCCCATCTACTCACTAGAAATCTAACAGATCCATAGAGTAGCTGGGATAGACCATCTTAAAAATGTTACATTGTTCCCAAATCATGTTAATTATCTCTTTCTTTTGCAATCATGAATCTTTTGCTTTCTAATCCAATATTTTACTAATGGAAAGGAATGTCTACTGTCAGTCAGCTATATTGCTGATTATGAGCTGCGGTGATACAATGGTTAGAACGCAGCACTGCAGACTACTTCTGCTGACTGCCAGTTGCCTGCAATTTGGCAGTTTGAATCTCACCAAGCTCAAGGTTGACTCAGCCTTCCATCCTTCCGAGGTCAATAAAATGAGAACCCAGATTAGAGAGGGATGTAAAGCACTGTGAAGTGGTATATAAGTCTAAATGCTATTGCTATTGCTACACGTCCCATATGATCACAACTATCTGAAATAGGCTTCATTCTACTAGTTTACAATAATGACTATACACTTACCGAATCATACTATACTCTTCCTGTTCTACTATGCTCAGATTCATGTGCCCCATTCTACAATGCTGCAAAACTTACTTTACCATGTTTCAAAGAAAATGAGGAAAGATTAGGTTTATCAAGCTTCATACAATTTTCCAAGAGTATTTTGAACATCTTGCACATTTCTTTTAATGTCTGAAATTATGCACATCTTCTAAGTACGTGTATGTATGCATGTATTGGGCTGCAGCACACAGATAAAATGAAAAGCAAAATCCAAGATGATAAAAAAATCATGCTAACATATGCTAACATAGAATATAGAATATGCTAACACTGAATAGCAAATGATTAAAATTCCTCTGCTGAGACACTGTTCAGAAAGATACAGGTTATATTTTGGAGGCTATGTCTAGTTTTAATATATTCATTTCTCCAGAGAAAGCAAACAAACAACCCTTCATTAGTCTCTAAACTAGAGACAGTGTTACAGAAATAAATTATTTTAGTGTACAGTAAATCATCTGAAAGAATTAGTTGATTTAATATTGAATTACACTGATGCAGTTTGAAAATATATTACAGATTTTAGATGTGTCTTAGATGTGTTTTATACAAATTATCACTATACACATACAGACACTTTAATTTGATTCACTTTTTTTGTATTTTTATACTGACTAATATATTTTTTCAGACATTTTCTTCTTTTAATACTTCCAGAATAACAGAGGTGGAAGGGCCTTCTAGTCCAATCCCTTGCTGAAGCAGAAGACCCTATTATCATTTCAAATAAGTGGTTGTCCAATCTCTTCAAAAAATCTCCAGTGATGAAGCCTCCACAACTTATAAAAGCAAGCCATTTTACTGATTAATTGTTTTAACTGTCATAAAATTTCTTTTTAGTTCTAGGTTGGTTCTCTCCTGGATTAGTTTCTACCCATTGCTTCTTGTCCTGCCTTCTGGTGCTTTGGATAATAGGTTGACCTCCTCTTCTCTGTGGTAGCTACAAGTATAATTACCATATTTTTTGGAGTATAAGATGCACCTTTTCCCCCCAAAAAAGAGGGTGAAAATCTGGGTGCGTCTTATACTCCAAATGTAGCCCCGCCCAGCTTCTCAAACAGAGATTTCAGAGGTTGAAAAAAGCATCAGAAATGGAGCTTCAGAAAAAAAGCCCCAAACAGAGCTTAGAAAAAAAGCCTCAAACGGAGCTTCAGAAAAAAAGCCCCAAACGGAGCTTCAGAAAAAAAGCCTCAAACGGAGCTTCAGAAAAAAAGCCCCAAACGGAGCTTCAGAAAAAAAGCCGCAAACGGAGCTTCAGAAAAGAAACTCCCAAACAGAGCTTCAGAGGCTTTTTCCTGAAGCTTTATTTTGGAGGCTTTCAGAGGCAGAATTTTTTTTTTCTCAAATGGAGTTTCAGAGGCAGGAAAAAAAACAAAAAAAAAAGCAAGGCACAGAGCTCACAACCAAGGAACCTGTTGCTAAAATGGGAACAGCTGATTGGGGGTATTCTGGGAGGCCGATCCACCTGCCAATCAGCTTTTTTCTTATTTTCCTCCCCAAAAACTAAGGTGCGTCTTATACTCCGGTGCGTCTTATACTCCGAAAAATATAATATGTTACATTATTCTCACAACTGTATTTCAGAGGTAGTTCAATGGCAAGTCCATATTTAGAATGGGATATAGAATTAATCATTTTAGTAAATACTTTAATACTTTAATAAATGCTTTGCACAGAAGAAATCTCACTTGAGTTTTGCATTGGTGTGTGTGTGTTTATTATGTATCTCCTTTTGAACTTCCTTCTAACTCTCCATCGACTATGAACAAAATTATTTCTTGGTTTTTAGCCTGATTTAGGTTTAAAAACCAAACTTCTTTGCAGCATCCATTTGTTTATGGTAAAGATGCTCTTTACGTGGCAGTAAAGTTCAAAATGAATGCACATTTTTGCCTGGTCAAGAAGCAATGTGGATTCATAAAGCAAGTTTTGAAACAATACAGGCAATTTTTATATGTTTAGCAATTTCCCATAATCTGTTCCAATAATAAAAAAGATGAATAAATTAAGTTCAACAGGCATGAATTCTTCAAGGAAAAGCCCTTGAGCAATGACAAAATCTAACTAGCAATACAGAGTTGATGGAACTTCATGCTTCACTGTATGTTGCACAAACAAAATCATTTACAAACAACAAGCTGAAAATGTATTGCCTTACTGGGTGAATCAGTGATAGATGTGTGTGTGTGTGTGTGTGTGTATGTGTGTACACATCCCCACACACATATACACATATTTCTTTTTGCACTTGACACTTCATGCAATTATTTCCTGAAGTCTTGTTCTGCAACCAAATTACTAAAAGAATTATTTTTAGGAACAAAACATGTTGTTATTTTTTAAACACGCTTATGCATATGCACAAGCCAATTTGATTTCAATCTGATTTATAAAGTAGATTTCCCTTTGTGATATTGCACATCTTAAAAGCCAATTTCATTCAAATTCAATAGGGAAAGCACATTTTACACATAAAAAGTACTTTGGCACTATAATTTTTTAAAAATCATCTTGTTCATGTTTCATCACCATGTCAAAAGATTTGTAACATGACAAATAGAAGAAGTAATTAATCCTTCAGCACCTAGAACATTTTGATAATAATTAATAACATCATTTTACCCTTTAAATTGAGATTTCAGTTAAAGCATATTTTTCAACATCATTTTATCTTTGTATCATGAAAATTATTATCTTGCCAACCAACTACATTAACTATTGTGAACGACAACAAAAAGTCTCTAAAGAATAATGGCCTATGAAAACAAAATATAACAAACTTCCAATTTTGATAAAAAAGATATATATTTTCCTATATGAGAATTTAGGGTGGAGAATACATTATTATTTGGTTAATGAATACATTAACCAATTAATAATTTCAATATTAGCAAATTTATTTTTAAAAATATGCTTAATTAATTGGTGGGCATGGCTTGGTGGTAACCCCAAATTTAGTGCGCTTGCATGCAATCCAGTATCATGCCACTTGAAGAAGTCAAACCATATTTATTTATTTAATAAATTTATATAAATGCTAATCTCAATAAACAATCTCTCCTGAGATGAGATTAAATTCAATCACATTGAAACCAGACAGCATTATTTACGTTTATTTTTACAGTAAAAAACAATTCTATAGAGGCCATTTAGGCAAATCTTAAATCATGGCTAATATGTTTTTGTCATAATTTCTCTAAGGTAATCTGATTTCAACCAACTAACTCAACCATCTCCTTGGATTTATTATCAAAGAACAACTGAACATGAATTAAATAATTTCCTAAGGAATCCCACTCCCAAGGTTGTCTGGAGATTGCTTGAGTCTTCTGGAGAACATAAAACCTGACAAAACTCCACAAAACCATCTTATTTAATAACATCCAGAGACCACAAGCTTAGTGCAGGTAGTCCCCAACTTATAAACAGTGACCCATTCAAAGTTACAACAGCACTGATAAAATGATTTACAATCGTTTTTCACACTTCTGACAATTACAGCATCCCCATGGCCACATGATCAAAATTTGGATGCTTGGCAACTGACTCATATTTATGACTGTTGTAGTGCCTGGATCACGTGATCACCTTTTGTGACTTTCTATCAAGTAATGTCAAAGGGGAAGACAGATTCACTTAACAATGGTGTTAGTAAATTAATTGCAGCGGTTCACTGAACAATTGTAGCAAGAAAGATAGTAAAATGGGGAAAAATTCACTTAGCAACTGTCTCACTTAACAGAGGAAATGTTGGGCAAATTTCTCATCATAAGTTGAGGACTACCTATACCCTTATGGAAAAAGCTAATCTGATGAGAAATGAGATGCTACAAGGCCTAAGTTGCAGACAAGAAGCAAAAAAGAGAAGAAAAAGGAATAGTTCATGTATTGGAAAAATAATAGATCTCAATGCTTTTGTCATAAGGCTGGTGCTAAAAAGTAAACATATGGAAAGATACAAGCAAATTCTCCAGAGAGCTGTTGATTAGCTCTTTCTACAGATAACAATCAGAAGAAAGAGACATGTTTTATTCACAACCTGCCCATTCTTCAGGTACTTCTGAGCATGCCAAACTCATTTCAATTATGACTGCATCCTCAGGGCCATGTGCAAAAAAGCAACTAAGAAAATCTGAAGAAAGGGCTATACGTTTTTTGAAGCAACCAACTTAAATGTCATATGAAACATTCAAATTTAACACGGCATTCTGATTAATTTGTGAATTCCAGGAAACCTGGCATGCAGTTCACCTCTTTTGAAAGAGATGACAGCAAAGGGCCTCAAGGGAAGTTCAGAAGCATGACTCATCTCAAAACAGGGTGTGCATGATTAACTCAAGGAAAAGGGCTACCATTAAACAGTATGGGATAATTGTAGGTCTTTCATATATATCTCTCCCAGCAGGTGCCAGTACGTAGTAGTGCAGCTATCACCAAAATTAAATGCTTGCAGTTAGAATAAGAGAAGCAAAAGGGGGAAGAGTCATGGAAAACGGAAAGAAATTAAGGTGGGGTGGTTTTGGTGTTGTTGTTGTTGTTGTTGTTATTGTTTTTTGCAAATGGTGATGTGTACAAGCAAAAACAAAAGTAAAGAACAAAACATTGTATCCATCCTGTAGTTAACACCTTCCACAGGGTATGTGTGCTAAAGAATATCAGAAGCATTCCTTCATGCAAACAACTATGTTTACAACGCAGATATATATGGAAAATTGGCTCAAAAAAAGTAGCCAATATACACTAAGTCAGTGATGGTGAACCTTTTAGACACCGAATGCCCAAACTGCGTATGTGCGCATGCCCAAACTGAAAGGTGCACACGCATGAGTGAACATGTGCACGTGTGAGCAAACATGAGCACACGTGAGTGAACATGCACTCGTGCATGCAAGGACATGTGCGCATGCATGAACAGCAGAGACCTGAAGACCAGCTGGCTGATGGGAGACGGGGCATCCCAAGACTGGCAGCGCAGCAAGAGATAAGATCTTTTTCTTTTGTGAGCGTCTGTTTCATCGTTTGTAGGGAAACTGAAGCTTGTGAAAGAAATGCCACCAAGAGCTGAGCTGGGGCGACAGTGGACGTGCCAGCTGAGAGGGCTCTATGTCAGGGGTGGGTTTCAGCAGGTTCTGACCAGTTCTGGAGAACCGGTAGCGGAAATTTTGAGTAGTTTGGCAAACCAGTAGTAAAAATTCTGACTGGCCCCGCCCCCATCTATTCTCTGCCTCCCAGGTCCCAGCTGATCGGGATGAAATGGGGATTTTGCACTAACCTTCCCCTGGAGTGGGGAGGGAATGGAGATTTTACATTATCCTTCCCCTGCCACGCCCACCAAGCCATGCCCACCAAGCCATGTCACACCCACCAAGCCACGCCACAGAACCAGTAGTAAAAAAATTTGAAACCCACCACTGCTCTATGTGCCACCTCTGGCATGCATGCCAGAGGTTCAACATCATGGCACTAAGTCATTCTGATAGTTGACTATGATTACAGAATCAAACACTAATTCTAGTAATTTCATTTTTTAAAAGGTAATGGTGTTACTATAACAGGAGCACTATATGCAGTGGTTTTCTTATAGGAACATGAGAAGGGGAGGGCGGGGGTGGTGAAAGAAAGATATAAATAGTTTAAAGAAGAAAACAACATTTTATTTTAAAAAGCAGTCTCCATACAGTGCTGTCCTGCCACCCAGCTCTTCTGTTGACATTTAGACACTTCACTATAATGTTCCAAAAATCAATAGCAATTTATTCCCTCTTTGGACCCTAAGCAACAAAAGTAAATAATATTGTCACCTCCAGTCTGCCTGTAGAACATGGTCACAAAACAGTCACGCTATTATAATGCAACCCGAGATGGTCAGCATTCTTTATGCTAGCTCCGCTGATTGTATTGGTTTTCATGAAAGACAAATACCGTATATACTCGAATATAAGCCGATCCGAGTATAAGCCGAGGTCCCCAATTTTACCCCAAAAAACTGGGGTAAACTGGGGACTCAAGTATAAGCCGAGGGAGGGAAATGAGGCAGCTACCGGTCAGGGAAAGCCTCCCTCCCTCAGCCGAGAAGGCTGGCGGCTCCCCCGCCCCGCCCTCTCACTGCACCGGCAGGGCTTCCCCGCGCTAATGCAAAAGCCCGCCAAGTTTGCACCATCCGGTATAATGTGAAAAAAAGAAGAAAAAAAAAAACCTCGAGTATAAGCCGTATATACTCGAGTATAAGCGAGGGGCGTTTTCAGCACAAAAGCGTGCTGAAAAACTCTACCTGATCGATGCCCACGCTAACAAACTCATACAGAGAGGTCAGAGTTTTTTTGCAGGGCAGCCAAAAGAAAAAAAGTGTTGAGACCAAATTAAGAGAAAAGTTGGGGAACTCTCATTTTGTCTGTATTGATTTTATTTGCGCAGAAATGAGACACAGCCATAGCCTACCTGTTTAGTTTTTATATATATATATATATAGTTATGTTCTTTGGGATAAAATATATGAAGAACATTTACATACTCCCAAATATCTTCAAATTAGGATATAGTTTTTAAAACTTGACCTTCAAACTATCAAATGTGGAGCGGTTCTTTCTTGTAAATCCATCATAATGTTGCACAAAGTAAATATAGAAATTCCTCAACCTCGGACCACAATTGACCCCAAAATTTCTGCTGCTAAGCAAAACATTAAGTTAAGTGAGTTTTGTCCCAGTTTACCACCATTCTTGCCACAGTCGTTAAATGAATCACTACAGTTGTAACTTAGTAATATGGTTTTTAAGCGAATCTCGCTTTCCCATTGAGTTTGTTTGTCAAGAAGATCACAAAAAGTGACTGCATGACCCCGGGATGTTGAAACTGTCATAAATATGAGTCAGTCGCCAAGCATTTGAACTTTGATCATGTGACCATGGGAATGCTGCAATGGTCATAAATGTGAAAAACAGCCATAAGTCACTTTTTTTAGGCTGTTGTAACTTCAAATGGTCATTAAACAAACTGTTGTAAGTAGAGGATTACTTTTAATACTAAACACATATAACATTTTCCCCCAAGAACTGTCAGCCAATGTCTGATAAGGGAATATAAAAAGCCAATTATCTAGGAAACTGCACAGGTATTCCAGAGCTCGAATTATTGTGTGACTACTTTCACTATTCATTATCCACCAGCTAATTTTACAAAATGTATATGTTCAAAGTGCAATACAATTAGTGGAACTATAATGAGAAAGGAGTACTGTTTTCAAACAGAGTCATCTGGAGGCAAACAGAATGCTGATTAACATTTAAGATATTTAGTTCTTAAGATATTTCAGCTCCTGAAGAACCTTCTTAATACATCCCCATTCTGTATTTCCAGAGGCAAAATTTCTCCTTTCTTCCCTTGAAGCATTTTTCCTCTTATTTATTTATTTATTTATTACAACAGTCTATATAAGCATAAGCATGAAATAACAATACAATATATAAGCATATATATAAACGTAAGTATGTAATAACTATATTAATTGGATATAAAGAAAGGAAACAATAGGACAGGAACCGTAGGCACGCTTGTGCTCTTATGCACGACCCTTACAGACCTCTTAGGAATGGAGTGAGGTCAATAGTAGACAATTTTTGGTTAAAGCTTTGAGGATTTTGGGAAGAGACCACAGAGTCAGGTAGTGTATTCCAAGTATTAACAACTCTGTTACTGAAGTCATATTTTCTGCAATCAAGATTGGAGCGGTTAACATTAAGCTTAAATCTATTGTGTGCTCGTGTATTGTTGCAATTGAAGCTGAAGTGGTCTTCAACAGGAAGGATATTGTAATAGATGATTCTATGAGTTAAACTCAGGTCATGTCGAAGGCGGCGGAGTTCTAAGTTTTCTAAACCCAGGATTTCAAGTCTGGTGGCATAAGGTATTTTGTTGTATTCAGAGGAGTGGAGAACTCTTCTTGTAAAATATTTCTGGACATGTTCAATTGTATTGATTTCTGAAATATGGTATTGGTTCCAGACAGGTGAGCTGTATTCAAGAATTGGTCTAGCAAATGTTTTATTTTCTCTGGTTAGTAGTGTAGTATTTCTGGAGAAGAAGCTAGGCAAGATTAGGTTTACAACTCTTAAACCCTTTTTTGCGATGTAGTTGCAGTGGGCTTTGGCACTTAGATCATTTGATAGGAAAACTTCAAGGTTTTTAACGGGGTGGGGCTCATATGTAAGGTAATGTCCATCAAGCTTGTATTTAGTGTTTAGATTCTTTTTTCCAAAGTGTAAGACAGAGCATTTTTATTTATTTATTTTTGTCACAACATTATATACAAGCACATATAATGAAAGAAAACAATAGGACAGGAACGGTAGGCACTTTTGTGCACTTATGCATGCCCCTCATAGTCCTGGTTGAGATTTGGAGTTGCCAAGTTTTTGACCATTCTGATACAAGGTCAAGGTCTTTTTGAAGGGTAGCTGTATTGTTGGTGGTGTTAAATAGTTCGACATCGTCAGCAAAGAGAACACAATTACTTATAATATGGTCACAGAGATCATTAATGTATAATATGAAGGGTATTGGTCCAAGAACGCTGCCTTGGGGAACGCCGCTATTGACAGGAACAGGGTTTGATAGAGCACTGCCAATTTTGACCACTTCTTGTCTGTTTGACAGGAAAGCTGTTATCCAATTGTGGAGGGGTCTTGAGATGCCGTAAGATTTTAGTTTTAGGAGAAGTTTATCATATACCACTGAGTCAAAAGCATTACAGAAGTCTATGTACATTGCATCTATTGCTTTGCCTTGATCTAGATTTGTAGTCCATATGTTTTTGTAGTGAAGAAGTTGCAAATTACATGATAATTTTTTTCTGAAACCAAATTGTTTATTAGAGAGTAGGTTTTTTGTTTCTAGGTGGAGGATAATGGGTTGGTTGATGATAGATTCCATTACTTTGCAGGTGACGCAGCATAGAGAGATTGGTCTGTAGTTTTCAACTAGGCTGGGGTCTCCTTTTTTGAAGACAGGGATGACCGTGGCTAGGGAGCAAAGTTTGGGAAGCTTTTTCAAAGATTGTGCTTAGGGGTTCTGCTATATTAGTGGAAAGTGATTGCTGCATTTTTCATAACATAGCTTCCATGTCATCACCCAGTCAAACCGAGTACCCCGTTATTTGTTGTACAATATCAGTTGAGGTTATTCTATCTATACAATCTGTACCGAACAGAAACACAAGCAATTCAGTTTCTCTGCAATATTTTTTTCTCACATTTTAATATTCATATTTTCTTTACCATCCAACAGACCATCCAGTGGTCTCTTGGTATTTTTACTGCATCATTATTATCTTACTATAAGTGTATTACTAAAATACTAAAACCTCTAAACCTCACTAAATTCAATTTGAACTATTTTCCAAAGAGCAACCCAAATCTCTGCCAAACGAGCTCTGGACTGAGTTGAAACTGGGAGCGTCAGCAGAGGGGCGTCTCTTAAATCTCAACCCAGTCCATAGAGCTAGAAGACAGAGTGATACCCATGTCTGGAGTCACGAGTTCTCCAGAAGGAAAACTGTTATGAAAAGGCCCCTTTATAATAGGTTATTTGACAAGGCATGTTTATATTGAAGATTTAGTAAGCTTGGTAATATCTTTTGTGATTTGTCATGTATTTTTTCCCTAAGTACTATGATTTTTTTGATGATCCTCAAGCGTTTTATAATCTTTCTCTTACAACAACTTTTTTTTTATCAGTCCTCTCATATTAAAAGTTGGGTTTTCTTTCAAAGCTGAATATAACATAGAAAATAAATTAAATAACGTAACTGTTACTGTTATTGTTTCCAAAGTTTCTAGGCAACATATAGAACTAGCTTTAGAACTGTATTTTAGATATAAATGGAAGCAGGATTGTTAAATATTTCAACATACATACTTCCAAAAGAGTTAGTAATGCAGTTGTTAAGCGAATCTGGCTTTCCCATTGACAGATATACTTAAGACAAGAAGTATCCAGATATAATGGCTTTAGAGCAGAAAAAGTTAGGCGTGCACACACACACACGTGTGTATATGTGTGGGTATATGTGTGGATGTGGGTGTGGATGTGGGTGTATATGTATGTATGTATGTATGTATGTATGTATGTATGTGAGAGAGAATTATTGTGGCCTTGTTCGTTTCTCCTCTAAAACACAGTGTAGAGGAGATTTTCAGGGATATACAAGAAGTATAGGAAACAAGCTTTGTAATCCAGGCACTGATCTGACCCTCTGAGCTTTACAATATCAGAGTGTTATCACTGGAAAGAATACAAAACTAATCATTACTGCAAAATAACCTTAGGTGTTATTCCCTAAATTAAATAAAACTGTGTAGTTGGCAAGCTGTGACTGCCTATTTATAGAACATTTTCTCATAGGCTGCACTGTAGTATGAATGATAAATTCAGAGAAATTTGGGAAAATTTTAATAAAATTTTCAAAACATTTTTGATCCATCAAAAGGGAAAAACATGTCCCTAAATATTTTAGTTGTATAGTAGGACGTTTACTCTTTCTCTTCTCTGCAACTTCAAGTGGTTCAGCACTCAATATTTCTAAACCTGAGTTTTACCTTTAATATGAAAGGTAAAATAGTGGTCGCTTCTATTTTAAATTATTATTATTGGGGGGAAAAATCACATTAGAACTCTTTGCAATTACCTTATTTTGAAAATAGGGAAATAAAGCCCCATGTGCTTTATTGAAATTGATTTAACAATGAAGTGTAGCTAGCCAAACAATGATAAATACAAAAGCTGAATATTTTGAAAGGAAAGTAATTCAGACTAAGAATTAGACTCCTCTTCCAAGTAGGAGAAGAGATGGAAGGAATAAGTAAATGAAATGCAACATATATTTCACTCTACCAGTATACCCCAGCCTTTTATTGCCTGCTGAAATTGGAGGCCAAGTTATCTTTTACACACCACTGCCTACCTGCACAACTGCAGAATCCAGGAGACAACAGCTATCTATTCCTGTTGAGCTGACAAAAATATTCAATTTCTTCTATTTGATCATAAATGCAGCTTTATTTAGAAATTCAACCAGCAGTCATGAGCTAATGGTAGGAAAGTCAAGAATAAGTTTGGATAGATAAGTTGCTTCTACTGAAAATACAAAAAAGAAAAAAAAGAAAAGCCTAGCGATTTGCTTTCAATAGTGGTGAATATCTGATTTGCTTCTGCAGAATCTAGCAATCCCATCTACCATCTATATTTATCCAGGATTTAAGTATCTTTCTTTTGCTGTTGCATTGTAATCAACTTCTTGTCACTTATTTTTCAGTCTTGAGGGAGGAGGACAGCTACACTATATTTTGATACTGTATTGGTTTTGTTTAGTCTCTAGTTCTTTATTTCAATCTTGGAAGTTTCAGCCCAGGCAATCAAATTTATAAAATTGAGGTTATTTATAATATTAGGCAACTAATTTCTATGTAATATTTCTGATGTATGTTAAAACTATTTTTGCATGATAATCTTTGATTTATGCTACTTTATTTCTTTTCACTAATTCCCTAACAAAATGTTTTATCATTTGTAAAAGACACACGCAGACACACACAGAGTGGGGGGGGGGGAGAGAGACATTCTGTTATATTTATTATGCAATGTTATCATATTTAGTGGGAATTGATCCCCTTTCAAGGAAAAGTAGTCTATTTTTTTATTAGAAAGTAAAACAAATTGTCTAGCAAGAGAGGAGGTTGTTTCATCCTTTCTTCAGACATTTGAATCTTAGTAAAAGTGATAGGCATTGGATGCAGAAAAAACAGATGGAAGCACTTCATTGCACAAAAATATAATTAAATTATGGGATTCACTGATTTAGAATAATAGTTGTCAGCTATGTAGTGAATACACAACCCCATGGAGAGAAAGAAAAGGAGTGTTATCTTCAAACCTTCTATTAATTTTTGAAGGTGTCTAACTGATGTTTGTTAGATTCACGAAGCAGCTGACTTGAACAAACAGAGTAGAATACCTTTTATGTGTACAGTAGATTTTTAACAGAAATTTAAAGAAAAATAATCTGAAATAGTCAGGCAAAACTAGTTTTGCTATGTATCTGTATTTCTCTGGACATGTCCCCTTGCATGACAGCTGTAGTCATACTTAATCTAGCCAAGAGGAAAAATCATTCTGAAAACATCAGGTCTGATGACAGTCACTGGAAAAGAGGCAGCACTTCTCCGTTTTACTCAGCATGTATCCTCTCTGCTGCCTCTTCACCGGTAAGCCAAATGAGAAAAGCATAGCTGGAAAAAGACAGAGAGAGAGAGAGGAAGAGGGAGTGAGGGAGAGGAAGGGAGAGAGGGAGAAGAAAGAGGGAGAGGGAGGGAGGGAGGGGGAGAGAGAGGAGGGAGAGATTGGATAACTAACCGGAGTTTAAGTGGCAGTGACTGTTTTGTCTTTAAGTTTTAAATTACTCTGGTGAGAGCAACCAAAGAACTATAAATGATTTAATGAGCTACTTACAGATTTACTGTGAGAGAACAAAAATGAAGATATAAATTGCATAAGCTGTTTCCAGACCATCTTCTTTACTGAAAGTGAAATAAAACACATCCTAATAAAATGTATAGTCAGGTCTAGCTTCTTGTGTTCAATTGAAGGGTCCAGTACATTGGGTTACATAGTTATATGTAAAAAGTCGAGGTTGTATGCTATTATCTTATTATCCTACACTAAAAACAGTCAGAAGTCAATGCTTTTCTTTTTCTTTCCCCTTTTGCCCTACACTTTTTCCTCTTTCCTTTTTCCTCCCCTACATTCCCATTATTTTCATTTTTCTTTGCATTTTATATTATGATAAACTAATAATATTTGTAATACCACATAAGGTCATATAGTAATGAAAGATACCTACAAAAAATTTACAGTCATTCATTCATTCCTTTCTTTCTGCCATGTAAGTTGTAGAGTAAAACAGAGTACAGGAAACATATCATCAGTAAATGTCCAAGACTTTTAAAGGTGCTTATCTACTTTCACTATTAGTAATAGCATTTTCTTTAGTGGCACGGCTACCGCCGGTTTGAACATGGACTGCTCGGGCAGGCGGAACTTTGACTTTAGTTGACGGGCGATACCATGGGCAGAATCCACTAGCCCAACTTCCATCCTTTATTCCATCAGACTGTCGCCGCATCGCCTTTTGCCGTGGTCTGTAACTATTCGGGTTCTGCCTGTTGTCCGCGATACCATCTATCGACCTGGGATTTCCCTTTTTTTCCCCGCTGTCATTTAAATCATTTACATCTTAATCGCATGAAATATACGTCTGCCGAACTTCTTCGACTGCGAGGTTCCCCCGCCTCGCAGGAATGGCCCTCTGGGTTATCGAGGGCCGGCCTTAACGAGGGGTCTTGGGACCCACAGAGGTGGCATGCGAGGAAGAAGAATTTGTGGGGCTTTGTATATAGGTTTTTTAATAAGGGTTTTTTAAAGGGGGGGAGGGTAGTGTCGGGTGGGGGGAAGAACCCGTCGGGGAGGGCAGGTCTAGTCCCGGAAACTGTTCCCGGCGTTTATCCATTAGGTCCGAGGGAGGGGGGTGAGGGGTACGTTCCAGAGGTGGAAGTTGGTTCCATCTGTACGGTAAGTGGGAGGGGCAGATATGGCGGAAGCAAGGGGCCATATCGCTTTCTGGGAGCTCGTGCTCGCTGTTTAAAAGCGATCACGTGCTCCGGCCCCCCAGTCTTTTCCCGTTCCCCGGTAGGCCAGGATCCTCAGAGCCCGGGCCTCCGGCTGATGTTATGTAATGCCCGGTCCGTGGTTAATAAAGCCCCCCTGATTTGTGACCTTATTCAGGGGGAATCCACGGACTTTATGGGCATTACGGAGACCTGGTTGGGCGCAGAAGGGGGTGTGCCCCTAGTTGAACTGTGCCCTCCAGGTTTCCGAGCATTCCATCAACCGAGGGCCCAGGGTAGGGGTGGAGGGGTGGCGGTTGTTATGAAAGAGGGTCTGGAGCCGAGAGAGACCACTGTTCCTCAGATAGCCGGCTGCGAATCCCTTCTTGTGAAGTGGGGCCATAATAATCAGATGGGTCTGCTGATCGCGTACCTGGCTCCTTGCTACGTGACTACAGCCCTGCCTGAGCTGCTGGAGGTGCTAGCCGGGGTGGCGGTGGAGATCCCCAGACTCTTGGTCATGGGTGACTTCAACTTGCCATCGGCCGGCTTGTCGTCGTCAGTGGTTCAGGAGTTCCAGGCTTCCATGACGGCCTTGGACCTGGTTCAAATAACTGATGGCCCTACCCACACGGGGGGATCCGCGCTGGACCTGATTTATATCTCTGGACAGTGGTTTAATGATCTGGTAGTAAGAGATTTAGTGACGTTACCGTGTCATGGTCAGATCATTTTCCTCCGCCTAGACTTTCAGACCGCTACTCACCACCGCAGGGAGACGGAACCAATACGTTGGTTCCGTCCCAGGCGCCTGATGGACCCTGAGAGGTTCCAGACGGAGCTTGGGCCGTTTCCTGAGGATCTTGCCCACGGCATGACCGAAGAACTAGTTGCGGCCTGGGAACAGGCCGCGGCTGGGGCTTTGGACCGTGTCGTGCCTTTGCGGCCTCTGACCCGGCGCAGATCTCAATTAGCTCCTTGGTTCTCTGAGGAGCTGAGAGAGATGAAACGCCGGAGAAGACGCCTAGAGAGCGTTTGGAGGTCCAGCCGTTCCGAAGCTGATCGGACACTAGTTAGGTCTTTTTCAAGGACCTACCTAGTGGCACTGAGGGGGGCGAGGCGCCCACGCCTCCTCATTGCGCCGGCAGATAACCGCCCGGCCGCCCTGTTTTGGGTAACCCGTTCCCTCCTTCACCAGGGGGAGCGGGATGACCCCTTACAGGGACGTGCCGAGGAGTTTAACGGTTATCTATACGATAAAATCGCTCAGCTCCGGGATAGCTTGGACCAAGATTGCGATGATCCGGATGAGATGACTGAGGCGCGTCTTGTTGATACCGTTTGGGATGAGTTCGATTCTGTGACTCCCGAGGACGTGGACAGGCTGCTGGGGAGGCTGCATGCCACTACATGTTTACTGGACCCGTGCCCCTCCTGGCTGGTGCTGGCCACTCAGGAGGTGACACGAGGCTGGCTCCAGGGGATTATAAATGCTTCTTTGATGGAGGGGATCTTCCCCGCCGCCTTGAAAGAGGCGGTGGTGAGACCCCTCCTCAAGAAGCCTTCCCTGGACCCAGCTATTTTGGGTAATTACCGTCCAGTCTCCAACCTTCGCTTTATTGCGAAGGTTGTAGAGAGTGTGGTGGCGTGGCAGTTTCCTCAGTACCTGGAGGAAGCTGTCTATCTAGACCCGTTCCAGTCCGGCTTCCGGCCCGGGCACAGCACGGAGACAGCTTTGGTCGCGTTGGTGGATGACCTCTGGAGGGCCAGGGACAGGGGTTGCTCCTCTGCCTTGGTCCTGTTAGATCTCTCATCGGCTTTTGATACCATCGACCATGGTATCTTGCTGCGCCGGTTGGAGGGGTTGGGAGTGGGAGGCACCGTTTATCGGTGGTCCCCCCCCTACCTCTCTGACCGGTCGCAGACGGTGTTGACAGGAGGGCAGAGATCGACCGCGAGGCACCTCACTTGTGGGGTGCCGCAGGGGTCGATTCTCTCGCCTCTCCTGTTCAACATCTATATGAAGCCGTTGGGCGAGGTCATCAGTGGCTTTGGGGTGAGCTATCATCTGTACGCTGATGATACTCAGCTGTACTTCTCCACCCCAGGCCACCCCAGCGAAGCTGTCGAAGTGCTGTCCCGTTGTTTGGAGGCCGCACGGGTCTGGATGGGGAGAAACAGACTCAGACTCAATCCATCCAAGACGGAGTGGCTGTGGATGCCGGCATCTCGGTACAGTCAGCTGCAACCGCAGCTGACTGTTGGGGGGGAGGCATTGGCCCCCACGGGAAGGGTGCGCAACTTGGGCGTTCTCCTGGATGGACGGCTGTCGCTTGGAGACCATGTGGCGGGCGTCTCCCGGAGTGCTTTTTACCAGGTTCACCTGGTTCGCCAGTTGCGCCCCTTTCTGGACCGGGATGCCTTATGCACGGTCACTCATGCTCTCGCCACTTCTCGCCTGGATTATTGCAATGCTCTCTACATGGGGCTACCCTGAGGTGCACCGGAGACTTCAGCTAGTCCAGAATGCAGCTGCGCTGGTGATTGAGGGAGCACCACGTTGCTCCCGGTAACACCACTCCTGCGCAGTCTGCACTGGCTACCTGTGGTCTTCGGGTGCGCTTCAAGGTTCTGGTTACCACCTTTAAAGCGCCCATGGCTTAGGGCCCGGTACTTACGGGACCGCCTGCTGTTACCTTATGCCTCCCATCGACCCGTGCGCTCTCACAGAGAGGGTCTTCTCAGGGTGCCGTCCGCCAAGCAATGCCGGCTGGCGGCCCCAGGAAGGGCCTTCTGTTGGAGCTCCTACTCTGGAACGACCTTCCCCGGTTTGCGCCAAATATCTGACCTTCGGACCTTTCGCCGGAATTAAAACTTATTTATTCATCCAAGCGGACTGGACTGATTTTTTAGATTTTTTAAATTTCTAAATTTTAAATTTTAAATTTTTAAATTTTCTGTAATTTTATATGGGGTATTTTAGGTTGGTCAATTTGACGGTCTTAATTCGGCCACTATTGAATAGGTATTTTAAATTGATTTTTAACTTTGTATACTTATTGCTTTTTATCTTGGCTGTACACCGCCCTGAGTCCTTCGGGAGAAGGGCAGTATAAAAGTTTAATTAATAAATAAAATAAATAATAAATAAACGATAAACTAATAATATTTGTAATACCATATAAGGTAATATAGTAATGAAAGATACCTACAAAAAATTTACAGTCATTCATTCATTCCTTTCTTTCTGCCATGTAAGTTGTAGAGTAAAACAGAGTACAGGAAACATATCATCAGTAAATGTCCAAGACTTTTAAAGGTGCTTATCTACTTTCACTATTAGCAATAGCACTTAGACTTATATACCACTTCATAGTGCTTTACAGCCCTCTCTAAGCCATTTATAGAGTCAGCATATTGCCCCCAACAATCTTGGTCCTTATTTTACCCACCTCAGAAGGATGGAAGTCTTAGTCAACTTTGAGCCTGGTGAGATTCAATCTGCCAAACTGCTGGCAACTGGTGATCAGCAGTACCACACTGTAACCACTGCGTCACTTTTATTGCTGTGGCTCTTTTATTGCTTTCATACTCCAGAAGATATCCTTTCTTTTCCCTGATTTGCCCCTTGCAGTTCTAAATCAGAGGTGTGAATCTCCCATGATCAGCCTCCATACCTCAGTGAAGGAATATACAGAAAAGATTTTACTATAATTAGAATGGCTAATTCAGACAGTGAAATGCTACCAGTTCACTTGAACCGGTAGTAATAAATGCTACCGGTTCAAGCGAACCGGTATTTCCGACAATCATCTGTGCTGCACGGTTTATATTCACTAGAAAGCAGGAAATCCTGCTTTCTAACAAATCTAAATCACATGGCACAGCTGTTCCCTCCCTCACTGTTCTATTTACCTTTGCAGAATCAGAAAAGGCTTCTTAATTCTCCTTTTTCAGCACTGCGTGGTAGCGCCTGTGGTGCGCCTGCTCGCAAAGTGCATGTTTGGTGCGCACCACGCATGCGTACGCAAAGCGAACCAGTAGCGAAGTGAACTGGTAGCAGACTTCAGAGCATTTCACCCCTGAACTGCTTGTATTCCTACTGAAGGAATGGGACAGATTGTGTTTTTCAGGTGGGCCTACATTTCATAGCAAACCCAGGTTTATTTATTAGCATTTCTGAGGACCTCTGAGAAATGAAGCAGGGAAAGAGACATCTGGAGTCCATGTTAATCCCTGCAGTTTTCCTGGCAAGATTTCAGAAGTGGTTTTCCATTGCCTACTTTTTAAAGCTGAGACAGAGTGGCTGGCCTAAAGTCACTCCCAGTTAACTTCGTGCCTAAGGCAGGACTAGAACTCATAGCTTCCGGTTTTGTACTTGGCACCTTAATCATTACCCCAAACTGGGTTTATTTCATCAATAAAATCACATGTTCATTCTAAGCTAGAAACCTGAGGGACAGAAATTGCTGACAAGACAAGAGATAACATTTTATGCTATTTTATGATAAATTTTTGAATTTGCATATAAATGTCGAGAAAATGGGTCTTTGCAGCTTTAGCTCTCTCATATATGGATCAGATTTCTGGCCAACCAGCCAGAAGACATCCTGAAAGGGGACAAGAAGGGGTTCCAACAGCATTGGAAAAGTTGCTGGTTAGCCACTCAAAAGCCCAGTCTTGGAGCTAATGCTAATGGAAAACTCCAACTCACAATGAGATGGATGGCAAACAAATTTAATAAATGAATGAAATAAATAAAAATGAAAACTACCAACATATTTTCAGGATTCATTTTTACAGGGCAACAATTTCAGAGAGTTCTAGAGGATATGAACACATCACAATCTGGATTCAGGAATGGGATAGAAACCATAATGATTATTACACTGGATGACTTGTGGTAGGATATAGACAGTGGAATACAACCAGTGGTGGGTTTCAATTTTTTTTACTGCTGGTTCTGTGGGTGTGGCTTGGTGGGGTGTGGCATGACTTGGTGGGCATGGCATGGGAAGGATACTGTAAAATCTCCATTCCCACCCCACTCCAGGGGAAGGTTATTGCAAAATCCCCATCTCCTTCTGATCAGTTGGGACTTGGGAGGCAGAGAATAGATGGGGGTGGGGGCAGTCAGAATATTTACTACCGGTTCTCTGAACTACTCAAAATTTCTGCTACCGGTTCTCCAGAACTGGTCAGAACCTGCTGAAACCCACCTCTGAATACAACCTACTAATTTTAGAAATGGCAAATCATTATTAGTTTTAATTGATTGAGGTGATAACTAAATGCTAGAAATAAATGAGTAACTAGTTAAATAATCGAGATACTGAAACAGCCCTGAAAGAGCCCTTTTCTCAGAGTACTACTACTCTGTTAAGGTAAGTTAGCTAGGCTACCCAAAAATGACCTTCAAAGCCCCCCTCAGATTCCCAAGGGGCAGACGTGAAAGGCAATGATCCCTGAGGTAATTCGATATTACTGTAGTCCCTTAGCAGCTTTGGGGATAAAACCAGCAGGAGTGAAATTTATTAAGAGAAAATGCCTTTAGGGGAAATAAGACAAAGTCAAAACTAGGAACATTTGGATAATAAAAAAATTCTAGGAACTGTTTAAAAAGCAAAATTGTGATACCAATACAAACAAGGGACTGTATTGTATCTCCCAGTTTCTTCAGCCAAATATCATTTGCTGCATTGCCAATGCAAAGATTTTTAGAAGCCTGCCAGGCTTACATGTTCTTACACGTAGGGCAATTGACAGCAGTGTCTTTGCTCCTATCAAACCTGGGAAATCTACAGTCTCAGTCAATTCTTTTCGCTTTTTAAATGCCACTTTCTGCAGAGATGTCCATGATTATCAGCTGATCTTACCCACCGAACTGACTACATTTGCCAGAAATATTCCTTCAAGAAAAAAAGAGCTAAAGATGAAAAGTTGCTAAAAAGTTGTGGTCTAGGCATGGACCATAGCTTGCCTAGCTAGAAAGGAAGAAGCTGGTGGTGTCATATAAAATTTAGCAAATATTATGCAAGGGCTGGTGAGAAATTAGGTGTCTTCTGGATGATATGAATATAGTCTCCATGTCAAAAATATAAATATGATAAATATACATTAAGCTTTGATCTAGTTAATGAGATTGTATACTGTCAGAGCCACCAGTAAGGATATTTGATTTAAGTTTAAGCATGCTGCACAAATACAGTAGGTCCAGTAAGTATTTTCTGTATACTTTCCAAAGTCTTTTTACAATACACACTTGCTGAATCTCTGTAATGAGCAATTTGTGTGTGTGTGTGTTTGTGTGTGTACACACACACACAGTTATCTTGGGTGATGGTTGCAATACAATTTCATTATGAGAATGTCTGCTCTCTGTTCTTTTCCTCTCTTTTTTTTGAAGAGAGTGGAGTAAGAATATCTCTAATCATTTATTTTGGAAAACATAACAGGAGTTATTTGTCAATACCAAACCTCCTGCAATTTAAGAGATGAGAGTTTAAAGCAGCAAAGACTCTTCGGCTGCCTGAAAGGCTAACATATTTATTATCTCAGAAGCGCTTGTGGGTCATTGTTCACTTCATCAGATACACAGAAAACTGTCTTAAGAAAAGTGTATCTTTTTCTGTACAATAGTCTATGCATTTGATGAAATGTCTGTGAGCCGCAAAAAAAGTTTCTTGGGTCATTTTTTTCCTGATCTTTAAGATGTTCACAAAAAACAGTTGTGGTGCTGCATCTAACTCACATGACTAGCCTGTGAGGACTAGAATCTATCTGGAAGAAATTATCTTGACACTACAAACCCAATTCTTCTCTCCAAGCTTACAGTCTGATAAGCACATTAAAAAGAGAAGGAGATGGGAAGAGAACATGAAATCGATCAGTATTAATTCAGACATAAAAGAATAGACACGAAAGCTGTTCATCAGGAAGTGGAACTTCAAAATGAGTGTTGTAGCATCTTCTGTCAGTAACATTGTCAAGTGAAATAGCTCCCAATAAAAACCAATTTTTTGAAAAGAAGAACCAGGTGACTTAGTATCTAATTGCTGTTTGACTGCCACCCATAAGTTTTTTTTGCAAATGCAAGAAGAAAGCTTCCCCTTTTTATAGTTTCTTTGCACAGACAGGGTTATTGCCCTGTCAGAATACATTACAGTTCAGACTTTTATGAAAATGGTTGCAAGAAACGAATGGTCGTTGTTTTAGCACCAAATACAACAATAAACAAAACAATGTAAAAAAGTAATACACGCTCATACCCCAAAATTATACACCTAATGACAAGAGAATATACCAGTTTGGGAAAGCAGGATAAAAATTATCCGCCATAGACATTATCTTATCATCAAAGCCATGCAGCGAAGTGCTAAACTTCCAGGTATATCAAATATATCCACATGAAACAGCTTCTTGCATTAGAGAACATTTTAAACTGCTCTCTATGGTAGCTGCTCTGAAGCAACAAACTGTTATGCACTCACTGGGTATGATTGCAGGATTTTCTCTCCTGAAAAAAAGTGAGTAAATCAGAATGCAACAATTTGTGCCCATGCCTCAGCCCTTAGTTTCAGTAGTTTTAACAATAAGAGAATGCTGGAGACAATTTAAGACTTTCTAGCACAAAGAACCAAACATCATGATAGCTTACAAATGAAGGATTTCCTGCGCAACCTGGCTAGAAATAAACAACTACATCCTAGACCCTACAGTGTGTAAAAAGCAGAATCGTTTCATAGTTTCATCTCAAACTGCAATGCAAATAAAAGTGTGAAGTGAAGCTATTCTATTCTATTCTATTCTGTTCTGTTCTGTTCTGTTCTGTTCTGATATAGAGAGGGAAACTGAAATAATAAAAGGAGGATCAAGACCAAATGTAAACCAAAAAAATAAAAATGTGTTGCCTAATTCATAGATGGCACATTTGAATTGTATTCATTGTTGTAATCCTGGGATTCTTCAGGCATCTATGTGTGCATGCACAAACGTTTGTTTTCTATTGCTAACTAAACAAAAGTAAACCAGTTTGGTTTAGTGGTTAAGGCACCAGGCAACTGGGAGCCTTGAGTTCTAGTCCTGCCTTTTTATTTTCAGCTTTCCAGCAGCTTCACTGATTCACTTCATCTAAGATAACCAGTCAAATGCCTTGTCTTCTCCACCCTACTCTCCACCTCCATTTCTCATATTAGGGAGCTATTTTTTCAAAAGAAAGAAACCAAGATTAGCCTTTTTGTCTCCCTACCGGAGGGATGTCAAACTTGTGGCTCACAGGCTGGATGCGTCAAGCACTGGCCACCCCATCCCCCGTTTAGCGAAGGGGGGGAAAGTGACAACGCCGTGATGATGCGGGTTTGACACCCCTGCTCTACGGTATCTGAGATTAGTTTTAAATGATAACAAAGGGCCAACCAGACGTTACAAGTTACTCATATTCAAGGAGAAAGATCAGGAGGAAGCATCCATATGGAATTGGGAATAGAGTCCAGGAACATTTACTCTATGATGATTATAAACATTGTTTGTACTAAGTCTGGTTTAATATGCTACTTCAGCATGGTTACGAATCAGATTTGCACCCTGTACTAAGCCAATATAAATTCTGGCTTAATATAGTGTATGAACTTTATAAACTGTGGTTATATCAGACAAGCCTAGTCAATAATGGTTAATTTTGGTAAGGAGACAAACTATAGCTTGATGTAACCTGTGTAGCCAGGCACAGATAATATGAAAGAGGTAACAGAATATCTTTATAGTGCCAGATTTTTTCCTGTAGGCATCTGTTGTGGAGTAACTCTATTCATAAAGTCTGTTTGTTAGCATATTCAATATTTGAGAAGGCCAATATATTCTGATCAAAATCAAGTACTGTACATACATCCTTAAAAACTGTTTGACACTCAGAAAGCATATACTAATATACATGCGGCAACATTATTTTTATTAGATTTTTGTGTGAGCAAGTTGATATAGGAGTGAAAGAAGAGGCAGCTTTTTTAAAAAAATGTGATGATTCCTGAAAACTCCAGAAACATTACAATTCAACAATGTAATTTGATTACTTATCTTTATATTAACTACTACTTAGAAATAGAAATGATTTTATTGATCCACAAATTATTCTCATGGTATCCCATAACCTTCAGTAATTGGAATATATCTACAACTGGAGCAACCAAGGGCAGCAGCATAATAAATATGGCTGTGATTGTAATCTAATGTAATTGGCCTGCCCTATATTTCTGGGAAAAAAACTTTTACCTACAATATATATAGCAGGCAGTTTTAAAACCCTTACTGAAAATATTGGCCTTTGACTAAAGTAATACAAAATCGATTAAGAATTATGCATTAAAATGCATACCTATAGAATATATAATTTCATTTTGGAGGGAGCAACATGATGAAAAATGAAGGAAAAGAATAAGATGTAGTGGGGGGGGAAAAATTGGAGCTAGAAAATAAGAGAGGAGAAAAAGAAATCTGTCTAAATCTAACGGACAGCAAAACTACTCACCTTCAAATAACACCTTTCTAGTGTTGAAAACCATTCTTACCTGCACCAACTTTTTATTCTTTAAATTTCTCACCTCTCTCTTACTGAGAATCTTATCAATTCAATCCAGTCATGAACTTGGTCTTCTCTTTCCTCTCCACCCTGCCTTTTCATACCTGTTTTGCTTTTTTAAAAAAAATATTCAACATTAAAGGTCCGGGAAAGTGGAAAAGACCTCAGAAAGTGCCAATATGAAGAAAATCTTTGGAGAAAAAGATTGTACTGAAGGAAGAATGTAACTATAACTCAGCGGTAGAATTTTTACTTTGCTTGGAAAAGATCCAAAGCTATTAAACCCTTGGCCTTTCCAGGTAGGACTTCAGCTTGAAATCCTCAAGAGTGGCTTATAGTTGCTGTAGAGAGTATTTCCCCATTTTAGCACCTTTAAGATGGGTGGACGTCAAGTCTCAGAATTCCACGCCCAGCATACAAAGATGCTGAGGGTGACAAACACAACTATAGACAACCCTGAAAAAAAATCGTACTACACTACTATAAAGAAAGGGGGGGGGGGTTGCTCCTGAGTGAAGACACTGCCACTGAAAAGGTTTGCTCCATCCTCCTGCCTTGAAGAACAGCCTCACTTTCAACAGAGGATGGGTTTTGTTTCTGAAAAAAGATTAATCTCAGTATGAATAATATCCCGTTGAATTTGTCAATGCAGAAGGCCAAGGAAAGGAATAAGAAAGAAACATTAATTCAGGATGCAATAATACAACAAAAGTCTTAAAGATTAGCATTAGCATTAGCTAACTTTTGAAAGAGGAAAAAAAGTAACAAGAAAGTAGCAAGGCTTTTATTGATATCTACTGTTGAAATATGGAACAGTAAATACACAACAGGATTGCCATCAGAACTGCCGAGAAATCAACAGAATAAAATTAAGCATCTGCAGAAGTCTCTTATTAACTTCACTGAGACTTACATTCCAGATGTCATAAAGCCCTATGTCAGAAATTAGGAAAAGATATTAAAATAAAATATTACGACTTCTCCAAAGAGAATCTGAAACCACTAATTCAAAAAATAAAATAGCAAGACTTCCCAAAGGAGCTTTTTCCAAAAGACAACTCGACTTTCTTGGGGGGGGGGGGTCTTTGAAAATATTTCACTTTTCATCCAAGAAGCTTCTTCAGTTCTAACTTCTTTAGTTAGAACTGAAGAAACTTCTTAGATGAGAAGAAAAACATTTTCAAAGAAAAAAGTAAACAAGAAAGTCCAGTTCCTTTTTGGAAAAAAATACCATTGGGACAACCATGACCTGGATGACTGATAATTTCCCATAGACATTTGCAATAGCAAGGCAGATTTTTTAGAACCTTCCCAAAGGCAAAGAGCAATTTTAAAAACTCAATATTCCAAGAACAGAACATAGCTGTTTTATTTTGTAAGATGGGGCAAAACAAATGCCCTGCTAACTACAATTCCTGTGGTCATTCAAAAAATAGGCAGTGATGTATTTTCTCCTCCAAATGCCTTTGAGAAAAGCCTTTGGCCTATTATATGATCGTGGGTCTATAGCTGAACTGAAAATAAGTTTGGAATCTAATATAATGCTACAGTCAATGAGTTGTATTAAATGATGTTTGTCCATTAGTAAAACCTGCTTGTGTAGTGATTCCCATTCCATCTGCATCTTAGCAATATTCTGGAATAATCTGGAACCATCAGAAATACATCTCAGCAGCATAGAAGATACCAGGAAGAGAAGTGGAATTAGGATACAAACAGATACACAAAGTATACACAAAGCATACAGACAGATGAATGGGCTTCTGGTATGACGTGAAGGACTAATTAACTTGTCCACTGGGGTAGCTTTGGAAATGTTTATTAAGATACAAATCATTATTCTCCAGGCTGTTGCAGCTTCAAACCAAGCTCAGATCTCCCACAGAGAAGACCATAAATAGACCTGATTAATACTGCAGACAATGAGCAAGAAATCCTAGCCAGTAGTCATAAATTTGGAGATTATTCTGAATGCCTGAAACATGTGAAATAATGGGGAACTGCATTTGCATCTGCAAAGAATGTTAGCCTGCACATTAGGGAAACCCTGAAGGTCCCAAATTAGAGAGGTGGACATCTGGGTATTATTTCAGAAACTGAACCTCTTTCATTGGCCTTGGGATTGCTTAGGGAATTTGCTGTATAAAACACTCAGCTCCCACCAGCCATTGCCAAAGGACAAGAACAGAAACATCCACAGCAATCCATGGTAATGTCACCATGCAAATGCCACAACCTTATACTTATGTCTTAATGAGTGACACAAGTATGCAAGCTCCCCTTTATAACCCACCCTCATAGACAGCCATGGGCCAGAGTGTGTCAGGAGAACACATCATTCTGACCGCATCCATGTCATTTCTGGCCCCATCCATCAGTACCAGGAAGTATTTGAGACAGGGCATTATACAAACTAGAGCTCTGGGCGGGGGAGGTCAGCTTAATTTGACCTGTATATAAATGCCATCACAATATTCATTCTATTATGGCCTTGAAGAACTGACCTCTTTCCTTCTTTTTCTTCTGCTTCTCATCCCTTATGTATCTTTCTCTTTTAATTAATGCAAGTTGCTCAGGGAGAGAACAGTCTGAAAAGCAGGGGAGCAGGAGGTGGGAGGAAAATGCAGCAAATAACAAATAAATAAAATAGAGGGAATTGCAGGCAAGTTCTACACTGACCACTCAAACTGAGTAAGGCAATCAGCATATTTTTTCTCTGCTTCAGTGCCAAACCTGAATATGATAAGAAAACTAATGAGCCAGCTCTTCTAAGCAAAACTGGTTACAAATGAGAGATGCATCTGGATGCACCCCAGTGTGTCTGCATACTAGATTCATAATGTCTAATGTTCTTGTAGAGTTAAAATCCAAATTCTCTTCATAAGACCTTTTTAATATCACCTCATTTTATTTTGGTGTTGGAGAAGACTCCAACATAAGAAATGCTTAATGGAAGAGATTATTATCGGAATAACACTTTGAAACTTGAAGTTTCCCTTCTCTGAATTGCTTCTATATACTTTTTCAGTCCTCGGGAGATGCATTCTTCTCTTTTGTGTTAACAAGCAGCAGCTATGCAGGGGGAAGGGGCTGTATGTGTGTCTTTTAATGCTCCCAATTCATCAAGTCAGGGAAAGTACAATGGTTTTCACCAAGTACATGATCTTTAATGCCTCAGGGGATATAAGGCCACATTAAACTTGTCCAATTATTAATAATTCAGGGCAGCCTCCTTTGTGAATGACAGGGGCATCTCTCTTGGCACACTGGTCTAACTAAAAGAAGATGGTCTAACTAAAAGAAGAGGCATAGCAAACAAACAAGTAACAGCATTCCCAAAAATCCCAGGGCTCAGATCGCCCTGAAGTGCTGCAATTATTCTTGTCCTCCAATTCTTTGCAATGTATTGTGTCAGTGATCACCTAGACTTTACAAAAGTTCCACGTTTTCTTGTTTGTTGAGAATCTGTGACATTGAAGAGAATTCCTGGGCATGTTTTGCAGCTTGTAGACTGCCTGTAGTGCAAAACCATTACTCAGTGCCAATGCCCCGCTCCTTTATGAGAACACAGGACTAAGTCATGCTTACTGCAATAAGCTTCCCAAAAATTTAACTTTAAAAAAATGACAAGTATTTTATTACACACAATGGCAAGTATTTAACTTGAAGTTAACTAAATAACAATTACATTACATTATTCTTTTTCAGGATTTTTTTCCCTCCATTTTCTTACAAGGTTAGTATATTACAATGGGTTCATTACCTGAGTCTTGGAAACATGCCTACTTGTGCTATTTTTTGAAAAACTCTTCCCTTGATCCTTCTGTTTGCTTTTATTTTTTTATTTACTCAATGTTTTGTTGTTGTTGTTGTTGTTGTTGTTGTTGTTGTTATTTTCTGCCCTGTGTCTTTTCTTCCTACTCTAACTTAAGATCTTGAGAGAACTGCTTTTCCATTTCTCTCTTCACCTTTCTCTTAATAAATCCAGGGAACTCTCTGATTTTTTTTATCATTGCTGTTGATGCTATTAGATCTATTTATTTATTTATTCATTTTTATTGAATTTATATTGCTGCCTATTCACCCATGGCGACTCAAGGTGGCTTACAGAATATAAAACCACATATAAAACAATAAAACTAATAAAAGATTCAAATAAATTAATATAATAAAATCACACACACCCCTCACCCTGGCGATAGCAGATCATATGAGCCATTTAATGGGCTCCATCCCGCTCTGGTTTTCCCAGGCCCGCTGGCAGAACCAGGTCTTCGGTGCCTTCCAGAAGAGTATTAAAGTGGGAGCCGTTCTAATCTCTGGGGGAATGATGTTCCAGAGAGAGGGAGCCACCATGGAGAAGGCCCTTCTTCTGGGTCCCACCAGGTTTATCTCCCTTGGGGATGGGATCCGCAGCATTCCCTGCCTCCCCGCTCTGATGGGTCGGATAGATGTGACTGGAAAGAGACGGTCTCTCAGATAACCTATCCACTATATTTGATGGTTTGAACCACCAAATATTATTGTTATACTTACAAGTTCCATAACTGAGGTGTCCTGCTGAGAACTTATCTCAGCATCTGATAGAAAATTCAATGTAACATTGCATTTTATTTTTTAATTATTTTATTAACATCTTAAAATAGGTTTAAGATTGTTGTGTTTTCCTAGCCTCACAAGGCAAGTATAACTAACTTCATGGCATTCCACTGTGAATTCTTTAGTTGAACATTTAACTATTAACATTTTCAAGGCAATATTTTTTCCAGTACTCATGATTTTAACCTTTTTCCCCCTGATTTTTTTCCTCTTTGCATGAGTACAGACAGCCAAAATGTTTGATCCTGGAATTTTACATTTAATGCCTTTCTTGCTTCCTCAAATGTAGCAGCTACAAAGGAGTGAATTTAGTAGAAATCTGAAGCATTTCACTGTATGCAAAGAATATATTTGCTGGTCTGTGACCATAATACAAATTAATTGATTGCAAAAAAATATATAGGGAAACTGTACATCACAATGTTTGGGATCATGTTGTACACACCCAGGTTTTGGAAAGACCTGCCGTTAGTCCATAAGCCTATGCTTTTTATCTTTTACCCGAACAGCAATGGCTGATTCGCCTTCATACTAGAAAAGCTATGGTGTAGTTCACAGCATTCTGCCAACTTTAGTTCTTCCAAATTGACTCCTAGCAAAATTAGTTTGGGACTCAGAACTATCTTTAAAATAAGGCTCCAAAAACATTTATTTTTCTTTGACATCCTAAAGCCATTTCAATACACATGTTGGATTTTATTCTATGATGTATCTTTTGGCATAGAAATTCTTTATTTTTTATTGTGATTTTACAATTACTTATACTATGTTGCAGTATTGTTATTTTTATAGATTTCAAATAACAGAAAGCAAATTTGGAAGGGACCTTGAAGGTCTTCTAGTCCAATTTTTTTTGTGGTTTTTTTTGTTTACATTTATACCCCGCCCTTCTCCGAAGACTCAGGGCGGCTTACAGTGTATAAGGCAATAGTCTCATTCTATTTGTATATTTTTACAAAGTCAACTTATTGCCCCCCCAACAATCTGGGTCCTCATTTTACCTACCTTATAAAGGATGGAAGGCTGAGTCAACCTTGGGCCGGGCTTGAACCTGCAGTAATTGCAGGCTTTGTGTTCTTAATAACAGGCCTTACCAGCCTGAGCTATCCGGCCCCAATTCCCTGCTCAAGAAGGAAACCCTATGTCATTTCAGACAAATGGTTGTCCATTACCTTCTTAAAAATTTCCACCGATGGCACACCCACAACTTCTGAAGGCAAGAGGTTTCACTGATTAATTGTTCTGTCAGAAAATTTCTTCTTATTTCTAGATTGGTTTTCTCCTTGATTGGTTTCTATCCATTGCTTCTCCGGGCGCTTTGGAGAATAGCTTGACCACCTCTTCTTTGTGGCAGCCCCCTTAGATATTGGAACACTGCTATCTTGTCATCCCTAGTCCTTCTTTTCATTAAACCAGACACACCCAATTCCTGCAACCATTTGTATGTTTTAGTCTCCAATGATAAATATATCACTATTAATAGTATCATAAGATTAGTACTGGAAGAGTCCATTTGGGTCAATGTGTCCAACCTCTAGCTGAATGTAGGAATCTAAGTGTTATCTTTCCTAACAGCAATCTGTTCAGAGCCTGCTTGAACATAATCAGAGACAAAAACACAGCTAACATCCTAGTAACTGGTTCCACAATCAAACTTCTTACACTTAAAAAGAGTTCCCCAACTTTCAGTTAGAAACTGTCTTCTTGTACCAAAGGTGCTCTTTCCAACAGGCAAGCGGATTTTCTGGTTTTTCTTTGAAGACATTTCACTTCTCATCCAAGAAGTCTCTTCAGCTCTGGCCGGATAGTGGGGAATGGAAAGATTTATACTCCTTGCAGACAGCATGTCATTTGCATTCTTTTAGAGAGTCGTTGAGGCCACTTGGAGGTTTGTCTGTCATCAGGGTCACCTGAGTAGTGCAAATGGGTGTGCAGCTTTCTTGGAACTTTTGAAAGGACTGTGTTGTAGACTGAAGATAGATGATGTCATATCTTGTAATTTAAATCCATGTCTTGTCTTACCCTTGAGATGACAGAAAAGCTTTCTCTGTGATACATGTTCAAGTAGCATAGTTGAAGAGTGCAATCACAGAGTGCCGTTAATTTTCTCTCCTCAGGCCCAAGCGTATCAAGCGCCTCCATTTTTCCCTGTAGCACTTAGGTTATGAGTCCCTTGATCATCCTTGTTGGCCTTTTCAGAACCTATTTCATTTTACATCAATTATTCCTGGAATATGATACCCAGAACTAAGCAAAATATGCATTCTAGATGCAACTAATGCCCAATTAGTCATTTGGAACCTATTCTTCCATAGATGGAAGTTTAAAATTTTATTAGTCTATTTTATAGCTACTTCAGAATCACCTCAGAAATTAAAAATCCTAGACGAAAACTCCTTTTCATAAGTACAGGTAGTCCTCGATTTACAACAGTTCATTTAGTGACCATTCAAAGTTACAATGGCAAAAAGTGACTTATGACTGTTTTTCACACTTACGACCATCCCTATGGTCATATGATCAAAATTCAGATGCTGGGCAACTGGTTCATACTCATATAATGGTTGCAGTGTCCCCAGGGTCATGTGATCCCCTTTTGAGACCTTCACTTAACAACCATGTTACTAACTTAACAAAGGAAATGATTCACTTAACAACTGTGGCAAGAAAAGTCATAAAATGGGGTAAATTCACTTAACAAACATTAATTTGGGGTTCAATTGTGGTCGTAACTCGAGGACTACCTATACTGCCAGCCATTTTTCTTGTATTCTATAGCAGTCCCTTTTTTTCCTGAATGAAGAACCTAACCCTTCATTCTACTATTGTTTGCAACCTACTTCTGTGCATTTTGGGGTGAAGTATTCTACCTGGTATCTATTCCTTACAAAAGTGATATGCTTTTTCCCACTGGTTCATGCAAGTGTTGAAGAGTTGAAGGCCCAAGACTGACCCTGTGTCACCCTATTTAATGTCCCACTCCAGTTTAATGACTCCAGAAACCATAGTTTGGCAAAGTTTCATTTTTTTATTGGTTTCTAATTATTGTAAGCTGCCTACAGTCACTCCAGGTGAAATGAGTGAATATAAGTTAAACAAATAAATATTTCTAGAAAATCATTTTGTAATAAAAATTGCACAAGATCTCACAAATCCCAGATTATTTTAATTGAGTCTGGATTCTTTTTGCCCATTTGGACTCTGACTTTTTTGGAGAAGATGTTTAAATGTTACTAATTAACTCATCATATGGATGAACCAGACAATATTAGTTCCTGCAATTTTTTTTTAATTTGAAAAGTTAAAATAAAGAAAAGATCCATAACCCATGAGCATAGTAAACTCACTTTTCCCTAAACCATTTAAGAGATTCATTTTTAAGGGTGGAATCACAGTCTTTGAAACTGACATCAAAATGGTCACCCTTAATTCACTATCAGCAAAACAGGGTCAGGAAAATGAAGCAGAAAATAACTATGACAAAATGTAACATGGATTTCTTCCAGTTCTTTCTCAACAAGGGGACAACAAAAGGAGACAACCGGCTTGCCACTTAATCCAAATTGAGAAATCTTAATAGATAACCAAACAAACTCAGAAAACTTCAACTCTATATTTTTCCTCTTTATATCTAAAGATAAATGAATACCATAGACACAACAGGGGAACTCAGAAATTTTATGGTAAAGGCACTTCTAGCTAAGGATCTTCAAATTTCCAGGCCTTGATAAAATGTGTCCCAGAATAATTAAAGAACTGGCTGAAAACCTCGAGATCTATTGAGGAATTCTGGAGAACTAGAGAGGCCGCAGAAAGTTGGAGAAGAGAAAACACAGCCTCCTCTTCAAGAAAGGATGGAAAAAGGATCTCAGTAATTATTGAGCAGTGAGCCAAACATCAATAACAGGAGAGATATTAGAGCAGATAATAAATCAGGCCACTTGTAAGCATCTTAAAGACAATGCCATGATTGCTAAGGTTCAGCATGACTTTTAAAAAAATGGGGCACATGAGACAATTCTCCTGTCCTTTTTTTAGACATCTTCTTTAAAAGACAAGGGGAACATGAGAGATACAATTTACCTTGATTTCAACAAAGGTTCCACATCACATTCTTTCTGACAAGCTGTTAAATGTGGATTGGATGGCACTTCAGTCCCAACTGGCTATGTCATGGGCCAGGTTTCAGATTCAAATCTCACTTTCATTCTGAGAACACTGGTCCAGCTGAATCTGTGGATTGCCATAAATTTCTGGAATCTACAAGCTATGATACATTGGAGAAGCAGGTATGATATTTTTTTAAAATAAAAATAATAAAAAAGCAAAATTTTAAAATTTAAATTGGATTTTTTTTTATTTTTATCAAATTTATTTTAATAAAATGCTTTTGGAGTAAAAATCTATCTAAAGATAGTTTTCTATTTAAGATACGTTAATAACTTAGATTATTCAGCATGAAATGGAGTTTAGTTATGTAGCATGAGGCTGTATATTCTGCAATATATACATTTTTGGTAAACTCGTTCAATGAATTCAAACTCTGCAAGCTGAGATACCATGCACTCTAAATAGGAAACCTTCATTTTGTTTGCAAATAATAATATTAAAGATTCTAACTACCAGCAAGAATGAGTCCTTACATTTAAAGAACACCTGTTATTTCAAATCTATCATGGCAGCACCTTTTAGCAGACATCCACTCACCTGCTACCTGCCACGTCCCTCACTTTGTTCTGTCACTGACGCATCACCAGCCGTTCCATTAAAGTGAATGGGACTGCCAGTGAGTCAACAGAGGGTCAGAGGAGGAGCCACTGCGGGACAGAGATGACAGTTGCTCTTTAAAAATTATTTACTGTAAATCGACTTGATTTAAATCAAATCCACTCTGTGGAGAAGGATGAGCAATCACAGGCATCAGCTGCAGCAGTTGGACAATGAGACACAACCCTCAAACTGCAGGCCTCAATGCAGGCAGCGGTGAGCAGGGTGACACCACTCAGTGAGTTTCCTCACTAAGCAAAGGACAAGATCTGAGTAACTGCAGCCAGCTATTTTCAGGTGGATTTATATAGCTGTTTTGGGTTCAGTCTTTGTTGGAGACTTAGTTTACGGCTCTTGTTTGTGTTTATGTACTCTTGAGCCCTTGACTCTTGACTGGCTGACTATCCAACTAGGCACTCTTGATATCTGGAATGAATATGGACTACTTTATTGTCGTTTAAACTTCAAATGGTCTTATTCAGGCAAGCCCTCTTTGCACAGACCCTGATTTATGATCTTGTCTACTGTTATCTGCTTAACTCCATAGCAACTGTGTTTGTGCTTGTGTGTCTGCAACCTCAAACAGAACTTGAGTGCATTAGTGTCCATAGGGTTACTATATCTTACTATCTGAAATTTTGTTAATGATGTGATGTCGGCTCTATGAGGCAGATCTGACCAAGATATATAACTGCTGGAAGACTAAAGACAACTTTGATTTGAAGTGACTGTAGTAACATAATTTTGGAAGTCAGATTGTGTTCCCACTTCTCTTTCCTAACATTATGCTTTAGGGAAGTATCTGTCTGAAGTGTTTTGCACACACTTTCTCCATGTCCAGGACTTAATCTATGTTTTTCTTCTTATCTTTTTGGTAATGGTTCTTGTCTCCCTCAAAGCCATCTCCATATTTGGATAATAGGATTGATAGAATGCTTATAAACTTAGTAGCTGATATAACATCTAAAATCTGGATGACATCTGGTATGAAAGAATGAGAGTGCAATCTCGTCTGGGCAGGTTGGGAGACTGAATTAATATCATCAAAATGTCCTCTGACAGGGAGAAATGTAAGGTAATACACCCAAGGAAGAAGAATGTACAGCACGCATACAAGATATTCTACAAGGAGTTCTACAGTACGTAAGAAGCAATGTGTCAAAGACACATAAAATCTTTAGTCCCCTCTATTCTGCACTGAGAAAATACATCTGGAGTACTGTGTACAATTCTGGCCATTAGAAAGATGTTGAAACATTGGAACAGAGAAGAGTGATAAAAATAATACAGGGTCTTGAAGATATGTCCTACAAGAACAACTGAAGTTAACTTGGGTTGGTAGATCTAGAGAAAAGACAGAGGTCAGTTTTCAGATACACATAAAAATGTCCCTTGGGGAAAATGGTCAAGTATTATTTCCATTACCCCCCAGGTTAGGACCAGAAATAACAGGGATAAATTTCAGTTATTCAGATTTTGTTTAAATATAAGAGAAAGCTTGACAATAAAATTTGAACATAATGGAAGAGTCTATCTATGGTCATTGTGGGTTCTCAACCTCTGAAGCTTTTTAAGAAGAAGAAAAATCTCAAAATGGAAATATCAAAAACAGTTTAATTAATACCATAATTATTTTAATTTGTTGGACTAATTGATCCATGTGATCCCTTCCAGCTCCACAGTTCTAAGATTGTGTGAAACAGAAAGAACAGATGGGAAGGAACCATTTTGGGGCTGGCCTACATTTAATACAAGCATACAAAATATGCAAGCCAATTCTATGTTTATTCAAAAATAAATCCCACAATGTTTAGCAGGGCTTAATCCAAGTGAAACGTGCATCAATTCACAGAAAATAATATATAATGGAATGTTGGCAATTCTGTTTAATTGCATTTGCAGCCAAGTTGACAATAAACTGAAATTGCTGGTCTTAAGTTTATAGCGTTGACATCATTTATCAGCAAACGACCAACTCCAGAATCAAGTATTTCAGACAAAAGAGAGGGGATTGACTGAGCAAAATACAATGAAAAGCCAAGAAATAAAGAAAGGGGTGCTTCTATGCCTGGATCTAACACAGGTTAGTCTGATACCAAATCAGACTAACCTGTGTTAGATCCAGGCATAGAAGCACCCCTTTCTTTATTTCTTGGCTTTTCATTGTATTTTGCTCAGTCAATCCCCTCTCTTTTGTCTGAAATAAGACAAAATAAGAAAGCCAGCTAACATAAGCAGTCCTGATTGGTATTCGATCTGCCTTTTTTTGGTACAATGCCCATCTCCAGTGCGTTTAAGTCAAACCCTGACAAGTGTCAATATTAATCAATCTTGTCCAGATCGGCAATCTACAATGTAAAGCACCATAATCTATAGAAAGAAATGAGGAACTGAAAGCATTTTACAGTTGCTATGCTTCTGGGAATAATAGAAAGCAACAAAAATCAATATCACGTCATTTCTCAAGAGCAGGCTATTCACTGGATTACAAAGAATATTTACTACTTTAAACAAGGGTTTTTAAAAGTGAGTTAAAGGGAATATATTAACATACAATAACTTTAAGGAAAAGTTACATCATTTTACCACACTGTTAACCAAAATCACGATATGAAGGTTGGTGGAAGAGAAGGATTATGAACATGGGATAGGAACTTCAAAGTATTTCACCACTTAAAATATTGCTTTAAAGAGAAACAACCACATGTTCGTGCTTTGCAAAACACTTCAAAGCTTCAAGGGTTGCTAGCATTATCAAATTGTAAAAGTAGTTATGAAGTTACTTAGCCTACTTTGCAATAGAAGCATCTTCAGTTGCTATTCTTTTGAAACATAGCTCTCTAAAAATATGCTAGTGGACAAACATCTAGCAACAGAAGGACATGGCAGAAATATCCTGTTTTGCCTCTTTGACATGCACAAGCAGTTGCTTATTTTCAGTATAATATTTGGCAACTTTTATCTGAAGTTGAAGAGATAAAGCATTAAAAACTGCAGGACAGCAAAATTTGACAAGAAAATCTATGCTATATACTGTATATATGAGAGAGTGTTTTTATTTATCGTACCCTTCTTCTTCCCTAATCATTTGAAAATGTATTACACAGTTGTCTGCCTGCCACACTGCAATAATCGCAGTTCAGACATTCATTCTAACAGAGTGCACACTTTAAGAGCAATCGGCCATCTCTTCTGTATCAAATGTCTTCCTTATATTCACTAGCCTTGCAAGATGCGATCAGGCCAGATTTCGAAGACTCACTCTGATGATTATAGACAGTCTCATAGTTTCAAATGAGCAGCAGTTCCGGCAAACAAACAAACAAACCCAACAACCCAAAGTGTAATCTCTAATAGTAATGATCAATATATATACACACACATATATATGTTTTCTGAGGTTTTCACGGGTGTTTGTAGTAGGTCTTTGGTTATTCGGGTTTTCTCCCGCGTAAATCTTCAGGGAGCACAAAGCTGAAGCCTGAAGATGACGAATGAAACTTCGTCGAAACGTCGCCAAGACACTTCCAATTTTACGCGGGAGAAAACCCGAATAAACAAAGACCTACACACATATATATTTATATATATATATATAAAGCGTTTTTCTGTCAATGCACCTGGTTTGCCCTAATATGGGAGAGAGCATACTGCTTCCCTTTCGCCTTTCACCTCGAATCCAGGAGCCCTCAGGCAGTTGTTTTCACGACAAACTATTTTGTATCAAATTTGTGTTTTTTGCTGATAAAGAAATAAAGAGAGATTAGTATAGATCTATTTCAAGCTATTTAGCTCTCATCAGCTAGCCATACCCTTACTTGGATTCGAACTTGGGCTGCCTGCATATTAGGCAGTTGTATTAACCTCTAAGCCACAAATTCTCCTCCCTTTATCAGCTGAGCCAGGGAAGAGATTAAGTGTTTTTCTGTCGAAGTACCTGGTCTGCCCCAATACTGGAGGGAGCATACTGCTTCCCTTTCGCCTTTCAACTCCAATCCAGGAGCCCTCAGGGAGTCGCTTTCACGACAAACTAGTTTGTACCAAATTTGTGTTTTTGGGGGAATGGTTAGCTGATGGGAGCCGTCGAGGTGATGGGCCGGTGTCATGAGGCCATGCGGGTCTGGATGGGGAGGAACAGGTTCCAGCTCAACCCCTCCAAGACTGAGTGGCTGTGCGTTCCGGCGTCCCGGTACAGTCAGCTTACGCCATCGCTGACTGTCGGGGGGGAAGTACTGACCCCCAAGGGAAGAGTGCGCAACTTAGGCGTTCTCCTGGACGATCGGCTGTCTTTAGAAGAACATTTGACGGCCGTTGCCAGGGGAGCATTTTATCAGGTTCACCTGATTCGCCAGTTGCGCCCCTTCCTTGATCGGGACTCCTTACGCACAGTCACTCATGCCCTCGTCACTTCCCGCCTGGACTATTGCAATGCTCTCTACATGGGGCTCCCCTTGAAGAGCACCAGGAGGCTCCAGCTAGTCCAGAATGCAGCCGCACGGGTGATAGAGGGGGCACCGCGTTGCTCCCATATAACACCCATCCTGCGTGGCCTGCACTGGCTGCCAGTAGCCTTCCGGGTGCAATTGAAGGTGCTGGTTACCACCTTTAAAGCGCTCAATGGTTTAGGACTGGGGTATTTGCGAGACTGCCTTCTGCCACCAATTGCCTCCCAACGACCTGTGCGCTCTCACAGAGCGGGCCTCCTCAGGGTGCCATCGACCAAACAATGTACGTTGGCAGCCCCCAGGGGGAGGGCCTTCTCTGTGGCGGCACCAGCCCTATGGAACGAGCTACCTCCGGGGTTATGCCAACTCCCCGACCTCCGGGCCTTCAAACGTGAACTGAAGACTTGATTATTTCACCAAGCGGGACTAGCCTAAGACATATTTTAGCGAAATTTTAATGGGTTTTAATCAGTCTTTGACAGTTTTAGTGATTCGGCCATTAAATATTTGCTTTTAATTGTTTTTAAATTGTTATTTATTATATTTATATTGTATTGGTGTGTGTATTTTAATATTGGCTGTACACCGCCCTGAGTCCTTCGGGAGATGGTGCGGTATAGAAATGTAATTATAAATAAATTAAAAAAAAATAGCTTGAAATAGATCTATAATAGTCTCCCTTTTTTTCTTTATCAGAAAAAAAACATAAATTTGGTGTGTGTGTGTGTGTGTGTGCGTGCGTGCGTGCGTGCGTGCGTGTGTGTGTGTATATATATATATGTGTGTGTGTATATATATATATATACATATAGGTCTTTGGTTATTCGGGTTTTCTCCCGCGTAAAATTGGAAGTGTCTTGGCGACGTTTCGACGAAGTCTCATTCGTCATCTTCAGGCTTCAGCTTCGTGCTTCTGGGAGCAATGTGTGATCGCAGCTGTTTCTTCCTTTTAACTGCTAGTGGGGGTTTGAACTTCCGCCAAGACACTTCCAATTTTACGCGGGAGAAAACCCGAATAACCAAAGACCTATATACAAACACCCGCGAAAACCTCAGAAAACATATATATATAGGTCTTTGGTTGTTTGGGTTTTCTCCTGCGTAAAATTGGAAGTGTCTTGGCGACGTTTCGACGAAGTCTCATTCATCATCTTCAGGCTTCAGCTTCGTGCTTCTGGGAGCAATGTGTGATCGCAGCTGTTTCTTCCTTTTAACTGCTAGTGGGGGTTTGAACTGATTGGATGGGAGCTTGGCTGTGCTCTGACTGGATGGGGGTTTTTTTGTGCTCTGATTGGATGGGGGTGTGTCCTGTTTGGGTGGGGGCTTGGTTGTGCTCAGTTTAGTCTGTGTTGCAGGGGGATTTGAGCTGGTGAGCTGCATAGCTGTTGTTTGGCTTTGTGGGCGTGCTACATCTTCATAGTGGGTGTCAGTTTGCTGCATGTATGGATTGGAGGGGTTTGAAATGGCTAATGTTGCAGCTGCGGTCTGGCTTCTGGTCCTTGGTCGTGCTTCATGATCAGTTTGGGTTTGGGTCTGCTTTCTGGGTGGATGTGCAGAGGTGACATTCTGTGTGGATCTCGTGAGTGTGGGTCTGGTGTCATTCCTCGTGTTAGGGACTCGTTTGTCAATAAGGGCGGGTTTCCAAATGGCTGGTAGGCGGGAGGTATCATCTCGTTTGTTCATGCTGTGTGGGCGTTTTTCTATCTCAATGGCTTCTCTGATTATTCTGTTGTTAAAGTGTTCAGTTTTGGCGATAGTTCTGGTCTTTTTAAAGTCAATATCATGTCCTGTGACTTTAAAGTGTTGGACTAGGGAAGAAGTTGGTTCCTCTTTTTTGACTGAGTTCTTGTGTTCTTCAATGCGTGCACTTATTCTTCTGTTGGTTTGTCCGATGTATGTGGTGGGGCAGGCGGTGCATGGGATATATATATATATATATATATATTTGCAAATAGATTTTTTTTTATATGCTTAGGCTACCTTCCTTTTCATAGTTTGACTTTGAAACATTTTGCTGTTTATTTGAATGTATTATTTATTTATTTATATTTTATTTATTTATTTATTTATTTATTTTGTCAAGCATGTATAAGATAACAGATATATGTATAAACATGATTATGAATACAGGAAATGGATAAGAATAAATGGGGCCAGTAGGACAGGGACGGTAGGCATGTTGGTGCACTTATGCACACCCCTTACCGACCTCTTAGGAATGGAGTGAAGTCAACAGTAGACAGTCTAGGGTTAAAGTTATGGGAGTTTGGGGATGAAACCAAAGAATCAGGTAGTGCGTTCCAGGCATTGACCACTCTGTTGCAGAAGTCGTATTTTCTGCAATTGAATTTGGAGCGGTTTACCTTAAGTTTGTATCAATTGTGTGCTCATGTATTGTTGCAGTTGAAGCTGCTGAACTCCAATGGATTCTAATTATACCAGTGGTGAAATCTGAACCATTTTATTACTGGTTCGCTGGCTGTGCATGCGCCAGCAAACCAGTAGTAAAAAAATGCTAAAAGGAGAACCAGTAGTAAAAAAATGCTTAAAAAGTAAAAAAAAAAAGTTCTGATGATGACGATCAGGTGAGCGACGCGCGATCATCAGAACTTTTTTTTCTTTTACATTTTTTACTACTGGTTTAGCGAACCAGTAGCCTTTTTTCCTACCGGTTCAGGCAAACTGAACTGAACCAGGAGCATTTCTCTCTTGAATTATACAATCTATTTTCCAAATCTGAGGAAAGAATACGGTCCCTTGCAGAGCAGCCCATAGATGTTATTTCCATACGGGGGAAGGTCTCCATCTCCAGTATCTTCAACATTATTGTGAAAGAAGAGCAGAGGTGAAGATGTTTGTTCATTTAGGAAATGTACCAGTAGCTTCAGGCCTGAATCTTCTAAAGAAGAACCAGAAGCTTCTGGAGAAGAAGACACCCCTTAAAATATAGCAGTTGACATCCCTGTTCCACATAGCACAGGCTGATTTGTGCAGGTATGTTTAGATAGACATCTTGAATGGATAGTTGAATATAAAAATTGTAAGTATACTTGAATCTAGAATGTAACTAAAATATGTATTATTACTACTTTACGAAAAATACAAAGCATAAAATCTTGATATAAATGCATGGAACTTAAAGCATCTTCATCTTCAAGTAATGATGTGCAGTAACTCAATATGTATAACTGTTTAATTTAAAATGAAACAAATATTTTTACATCTTAGTGTTTCCTCTTCTGTTACATCTGTGCAAACGGCAGAGCAAATTAAATCTCTCTACTGAGACTACACTTTATCCTCCTACAGTTGCCTCACATTCCTATCTAGAAATTAATAGTTCAAAAGCTTTGTATTAGCTAACCTAAAAACCTAATTCTGCAGACTCATTTAATGCTGTTTTCTCGCCAGTTTGCTTTCTTGAGAATGGACAATGCAAACAGTGCTATAGCCAGCATTGGTCAAATAAAATAAAAACTAACAATATCAGCTTAATGTGCATGTTGACGAATGCTGGCACAAGTTGTTGAGACCTATGTATTTATTATGAGGGACAATACAAATAACGATTGCTCTCTCGTTCTTTTGATCTATTTCTGATTTTATTACGAATAGTAAGACTTCACTATGAAAATCGACCTCCCTGCTCCAAATACGAGTATCAGTCTACTGATGTCCAAAACAGATGTACAGTCACGTGAAACTGACCTAGCAGGAAAGATGACAGTGAATGCTATGGAATTGGGGGTTTTAGCCACTGTGACTAAAAATATTACAAAGATTCTTTGAAGTCAAGTTCAACTCTTAGGGACTGCAGGGAAACTTCAGTTTCATTCTCTTGGCAACAAAAAGAAAGTGCTTTATTTTCTGTTTTGTAAATTATTTACAAAATGCTACATACGGCATTTATTTTTGTTTTCCGACTGCCCAGACTGGAATATCCCGATAGTTTCCAATACAAATACAGTACAATACGAGCTCTGACCTTGTGTAGCACAACCGCTGCATTCCCGGGAACCCCTGTGCTTCACAAAATCATTCAATATGAATGTTCTGACCTAGGCTTCCTGATATATATATAGATATATAATATATATATAAAAAGCACACAATTAGTCCCAAAACCCATTTTTTTTATTTTAACGGCTGTGAATTCCTTTCATTCATAGCACGTGCTGAATCACCAAGAGTTTATAAATAGTCCAACAGAAGTCTGCCACAGTCCTTCGGATAAGGCTGGTAAACACCCACCTTTATCTTCTTTGACACGCTGCCAAAGACCTAATTGGTCTTTGGCAGTGGCCACACACATCTTGGCAAGGCCACACGGAAACACAGAGTCAAAAACGGAGCTTCAAAGTACAAACCAACACCATCCACAATGTTGCTTTCTGCAAAGGCCCACATGCCTTTGCTCTTTATGTCTTATGGGAGGGGCCAATCACCTCCAAGCCCTACTCCCGAGTCATCCCCTTTGTTTTAACCGTTCTTGCTTTCTTGTAGCTCTGCGCATGTGCGCACTAGGAACAGGCTTCTCCTGCTGCTCTGCCTCTCTGATGTCCGACTCTGGAGGCTCTAGAGTCCACACATAACTTCCAGATGGCCCTGGCCCCATCTCTGCCTAAGATGCAGAGCCCTCGTCCGAGCCTTCCCCAGACTCCAAGACTGGCACATGTTCTTCCCCAGCCTCCTCATTGTCCGACTCTGCTGCCAGCTCCGCAGGCTGCCGGCAGACCACAACAATGAATACCAGGGTTTGTGGAAAGAATAGGGTTAGAGGTAGACCACTCAAAATGGCTATATTTTGGTTACAAATGTGTTTTCAAGCAAATACATAATCCTAATAAAGTACTTATACACTTGAAGAAGGCTGTTTTTATTTATTTTTCTCTTTGTTATCTTCTCCTTTATTTTTAGAGAATTTGCTGCAGATGCTTCTTAACCCGATCTTCATCTAAACACCTAATAAACATTTCATCTCTTCCAATGCTTTTTGTTTTGTTCTAATAGATTTTGTAGTACTTTTGCTTATTCCTGCTATTTTTCAGAGCATTTCTTCTTACAATCTGTAAGATTGCCTCATTTAGGCCAGCAGCCTCTATAATCTCACATTTTCTTTTATTTATTTCAAAACACTTGAGGATTTTCAAAGCTTTTCTCATATATTTTTTCCATCCTCCACTTGATTTGGTATCATCAGCACATTCTTTTCAATTAGTGTACTCTGGGAGTGGGGAACAAAAACATACTTAAAAAAGTGGTAACACCAGTGGTGGGTTTCAAAAATTTTTTACTACCAGTTCTTTGGGCGTGGATTGGTGGGCATGGCAGGGGAAGGATACTGTAAAATCTCCATTCCACCCCACTCTGGGCAAAGGTTAGTGCAAAATCCCCATTTCCTCCCAATCAGCTGGGACCTGGGAGGGAGAGAATAGATGAGGGTGGGGCCAGTCAGAAATTTTACTACTGGTTCTCCGAACTATTCAAAATTTCTGCTACCAGTTCTCCAGAACTGGTCAGAATTTGCTGAAACCCACCTCTAGGTAACACACAAAAAATGAGAAGAGAAGCCCAGGAGACACTAACAATATAGCACATATACGAGCATGGTCAAAAACACTGGTATCCCTCCACTTTTCCCAGGGAAAAAAATCCCAATTTGCCAGGAAATAAGTTGAAACCAACCCAAGTAAACAACACTCATCATCCACAAAGTGGCTACTTTGCTTTTGTTGCATGACTTAACTTATTCATATAAATAATATAGCCTCAATAAAAAAAAAACATGAACTGGGGAATCTATTTCCATCAGGATATATTCCAGCAGAAAGAGTAGAGGATGAAAAAAGGGCAGCACCTGCTCAACCTTTTATCTGGATTGTTACACAGTACCTGAATGGCTACAAAAAGAGGTTGGTAAAATATGGTGGTTCTGCCCCCTCAAAGGAGATAAAAGTAATGCCCTTGTATTGCCTTTATTTTTGACACTGTTAACCAAGCATGGAGATTAACTTTAGCAGGATATCAAGGTCAGGCATTGTATGTTTTTAACCCTGGTTTCCACACGAAAGTCACAACAGTTAGGTTCACTCTGCAAGCTAAGCCATAACGTGGTTTCTTGGTGTAGCACCAATCCATTCAGCTATTTCAGGGGTAGTCAACCTTTTTATACTTACCGCCCACTTTTGTATCTCTGTTAGTAGTAAAATTTTCTAACCACCCACCGGTTCCACAGTAATGTGCCGTGTATCATCATCTGCGCATACCTCTCGCGCATCGTGGACTGGGTTTGTGGGGGGGTGTCGTCTACCAGCTCTGCTTGTCTGTTACAGCTGGGTGGTGTGGGAGGAGATGCGTGAGCTATTCTGGGATGAGGCTCTTTTGTTTGTGGTCCCACTATAGCGCCATTTAGTTTCAGTTACGTAACGTGAACTAAACTTATGCACGGCAAAAAAAAATAGTATATTTTCAGAAATTTAAATGGTCACAGGGAATTTTATGAAAACCTAATGAAAATGTTTTTAAATAATGCGATGAAAAGTTTTTAAACTTTTTTTTTTAAAAAGGAAAGTGCTTCAGTATAGAACAAAACCCCTACTGCCCACCATGAAGGCTGGAACACCCACTAGTGGGTGGTAGGGACCAGGTTGACTACCACGGAGCTATTTAGATTTATGCCTTTACCTTCCTAACAGAATTCCCTGACAAATAATGAAATCTTATAAGTTTCTATTTGATGTAGAACTTTCAAAAAGCTAAAAACAAGGATAAATATCATAGGCTGTGAGTTTCTGGAATTTTTGCTTTATATGGAGCCTACGGAGACAGTGCCTCTTAAAATAAACTTATCTAAGATAACATTTTCAGTATCCTAACATTTGAACTAGCATTTAAGCCAAACAAATGAATGTTGCAATGTCAGTTTGGTTCTCACATTTTTAATACTATATTTTTTAAAAACACACATATACACACAGCCAAGTGAACTTCACCAATATAAATGAAATTGTGCCACTGATAAAGCTGGCTTCATATGTATTATGTGTAATATAACTTCTTTAAAATGGAAATTTTCCTGTTTTGGAAAGCCAAACTATATATACAGGAATGTTTTTAAAACACTATTACATGGCAGGAAGAACAGGTGTGCTATTGGAAAGAACCATGAAAAGTTTTTAAAGCACTATTTGCAAATTTCAAGTGTGTAATTGAAGTCAAGTAGCCAAAGGTCTAAAATGTTCTTGGAAAACATTATTGGAAGTAGAGTTCTATTGCTGGATCTTACATATCCTTGAGGGAGATGGTAATCTAGAAATATAAATATAAAAAAATAAAAATATCTAAATATGTGTACATGATGCCTATCTGATGAATGACTGAAAAAATGGATGGGCAGCAGGGATGCTGCTAGTATAAGATAATAGGGCATAAAACAAAAGCATCACCAAATCAAGTTTCACATTTGCCAAAACAAAGAACCCATCTCTGCCTTTATTAAATGTAGAGAAAACAGATTGTGTTCATCTTGCTTGAGGCCACAAACCACATGGTATGGAACTTAGCCAGGCTTTGTCACACAGTTCACTTAGAAGTTTTGCTATATTAAGGAATGGAGCAGATGGAATATTTTCTTCCAATAAGATAATTCTAGAGGAAACTATTGGAAGTACTGGGAAAAAGGGGTGGTTTTTTTAGCTTCAACTGCTATTTCAACAGATTAAGTGGGAAGGCAAAACCAAAAACAACAACCAAAAAAAAAGGATGAAATCCAATGATGTTTATTCTCTAAGACACAACAACCTATTTGTTTTCCTTTTGTCATCGCTACTGTTTTCCCAAAAACTGTTCTCAAGAATTGTGATAATATTCCAAGCATATTGCTGGTATATGTAAGTAAGGGAGTAAGTAAGGGGAGAAAAGGAATATCCTATTCATAAGCAGAATTTTTTTCTGCACCATGCTAGGTGTCAAAAATATTCAGCAACAATAGAATGCTTTCTGCTGGCTGAGGGACTCTGGGAGTTAAAGTCCACAAGTCTTAAAGGGACCAAGGTTGGAGACCCCTGGTTTAAACCATATCTTTACTAAGTAAAGTATTGTATTTTATTCCCTGAATACAGATGTATCCATATATATTTGCTTCTTATTCTTCAACTCTGGACTAGAAGCACCCAAATTCTACTCCGAGTATCTCCTAAGGAACAGAAAACAAGTGGCACCAAAATCTTTGGTGAAGACTTCAACTCCGCCAATAAATGCTGCTAGATTATAACTGCAATGTCCTCAAGGGAATAAGCAGTAGTATTAACTTTAGGAAAGACTCAACTGGTATCTATGTCCTTCTATTCCCACCCCACCCCCGCAGCACATGATGCCAGTGACTCCAAATTTGAAATCTATTTCTGCCTGAAATGGGGTTTCAATATGTAATCCAATTGGAAAATGCCAACGGGTAAGAATGGGATTGGGAATTGGTCTGACCCACTCACTCTGGCAGAAGAGGCATGCTGCGGACCCCATCAGTCAGAGTTTCAGCTGGTGGAGTCCTTTTCTGCCATGCAACCCCCCAACTCTTTGGAACATATTGCCACTAGAAATGTGATCAGACTCTACCTTCTTGGCCCTCCGAAGGAGCCTCAAGACTTGACTTGTTTTGTTAACCTTTGTTAAACTCTTCTGCCTGTATAAATTTTGAATCCAGCATTAAAATATTCAAGGCTCCAGAGTGATCATGTCTAAGGTCAATGATATAATAAGATAGTTACCAAACTGTATTTCACTTGAATTTAACTGACTTGGACAGCTAAGCTGAATTATGATACTACAGGATATAGTTTTATTGTTATGAAAACTGAATTATTGTATTTAATGTGTTTTTAAATGAGCTCATTTAAATAAAATTTCATAAATTTTAAACTATTCTGAGACTATTTCTCAGAAATAGTGTTTTCTGCACTGTTGTGGAAGAATTAATTTTTAAACATCAATAATGCCTCCTGAATCTTTTTTCTTTCCTTTAATTAGCCCTGTTAACTTTGGAAACCATGCTGTGGGACCAAGCAAAATTATTAAGGCCGACCTGAAAGTATGTGACATCAGCATCCTTGAAAAGGACTCAGTGATGAACCTCAGGTTTCCCTAATTCAGTAGAAGCCCTCTGCAACTCCTTTTATCCTTTCTTTAAAAATCCTCTTATTATATAAGATTCATAGTATTACTATGCTATACAGGTAGTTCTCAACTTACGATGGCAATTGGGGTTAGAATTTCTGTTGAGGCCACTTCCTGCCAGCTTCCTACAAGCAAAATCACTGCAAAATCCAATGAACTTGCATGTCCGGGGACTGTAGGAAGGAAATTAGCTGCTGCCAACTGGAGGATGGAGCAAAGGGATGCACAGAGCTGGGGAAGAGGGTTGAGGAGGATGTGCAAAAAGCAAAGGAGGGGTGTGAAGGGATGTGCAAGAAGTACAGTGTGAGTCAAGGAGAGTGAAATCATGGAAGAGGTGCAGCGTAGGTTGGGATAGGAGTGTGAGTGGGTGTGAAAACTGCTGATGTGGCAGGACTGCAGAGGGGATGGTGATGGTGCATGGGTGGAGGAGACTTATCCCAACAACTTGCAACATTCTCTTCCAGCTTCCCCACTGACTTTCTGGGCAAGCCAGAGGAAGGTTGTAAATGGTGATCACATGATCAAGGGACGCTTGGCAATCGGTCATGAGTGCAAACGGGTTGCCAAGCACCCAGACTAAGATCATCTGACAGTGGAGGTGCTGGGAGGGCTAGTGCTCCCATGACCAGCTCTAACCACCATTCATTCAGTGCCACCGTAACTTAGAACAGTTGCTGACTGAATTATCATAAGTCAAGGACTATTTGTAGCTTCTGCAGTTCCAGCCATAAAGGAATCTGAATCTCCAATTTCTGATGCCAAAACACCAAGTCTTATGCCAATGGTTCTTCCAGGCATGCATTTAGATCCAGTAACAGAATGAGATAATCCCCACGTAATTCCACAGCATTTTCACTGAATACATGTGAAGATTCTGGCTTTTGTCCACTTTAGTCATACACTTTTGAACAAGCAATTCCAAGTGCCTGCTGGCTTTGTCATGGAAACGCATAAGGATGTCATCACTGATGAATCTATATTACCATCTGGAACAGCTCTAGGAGTTTACCCAGCTGGGCAACCTCCTGCAGTAAACTTTCCAGTCTACCAATATTGTCAAAGCCCAGATCTTTCATTTTAAGTAAGTCTTCTTGATATCAAAGCCAGGGCCAAATGGCCAGAGCAGCAGTGCCAAAGTATAAGTAATGCCAACCACATTTATTTTGCAAGATACTAAGAAACAAGTTTTAAACTTGGCAATGAAACCTGAAAAGTCAATAATTCATAATAAATTCAATTCTTGATTTTTAATCTTAAACAAAATCTGGAACAGCAGTGCTCAACTGTTAAAAACAGTGGCAGCTACACTGACGGGATTCTTTTCTAATCTTTATAATAATAAAAATACAAATCTATAAATGTCCTATTTTGTATTTGTCTAAAAAACTGAATGGTTTTTATTGTTTGGTTACTTATTTAATGTTTTCCCCAACTTCAGTTTGTATCTTAGGTTTGATGGGATTTAGATATCTGATTTCTAATAATGCTAAAATTCCCTTTTGATATCTACAGCATTTAAAATGCTTCAACATAAGTATTATAAAATGTTTTCTGGTGCTTTCAAAACATCAATGTTCTTTTAAAATAAATTAATTTCATGAAAACAGCAGCAAAGTAAAGTAGGATTCTGGAGACAAGATAGCAAAAACAAAATGATTTTGGCCTACAGCTATTATTTTTATTACTTTTGGTACTTCAGTGTAGCCAAAAAGCATAGGATAAAGAGAAGCTTTCCATGGGAGACACAGACAAAACTAAGCACCCTTGGAAAGTGTAGCCATTCTTACACAGCAGGTTCACTTAATACATAGAACAAATGAGGAGTAAAATTAATGCTGATATCTCTGCAGCAGATCACAGGAGGATGAATGGATATGCAGGAAAACTGCCCTTTCTACTTCTACAAAAGATATACATACATACATACATACACACACACACATATATATATACACACATACATACATACATACATACATACACATACACACTTTCATGTCTGTTTCTAACCTTCAGTTGATCAAAAGGATGTATCATAGGACAACAGCAATGTACTTCAAATCAGCTAACTTACAGAATTTGTCCAAAATCTGTGAGCTAATACTCCCATGGGATTGAAATCTGGCAAAGTTGTAGCTGTTTCAGTGCTGCTGTATCACAACAGACAGCAATAGTCACGTAATCATTATATTCAATGCCCTCTGCCAGTTTCATACAAAGCAAGTCAATGGGGAAGCCAGCAGGAAGTCAAAAGTTGCTTCTTCCACTGCTTTTTCACCTGCCCATTGTCATTCTGTTTCTCTGTTTCAATAAGGAAATATCTATGAAATGATGACTCAACAGTCATGGTGTGTGTGTGTGTGTGTGTGTGTGTGTGTGTGTATGTATGTATGTGTGTGTGTGTGTGTAAAGTCAATTCAAGGCAGCAATGAAATATTAGGTGTTTATTTTCCCTATAACAAGAACCTTGTGAGATCAGCTAGGCTGGTCAAAACACAACAGAATCCTTATAAGGAAAGTGTAATTGCATACATAAAAGTAAAGAAATGTTGAGAAGATACAGTCATATAATTAAAAAAAACTTAAAAATCTACCTGTATGCTTGCTTGCTAGAAGTATCTTGAATGTTTTAAAATGCATTACCTGTCCTGCTTTATTTTATCCTGACATTTCTTTTTTATTGACACTAGGAATAATTTGAAAGACCATCTGAAAATCAAATTTTGAACATCAGGCTGCACTAATCAAGTTATGAAGCTTTTAGTGATAATTATTCTGAAATCTTGGGCATCTGTTTCTATTGAGTTAATTCCATAGAGGCTGCCAACTCAAGAAAAAAGAAGAAATGCAAACAGTATATACAGAATTATTTCAGTTTATTAGAATATTAAAGTCCAAGAGAACCCAGCAAGAAGAGAACACAAAGTTAATAGCCAACATCAGGAGCAGAGTCTGGGATTTGACCAGTGTTTCTAAAGTCCAATGTTGAGGTTAGGGAGTGTTTTGTTTGAAGCTAGGGCCAATATAAGCCCTTATCTTAAGTTAAGAAGATGGGATTTACAGGAAAATTTGTACCCATAGATTCAGGGGAACAGAAAACAGATTGTGCATGCCTACTGTTACCTTAAGACTCTAGTCTTAACTCTGGTGAAATAAATTAAAACACAAGCTTCAAAACATAAAACATACAGTACTACTAGCCAAGATAAATGCCACTCAAAATATACATCAAGAAATGGAGGCTGTGCCTCCTTCTTATAATGCTAAGCCATGCTTGTTGAATAAACTTCAAATGATTACATTCACAATTATGTTAAACTTTAAACCACTACAAACCACAACTGATGGACTAAGCCATTAAGTGAAGCCAAAATCAAACAGATCCATTATGATTATGTGGGTGAGTCTTATCCCAAGCTGATTTCCATGAATCAATCTGCCAAAGTAATAGCTGCTTTATCAATCTTGCATTGTGAGTAGATAAAATAGGATCTGAGTTCTTTGGTTCCTCTTTTTCTTGGTTGACTGACATCTACTTTTTCAATATTCAATAGCATTGGAATTTGTGGGGCTTGACAGAAATATCTGCAATGTATATTTTAATTCATCTCTGGGAGAGCCCTTGGTCACATGAGAGGTCCTATATGTAGAGACACTAAGCAATATCTCACACCTTCAAAAATAATCTAGAATAAATGGGTTCAACAACATGCAACAGAGCTTTTAATAACTCAGGAACTGTTTATCTTAACAGACCAAAACACTCATTTGAGATGGCCTCTTTATGGAGGAAACAGATGTGCAATATAAGGGGCCGGAATAGCTCAGGCTGTAAGGAGCCTGTTATTAGAACACAGTAGCCTGCAATTACTGCAGGTTCAAGCCCGGCCCAAGGTTGACTCAGCCTTCCATCCTTTATAAGGTAGGTAAAATGAGGACCCAGATTGTTGGGGGGGCAATAAGTTGACTTTGTAAATATACAAATAGAATGAGACTATTGCCTTATACACTGTAAGCCGCCCTGAGTCTTCGGAGAAGGGCGGGATATAAATGTAAAAAAAATAATAATAATCGCTGAGAAAACACAATGGATTCCAAGAAGGCTGAAGACCAGAAGTTTCTTGGCCTGTCATTTGACAAGTGATTTTATGCTGCACATTGGAATCTGGGAATCTTCCAATCCAGGAACTGTCTCCTTAATCAGAGATACTTGCAAGTTACATTATTTAGATTAATTCATACTGTAACAGAGCAAATAGTGATGACTACAAAGCCAACTATCTTCAATCTTTTTATGATTCTCCCCTGCCACACACATGGAAACAAAAACTTTTATTCTGGATAACAGTAACTCTTAATAAACTAAATGCAGTAGTTGGCAAGTCTGCACTTAGATACACTAAGTGTACTGAAGTATAGGTATACTTCAGAAATATACATAAAACTTTTCGTTAAAAATCAGATTTTTTAAAATTCTCTTGAAAATAAAGATAATGGCAAAAATAAAAATAAAGGCAGGCATTATAATGACAAAGTCTGTATAATGTTTAATATTTCCACAGTACTTGTGGAAGATACTTCAAGATAGGACATATAGTACTAACCAGTGCTTCAGAAATCCAGATGATCAACAGAGAGCAGCAGTGAGGGGCAAACTACAATAATTATCTGCTGACATCTACAGGTTGTTCAGACCGTTGTAATTCAGATCTTACAGCCCTATAGCAAGCTTAACTTTTAACAAGCTTTTTAGAGTTTCTTTGGGAAGTATTTGTACAATGCAGTGGTACCTCAGTACTCATTGTTAATTGATTCTGGGAGGTGTGATAAATACCAAAAACCATGAGTACCAAACAAATGTTTCCCATAAGGAATAATGTAGTGAGTAACAAGGCAGCCAACACCAACAAGTTGTAGCTTAGGCATTGACAAAATGTTCACATCAAAATGCATGGAGTACCAAATTTGATGAGTTTCAAAGCAGTTGAGTATCACTGCAATTCAGAAGCAACTAAATATTTTTTATTTTATTTTATTTTTTTAATTTATTTATTTTATCAAGAACGTATTAGGTAATAAGTACAAGCATGGATTGGATACATAAAATAGATACAAATAGAGGAAACATTAGGACAGGGACAGTAGGCATGCTGATGCGCTTATGCACACCCCTTACAGACCTCTTAGGAATGGGGTGAGGTCAACAGTAGACAGTCTTAGCTTAAAATTTGGGGGGTTTAGGGATGAAACCACAGAGTCAGGTAGTGCATTCCAGGCATTGACCACTCTGTTGCTGAAGTCATATTTTCTGCAATCGAGTTTGGTGCAGTTCACTTTAAGCTTGTATCTACTGCGCTCTCATGTATTGATGTGGTTGAAGTTGAAGTAATCATTGACAGGTAGGACATTGTAGCAGATAATTTTATGAGCCATTCTTAGGTCATACCAAAGTGGTGTAGTTCTAAGTTTTCTAAGTCCAGAATTTCAAGTCTGGTAGCATAAGGTATTGCTGCTGAATTGAATACTTTTCAAGTATTTCAGTCCACCTTAGCATAATCACTGATTAATCTCAAATTTATAATTCAATCCAAAAATACACCTTTAAAAATACAGACAATACAGCAAGGATTTTTTTTTAAAAAAAAAGCACTGGAGATAAAGCAGAAAAAGAAAATACATTCTTATTGATACAAAAGAAATCAACCAAAAAAGAACTATGAAAAATACAATATTTGGTTGGAATTATCTCAGTGAAATCTATTTGAAAGGGTTAAACAGTGAGCTCATTGGAATCCAACAAACCCATAAACCCCTTACTTAGTTCAATATTCTGTACATTCTTATTGGGAGCAAAGATCACCAAAAAACAGTGGTACCTACTTGTAAGGAACTGGACATAGTATTGTGCTGAGATCTTTGCTAGGTTGATTTGTTTATTTTAGAAAATGTACACAGTAACCATCTTATATATAATCCCTGAATGACTAACAATAATCATTTAAAGCAACATAATAACACCTCTCCAAATCAAGAAAAATTAATATATGCAGGGACCAGGGCACAATGTAACAAACTCAACCAGAAAAACTACACCTGTATCAGGCTTATCTAACACTTCAATTCACCAGGACTTTAGAGTTTTCTGGAAGGCAAGGATTTCTGGATCTCAAAGGAAACTACTCCATAGGATGGGTGTCACAACAGAAAAAGTGCAATCCTTGAACTCACGAAACAACATTGTTTAATAGAGACGAATTGGGACAGGTAGAGACCCTTTGAGTCTTACAAGTAACCTAGTCTTGTGCCATGCAGGGTTTTAAGGATAATAACCAATGCCTTGAATTACACTCAGGAAACAACTGGAAGTCAATACAACTCACACAACAGTGTAATCTAGGCAAACCTTTAGCTGCCCAAAACTTCAATATGCATGTTGCTGTGTTGTGGACCAATGGAAGTTCCTGCGTCAATATAGAACACATTATAAACAAATGGCTAAGTAAGTGACTAAGGTATAAATGACAATGAGCAATGAGTTATAGAGAATTAGTTTTGTCTTTATATAATTTTAAAAATATTTTAATTATTTTATTACAGTCATAGACCAAAGGACAGAAAAATTTCATGTAAGATTATGCTTGACCTGAAACCACCACTGAGAATTTGATTTTTTTCAAACAGGATTTAAACAGAAGAATTGTTTAAATTGTTTAGCTGGGATTTTTGTCCCCATCCTTTGGAATTCAACACAAATCAGTTAAGAGAAAGAAAAATAATTTGCACCACATGCTGCAATAAAACATTGTTGGTTGGTTTGCAGTTCTGTGTAGTATATGAACACAGACAATCCAATTAACTCAGTAAACCACAGTGAACACTCAACCATAGATAACCATCATGTGTAACTATAAACTTTGTGGAGAAAGTTTTGCTGTTTTAATTTAGATGATCAAACCAAATCATTTTTTTCATTAGTTAGGGTTACACTGAAGCACTGAGAAATTTATCCAGAAAGCAGTAGCTATGGCAGTTCTTACAGATGCCATAAACTGTTTCAACTCCTACCCTCAAAACTACGCTATAGAGCACTGCACACCAGAACAACTAGACACAAGAACAGTTTTTCCCCGAAGGCCATCACTCTGCTAAACAAATAATTACCTCAATATTGTCAAACTATTTACTAAATCTGCACTACTATTAATCTTCTCATCGTTCCCATCACCAATCTCTTTCCACTTATGACTGTATGTCTGTAACTTTGTTGCTGGCAATCCTTATGATTTATATTGACCATCATTTGTGTTGTAAATGTTGTACCTTGATGAATGTATCTTTTCCTTTATGTACACTGACAGCATATGCACCAAGACAAATTCCTTGTGTGTCCAATCACACTTGGCCAATAAAAAATTCTATTCTGTTCTGTTCTGTTCTGTTCTGTTCTATTCTATTCTTTCTATTAGATCTTCCACTTTTTGCTGTGCCTTTTTTTCTTATTGCAATGAGCCTTGCAATAGTCTGGTGTGAATTAGATCATTTTAAGAGAACAGCTCACTGCCACAGGATACGACAACGTCACGCAAAAGCTCATCTGAATAGCTACAGTCTCCTCCCACATTCCTTCATGCGGCTTTCACTTAAACATGGGTTTCCCTTGTCCTCTTTTCTCTTGTCGTTTTGCCTTCGGGAAATATCAAAATATCTCGCAAGTTCTCCAATGGGCTCATCGGGGTAACCTTTTTTGAACTATAAAACGAACGTGGGATTCCAAACCTGAAATGACGCGATACTGAAATCGCATCCGTGTGCAAAGGTGCACCTGCACTTCGCAGTAAACAACAACAACCTCACTGTCCATTTTTTTCCCTTTCCGCCATCTCGCGCCCACCCCGCAAAAAATAAGGGGGTGTATACGTCAAGGACCACATCCGGGTTTCACTCACCGATCATGGCCAGTGCTGGCAATGGGGTGGGGCGCTCTGAAACCCTGATCGGTTCACAAAAGCCAAACTTGAGGATCTACGCTCCCTGCAGGCCGGCCAGACAGTAAGGTGCCCCAGTGCGCAGGCGAGCAAAGCCACGTTACAAAGCGCTTTGGGAAATGTAGTGCTCCACCTTCGTCCTGCCGCGAGAGGACTCCGCGTGTAAATATATGGACTCAAATGTATCTCTCAATCGGCCGGGCTACCTTCTTTCACTACTATAAATCTCCTGGTTCAACGTATTCAGCGTAAAGGAGATTATCTCAGTTCTGCATTGATCCCGGTAGAATTCCTCCTGTTGAAAGATCGAGATTGTTCGCGCGCTTTGCACATCCTTTTCTGTGCTACCGCAGTATTTTTAATAATAAAAAGAGACCGCAGCATAGTTCGAACTAATTCTTTGTCGACTTCCACGCCACTCAAGAAATGAGATTTAAGGGAACAAACGCTTTTTTTTTAAAGGGCAGCGAAGTAGTGAAGTGAATTCAATTCCTTCTCCGGATGTTCCTGGGTTTTTTGGGGGGGTTGCTTTGGTTTTTGTTTTCCATCCGCTTATAATAGATGTAGAACAAGTACGTTATTCTGTATTGGATTTTTTTTAAAAAATTAAGAGTCCATCTGACCAAACTTCATGTTAAAGAAGAAATGTTCAGAGCATGAGTACCGTTTTTTTATTAAAAAACCACATTTTTTTAAATTTATATAGCATAGCGCTCGACTTTGCAAATTCTTTGCTTTCTCACTATAACAGCCACACCAGTCCAATTAAAATAGAAGGTGTTAACGGATCAATTGTGGGGGTGATAACGTGTGTGTGGGGGTTGTGCTTGTTTTGTTTCTGGGGGTCATTTGGATTTATTATTGTTTTAGTTGAAGCAGATAAAACAAATGAAATACTGCCAGCGTGCACATCCCTGCTCTTTTTGCAAGAAATGAGGAGATAACGCTAGCCGAGAACGAATCCCATAGATTAGGATGTCAGTAGAATTTACTCGTCAGGAAACGCGCAGGATGCAATTAATAGCCCCTTCATTTTCGGGAACTGTACATAAAGTGTACTTTGATTTTTTTTAAAAAAAAAAGTCTTAAATCCTTCCAAATGTTAGGATATTATATATGGGGATAGTCAATTAATCCCTCTTAATTTACTCCTCTTTTCTGAACTAGGCAACTTTTCCTCATGGAACCAGTGGCGCTCACATTTTCTGATTCAGAACAATTTACTCTTGGTTTTCAGAACAGAACCACTCATAGGAAAGTTCTAAGCTAGCGAGGGCCATAAGGACTAATAAAAACGACCGAGCGTCCAGACTGCTTTTCGCGTCTGAACCCTGTTACGTTACTATCCTCTCCTTTCCTATTCCGTAAACTGAGGGCAAAAGAATTCAGCTTCTGCCTTTCGTGACTTCACGGGGTCGCGTGACTTCAGTTACGCCGAATGCGCATGCGTATGTAAATCGAATCCGCTCGGCCGTACCGAAGTTACCGACAGGGGCGGAATCCTTGTGCTCCAGCGGCTGGTTGTTGATACGTTGCCTAGCAACCGATTCCTAGGAGCGAGTTGGTGTTAGAAACAGGCATATATTTTCCCCCCTTCCCCTCCTCCTCTTCCTCGAAGCCGCACAGGAGCCTTCCCCGGGGCTAAACCAGGGGGTGAAAGGAGCAAATGCAAAGGGACGAAAATTAGGGGGGGGGGAAATATTTGGCCCAAGAAGGGGGGAAAAAATCTGTTTTCGTATCCAAATAGTTTCCTTTTAAAATCCCGACCTCCAATCCCAGCAGCAAGCAGCCTCCGGAGAAGATGGTGGCAGAAAAAGAGGGTGTAAGCCCCCCCAAACTGAGACCCCAACAGCTGCAGGAGCCGCTGCGACATGCAAGAAGAACCAAGAAGCAGGTCAGCGATGGATTCACCATCAAAGCAATGATGAAAAACACCGTGGTATGTTGCGATGCCCTTACAATAATAGAAGGCTTTCTGATCCTTTGGGTTTGTCGTTTAAAGCCCAAGGGAGGAAAGGCTGGCCGGCCGTTTGCAATAGGGGCGGGGGTGGGCGGAGAGAGGATTTGCCTGCAAAGATCCCCGAAATGCTCCCTAAGCAAACTTCACCCACCAACCATTACAGATTACAGATTACCAAAATTGGAAGGGACCTTGTGGGTCATCTAGTCTAACCCTCTACCCAAGCAGGAGACCCTACACCTTTTCTAACAGATGACAGTCCAATCTCTTCTTGAAAGCTTCCAGCGATGAAGCTCCCACAATTTCTGAAGGCAATTGGTTGATTGCGCGCTGTCAGAAAATTTATCCTTATTTCAGGTTGAATTTCTCCTTGATTAGTTTCCATCCCTTGTTCCTTGTCTGGCCTTCAGGTGCTTTGGAAAATAGCTTGACTCCCTCCTCTCTGTGGCAGCCCCTCAAATATTGGAACACTGCTACCATGTCATCAAAGTCGCACATGAAACAATTTCTTTTTTGTTTTCCCATCCAAATATGTTAACAATCCAGCCCACTGCTTCCCATGGTTAACGAGTCTGACTTGCGATCCAGTAGATTCCATACACAAACTATGCCAGGAGCCACCCAGATTATAAGAAGTTGTTCTTGATTGAAAGATATTGCACTCTCTGGCTTTTGATCTGAAATGTTTATTCTGTGTTTAGCTGCTAGCTTAATGACCTGCTTATTTTTAACCCAATTCTTTTGCAATTTTTTGCGCTTCTAATTATGATTTTTGCCTGTACTACTTTTATCTCTTTTTTCTTCTTCAATATTTCATCTGTTCCACAGAGCCCAAATCTCCTGATGTTCTACTTTTCATAAAACATTCAAAATACTCTCAAGGTTATCATAAAGTAAGCATTAAATAAAACTTTACAGCTTGACCTGTATCCCCACTACTTTCTATTGGAACTCGTATATGGAAATATAAACCGCACTTTTGGAAAAGGGCCAAATCATTCCATTTTTACTTTTTTTTAAAATTCTAGGAGTTTTCTTTCATGTTTGAGAGAGATGATTAAAGCATTGTCATATATAAAATATGGGGAAGTGCTGTGTGATTCTGTGCATAATTATTCCAAAATAAGTCAGTTATAAATGAGCCCTACACTAAACAAATACTGTGATTTTTATTCAGGAGTCAAGAAGTCATCATAGTATGTAATGAACGTTATTTTGAATTAACTGTTTGTAATTTTATCTGCTATTAAAAACCATTCGTCACAGAACTTTCTTCTAGATAGAAGTTATATAACATTGCAGCAGTGGTAGGTTGCTACCAGTTTGCCCCAGATCGGGTGAACCAGTAGCAGCAGCGATGGGTGGCTCCACCCACCTGCCCGGACACTTCTGCGCATGCGCAGAAGTGCCATGAATGTGCATGCGTGCACGAGCGAACCGGTAGCGATGGGATTTGGAACCTGCCCCTGCATTGCAATGTTACTTATAATTACTACCCAAAGAAAACACTTTATTCATTTCAGATTTTTTTGTTGCTTGTTTTGCTTTTGCAAAACAATAAACCATCCACATGTTAGCCAACTGCATTTTGCACAAGCTATGGCTAACATAGCGTTGAAGTTGGGCAAACACAGTTGAGGTGCAGTGTGTAAACATCTTCACCCACACCCACCCTCAATATGAGCATTCTTCTAAAATAGGGTTGTTGTTTTTTAAATAGAGATCTACATGTACTAGTATTGCCAAGCAATGGGAAAATCCAAGTGTATCTTAGATCTTACGGGTTCAAAATAGGAGCTTTTAGCATAGCACTGGTTTTCATGCAAACTGGGCATTTTTAGCACCATAGCTTACCTTAGTATGGCCCATAGGTTTGAATAAAAGTTAGAGGCTTTGAGAACATTAAGGAATTGAATCAAGGCTGCTAGTTTACAATCCATGAACAAATTACAAACTTTTAGCCATCTGTTGAGGAAGCTTATGAATGAAGATTATTGGGAAATATGATATCTGAAGATACATACAGTAATTTCAGGTGACCAAACATGATATAATAACTAAAAAGATGCCTTGTGTTAAGATTGACTCTTGAGGGACATAACCATGTAATTTTCCTGGCAACAAAGACTTCTGTTCTTCAGAGTTGTTTCTTTTTCACTTCTTAGTCTAACATTCAGTCCTGGTATGACTTGATAGCATCCCATCGAGTACAAACCAAAATTATTACTGCTTAGCTTTGAACTTAGACCAGATCATCATAAGTGCAGCTGCCTGCTTTATTCCTGACAGCATAATGATTTGAAATCTAGCGAAATAATAACAAGAGCAGAACTGCAAGCATTTCAAAGTTTAAGAAAAGGAATAGAAGAGAGTTTGGAGAGATTGGAAGAAAAAAAAATTGAAAGATTGTTCCAAATACTGGGATTCTCAGATTTTCACCAGGGACATTACTTCTATCTTTGCAATAACTTTGAAGTAGCAATACGTTATAGATAATGAAGTCCCTTATTACATATACATTCTCCACTTGTTGTGATACATTGACAATAAAATCATAATGGTTCAGTTATAAATTATGACTTAAATGGATAATATTACAATCAAAGTTAGTGTATAAACTCAATCTACAACAATATTTTTATATTAGAAATAGTCTATCATGGCAAAAATTACCTTATTCCTTCCAACAGAATGATAGAGCTTATAAATGTGGCATTTTTAGAAAGGGCCAGCCAATAAGATACCTTTGGTATGAAAGTTGTATTATTTTCACCTGATAATTGATTTTTAGGTGAAATATATCTGAGAATCAAGTATTATAAAGATACAGATACTGAAAGCATTTGTATCCCAGGATTCTTGCATAAGTCTTGCTGCCTATTTTCAGTTTGAAGTTAAATAAGGTGCAAATGCTTAGCGTTTACTCTTTTTAATTAAGATATTTGTATGTAGTAATGATCATTTATGCATCTAAAACTGAATGACAAAGTTAGTTTCACATCTATAATTATTATAGTTTTTAGAATCTCAGTTGCCAGAAAAGAACCATGAATGCGGCGGGATAATATTTTATGATTAGAGTTTTGATACTAAAGTTTTATTTGTCCATAAACATACACGGATAAAACACAGAGGGGGAAATGTACTTTATCTGACAAAGGTGATAAGTTGTTCAACTACTGCTAGCAGTAGTTTTCCATTGTAGAAAAGCACTCCCTAGTGTTTTGAGTTACTGTAGTTAGAAATAACACATGGAACTATTGGGAAATCAACTAGTCTAGAAAAAAAGATAGTTTGGGTAATATAATATTACCCTATAAAAGTTGTCACATTGCAGGTCTGAGGCTATTGAATTCATTGCAAATTATTTCACTATTTCTGCCTTCTGATTATTATTCCCAATTTGGAAAGAACTAGCTCTGATAAAGAAACATTCAGAGAATGCCAAGTTTTATTTCTACAAAAGCTTTTGAATTATGTTTCAAAAAGCTGCTTTAGATACATCTGAGCAATGAAGCCAGAAAGGAAACAATTACTTTGTTTTCCAATTTCTAAGATTATAAATAAACCCTATACTATTATTTCTATTATTATTCTACTCTATTATTATTTCCTCAGCTACCTAAGAGGTTATCTATACTAGTGCTGTTTTTTGTTTGGTTGGGGAAAGGGAAAATAGAAGAGTCTTTAAAATTATTTTAAGCAAGGCTGCAGTACAAAGACAATAAATTGCATTCTTAACTGTGAGCAGCGTATCTGTAGTATAATGGGAGCTAAAGCTTTAAGAAGCTGGTTTCTGTGGCTATAGATTCCTTTGTATTTGACATTTCTGGCTTAGCATTTTAGGAAAATAGTATAAAACAAAACACATGATTTTGTTACAGATAAGATATTTAGGATAGTTATTAAATGGGAATTTGAATTTTAAAGAAAATACTATTTCACCCTTACAAGTTTTTAAATATGAAAGCTTCTAACTGAACCAGCTGTTTATTTAGGAACAGCTTGATCTTTCTGAAAAGCAAATATAAATCTACTGTTTTAGGATTTTGTCTGTAGACAATGTGCAGTTTACAGAATCAGCATATTGCCCCCAACAATCTGGGTCCTCATTTTACCGACTTCAGCAGGATGGAAGGCTGAGTCAACCTTGAGTCGGTGAGAATCGAACTGTTGAACTGCTGGCAGCCAGCAGTCAGCAGAAGTAGCTTGCAATTATGGTTGTACATCAAAGACTACTTCCACTGTAGTGTTCCTAGCTATTCTTGCATTAGTTATAAACATGATACTCAAAATACTAGTTTGATTTATGCATTATTTATAAGTGTATGTTGATTAATATCAATTTATTAGCTTAGATCATTTCTTTTAAAGGATGTAAGCACAAAGTAAAATGAAATCATATTTTATTTATTAATAATATAATAATAATAACAACAGAGTTGGAAGGGACCTTGGAGGCTTTCTAGTCCAACCTCCTGCCCAGGCAGGAAACCCTACATCATCTCAGACAGATGGTTATCCAACATTTTCTTAAAAATTTCCACTGTTGGAGCATTCACAACTTCTGCAGGCAAGTCGTTCCACTTATTAATTGTTCTAACTGTCAGGAAATTTCTCCTTAGTTCTAAGTTGCTTCTTTCCTTGATCAGTTTCCACCCATTGCTTCTTGTTCTACCCTCAGGTGCTTTGGAGAACAGCCCAACTCCCACTTCTCTGTGGCAGCCCCTGAGATATTGGAACACTGCTATCATGTCTCCCCTAGTCCTTCTTTTCATTAAACTAGACATACCCAGTTCCTGCAATCGTTCTTAATATGTTTTAGCCTCCAGTCCCCTAATCATCTTTGTTGCTCTTCTCTGCACTCTTATTTATTTATAATTTACTCTGCACTATTATTTATTTATATCCCGCTTACATTATTTTTACATATAACTCAAGATGGTGGACATATCCAACACACCTTTCTCCACCTATTTTCCCCCACAGAAACAACCCTGTGACATAGGTTATGCTACGGGAGAATGACTGGTCCAAATTCACCCAACTGGTTTTCATGGCCAAGGCCAGACATGAAATCATGGTCTCTTGTTTTCTATGCCAATTCCTTAATCGCTAGATTATATGCAAGTGTTTAGAAGAACAGATTGAACTGTTACAAATAAACTAGATAACACTAAAATACTACATAAAACACAGATATAATCCAATCAGAGATGTGTAACTAAGTTCCCTAAAGAGAAGGCAAGAAAATCAGCTAGTCCAGAAGAAGATGATTTTAACATCTGTTTTCCACTTCCTTATGTAGAACAATTGTTATTTACAGCCTATATGGTGGAGTACATTAGATAACTTAAGATTTGAGAGCAACATATTAACAAATTATTATCTGTTCACAACAATGTGAAGTCATAGCTGCCAGTTGTTTAGCTGGAGCTGATCTTCATACCCATTAAGTTCTCCCCAAGAACTTAAGATGTTATAATGTATTGGTGTAGATCTGAGCACTGTGGCCTTTTACAAATGATAGATGGAAATTTCGTCAATGCACAGATTTTCTAAGTGCCATCTAGGATTTTTTTGATATAGCACCCAATGTGCCAGGGCCGGTTTAGCTCTGCCTGGTAAGGCCTGTTATTAAGAACACAAAGCCTGCAATTACTGCAGGTTCGAGCCCGGCCCAAGGTTGACTCAGCCTTCCATCCTTTATAAGGTAGGTAAAATGAGGACCCAGATTGTTGGGGGGGCAATAAGTTGACTTTGTAAATATATACAAATAGAATGAGACTATTGCCCTATACATTGTAAGCCGCCCTGAGTCTTCGGAGAAGGGCGGGGTATAAATGTAAACAAAAAAAAAAAAAAAAAATAACCACTGGGACCGCTTCAATCAATTTATGGCATAGTCTTTCAACTTCAATTTTCAGATCTTGGTACTTTGTGATCTTCTCCAATTCCTTGTCTTCTACTGGCACCTGGTATTGCCATATCAATTATCCATACTTTTTTTTTTCAACCACAGTTATATCTGAGGTGTTATGAGCCAAGACATAACCAGTCTGTATTAGAAATCCCACTATATTTTAACCTGCTCATTTTCGACTACTATTCAACTCCCATCAGTTTTTTCAGTACTAATACAGATGTTCCAGTGAATCATTTTGACCACTGTGTTATATTGTTGTTTATAATCAATTTGTGCAATCTTCTTACACAAGCTTAGTAATGATCTACTGGTTCTTCTGCTTCATTGCACAATCCGCACTTTTAATTATTTGATGCCTTTTCAAGTCTGGCTTTTATTACATTAGTCCATCTATCTTGCTTTTGAATAGCCAAAATCAAGCCTTTGGTTTCTTTTTCTAATGTCCAGTGGTAAGCCTTCACCAAATTTTATCTTTATCCATTCTCTCTTCAATCTTTGGTAGAAACTGACTATGTAAATCTTGCTAGCATACTGTTCGTGTTTTTATTACATTATTTCGATATTTATTTTTTGTTTCCAGTACATTTAGTCTCTTTCATTTTTTAACTTGCATCAACACTTGTCCTTACCTGTCTTTTATATAATTATCCTATGCATGCTTTTGTCTGATCTGAAGTAAACCTATGCCTCTGTTTCTATGGGGCAGGCATAATCAATCAATATCACTATGGGGATGAAATGCCTGGGGAATTCAGACATCAGTTTTCTTCTTTATTGATCAAAACTGTTCAGTTTGTAACCAGGTAATCCCAGCAGTGTATCATAGGTATGGTCCTGGTATTGATGGCTTTGATGGTAAACTTGTGAAAGGGGCTATCACAAAGAAGAAGGGGTCAACTTATTCTCCAAAGCAACTGAAAGTAGGAAAAGAATGGATTAGTTTTCACCTAGACCTAAGGATAAATTTCCTGATAATTAGAACAACTTGCCTCCAGAAGTTATGAGTGCTTCAACACTGAAGGTTTTTAAGAAGAGATTGGACAAATATTTGTCTGAATTGGTATAGGGTTTCCTGCTTGAGCAGGAGGTTGGTCTATAAGACCTCCTTTCTCTTCCAAATCTGTTATTCTGCTAAGTCAATCCATATATTCTTAATATATCTGCTATTCTTAGAATAGGCTACATGGTAAATGTGGTCTTTGCAGTTTGTTTGACTGTTAGCCAGATGTTAAAAGAATTTCAGTTAGCAAGCATTATGATGTTTGGTATTATATAGCCAGATGCTGAAAGAATTTCAGTTAGCAAGTATTATGATGTTTGGTATTATATTGTAGTACTCATCTAGCAAAACAGCATTTTCTTCTCAGTACCTGCTCTAGGGAGAATAACTATTGTTTCAGTTGTACAACTATAAAGATTTTTCAAAATTGGCAGTGAAGTAATATAGTGCTGAAATTGGTATTTTTGCTTTTCTGGTGAGTTTACAAAATTGAAATAATTAGATGTTAGAAGATAAAGGCGCGAAAGCTCAAAATCATACGGCATTTTGTAGTAAGATTTTTTTTTTAACTAATACAAGGTGTCACTGATTACAGTAATGCTATTAGCAAGTGACCCTTATGATATTCTTTTTCATAGCTTTGTACTGAAATTTTAGGATTTACAAAAATAGATTAAGTTTTAAAGTATGGAAGTTACTGGATCTGCTAAGATCCAGTTACAGGATCTAGCTAAGTTATGAATCTTAACTAAGCAAAGATCTTATTCTGACTCTTGACTTTTGTACCAGGAGAAATACTGAAGATCTTTTTAAGGTTCTGCATGAAGGTTTGAGCAGCCATTTTTATTTTACAACACCTTGGCATTCCATGTTTAGACAGTAACCAAGAGTACGGTAAATAATTTTACAGGATTATAATTTAGTATCAAAAGGTTGGGTAGAACGTGCCCAAAGTTGTATGTTAAGTGATATATTCTAAACAGCAAATATTTGGCCTATAGCTAATATCTTGTATCTTTCAAAAATAATAGCAAATTTATTTATTCATTCATTCAGTTTCTATTCCAGCTTTCCAGTTGATGTTAAATAGGTATGCTTTTCATACTGTATGGGATTTTATAAGGATTTCACAAATACATTATTTATTTATATCCTCACAGGAAAATAACCCAACATATTCTTTTATGTTTGTTCAAGTCATTGAAATTTTATGGAGTATTATAATAGTTCATAAACTGGCACCTTAAATTACAAAAACTAATGAGAGAGTTCCTCCTTCTTAAAGTTTATAACATTTTTTTTGCTTTTTTTCGTAAGTAATAATAAAACCTTAATAACAAATTAAACTATAATTTAACAACAGCTATAGCGATTATGTATTAATCATAATGTCCCTGGAGCCTCATGGCAGAAGTCAAGCGCTTCCAATTTTCTCAGCTATTACCTCACAATAAATGTTGTCCTTAGGCTATCTTTCTGGTATTAAATTCTTGTACAGAGAAACAGGTTCCTACTTTGGAGCTGGGCAAATTTATATTATGCAGGGTTTTTATTTTCCCTTATGATGATTTTTCACAGTTGTTTCAAAATGCTGTATTTCCTGTCTCTCTCACACATGGGCCCTTTTTTTCCCCCAAGTCAGTTCAATGTGTGCTGATTCCAGAAAGGTCACTATATTGTCACTGATTTCTGCCTAATATTTTAGATATCTCAATGCGGCCAGGGAAACTTGGGGTCATTGATCAGTTGTCTGCTGCTCTTTTGACAAACCTCTGGGGTAGGCAGAAGGGAACAGGGAAAACAGGTATCGCAAAAGGATAATCTGTCACTTTTAATATCTTTGAGTATTATACAACTCCCAACCATTTTTCCCAAGAGAATGTATCTCTGCCCAAAAATGAGAAACAAATCTGTGCCTCCCTAACACCCCTTCTAAGGATACTATATTGTCCTTACATTATAAGGATAGTTAATTCAAAAGACTTTGTCCTAGAATATAAGTAACAGTAACACAGTTGGAAGGGACCTTGGAGATCTATTTATTTAATATCAACTTATTTTCAGTGTGGATTTCTGTTTTAAAAAAAGACAGAGCGGTCGTCATCTTCCTTACAATGAAATATTATTGGAAAGATGTCATATTACCTTGTGCTTTACTCTTGTCTGTTGTTGGGCGGGTACAAAAATAAACCTTTCAACAGAAAACATACAATTGGAGAATCATATTGGATTATAATTTGCATAAATATTTTCTTACAATTGGGTAATATAAATAATTTACACTGCATACTGATTATTTATCCTGTTTTGTTGCTCTAAGGATAGCATATTAAAGAATTATTGTAATGCCAGTTTGCCACACATTTGAAAAAGATGTGTATGAAAAAAGAAGCACAAATTTTTATAGTAGCAACATCACCTTAAGTTTTGATAATTGTAAAAAGATTTGATTGATCATGTGCCATCAAGTCATTGCCAACGCTTAGCGATCACATAACTAGACTTTCTCTAGTACAATTTTTTGATTGTTTGGTCCTTCAAGAAATAGGTCTGATCAAAACAAAGAAGAATTACTTCCTACGATATAGACTCCATATTGTTAATATACTCCAAGACAGCATTTGCCTTTTTACCAATTACATCATATGGCTGGCTCTTAGTCAAGCTAAGGTCGCAAAAACATGTAACTGTTTCACATTATTGCCAATCCATATTCCACCCTCCACCACCACCCATAGTTCTATCTTACATTTTTCCTCCGTGTATGAAGAGCTTTACATTTCTACCTGTTATATTGCATCCTATTTATTTAAACTATTGCTTAAGGCTTGCAGACATTTCATTACCCAAACTAGGTAGCTACTAGGACTAATGATATTACCTAGTTTGGGTAATAAAATGTCTACAAGAAAACAAGCAAGCTCAGAGAGCATTAAGGAGTTCTCATAAATGATTTTATCCATATGTACAACAATGACCGGCTTCGATGGGCTGCTTACCGTACTTTTTGATATGCGAAGATTTTCAACTGCGGACCTTCTTGCCCTGCGAGATTCCCCTCTCTCGCAGGTTTGGCCCTCCACACTACCGAGGGCCCACCTTGAGGACGGGTTTTGGAACCCCGAGAGCTGGCATGCTAAATCCAGGAGACTTAGGGGATTTTTAACTAATTGTTTTAATAGATTTTTTAAGGGGAGTTTTAATGGGGATTTTAAGGGTGAGGGATTCTTAAGGGGTGGGAGGGGTAGGGCGGGTGTTGGGGGAAACCCGCCGGGTGGGAGTTTTAATGGAAATTTTAAGGGGAGGAAACCACGGGTTTGGGTTGGGGTGGGTGGGAGGGTTAGGGTGGGTGATGGGGGTAGCCCGTCGGGAGGGAAACCAGTTCCAGCGCATGCTCGTGGCGACTATCAAATCGGTTCGGAGGTTATGGGGGGGGGAGTGTGTTCCTTTGTGTGAGGGTGAGTCCATCTGCACGGTAAGTGGGAGGGGCAGATATGGCGGAAGGGGGGGATCGCATCGGTTTAGGGGGTCACGCGTTCGATGTATACAGGCGATTGCGTGCCCCGATCCCCCTGACTTCTCCCGGTCCCCGGGTGGTCAAGACCCTCAGGGGCTGGGGCTTCGCCTGATGTTATGCAACGCACGGTCCGTGGCCAATAAGGCCCCCCTAATACATGATCTGATTCAGGGGGGTGCCGCGGATATTATAGGCGCACGGAGACCTGGCTGGGCACTGAAGGCGTGCCCTGGTTGAGATGTCCCCACCGGGTTCCCGTGCATTCCATCAGCCGAGGGCCCAGGGTAGGGGTGGGGGGGTGGCGGTTGTTATTAAAGAGAGTCTAGAGCCGAGGGAGACCACTGTACCTCAGATTGCCGGGTGTGAATCCCTCTTTGTGAGGTGGGGTCATAGATGTCAGATGGGCTTGCTGGTCGCACCTGGCTCCTTGCTGCGTGACAGCGCCCTGCCCGAGCTCCTGGAGGTGCTTGCCGGGTGGCAGTGGAGACCCCAGACTTTTAGTCATGGGGACTTTAACTTGCCATCTGCTGGCTCGCCATCGACAGTAGCCCGGGAGTTCATGGCCTCCATGACGGCCCTGGACCTGACTCAAGTAGTGGATGGCCCTACTCACATTGGGGGAGGCACACTGGACCTGATTTTTATCTCTGGTCAGTGGTTGAAGGATCTGGACTTGGGAGATATAGTCACAGAGCCTTTGTCATGGTCAGATCACTCTCCTTCGCCTGGACTTTCTGACCGCTACCCAACACCGCAGGGAGACGGAACCATTACGCTGGTACCGCCCCAGGCGCCTGATGGACCCAGAGAGGTTCGGACGGAGCTTGGGCCATTCCTGAGGGTCTGGCTCACGGCACGGCAGAGGAACTGGCCGCAGCCTGGGAACGGGCTGCGGCTGGGGCTTTAGACCGTGTCGTGCCTCTGCGGCCTCTGACCCGGCGCAGATCCCAACCGCCCTTGGTTCTCCGAGGAGCTGAGGGGATGAAACGCCGGAGAAGACGCCTAGAGAGTTCTTGGAGGTCCAGCCGCTCAGAGGTTGATCGGACACTAGTTAGATCCTATACTAGGACCTACCTAGTGGCACTGAGGGAAGCGAGGCGTTGCTACGCCTCCTCATTGCGCCGGCAGATAACCGCCCAGCTGCCCTGTTTGGTAGCCCGCTCCTCCTTCACCAGGGGAGCGGGATGACCCGCTGCAGGGACGTGCTGAGGAGTTTAACGGTTATCTATCGATAAAATCGTTCAGCTCGGGACGGTTTGGACCAAAATTGTGGCGATTCGGACGGGCGCCTGAGGGCGGTCTTGGTGATATTGTTTGGGATGAGTTTGACCCTGTGGCTCCGAGGACATGGACAGGTTGCTGGGTAGATTGAATGCCACCACGTGTTTACTGGACCTGCCCTCCTGGCTGGTGCTGGCCACTCAGGAGGTGACACGAGGCTGGCTCCAGGAGATTACGAGCTTCTTTGGTGGAGGAGTCTTTCCGGCCGCCTTGAAAGAGGCGGTGGTGAGGCCCTCCTCAAGAAGCCTTCCTGACCCGCTGTTTTAGGTAATTATCGTCCGGTCTCCAACCCGCCGGCGAAGGTTGTAGAGAGTATGGTGGCATATCAGTTTCCCCTGCACCTGGAGGAAACTGTCTATCTAGACCTGCTCCAGTCCGCTTCCGCCCGGTTACAGCACTGAGACGGCTTTGGTCGCGTTGGTGGATGATCTCTGGAGGGCCAGGGATAGGGGTTGTTCCTCTGCCCTGGTCCTATTAGACCTCTCAGCGGCTTTCGATACCATCGACCATGGTATCCTGCTGCGCCGGCTGGAGGGATTGGGAGTGAGAGGCACCGTTTATCGGTGGTTCTCCTCCTATCTCTCCGACCGGACGCAGACGGTGTTGGCGGGGGGGCAGAGGTCGGCTCCGCGGCGCCTCACTTGTGGGGTGCCGCAGGGGTCGACTCTCTCGCCCCTTCTGTTCAACATCTATATGAAGCCGCTGGGTGAGATCATCAGTGGCTTCGGTGTGAGGTACCAGCTGTACGCTGATGACACCCAGCTGTACTTTTCCACACCGGGCCACCCCAATGAAGCTATCAAGTGCTGTCCCGGTGTCTGGAAGCCGACGGGTCTGGATGGGGAGAAACAGGCTCAAGCTCAATCCTCCAAGACGGAGTGGTTGTGGATGCCGGCATCCCGCACAGTCAGCTGAGTCCACGGCTGACTGTTGGGAGCGAGTCATTGGCCCCGATGGAGAGGGTGCGCAACTTGGGCGTTCTCCTGGATGAACGGCTGTCTTTTGAAGACCACCTGACGGCCGCTCCAGGAGAGCTTTCCACCAGGTTCGCCTGGTGCGCCAGCTGCGCCTTTCTAGACCGGGATGCCTTATGCACAGTCACTCACGCCCTTGTGACGCCTCGCCTGGATTACTGCAATGCTCTCACATGGGGCTCCCTTGAGGGGCATCCGGAGGCTTCAGTTAGTCCAGAATGCAGCTGCGCTGGTGATAGAGGGAGCCCTCGTGGCTCCCACGTGACACCTATCCTGCGCAGGCTGCACTGGCTACCTGTGGCCTTCCGGTGCGCTTCAAGGTGTTGGTGAACGTCTTCAAAGCGCTCCATGGCATAGGGCCGGGCTATCTACGGGACCGCCTGCTGCTACCGAATACCTCTCACCGACCCGTGCGCTCTCACAGAGAGGGACTCCTCAGGGTGCCGTCGGCGCGACAGTGTCGTCTGGCGACGCCCAGGGGAAGGGCCTTCTCTGTGGGGGCTCCCGCCCTCTGGAACGAACTCCCCCCAGGACTCCGTCAACTTCCGGACCTCCGAACCTTTCGTCGCGAGCTTAAAACTCATCTATTCATCTGCGCTGGACTGGGTTAGTTTTTAAACTTATGGGTTTTTAATGGGTTTTATTCTAAATTTTAATCATGGCCAATTTAATAAGTTTTTTAATTATATTTTAATCGTATTTATATTGTATTATTTTGTATTTTTTATCAGGCTGTGAACCGCCCTGAGTCCTTCGGGAGAAGGGCGGTATAAAAATTTAAATAAATAATAATAAAATAAACAATGCTTCTATAGACAAAAAGGGAAATCTATCTGATCTACAGGTAGTCCTTGACTTATAAGTATAATGAAGCCCAGGAATTTAAATTCCTTGCCCAGAATCATTCTTGTGACTGGGCCTGATTTTATGACTTTATGACTTTTTTTGCAGTTGTTCTTAACGTCAGTAATTAATTGAATGTGGCAGTTGTTAAGCAAATTAATGTAACTGGCAAAACCTATTATAAATGGCAGTCATATGACAAAGGAACATTGCAACTGACTGTAAACTGAGCCTGTTGCCAAATGCCCAAAATGTGGTCATGTGAATGCAGGGCTACAGGTTGTGTGTGCAACCATTGGAATTCTGGAATTGGATCAGGGGTGAAATGCTCCCGGTTTGGACCGGATCACCTGATCTGGTAGCAATGGCGGAGAACCAGTAGCAAAAATCCATGGCCCCGCCCCTGCCCCTGCTGAGCCGCACCATCATCAGAGGGGTTTTTTTTTACTTTTAAAAGCATTTTTTCTTCAGCCGACAAAATGGCTTTAAAAGTTTTTTTAAAAAAGCCTTTGATGATCCCGTGGCTCAGCTGGGATCATCAGAACCCTTTAAACCAGGGATCCCCAACCTTTTGGACCTTTTGGACCTCAGGGGCCACTAAATTCATAATTTTAAATCCCACGGACCACTAATACGATCTGCTTAATGACCAGCTGTGTGGATGTGGCTAGGGGGTCATGTGATTGGGTGGGCATGGCCAACTTGATGTCACTCACATCGAGGGACACCTCACCAGCCTCTACTCGTCCATCCCCTCCGAGCCATTCCTTGCCTCCCCGCCCAGGCTCCTTAGGGCCCCAACAGAAAGCAATTGTTGGAGCTAAGCAGCCACCACAAGAGTTTATTTATTTATTTATTTATAATTACAGTTCTATACCGCACCATCTCCCGAAGGACTCAGGGCGGTGTACAGCCAATATTAAAATACACATAACACTATGATATAAATATTTAAAAACAATTTAAAAACAAATATTTAGTGGCCGAATCACTAAAATGGTCGAAGACCGATTAAAAACCCATTAAAATTTCGCTAAAATACATTCTTAGGCTAGTCCCGCTCAGTGAAATAATAAAGTCTTTAGTTCACGTTTGAAGGCCCGGAGGTTGGGGAGTTGGCGTAACCCCGGAGGTAACTCGTTCCATAGGGCTGGTGCCGCCACAGAGAAGGCCCTCCCCCTGGGGGCCGCCAACCTACATTGCTTGGTCGACGGCACCTGAGGAGGCCCGCTCTGTGGGAGCACACAGGTCGTTGGGAGGCAATCGGTGGCAGAAAGCGGTCTCGCAGATACCCCAATCCTAAGCCATGGAGCGCTTTAAAGGTGGTAACCAGCACCTTGAATTGCACCCAGAAAGCTACCGGCAGCCAGTGCAGGCCGTGCAGGATGGGTGTTATATGGGAGCAACGTGGTGCCCCCTCTATTACCCGCACGGCCGCATTCTGGACTAGCTGAAGCCTCCTGGTGCTCTTCAAGGGGAGCCCCATGTAGAGAGCATTGCAATAGTCCAGGCGGGAAGTGACGAGGGCATGAGTGACCGTGCGTAAGGAGTCCCGATCAAGGAAGGGGCGCAACTGGCGAATCAGGTGAACCTGATAAAATGCTCCCCTGGCGACGGCCGTCAAGTGTTCTTCTAAAGACAGCTGATCATCCAGGAGAACGCCTAAGTTGGCAAAAGAGCTCAGTTCAAATTGGATGTTGTGCCTCGTCCGCTTTCCCCGCAGCCAGGCCCATCTTATCTGCTTCCGAACGCTGAGGAATGTCCTAGCATGCCTCCCGGCCCCAGCCCTGGCTCCATGCCCAGACAGGCCGAAGAAGAAGAAGTGCCTCCCGGCCCCAGCCCTGGCTCCATGCCCAGGCAAACGGAGCAACTAGACCCCACCCCCACAGCACGTGAGCCTGAGGAAGGTCAATTACCAACAGCTGCAGACTGGAGTGACCCTCGCTTCAGGAGAATTGATAGGCAGCTGCGACAGAAGGAAGGGAGGGGCAGGCCTGGATAAGTGCTGAGTCATGGAGCCACACCCCATGGCCTATATAAAGGATCTGCTTTCTGGCATTCTCTGAGTCAGGCAAAGTCTACCTTATCTTGCTGAAGTCACTTTCTGGTCTCCTGCCTGCCTTGAGAACTTTGCTAGGACTTTGGCAGAGCTGCAGAGGCACGCCTGATTTGGATTTCCCTGACCCGGCCGTCAGCAGAGGAGTGGGACATGACATTGGATCTGACCGAGAAGGAGGCTCAGAAGAAGCACATCACTGAGGACTATGAGCATAGGCTTTCCAAGCAGAGGGAAGACCTGTGGGAGTGCAAGGCCAGGTCACAGCACCTGGAAGCTTAGCGGGCTGAGATGGTCAGTCAGTTCCAGGCCATGATTCAGTCCCACTGGAAAAAGGCCCTCCAGCTCTTCGCCACCAGCAGCACTTCCCTCCAGCCCAAAGCCTCGCATCAGGAGGCTGAAGCAGACTCCAAGTCACAATTTCTGCCCCCCTCAGAACCGCACAAAATTTCTGCCCCCCTCGGACCCACACAAAAAGACCCCGAAGGGGGAGACTCTCTGTTCATTGCATGTATCCAGCCCAGAATTCTGTTGTATGTGTGTAAAGTGTGAAAGTTGATTTTTGAGCTTTTTGTGGCTGTGTGAGGTTCCTGCTTGTTGCAGGGGCCATTTTGGGTGAAGAGCAGCTGCTTTTACATTTTGTGTGAATCAGTTGTGTTGTGTTGTGTTGTGTTGTGTTGTGTGTATGTAAAGTGTGAAAGTTGGTTTTTGGTACCTCTTATTGTTTTGTATACTTTGTTTATTATTTTTATTATTTATTGTTATTGGCCATGCCCACCCAGTCATCTGACCACCAAGCCACGCCCACCAATTAAGCCACACCCACAGAACCTGTAGGGAAAATTTGTAGATTTCACCCCTGAATTGGATCATAAATAGCCTTTTGGGGGGGGGAGAAGAACTGTCGTAACAGTCCCTAAGTAAACTGATTGTTAAACAAGGACTAGCTGTAATCTTTCCTCTGCATTAAAGTTAACTAAACTAAAAAAAGAAACATCTTCCTTTTTTGTAAATGAAAGAATTTATTAACATAAGGCATTGATACTTACATCATCAGATACACATTTGCCAATGGAAGTCGACACAGGCTAAACATCTTTTAGAAAGAAGCACCATATATTAATTCATGATATTCGTTCACATTTTAAATGCTCTTGATTAATGAAAATCCATGCGAAAGCATAGCTTAAACTGGTGAAAAGAAGATAAAATGATTATAGCTTGCAACAAATGTTGTTATGACTTCGGGATGTTTCCTTGGGGATCAAGCAGTCGTCTGCACTTTGCTTAATATTGAGCTTCTCACCTTGAACAGTAGACATGAAAGAGAGAGCTGAAAGTCTACCACCCGGTCAACGTGTCGTTGAGCCAATACATCTCTGATATAAAACCCAATTAACTGTTGAAGAAGCACATCCATTATCCTTCTGATTTTAAAATAGAGCACACATCAGCAAAATGACTAAAAGAAAGTACTTAAGAATTATGAAAGTCCTTGACTTTCATATCCAAAAGTCACAACCTTTTTTTCTTGCACTTTACTGATTAATATTACGCTTACTTATAATGTTCCTTCTCTGTGTTCTCTTTTCTTCCTCTTTGAGTAAGCTAAACGGAGCATTGTTTGTTTGATCTCTGTTAATGTTCTTTCCATATGTAGTTAGTTAATGGGCTTTAAAAAAGGCTAACGGTCCAAAATGCTTCAATACTAGAAACATGGCTATCAGTTTGATGTGTGTTATGTAAGTGTAGGTAACTAAGATTTTTGTACAATTGGCACCAAAATATATTCTTCTAAATATCATTAGGAATATGAAAACTCCATGTTTTTTATTATTATTATATTTTATTGATTTTTAAACAAAAAAAACATTAATACAAAAATAAATTATGCAAGAATGTGACTATTTACACGACATATCACTACGAAATTCTTATATGCTATACATTTTACTTCATCTAATTCTACTATGCCTGAGTTTGTTTTATTGTTCTGTTTTCAATCCATTTGTACCATTTCTCCCATGATACATAATACTCCAACTCTGTCATTCCTTTCAATTTCAATGTCAGTTTGTCCATTTCAGTGCAAAGATTTTTTTAAATTATTAAGTCGTCAGAGGGTGTCTTTGCGTTCTTCCAACATTGTGCAAATGCCAATCTTGCTGCAGTTGTTATATGGAGAATGATATATCTTGTCTTTTTATCATAAGTCTTTCATTATCGCCAGAAGGAACAATTCCGGTATATATTCCAGTTGAACGATGGTTATTTTCTGCAACCAAATTTTTATTCTTTTGCAATATTTTTCGATTCTGAACACAGCCACCATGAGTGATGGAAGGTACCCTGCTTCTGTCCGCATTTCCAACAATTTGGGATTAAGTTTGGATATATTTTTGCCAATCTTGAGGGAGCCAGATGCCAGCGGTAGAACATTTTGTATTGGTTCTCTTTATATTTTGCCGATCTTGTTATTTTATAATTTCTGTTCCAAATTGTTTCCCAATTCTCTAATTCAATATTGTGCCCTACATTTTCTGCCCAGGCTATAATGACTCCCTTCACTATTTCTTCTGCTATATCAAATTCCAAAAAATACTTATACAATTTAGTTATTAATTTTTCATCTGGGCCAAACAGTAATTTATCTAGGTGTTGTTGAACCAGTTCAATTCCATATTCCATATTCCTCTTTATCCTTTAACTACCGTGATTTTACTTGTAGGTAAGGCCACCAATCAATGTTTATTTCTTGTTCCTCCAGATCTTGACTACTTTTTAAATTTTCTTGGCCATCCAAAATTTGACAATATTTGGCCAAATCCATGACATTTGGATGTATCACCGCCTCCATTGTCGACACCCACCCCAGCATTTTCATACAGTATTTTTTCTTAATTTCTTGCCATATTAGCATTAAGGCCTCTCGTATTTTATGATGAAAAAAATATGAATGGGATTTTTTTTCTTTTTTTCTTTTTCTTTTATTTGCATTTATATCCCGCCCTTCTCCGAAGACTCAGTGCGGCTTACACTATGTCAAGCAATAGTCTTCATCCATTTGTATATTATATATAAAATCAACTTATTGCCCCCAACAATCTGGGTCCTCATTTTACCTACCTCATAAAGGATGGAAGGCTGAATCAACCTTGGGCCTGGTGGGGCTTGAACCTGCAGGGGCCGGTTTAGCTCACGCTGGTAAAAGCCTGTTATTAAGAACACAGTAGCCTGCAATTACTGCAGGTTCGAGCCCGGCCCAAGGTTGACTCAGCCTTCCATCCTTTATAAGGTAGGTAAAATGAGGACCCAGATTGTTGGGGGGGCAATAAGTTGACTTTGTAAAAATATACAAATAGAATGAGACTATTGCCTTATACACTGTAAGCCGCCCTGAGTCTTCGGAGAAGGGCGGGGTATAAATGTAAACAAAAAAAAAAAAAAAAGTAATTGCAAGCAGCTGCTGTTAATAACAGACTGTCTTACCAGTTTGAGCCACAGAGGCCCTTTGTCCCATAGAAAGGCATACCATCCTTTTTGTAGATCATGCCCTTCCAATATGAGTAATTTTTTATTTCTTAGGTTTATCCACTCCTTGACCCAGGTTAAAATTGCTGCTTTGTAATAGAGTCGCCAATCTGGAAGCCCTAGACCAGGGGTGTCCAAACTACGGCCCGCGGGCCAACTGCGGCCCGCGGGTCAGTTTTTATTGGCCCGCAGCAAATTCTCGGTGGACAGTGGGGTGCGGCCCCCGTCCTGGCCCCCAAGGAAGCCGCCGCTCGCCCGGTTGCAGATGCGGAGTGGCTCCGCTGAGGCGATCCCCGCCCACCCGGGGCTGCGGGCCGGCCATTCCGCCACTGGGCTGTAGGGGGCGCCCAGGACGCCCATGGCTCCAGCCCGGCCCACCAGACAGAGGAAGAGGCGGGCGGGCGGCGACGCCCATCGTCCCCACGCGGGGCTGCAGCCCCGGAAGCCAGGCGGGCGAGGCGCTCTGCTTCCCAGCCCCGCGCGGGATCCTCTCCAGGCGCGGCGCTCTGCACGCTCAGGGGCGCTTACTTGTCGCGGATGATGGTCTGCAGCTCCCGGATCTGGTCGTTCATGGGCAGGAGTTTGAGCTGGGCCGCCGATCCCGGCCAGTCGTGACGCGCCGCCGCGGACGGGCCCCTGCCCTCCTCGGCGCCCCCGCCGCCCGCACAGCAGCCGTTCCCGCCAGCGCAGCAGCATCGGCTGCCGTCGGTGCTGCTGCTGCTGCTGTCTGGGCTCAGGCTGTCACCGCTGCCCGGGCTGGGGTCGGCGAAGCGCAGCTGCCGAGGCCCGCCCTCGCCGCTCGCCGGCATCCCGGCCTCTGCCCCCGCCGGGCCCACCACGCGCCGGTCGCGGCAAGGCATCGCCTCCATGCGCCGCCGAAGCAGCCGCTGCGGCGCCCTGCCACACGCTCCGCTTTACCTCAGCCGCGGGCCCGTGTGCTGGCCCGTGACGCAGCCGAGCTCGCCCGCTCCCATTGGCCGCCGCGCCTGCCGCTCCGCACCGCGCCGCCACTCGGCGTTCGGAGGAGGGGCCGGTGCCCGCCCACTCTCGCCCCCTAGTTAGCCCCGTCCCTTTCTGGCCTGGGTGGGAGCCGCGTGGCACACCTGAGTGGCTGCGAGGAAGCGGTGCGGGCCTCGCCTGGGCCTCCCCGGAGTCCCTCCATTGGCTGCTGTGTCTCCCTCAGTGGGAAGAGAGTTCGCGACGGACGGCGGAAAATCCCCAGTAAATACATGCTGGTTGCCAAAAGCTTGACTTTTGATGTAACTGGGGATGCTGCGAAGGTCATAAATGCAAAGACTGGTGGTAAGTCACTTTTTTCAGTGCTGTTGTATTGGTCGCTAAATGAGTGGTTGCAAGCCGAGGATTACTGGTAGCCGCTGTCAGTATTTAGGTCTCTATGTATTTAGGTTTCTATGCCCATAGCCACATCCACTCAGTCACATGAGGAGTTAGCCACGCCCACCAGTCACATGACCACCAAGCCACACCCCAAAATAAGCCACGCCCACAGAACTGGTACAAAAAATTTTAGCCCCCCCTCCCCTCCCCGTGGCCCGGGCCTTTGCTTATTTTTCTGTATTTGGCCCTCACTCAAAAAACTTTGGACACCCCTGCCCTAGACCACCTCTGCTTCTGCTATCTTGAAGGTCTATTAATTTTATTCGTGCTTTTCTGCCTGCCCATACAAATTTTGTTGTCATTTGGTTCAATTCTATAAAAAAATTCTTATCCAATTTTATGGGTATGGTCTGAAAGAGATATAACGATTTTGGCAAGATATTCATTTTGATAGTTGCGATTCAGCCCATTATAGATAATTGTAATGCACCCCATGTTTCTAAATCCAATTTTATTTGCTGTATAAGTTTTACATCTTTATCGAGGAACATCTTGCCGTCAACATATTCCTAAATATTTAACTTCCCTTACATTCTGTAATCCCAATTTTTCCTCTAATTCTCTTTCCTGTTGTCTTGTCATGTTTTTAACTATCATTTTAGTTTTTGTCTTATTAATTTTAAGGCCCGATACTTCTCTATACTTTTCTATCTCCCTTATTAAAATAGGTCCTGTCTCTTTTGGATCCTCAATAAAAAATACCAGGTCATCTGCAAACTCCTTTAATCTTTTCTCTGTAGTCTTCTCTCTTAATTTTGGTCCCCTTGATCTCTGTATTTGCCCTAATTTTTTTCAGTAATGACTCTAGTGTCAGAATAAAAAGTAGCGGTGATAATGGGCATCCTTGACGAACTCCTTTCTTTATCTCAAATGGTTTTGTGATTTCCCCATTGATTATAATATTTGCTTTTGGGTGGAGTAAATTTACTCCACCCAAAACTCCATGTTCTTATACTGTAGTCTTTCAAAGTGCCATGGAATATTCTACTATTCTTCCCAAAGCAAACTGGGGCAGTTTATTGTTTTTGGAAATGAATATTCCAGAACAGTAAATCATTTTCTGTGAGAAATAATGCACAGCAGTTTTGGTTTGGTCTATGGTGAGAACAGTTTGCAATTTATAAGCCATGGTTTATTGCTTGGTATTGACTTCCATCCTTCCGAGGTCAGTAAATGAGGACCCAGATTGTTGGGGGCAATATGCTGACTTTGTAATCCATTTAGAGAGGGCTGTAAAGCACTATGAAGCAGTATATGTGCTATTGTATTGCTATTGCTATTGCTATTCTATTGCATGTAAACTTAACTGTCAAGTTCTTTAGGCTCAAACTAAGCTTCCCCAGCTGGCTATTAAACTCAAAATCTAGAATAGTTGCCTCTACAATTAGGTCTCAGTTAATGACCACTCATTCGTTGATCACTTGAAGTTACGACAGTGCTTATAACTGTCAAGGTTCTGGCCATTAGAGCACCTCCTTGGTCACAGGATCATAATCTGGGTGCTCAACAATTGGCCTGTATTTCCAATCTTCATAGCATCCCACAGTCATGTGATCACGATGTGTGATTTCCCTGCCAGCTTCCAACAAAAGCCAGCCAGAAGTCAGAAGTTGTGGTTCCATAGGATTTTCACTCAACAATCCACGGTTATTTGCTTAACAACAGTAATTGTGAATTGCTGGAACTAACATTGCTAAGTGGTAGAGTCACAAGATACCACATTTCATGATCAGTAGTGGTTTTCAATTTCAGTTGCTACTGGTTTGCTCGCGGGTGTGTGCTGGTGCTCACGCGCAACGCTTCTACGCATGCACAGAACCATCAAGGTGGGTGGGTGGAGCCTCCCGTCGCTACCAGTTCCCCCAATCCAGGGCAAATCGGTAGCAACCCACCACTGTTTATGATTGCATCATTTAGCAATAATAGAGTTGAAAGGGACCTTGAAAGTCTTCTAGTCCAATCCCCTGTTCAAGCAGGAATAGAAATTCCAGTTCTAATTACTATACAAATAACACTGACTGAGTGAACTTAAGGCTAAAAAAAATTATACCTCCTCCTACTTCAAATCTAGCACAATATTTCCCTATTTTTTCCCCACGTAATGAAGTTTTTGCTTTACTTCTTTTTTTCTTCTTCTCATATTTCCTCACTGTTGGCCTAACATGTTCACCTTCTCTCCATTTCTGTTCTATTCTGAGAATGGCTTGACATTAATAGATTCATGTATTGTACAAACTTGTAGTTTGTTTTAACTTTGTTGAATAAAAGCAGTGACCAAATTAATATGTTGTATTAAGCCAACACAAGGTGCTATAGATGCAGTTACGTTGTGGGGAAACAGCTAAGAGTTATCAGCTATCTAATGGAAAATAGTATCCTTGACAGTAAATAAAGAACTACTCTGCATTGGATAAAAGCTCCCAGGCTAGGAATTAAGTAAAGAACGGTCTATCTATAAATTGTGAAGATCATAGCTTGTATGATTATCGCAAGGTATGTATTCAGAAGGTGTTATAGCTTATTGATGTATATGAACACAACTAAACATTTGATCCAATCACCAATCTCATTGTACATATGTTGTGCAGTGACAATAAAGGTTGTTGTTGTTGTTGTTACCCCATTGTAGATTCAGAAGGAAAATATTTATCAATCTGAGACATACAAAGTCACTGAGAAATTCAAAGTATTTAGATGATATTATTGAAGTCCTAATGTACTCTAACCTTCACAATTGTGACTATGCATTGAAAACTTAACTTTTTCCAAACCTCCTAGCTTTGCTAAAGTGCAGATAATAATAATAATAACAACAGAGTTGGAAGGGACCTTGGAGGCCTTCTAGTCCAACCCCCTGCCCAGGCAGGAAACCCTACATCATCTCAGACAGATGGTTATCCAACATTTTCTTAAAAATTTCCAATGTTGGAGCATTCACAACTTCTGCAGGCAAGTCGTTCCACTTATTAATTGTTCTAACTGTCAGGAAATTTCTCCTTAGTTCTAAGTTGCTTCTTTCCTTGATCAGTTTCCACCCATTGCTTCTTGTTCTACCCTCAGGTGCTTTGGAGAACAGCCCAACTCCCACTTCTCTGTGGCAGCCCCTGAGATATTGGAACACTGCTATCATGTCTCCCCTAGTCCTTCTTTTCATTAAACTAGACATACCCAGTTCCTGCAATCGTTCTTCATATGTTTTAGCCTCCAGTCCCCTAATCATCTTTGTTGCTCTTCTCTGCACTCTTTCTAGAGTCTCAGCATCTTTTTTACATCGTGGCGACCAAAACTGGATGCAGTATTCCAAGTGTTGTTTTACCAAGGCATTCCAAAGTGGTATTAACACTTCACGTGATCTTGATTTTATCCCTCTGTTTATGCAGCCTAGAACTGTGTTGGCTTTTTTAGCAGCAGCTGCACACTGCTGGCTCATATCTAAAAGGTTGTCCACTAGGACTCCAGGATCCCTCTCACAGGTACTACTATTGAGCAAGGTACCACATATATTATATTCAAATATTATATTCAAATTGAAAATTGAATAAATAATAATACGGTACCTGTGCATTTTGTTTTTTTTGCCTAAATGTAGAACCTTACTTTTTTCACTGTTGAATTTCATTTTGTTAGATAGCGCCCAATGTTCAAGTCTGTCAAGATCTTTCTGTAACTTGAGCCTATCTTCTGGAGTGTTGGCTATTCCTGCCAGCTTGGTGTCATCTGCAAATTTGATGAGTTCCCCATCTATCCCCTCGTCCAAGTCATTGATGAAGATGTTGAAGAGTACTGGGCCTAAAACAGAGCCTTGGGGTACTCCACTGCATACTTCCCTCCATGTGGATGTAGTTCCGTTGAGGACTACACGTTGAGTGCGGTTGGTCAGCCAGTTACGAATCCATCTGGTGGTGGTGCTGTCTAACCCACATTTTTCTACTTTATCTAGTAGTAGGTTATGGTCTACTTTATCAAATGCTTTACTGAAGTCCAAGTAAATTATATCGACAGCATTCCTCTGGTCTACTAATTTTGTCACTTTGTCAAAGAATGCAATAAGATTAGTCTGGCATGATCTGTTTTTGACAAACCCATGTTGGCTTTTGGTCATGACTTTGTTTGCTTCTAGGTGTTCAGTGATTGGTTGCTTGATTAGCTTTTCCAGAATCTTCCCCGGTATTGAGGTCAGGCTGATAGGTCTGTAGTTTCCTGGATCTGTTTTTTTCCCTTTTTTGAAGATGGGAACTACATCAGCTCTTTTCCAGTCCTCTGGCAGCTCCCCTGTGCTCCAGGATCTTTGAAAGATATAGTTCAGTGGTTCTGAGATTTCGTTTGCTAGTTCCTTCAGAACCCTGGGGTGTAATCCATCCGGTCCTGGTGATTTGAACTCGTCTAGTGTAGACAAATGTTCACTTACCATTTTCTTCCCTATTTTAACTTGTGTTTCTAATCTGTTTTTTGTGGTGCTGTTTTTGATAGGTTGGATTGTTTTTTCCTTTTGTGTAAAAACAGATGCAAAAAATGAGTTAAGATCTGCTTTCTCCCTGTTGCTTGTCATCTTCTTGCCACTTTCTCCCAGCAATGGGCCAAAAAGTTAGAGACGATAACTACAAACACATTGGGGAGATACAGGCTTCAGCTACTATTCCTCTCAAAAGTGGTAAAGTGATATAAAATTAATGATTGCCTTTCACCCAAAGATACAGCAGATACAGCATGAAGCTGTAATGCAATATGGGTTAACTGCACAAATAGTTTGGGTAGAGATTTCTATTTTTGAACAAAGTAAACCTGAATTTTCTTCAAAATTCTTGGAACCTATATGAATTCTTTAAAACGTCCCAGCTTAGTTTACAGCTATGGTTATATTGGTTATATTTTGTGAATCAGCTAAGAGTTATCACCTATCTAATGGAAAATAGTATCCATGACAGTAAATTAAGAACTACCCCGCATTGGATAAGAGCTCCCAGGCTAGGGATTAAGTAAAGAATCCTCTGTCTATAAATTTCAGTTATCATAGCCTGTATTCATGGACTTCAACCTACACAAATAAAGTTGTCTCTTAAATAGAATAAATAACAGGGAATGGATTTCTCAGAAAGCAATTTTATTAAGTCAGTGTTTGCCCTATCAAATTGAATGTGCTGACTTGGAAAAAGAGGTATGGCTTCTAAGCCCAGATCCCCACAAAAGAATCTTTTAACGTTTGAAAGGCAACAATACTTCTAATGCTTTTTAATATAAGAAGGATCCTTCAAGTTCTTCACATATTCTCAGAAGTGTTCTATGATACTGGACTGCTACTAGTGTCGAACAGCTCGATAGAAGCCATTTGTAATCATATGTCAGAATGATCTTGGGAGATGGGGAGAAGAGATGCTGCCTAGTAAATGATCAGAGGAAAGAGGGCATAGCTCAGAAGCTGCATATCTGGCAAAGAAAGAAATTCAGAAGGGAGCCTCTCTAACTTAAAATTGTTCTATCCCCAAATAAATAACTCCATAAGACTTTCTAAATATCCACTGTGAATGTTACAAAGACTTTCTCAGATATTTATCATGTCTCCGTTTATTAAGGTAAAGGTATCACCAAATTTTGGACATAGCTGGGTAAGTTAACCACTTCAGCAAACTCAAATATTTCTTCCCTGTCCAGTCTTCTTTTTTTTTCATCCCTTTTTCACCAAGAACATACATTTATGTTTGAAGAAACCTCTGCCTGTTCGATAGATAGAATTTGTGCATTTATATTTTGGGAGAATAAGCACTTTAAGGGTAAGCTAGAGAAGAAAGTGATGACAGAAAAAATGTCACTATGAGAATTTTTTTTTTTTTGCAAAATCTCATGAAAAACAGGAGTGGTTCAGAAAGTATAGCTATATCATGACCAGAAGCAGCAAAGATGGTGCTAATAGAGGAAGCCTAGACGTTGAATGCAATGGAAAATATTTATCACTTGGAAAAAAGTGGTCGGAATTTAGTATTTTGAGGTCACAGATGTCCAGGTTGAGATACAGGGGAGGTGAGAAAATGCTGGGACTTGTTAGATGTCTCGTAGATAATGAAATAAGCATTAGTGAGGAAAATAAAAATAGAATTGTCTACATCACTTTTCTTTTTAAAAGGCTGAGTGAAAGTTAATGCTGTTAGACCTTAATACAGATTATTCTTGAAAAGGAAATCAGCTTGGCTTCTTCATATCAGCCCACAAGTGTAATAGTACATAGCACAAGAAGAGACAGCATCTCCTTTAGCAGAATGTTTTATTCAACATTAGGTGATCCCTGAGATGGCAATTAGTCCTATGTAGTCCTAAGTGTATTTGGAAATAAATTTGGTTGAATTAAATACAATTGATTGCCATGCAAGCATGCCGTAGTTTTATAGTTCGTAGCAATAGTATCGCTGTTTAATGACCATTCAAAGTACACAACAGTGCTGAAAAAATAACTGTGTCCTCATACTTACAAACACTGCAGCATCCTGCAATTACAAGATTGAGATTCTGGTGCTTCACAGTCAGCGTCCTATAAGCAGAGACGATGGAGAAGCTGGCAATAAAATCACACGTTGCACTCATGATATCTCATGATATCCCATGAAAACAACCATGTGTGATTCACTTAACAAGTGTGACTATAAGTCTGTTCTGGTCTCATGATGTCTTATTTAATGAACGCAGATAATTTGCTTAACAACTGTGGCAGAAATGAGACACATGATGTTTCACTTAACGACTCTGTTGCTTAGCCACAAAGTTGCTGGTCTCCATTGTGGTAATTAAGCGAGGAATACCCATCTTTCATTTCATTTCATCTCACTTCATTTTTATTTATTGTTTCTTTTGTGTTTTATATTATTAAAGGTTATTCTTTTGTAGATTATAATTTAATACAGATAGCAAAGTGTAGTGATATGGAAAGGATCTTATGAAGAAAATGTATGAGATCCTCCCCTCTCCTTTTTTTTAAGTAGGATAACAATAAGAAAAGATTGATATTTGGTTAATCTTTTACTAGTTCTTCATCTGTATTTTACTTTTGATTCTGCCAGATATAAAAAAATCCAACGAGCAATTTTATTAGCCCTAGTGAAGTACTTCATATTTCTATTTTATTACCTGTTCCAAAAGCTACAAAATACTAGGCAATGTTTCCTTATGTCAGCAGATTTCTTCAGTGATCTCCTTCGTTTGAGTGATCAAAGCATATGAAATCTTTTATAAGATTCTGGCGTACTAATTTTTGGTGGTGATTATATTACAATGTGTAAAAGCCATATAAACCTATTTCTTTTCTTGAATCATGATTTCATTCTGTGCTGCTATAAATTACTAGATGCAATATCTTTTCTATTTAAAGCAGGGGTGTCCAAACTACGGCCCGCGGGCCAACTGCGGCCCGCGGGTCAGTTTTTTTTGGCCCGCAGCAAATTCCGGAAGTATAATTTAAAATGGCCCTTTTCGCGCTGCTGGCTCATGCTCCTCCCCATGGGCGGGGAATAATGAAGGGAGGGGGCAGAGGAGGCGGCGAGCGGGAAAGAGGCTGCTGGCTGTGCCTGCCCCCAGCAGTTCTACCCTCACCTTCCTCGGGCCGCCATCGAGAAACAGGTGAGGAGGGGTTCTGTCCTCGCCTTCCTCGGGTGGGAATAACGGCGAGGGGGGAGGTGGCAGCAAGCGAAGAGGCTGCTGGCCGTGCCCGCCCAGCAGCTCTGTCTCGCCTTCCTCGGGTGGGAATAACGGGAGGGGAGGTGGCAAGCGCGAAGAGGCAGCAAGCGAAAGCAGCGTCACCAAAAGGAGAGACCCGACAGTCTTTTAATCCGTGTAAAATTGGAGGCTTGGGTGGAATTTTAAATCAAAGGAATGCATTGATCAAACCAATATGCAATTCGGGGGGAAAAATCCTGCTGGGCGTGTTGCACGAACTGGACACATCAATCCACGCGCCTTGGTTGCACTGAAGTAAATTCCGCGCAAATCCCGAGTTAAAAGCTCGGAGGGTTAAAAGCGCCTGCCGCGTAGACAGGGGAAAAGGAGCGCGCCCATTTCTAAGGGTGGGTGGAAATGAGCGGACTGCAAGGCGGCGCAAGAAGAATTCTCAGGAATAAGAAATGCAAAACCCAAATCCGAGCCAAAGTCTTTCCAGGGTTTGAAAACCTGGGCAAGGCGGATTTTCTGGCTTCTGCAGAAGCGGGAACCAGGAGTCTGCCGGGGAAGGATCCGCCGAGTATCTTCCGGGTTTTCTCCAGTTTCAAAGAAACCCTCTTTTTCCCAGCGCTTCTTCCAATCTGCAGGGCTCGAATCGCCAGCCTGGGGCTGATCGCCGCCTTGCTGCTCTCTTCCGCTGCCCCACCTGCTCTCCTCTGGCAGCAACCAAGGCCCGACTCCTCCGGCCCGGAGACTGCGGGCTCTGCCTCCCTTCCCGGCGCCTCTTCTTCCTCCTCCTCTTGCTTTTACCGCACCCGCAGCTACCGCTGCAGCCCTTGGCGCAGCTTGACCGACGCGCGGAGCGGATCCGGCCAGTCTTGCCTCCTCCCTCCTTGTGTCCCGGGGGAAGGAAGGATCCAGTTTTCTATGGCGCTGTGCGGTTTCTATGGCTACCCTCCGATACTGGAGCCGCCGCCGCCGCCGCCTCTTGCCAAGACAAACCACTCGGCGGCGCCTGCAGCCACCACTTTTCACTCTAAATCCCTCCGCGGGCTGATCCCTGCAGGAGCCATAAGTACCCCTCTCCTGTACCTCTTCCTTCTCCCGGTCTGGAGAGAAAAACAGAAGTATCCAGGTGGGCCTCGATGGGAGAATTGCAATTATCTTGAAAAGGAATAGCGGACTAGGGACACCCGAGGGGTATCTTAATTTTGGATAAACTTCTTTCTTTTGGATGCTTCTGGGTGGAAATTCCTGGGGAGAACACCAGACCCCAAAGAGTGAAGCTCATACCCTGGGAGTCCGCAGGTTACTCGACAGATGCTCAGAGGTATTGGGTTTTTTCCCCCCTTTATACAGATTCTGTATAAAGTCAGCACCCACCCACCCACCCCCCCACCAAATGAAAGATTTTGGGGGATATTAAAAAAAAATAAAATTAAAATAGAATAGAAATGAATTGAATTGAATTGAATTGAATTCTTTATTGGCCAGGTGTGATTGGACACACAAACTCGGTAACTTTAAAGTAGGTGGACTTCAGCTCCCAGAATTCCCCAGCTATCAATGGTACTCATCAAGAAAATTGAATTGCATGTTGTTATGTTACTACAAACTGAATGTGACTCAGCCATATAACATGATGCCCAGAGTTTCATTTCATTTCATCTCACTTCATTTTTATTTATTGTTTCTTTTGTGTTTTATATTATTAAAGGTTATTCTTTTGTAGATTATAATTTAATACAGATAGCAAAGTGTAGTGATATGGAAAGGATCTTATGAAGAAAATGTATGAGATCCTCCCCTCTCCTTTTTTTTAAGTAGGATAACAATAAGAAAAGATTGATATTTGGTTAATCTTTTACTAGTTCTTCATCTGTATTTTACTTTTGATTCTGCCAGATATAAAAAAATCCAACGAGCAATTTTATTAGCCCTAGTGAAGTACTTCATATTTCTATTTTATTACCTGTTCCAAAAGCTACAAAATACTAGGCAATGTTTCCTTATGTCAGCAGATTTCTTCAGTGATCTCCTTCGTTTGAGTGATCAAAGCATATGAAATCTTTTATAAGATTCTGGCGTACTAATTTTTGGTGGTGATTATATTACAATGTGTAAAAGCCATATAAACCTATTTCTTTTCTTGAATCATGATTTCATTCTGTGCTGCTATAAATTACTAGATGCAATATCTTTTCTATTTAAAGCAGGGGTGTCCAAACTACGGCCCGCGGGCCAACTGCGGCCCGCGGGGCAGGTTTTTTTGGCCCGCAGCAAATTCCGGAAGGATAATTTAAAAAGGGCCTTTTGCTCAGGCTCATGCTCCTCCCCATGGGCGGGGAATAATGAAGGGAGGGGGCAGAGGAGGCGGCGAGCGGGAAAGAGGCTGCTGGCTGTGCCTGCCCCCAGCAGTTCTACCCTCACCTTCCTCGGGCCGCCATCGAGAAACAGGTGAGGAGGGGTTCTGTCCTCGCCTTCCTCGGGTGGGAATAACGAAGGGAGGGGGGGGGAGGCGGCAGCAAGCGCGAAAGAGGCTGCTGGCCGTGCCCGGCCCAGCAGCTCTGTCCTCGCCTTCCTCGGGTGGGAATAACGGCGAGGGGGGGAGGTGGCAGCAAGCGCGAAAGAGGCAGCAAGCGCGAAAGCAGCGCGTCACCAAAAGGAGAGACCCGACAGTCTTTTAATCCGGTGTAAAATTGGAGGCTTGGGTGGAATTTTAAATCAAAGGAATGCATTGATCAAACCAATATGCAATTCGGGGAAAAATCCTGCTGGGCGTGTTGCACGAACTGGACACATCAATCCACGCCTTGGTTGCACTGAAGTAAATTCGCGCAAATCCCGAGTTAAAAGCTCGGAGGGTTAACAGCGCCTGCCGCCTAGACAGGGGAAAAGGAGCGCTCCATTTCTAAGGGTGGGTGGAAATGAGCGGACTGCTAGGCGGCGCAAGAAGAAATCTCAGGAATAAGAAATGCAAAACCCAACCGAGCCAAAGTCTTTCCAGGGTTTGAAAACCTGGGCAAGGCGGATTTTCTGGCTTCTGCAGAAGCGGGAACCAGGAGTCTGCCGGGAAGGATCCGCCGAGTATCTTCCGGTTTTCCAGTTTCAAAGAAACCCTCTTTTCCCCAGCGCTTCTTCCAATCTGCAGGGCTCGAATCGCCAGCCTGGGGCTGATCGCCGCCTTGCTGCTCTCTTCCGCTGCCCCACCTGCTCTCCTCTGGCAGCAACCAAGGCCCGACTCCTCCGGCCCGGAGACTGCGGGCTCTGCCTCCCTTCCCGGCGCCTCTTCTTCCTCCTCCTCTTGCTTTTACCGCACCAGCTACCGCTGCAGCCCTTGACGCAGCTTGACCGACGGGCGGAGCGGATCCGCCAGTCTTGCCTCCTCCCTCCTTGTGTCCCGGGGAAGGAAGGATCCAGTTTGCTATGGCGCTGTGCGGTTTCTATGGCTACCCTCCGATACTGGAGCCGCCGCCGCCGCCGCCGCCTCTTGCCAAGACAAACCACTCGGCGGCGCCTGCAGCCACCACTTTTCACCCTAAATCCCTCCATGGGCTGATCCTGCAGGAGCCATAAGCATCCCTCTCCTGTACCTCTTCCTTCTCCCGGTCTGGAGAGAAAACAAAAGTATCCAGGTGGGCCTCGATGGGAGAATTGCAATTATCTTGAAAAGGAATAGCGGACTAGGGACACCCGAGGGGGTATCTTAATTTTTGGATAAACTTCTTTCTTTTGGATGCTTCTGGGTGGAAATTCCTGGGGAGAACACCAGACCCCAAAGAGTGAAGCTCATACCCTGGGAGTCCGCAGGTTACTCGACAGATGCTCAGAGGTATTGGGTTTTCCCCTTTATACAGATTCTGTATAAAGTCAGCACCCACCCACCCACCCTCCTACAGAATGAAGTATTTTGGGGGATATTAAAAACAAATAGAATTAGAATAGAATAGAATTGAATTGAATTGAATTGAATTGAATTCTTTATTGGCCAGGTGTGATTGGACACACAAACTCGGTAACTTTAAAGTAGGTGGACTTCAGCTCCCAGAATTCCCCAGCTATCAATGGTACTCATCAAGAAAATTGAATTGCATGTTGTTATGTTACTACAAACTGAATGTGACTCAGCCATATAACATGATGCCCAGAGTTGCATTATCACAGAGATGGAAGGCATATAAATTCAATAAATAATGGCTGCGATATAAATAATGCAAATGTATTTTATCTTGCATTATCAGAAATAGGTCTTTTTTCTGCATTAATCATTCTTTACTTTCAGTACAGGGTCCAATTTTGAGTACCACAAATATGGATTGAGACCAATTTAGATACATTTGGAGAGAAGCAACAGGGATGATCGAGAGTCTAGAACAGGGGTGTCCAAACTTGGTCTCTTTGAGACTTGTGGACTTCAGTTCCCAGAGTTCCTCAGCCAGCTTTGCTGGCTGAGGACTCTGGGAGTTGAAGTCCACAAGTCTTAAGGGACCAAGTTTGGACACCCTGGCCAAGATGAATGAATATGAAACATTTTCCCCCCTTAATTGAAGATGATATCCACATATTGTTGCTTTTTAGTAGACTGACTGTATCCATCTGTATTGTAATGTCCCAGGTTTTCAGGCCTCTGATATAGTCTATTTACCACGAGTCACCAGAAATGGCAGCACCAAGAAACGCAAGATAGCAAGTGAGTGTAGAAGATTTCAAACACGGTGGGAAAATGAATATTTCTTTAAAGAAATCAACGGAAAGTGTGTCTGTTTGATTTGCAATGAAGATGTTGCCGTGATGAAAGAGTATAATGTCCATCGGCACTATGAGACCAAGCATCAGAGCTACGCATCGTACACAGGTGCCAAACGAGCACAGAAATTCAAGCAAATGGCAGCTAGCCTGCAAGCTCAACAACAGTTTTTATTTCGTGCTAACAAAATACAGGAAAACGCCACAGCAGCAAGCTATGAAGTCGCAAAACTTATTGCCCAGCATGGCAAACCGTTCTCAGACGGTGATTTCATAAAGCAGTGCCTCATCAAAGTCACAGAAGTAATGTGCCCGGAAAAGTGCAGGATTTCAACAACGTGACCTTATCCAGAAATACAGTGGTGCGGAGAATCGAGGACTTGTCAGCTAACCTGAAACTTCAGCTGAGAGAGAAAGCTTGTGCTTTTGATTTTTACTCGATAGCATGCGATGAGAGCACAGACGCCACAGACACCGCACAGCTTTTAATTTTTTTGCGGGGAGTCGATGATAATTATTGCTGTACAGAGGAGCTGCTTGATATGATGAGCCTAAAAGGCACAACGACAGGTGGAAATATTTTGACGCTGTGTCAGAGGCAGTTGAAAAGATGGGGCTTAAATGGGACAAGCTCTGTGGAGTAACAACGGATGGAGCTCCGCCATGACGGGTGAGCAAAGGAATGGCATCCATGGTGTGCGTCAAGGTAAAAGAGAGCGGAGGTGAGGCTGTTAGGATGCACTGTATAATCCACCAAGAAGCACTGTGTGCCAAGACTGTGCAGCTGGGCGATGTGATGAACACTGTTGTAAAAACTGTCAACATAATTCGAGCTAGAGGACTGTACCACAGGAATTTCAAGCTTTCTTATCTGACATGGATGCTGAATACGGGGATGTACTCTACCACTCTGATGTGCGCTGGCTCAGCCGTGGCTCTGTTCTGCAGCGGTTTTATTCGCTGAGATCAGAAATCGACAATTTTTTGAAAGAGAAGGACCGACCTCTTCATGAACTGAGTGACCCTCTGTGGCTGGCAGACCTGGCATGTTAGTTGATCTTACTCATCATCTGAATACACTGAACAAGAACCTACAAGGCAAAGAACAGCTGGTATCACACCTGTATGCGCACATGAAAGCCTTCTGTGTAAAGCTCCGCCTGTTTGAGACACAACTACGAAGCTTTAATGCTGTACACTTCCCTGCGCTGTCTGAAATCAAGTCTGCTTTTCCAAAGGCAGACCTTTCTGCTAAAAAGGAGAAATATGTTTCTATAATTACATCTCTCGTGACAGAATTCAACCAGCGTTTTCAAGATTTTTCTGTCATTGAAAACAAATCAAGCTGTTCTCGACCCCCTTCCTGGTGGATGCAGAAGAAGTGGAGGAGAGTCTGCAGTTAGAACTGATTGAAATGCAATGTGATGATTCTCTGAAGAGTCAACATCAGCTTCTCTCCCTCCCTGACTTCTATCAGAATTTGGATCATGCCAAGTTTCCTCTGATGAGACGCCATGCAAAGAATGATGAGCCTGTTGTCCCAACATACATATGTGAACAAACATTTTCTCTGTTAAATCAGAACAAAAGCAGACTGAGATCCAGAATGACTGATAGCCATCTCTGTGAAGTCCTTCGTGTCTCAACCACCAAACTTTCTCCTGACATCCCAGCCATCCTTCAATCCAAAGGACAGCATCACTGCTCCCACTGAGAGCAATGTTCTTCACATTATAGGCGAGTTAGAAATACACACAGTAATCATGTGTCAATATGTTACCTCTTGTGTGTGGCCCGGGCCACACATGAATTTACTAGGCTTATATACTGTTTGTTGTCCAGTTGTGAAGCAGTTGTGAAATGAGTGATATGGTTGTTAAAAATGCTGCAATGGGCATAAATGTGAGGATGGTCATAAGTGTGAGGACTGGTCAAAAATTACTTTTTTTAGCCCTCTGAGTAGTTTCTATGCCCATAGCCACATCCACTCAGTCACATGAGCAGTTAGCCACGCCCACCAGTCACATGACCACCAAGCCACACCCCAAAATAAGCCACGCCCATTCCCCCCCCCCCGTGGCCCGGGCCTTTGCTTATTTTTCTGTATTTGGCCCTCACTCAAAAAAGTTTGGACACCCCTGATTTAAAGCCTCTGAGTAGTCTGATATCTATCCTGTTATTAATAGGAATCTGGTATTTATACATTTTTTGAATGTGCGTATATCTTTTAGTGTTGGTGTTACAGGCAGCACATACCGAATATTATTCATCATAAAAATAGCTAAGCAGGGTCAGACCTAGTAAGCATTTGAATGAGAAAATCCCAGGGCTGTAAACTGGATTTGAAAATCTTAAAACTTTTTATAAGGCAGCCTCCGTATTTCTGACAAGGAAACCTAAAAGATGAGACAGGAGTTGGGCTCCACTTGGTGAGACTTTATTTTTTTATATATCTTTTGCATAGATCTCAAGATGGAGTAGTGTCAGTAAGACAGGGAAAAAATTACCATCGTAATTATAAAATCAGCGATATTAAACAAGCTAAAATATGACAGCATCACATCTTTGCTTTGGAGAGGTGGTTTGATTCATCATATCAAAGTGAGACTAATGTCCCTTGATTGATCACCTCATATGGATGAATGAGGCTTTTGACATACATAGAAGGCTCATTTATCAGTTCAAGCAGAACGGTGTGTTCATTTTACTCCATTATTTGGAGTCCGGGGACCTGCTTTCTTCTCTTGAAGTACTTTGAAAGGGCCTTGGAACAAAGCACTCTTAAAAGTTAGCACCAATCTGAAACTCTGCACATCCTATTAAACAGAACTGTTTACGTTGATCAAATCTTATATAAAATTATATGTAGTTGCTATTTAATTACGGCAAAACAATTAAACAAAAATGAAAGGAACATTCTTTTTTTTCTTTTTTTTTGATGGCCTATTTGCCTGTTACACAGCTCTGCTTAGAGACCCATAATTCTCAGAATCTTAAGTACTACCAAATACCGGACAGAATCCAAAAGCAAATTAGCAACATAATATAGAACACAGTGAACACAGAGTAATTGTGACATATAACTTAATTGGAATTTTTACTGTGGTTACAGCAATATTCTTTTTATGATCTTTACATGAAAAACATCACAACTTCAGTGGTCACAACTGGTCACAGTGCTTTCATTTATGTATAGGATTGCAAAGAAGTAAAACAATTCAACATTTCCATAAATATTTACTAGTATGGCTATAAGTGCTTAACAAAATTAGTTTCTGTAACTCGTTTGCCCAAATTATTAATTTCTTATTTTAGTCTATGAACTTTGTGGCAACTTGTTCATGTTGATTCATAACAGGTTGGTTGGTTTCAAGTTGGTTCATGACAGGTTTATAAAAAACAGTTTATTTTATATTACCCTTACACTGATTTTATCAGTGATTAGGAAACTTTCTACCTTTCTGAAATTGCATCCTGATACTATATCACTAAGTTCTCTTCCCACAACTCAATCCATTCCAGTTTTGTTTCTTACCTAAAAAAGAACCATCTTACTTTATTCATAATAATAAAGCTATGATCTTATGGTGCTATCTTTATTTTAATAAAGAGGCTGTTATGGCCGCAGAATAGCAAATGTTTTTTAAGCAGATCAATTTACTTTGAAGCTTTTGTTTTCTAGTATTTGCTATTACAGAATCATGAATTAATAGTGCTAAGAGCAATATGATTTAACCTTAAAAAATATTATTTTCAATTGCATTAGGACTTTTCATTCAGGTTGAGTTAGGAAAGATTTGAAGTACAATTTATTATGAAGACAATGTAGTTTTTGAGTTAATGGAATTTCACTCGAAGTATGGAAAGTGAATGAAGCCGTGCATGCTTTTATTCATTTTATCGCTTCAGAATATACTCTAGCAAAAATTATAAACATGATGATATAGGTGATAAATAGGTCAGAGACTAAAGCACATGGGTTCCAGACCTCAAACTGTTGGAAAGTTTTCATTAGATGAAAGCCTTCTGCTGAGGGGGAAACAGTAACCGGGAAATTAGAATGTAAGATCCAGCACTTACTCATAATAACAGTCTCATCTCTCCAGTCACTAGTATTTAGACCCAGAAGTAAAAGTTTCAAGCAGAGGAAAGAATATAGAGGAGCATTCCAAAAGCCATCAAACCAGTGGTGGATTTCAAATTTTTTTACTACTGGTTCTGTGGGTGTGGCTTGGTGGGCGTGGCATGGCTTGGTGGGCATGGCAGGGGAAGGATATTGTAAAATCTCCATTCCCACCCCACTCCAGAGGAAGGATACTGCAAAATCTCCATTCTCTCCCCAATCCAGGGGAAGATTACCGTAAAATCCCCATTTCCTCCTGATCAGCTGGGACTTGGGAAGCAGAGAATAGATGGCCAGTCAGAATTTTTACTACCGGTTCTCCAAACTACTCAAAATTTCTGCTACCGGTTCTCCAGAACTGGTCAGAACCTGCTGAAACCCACCTCTGGATCAAACCCAATGAAAGTAGTACAAGGAGAAGACAGACAAGGAATAAATCTAGAAGAAGATGATTATGCAAATCAACAGCAATAAAAAATAATTAACACTCATGTGTTTTGTTGTCTTAGCAGTGGGGAAAATTACTGTAACTTTTGTTAACATTACAGGTGGCACAAATCAAATTCTCTGGCATCCTGTACACTTTAACTAAGGCCAGAAAATGATGTACTAATCAAATCATGCCCCTGAGCTCTGTTAAGATAACATGACAAAAATTATTCGGCTTTTATGAAGGAGCTATTGGTTCAACCCTCAAATAATATATTCCCAAATTCTTCCAAAGTAATGGATTTGTTGGAGCCACTGTAAAAATACTCAAAATGCAAGTGAAAGAAAATTCAATGGAGTATGGAGTTTCTCCCCCCCCCCCTCCAATTCAGTATTAACTCAGTTGAATAACCCATAGTGAGTTGTCTTCAGAAAACTTTGCTCATGGTTCATGGCTAAATCCTTCCATGCAATTTAACAAAAGTAAGAGAAAAGGCAAAAAAGGGAATTATAACTATCATCATGGATCAACCTTTTCAAAGATCCTAGAATGTTGTTTGATCAAGAAATACAGGGCAGAACCTTTGATACTGGATGCTCATCCCACAGGATAACTTCCATTTGCAAGAACTGGAAGAAATGCATTTCTGTATATAAATAGGAGAGACTCCTAGCTTGGGTTGCATCTCATATAAAAAAAAAAAAAGAGAGACTCAAATTATACCCAAGTATCCTAGGGATGAGAAAGAAAAATCATTTAATCAGCTTGTTGGATGTCTTCTCATCAGGCTAAACTGGAATTAATTAAACAGGCATACCACAATCCAGATAATTTTTGATAAGGATTTTTTTAATAGGAAAGCAAAGAAGACATGATGAGCGAATTCAAGAAATGCTGTGTATCAAAAGCAAGTGCTTTATATAGTGAAATCAATATTCAATTGATTTTTGTGCATCTTTTCCGCTAACCACACTACTGCATGCAATGAGCTGGAAGGTCTCTCTTTCAGGGAGAAGACCTGGTTTTTAATCTGTCTTTTGTTTGGACAATATCCAATTGTTCTCTTTCTATGCAAGAAATAACCATCACACCTAATTACTTTATTATTAGAATAAAGAAGTCAGTAAAATAGATTTACCCCCCTTGGGGATTGAATATGTAATATATAAATATGTACTTATAGGGCTCAAGAGCTGACTAGTCAGAATGTTGTGTAAAAGGGAAAGATGTATTAAAGTTTATTAGATTAAAAGAGAAGGACTTGTGGCTAAGTCCCTCAGTGTGAGGCCTACAAGTAACATAATGGTGTTTTTAACATAAATGTTGAAGGCCTGTTTGAGTCATATTATTTCCAGATGTCGACGGCTTATTTGATTCTAACACTGGTTTTCTAGTAGCTTCAGAAAACCTTAAAATCCCAGCAATAAATATATCAATACAAGGAAACCAATTCTGAAACATCCTCAAGCATGATTTATACTTCTACTCCTTCCCCTTCAACCTGGGCTAGGATTCTAAATCACAAGGACTCACAAGTATATCATTTTCCTTAACATCCTGCAGATATCCCTGTGCAGAATTTTTTATATCTAATTTATTTACTATCAATTTATCATTTGTGTAGTACTATACTGGCAAATATAGCAATCCAAATATATAATTTTTTAATTACAGAAAGTCACATTAAATGCTTTGGTCTTGATCACTACTTTGTTCATATTGTAATTTCATAAGATTTTTTTTCATTTATATCAGTATAGATTTGCCTATTAATTTTTTGCAGTTATCCGTCTGCTGTAACACTTCAAAAGTTGCACTAACTTTAATGAGTAGATTTTTTTAAAGCAGCAGATGAAGGCTTGAAACAAGTGGACTTGTTTTAATTGACAGCAAAAAGGAGCTTCATTTGCATGAGATCCAAAGTGCTTCATCCAAATCATTTTTGAAGGGTGCATAGCTCTCATAAAGCTTATAATTCACAGGTAGTAGAAGAGTGACTGAAAAGACATATGACTGCATTTCTAAGGGGAAAAAATCTTTTTATTGCATTGAAGCTTGAATTCTGTGAAGAATTTTATGATGTGTCAATGTCGTATTTTCAAGATTGAGCAGTTAAAAAGAATATTAGGTGCTCACATTAAATGTTCATTGAGTGAAAGATGTGAACTACAATCATCTGACAGGGAGAAAATCTCAAGGTTTTGTTTAACAATAGAAGCTGTTTCACTCTGAAGACTAGAAACAAACACTTTCTCTTTTATGTAGTTGACGGTTATAGAGGAAATTAACACATGTTAAGAATCTCCTATTCTTCCAACTGGCTTCTAAACTGGAAAAGATATGAACAAGTCTATCCATAAAATGCTTGGCCAAACTTCACTATTTATACTGACTGGGTCTTCTGGCCTATCTCCAGGGAGGGGGGAAGGAGAGGTCCAGATTCTTTAAACAGCTGGCATTCCAGTGGTCAAAGAAACAGTTTCCTGTGAAATAAAAGATGTATGTGGGGGAGAGGGAATAATTTTCTAACTAATTGTTTAGGCCAAAGATGATTAGGAATTAGTTGGGGCACACAATGGAGAAATTGATGCTGTGCTGAAAACCAAATGGGAAATCCTTCCCCAGTGACCAGTGGTTTTTCTAATATTGATAATATTATTTGGATGTTCCAGCTTTTTATATGCAAACGGATTCTTGCATAATTGTTATTTCCAATTCCATTACAGTTAATCCTACCATATCTTAGGCAGAAGAAGAAGCCTGCCAAGGAAAGTGATTTTAAAAATCATAAAATATATTTTTTAAAAAATAAATATTTTTAATTCTAGATTGGGATGGGGTATAACCAGTGGCAGATTTTTCTGTTGAACAGCCTAAATCACTAGCAGCATCTCTGCTAAGAGCGGCAAGGGAATTAATTGCTTTCACCGCCAAAACTGGCTGGGGAATTCTGGGAGTTGAAGTTATCCAGGCTTAAAGTTGCCAAGGTTGGAGACCCCTGATTTAAACAACAGAATGTCTTGGTATGGCTGGATTCCCTTAAACTGCTTTAAAAGTATGCCTAGAAAGTATTTTTAAACTCCTTTTTACCAGAGATTTTATAAATGTTATCTAAACTGAATAAAATATTTTCACCACTCACCCTGGCAGTATCTGAAAAATATTATAACTTTTAGATTTAAAGTTCATACTGAAAATGGTTTTGCTGCAGTTATATTCATAGTAATGTTTTCATTTCATGTAAATGTTTTCCTTGCTTTGAAATGTGTAAACATTTCTGTGACTGTAAAATAATTTGTCCTAGAAACTTTAATTTGCAATTCTCAATGGAGTGGTGCCCTTCAGAATCTTCAATGACATTACTGATCTAATATGGACATTGTGATGGCCTAACAAATCCTACATTACGACAGGCAGGAAAAAGAATTAAATTTAGAAATGAGAACAAGTCTAAGAAGAGAGAGTAGAAAGAGAACAGGGAGAAAACAGTGAAGAAATAGGTTGTGTTCCCAAAAGAAAAACAGACAATGAAAATGGCCTATTTTAGCAATAATGTTTGCATGAAAGGTTTTTATCATTCCTTTAATCTGCTATGATTTGCGTATGTCTTCCTGCAGTAGCCACACAATATTTGAAAATGATTTGTGTATGCATCAGTGAGTTTCATACATGTTCTTATGAGTTTTACAGCATCTCTCCTGAAGTATATTGTATTACCTTATGCTACATATAAATATTATGCCCTCATCATCTATTATATTCTTTCTAATATAGAAAAGGTTCCTTTGAATCAATCCCTACTTCTGATGTGTCCTTGTGGTTGCCCCAAATGCTACACTCTTTCTTCAAAGAACTGCTTGGGCTAAAATTAGTTCTATTCAACAGGCCTGTGTGGTGCATGTTTTACAAGCTTAAATCAGCTAAAACCTGTGCCTGGTTTTGTTTCATGAGCAAGAAGGGTACTGTTTCTTTTGGTAGTCATTAAATGGTATCATTTTTCATTCAGAGCCATGTAATATTAAATATCAACAATATTACTTGTAAGATATATCAGTGTAATCCCATTATTATTAAGAAAGTACCCAGTAAAATTTCATACAGTTCATTTTCTGTAACTTTTTTTGGTATAGAATGACCTGTCTGCTGTTTAATTACTTAGAATTGTAAGTATTTATTCATTTCTGGGATTATCACAATTAACACATGACCAATTATATTTCATTTTAATTGGATCAGAGAAAACAGGTTATCTCAGGTAACCATATACATTAAATTTTATATTCATTGAGTTTATTTTGAGTTGACAGATACAAATCTAGTGTTAATCAAGTCAGTGGGAACCAACCTTTATTTTTCCCCTCTTATAACATGGATGTTTTTACTTGTTTTTGTTTTGTTTTGCATGCTTTGCATCATAACATTCCTACAATCCAACGCAAATTAATTTTAGAATAAATCAATTGTACAGAGTGAATAGTGATTAGATTCATGGTTTAGGTTTAATGCAGTTTTACTAAATAATAACTTTTTTTTTAAAAAAAAGTGACTAATAAAATTATGCTTTCTAAAGATACATCACTTTTTGTTTGATTTTTGTATGAACTGCACATTAATCTTTCATGCTGTTCCATTCTATGTGTAATTAATCAAAGGAGATTGATCTTGAAAAGACAGTTAACTGTTACACAATTAAAGGATTCCAGATGGAGAAAAAGAAAATAATTGACTATAATAGTAAAGCCAGCAAAAGCAAATGAAATGTTGATTCATGAATAGAAACTTCTACAAATATGAATAGTCTGAACGGTTTGTTAAATTTGGCCTCAGGCGGTTCTTTGATAGAAGCTCAGTACTTACACATCAGACAATCAGACTGAACAGCCTTTTCAGAGCTTAAAGAACGCTATGAAACAATAGGCAGTATTAAGTTTTGAAATGTGATTGATTGCTCCCTTTGTTGCAAGCTCTCTGCTAAGCATTTTCCTGATGACATAAACTATTTGAAATATTCAAGGGGAAAAGATAGAAATAAAGTTACACTGAAAATAAATGTTAGGTAGAGTAATATTTGATAAGAAATCTATAATTATCCATGTACTCTCATCAAAATGTTGAGCACACAACATATTTTGCTATCAGTAGCCATCTGCTGCTAATAGACCCATAACATGATTGTAGGCATATCGTTGCTTCACTGATGATGGAATGGAGACTGTGTCAATGTGGATTTAATCTGAACAGGGAAGGAAAGCCCAAGCACTCACTCAATAAGAAAATGCACTGAAGCTGCTGGAGACTGCTCAGTCCTTCTCCTTGCAGCAAGAGAGGTCTTATTTGTTATTTCAATATTAGCTTTATTTTTCACCTTTTAACCAATATTAGTCACTCATTATTAAATCAGATAGGATTTGCTATTTTTTTCATCAAAAATACTCATGAAAGTACCTCCCTCTTTTGCTGTAATGCTTTTAAAATATTAGGAATTACTCCCTTTGATTAACCTACAAGTGGTTTGGTTAACTCCCTTTGGTTAACCTATCTACAAGTATAGATGATGTCGCTATATATCTTTTTTTTAATTTCATTTTGTCACAACAGTATACACAAACATTGTCATAAGTAAAAAAAAACATATCATGAAGAATATATATATATATATATATATATAAGTAAAGAATATGCATTAGCTATATTAATTTGATATAATAAAGGGAACAATAGGACAGGAACGGTAGGCACTTTTGTGCTCTTATGCACGCCCCTTATATATTGATATTGTAGTCAGAAAAAGCAGGAAGGTCTATGGTAGCTATGTAAGAGCAGTTCAAGTCTAAATCTTTCAAATTTAGTGAAACTCTTGTATCATAGAACATTTCTCTAAAACTCTTTGTTGCTCCTGCATAGGTCTTCTATGTCTTATACCAGTTCTTCCCTTTCTCTAGCTAGCTTAATCATCCGTACAAAGCGGCTCATGTGCTTATTTGAGGTAACACTTGAAAATCAACCCATTAGATTTAATTGAACAGTAGAAATAAGAATTAAATGAGTTTCTGCTTGTTCTTTGCATTCATTTCACTTCTGTCATTTGTGTGAGATTTTCAGAGATTCTGGAAGAGACACTAATTTCCAATAGATCTAATTTGCATTAAATGGAATAGCATTATAGTTTATATTTTCCCATTGTGATGATTCACAAAAGAATCAAGTCACGCTCCTCTTTCTTAGCTGTGACTTTCTGCAAAGTGAGCAGCTTAGCTATAAACTGTTCTGCTTATGCTTCACAACATGCTTGGAAGTGTCAGCCATAATCCCAAACAATTTTTCAGACACCAAGAGTAGATACACAAAAGTATTATTTTTGCTTTGTATAACAAACTGCTATACTATCATGCAAAATTATTCTAAAAGCCTTTTTTGCATTTTAAATACAATTTGTCATGTGGCTTGGGAGACCAGTATTTAAAAATCTCAAGCTCCAGCATATATTTCTGCAGCTTTTGTCTGAAGTCCAGTTAACTTAATCATTATATACATGCTTATATCCTTATGGGAGAATATGTTGATGGGATTATTACTGCATTAACATGTGTAGGGCTGGAGTTCCTACCTAATGAAACATAAGAAATGTACTTATGACCAATTTGACTTCTGTGGAGATGCTTTCCCTTTCCAGGCATGTTTATTTTATGGTAAGTACTGATATATTCAGTGAGACTTGCTGTGAAATGAATACATAAAAATTTGTAGTTTTAGCTATAATTACTTTCAAGAGAGTTATGGGAAATGACCAAACTTTATTAACAATAATTATGATAAAACAGATTTAAGTTGTCTCCAGACTTTGTCATGTATTAAATAGATTAAATGAAATAAAGAGGAAATTATTCCATTAAAGAAAGGAAAGTCAAACTCTGGCACTGGTATAGTTTTTCGCTGTTTTCTGGTATTGTTATCAATCTAATTTTGAACTATAATTGCAGTTTGTTTTAGTATTGTAATACAATAATATAATTGTCAATGTAGAAGCAAACTTCATTGCGTTCAGCAACAATTAATTCAAGTAAGACAAGAGGTTAAACTCATCTTTCCCCAACTTGGTGTCTGTTGGATGTGCTTATATTTGGAGACTACTAAACTGAAGAAGACCGTATCAGTCACAAACATTGTTTTTGCCAATGGATTCTAAACCAAAACCAAAATATTGAAGCAATTCAATAGATGTAATTTTAATGTGTAATCTTATACTGCTCTTCCATATAAACAAGCAGTAAATTACAGAAAAACCCATAAAATTGTGTGACAGCATGAAAAGTTTCCAGTCATTCTTTATTTTTGATTCCCATCACAAAATGAATTGATTCATACTGCGTTCCTAAATCACTATAATTCCATAGAATTTTTAGATGCAAAATATCTCCTGGAAACCAGATTTTCCTAACCCCTTCTCTTTTTTTTCCTCCTTAATGAAACCTTAATGTTAAAGCCATAGTTACGTCATCTAAAAATAAACTATACCTTAGCATGTTCTTGTCCTCCAGCTGTGTCTTTTGCTATTATAAATTAACATCCCCTTATAAGCAAATAGTATATGATACTAAACAAATATCTTAAAATGATTTTATTATAATTGTGTGGGCCTTGTTTTCTTATGATGAGATACCAGTGGGTTCTTGATTGAGGGACAGATTCTTTAGCATTCCTTATTTGTCTGAATTCTTCAAACCAGAAAATTTCTACTAGCACCTCCATTGTAACACACTGCACATAATTCAATTTGACTATTGCTAAGAGAATGAGACAAAATTGAATATGGTTGAGTTGAAAGCAAATAATTTTCATCCTATATTTAACAAATTTAAACATAATGATATCTGCCATTTATAAAAAGATCTTCTCTCTGTTAAATAATACATATTTTAAGCAAATTACCTTTACAACATGGGAAAACCATAGTGACAATAAGATTCCATTTTGCTATAAAGCATTAAATATCCACAAACCTTAAGCTGTCTAAATTTAAAATCACTTCCTTAACATAATGTCCCTGTCAGCGACTGTGGAAAAGCTGAGGAAGGTATGGAAAAGAGTATAGACATATTCAGCAAGATACCCTGTTTCCCTCCAAATAAGACATCCCCTGATAATAAGCCCAATCGGGGTTTGAGCACATGGCAATAAGGCCAAGCGCTTATTTCAGGGTTCAAAAAAATATATTTTCAGGGAAACACAGTAGTTGAAAACTCTGTGAAGAAAAATCCAGAAAGAAGCCATTCAAATCATTCAAAGAGTTTGGGCTATATTAACTCACTATAAATGAGTTATTTTCAAACATGGCAACTTTAAGATGTAGGGACTTCAACAACCAGGATTCTCCAGCCAACATTATAAATAAATTCGGGAAATTGCATCATCATTTCTAAGATTTTGATTTATTCCAGCCATACATTTAAATTTGTGTATCTCTTGCTTCTTTTATCTTGCCTAGCTACTGTACGTGGGCTATGACAATTTCCACCAGGTATTAAATGTGATAAATATTCCATGGTGAACACCCATAATAGTGCTCTAAACTCAAATATGAAGCACTCTGATGTCATAGTCTCAATTAAATCACTGGTCTAAACACAAATGTATTTCCTGACATGCGCCAATTTTTGCATAAAGGTTTTTCTTTTAACATTTTAGGTGAAGGGCCCTCCAGCTGCAGGAGCATTTAAAGAAAGACCAACAAAGCCCACAGCATTTCGCAAGTTTTACGAAAGAGGTGACTTCCCAATTGCCCTTGAGCATGATACAAGAGGAAACAAAATAGCCTGGAAGGTAGGTCAGGGCACAGCTGTGACAGGCAGCTGCACTTATTGAAGTGACAAATGTCATTGCCCAAACTGTTGGCTTATAAGTAAATAAAGTGAAGTAATTTCTTAGCAAATAGAAGACGGTGGGGAAAACAAGTCAGAGACTGGCCTCCTGAGTCAGCCATCTACCTTGGCGAACAATTAAATTATATGCTGCAAAAAGGAAGTTGACAGAATGGCTTTGCCTTAGAGAACTGTCTCCTGCTCAATTCATCTCTATTTTTATGAGGACCTGGCAACCCAGCCTATTCCAGGCAGTCCATCAAGTGATGGAAGTGGCTGGATACAGTGAGCAGCAGCAGCCATTTATCTCTCTCCTCTCCCCCCCCTCCACCCCACCCCGCAATTTCACCTTCCTGCAGGACAGTTCCAAATGGAAGCTTTAATTACCTAAATGGATAGGTCAAGATTGCCTGCTCCTTTGAAATGCAGAGCAGAATACTAACGAAGGCAGATTCTCATTCCAGGGCTTCACTCCCAGGCTGCAGCATATGTCAGACAGCGTAATCGCTGTCATACATGCCCCTGTTAGAGTCTGACCTCCACTGCTGAAACCATTATGGCTCTGACATCTCTGACAAAAGGTTAATTGGCTTCAAAATAAATGTATTGCCTAATGACTTCATTCAAATGCAGCCGTGTTTCTCTCCAAAAGGCTCAGTGATGTTATTTGTAAAACTTGCCAATCTTTGAGGTAACTAGAGCAGGCTTTTAAATTTAATTTGAGAAATGAATGCTGATCTTTAACCCGCTCTTTCTATTTAATTATTTTTGTTATCAAAGAATGAATTTCTCTCTTTGTGCATATTATTTATTGTCTGGAATAAGATTTCTCTTCAAACTGGATAAAGATAGCCTGAAGATATATCGTATATTGGGAATAGTAAAAAAGAAGAAGAAAAGAAAAAAGGAAAATAAAAAGAAGCCAATAACCCATTCTTAGAACGTTTGAGTAACTCATGTTGAAAAATAATGATTTAAGTTACCATAATTTAGGTAATTAAAATAAAAATGAATGTTCTTGGACATGACAATAATAATAATGGTCTATAATTTATATTATTAAACAATTTGGCACTTTAATGTACTAAGAAAGATTCATCAAAATTTAAGGGATCTGTTTCACTCAGATATATTGGCCAATGACTTTTGGCATAACATTTTTTAATCTTATAGAATATTATTCCTGATATGTATATATAAATGTAGACTTTATGATATTTATAGAAGAATCTTTGTATTAACTTTATATGGAATTTGTGATACTATTTTGTTTTGATTTCCTCAATATTATATGCTTAAGGCAATAATACATTTCATTTGAATTAATAGACATAGGAAAGAAATCACAAAATAAAACGAATGGGCCAAAGTCCATCAATTACAAAATGACTTATAGGCTAACTTAAACAGATTTAAGTTTAATTATATCTGTTTTTTAAAAGGTGGCATGATTGAATATTACTAACTTGGGAATTTTAATGGTAAAGATTTAGAAGAGAAAAGACGGGAAATGCCCAGAAGTGTAATAAGTATTTTATTATTTTCATTCATTATTTCATTTATTATTTTCAGTCCCTATTTTGCTGCTTGCATTTACTGTATATAGCAGAATATTTTTACTAAGTTCCAAAAACTGCATGGTATCAAGAGAACATAAATGTTAAAAATCTCCTGTAATTCCAGCCATTTTTTTATCTTTAGGTTAGCTGATGTCTAATAACAACATAGGCACCAATCAAAAGCCACATCTCACTGTTGTTTTGCTATCCTTTCACACTGTCACAAAGCTAGCAGGAATTTGTATAGCACAGGATATCTTGCTAGTTGTACAACGTGGCCTCCTGTGCAACTAGAAGAGGTCTGCATTGAGCTGATATAAATGTGCAACATACAAAGAGCCATGATTGGCAGTTTTCCTAGCTGAAATTTCAGCCTTGCCCAATATCTTTCAGTTTATGAAAAGGCTCCTTTAACTGACATGCACAAAAGTCTTCATGCATTTTTGCATGATTTTTTTCTTTTACTTTCATATTGTATACAAGAAGGATGAACTTTAAAAAAAATCTTGGAAACTATGGATCCACCAGATGATTGTTCAACTTAATGATCCCTAGCTGGCAGCAGAGAGTTTGGGGATTCTTGTTGTTGATCTTTTTAATCACTTGACAGCCATTGAATGGTCATCTAGATTATTGTGTAGCTGAGTGCAATTGTTGAAAGTTTTGAAGAACTGCAGTTAAAAGGATTTAACTGTAAGGATTGATGTGGAAACTGGAAGCTTTCTAAGGAGATGAAATGAGGAATCAATACTTTGCTGGAAGTCTACTGAAATACAAAATTCGGGTCCTTTTGGTTACACACATTAAATCAGCCAAGGGGGTTCAGTTTCAAAGCTTCGTACTTTCTGGGTTGACCAGTGGACCAGTGGTCTATCCTTTTTTTTAAAAGGGGGAAAAGTGATTGTGGTATTCTAGTCTCCCTTTAAAAACAAGTGATAATTGGACAAAGAGATCAGGGACCAAATTGATGGGCGGGATCCCACAGGAAGCAGGCAGAAACAACTAACAGCCAAGAGAAAGATAAACAGCAGTAGCAGGTTGTTCTAATATTATCTTTTAGACACACACAACATGATTCAGCTATTTTCCTAAGTAGAGGAAAGTATTGCTATTTAGGGTTTTTTATAACCTCTTAATTATTGTCTGAACATTTAGTTTTCCTGCTATTTTTTCAAAACCATGATGCGCAAATGATTGGTTGGGATGTTACAGGAGAATCAAATTGGAATTCCTGGTTTTCAACCATCAAACTGTCATTTTCTCTTTCAAATTGACTTTCTAGCCTTGGTGAATAAAATGCAGATGGGTAGGGGGAACTCATGCTGCCTTAGGCTTTGTAGAAGAAAGGAAACATCAAATAAGTAGAGTGATTTACATACTTGTGTACTACCTACTTACTTGTAACTAGACTGTCATAATGAATTACTATAGCAGTACGGCCACAGACGCTTTTTATTTAGGCAGAGTTGGGTTTGGATCAATAGGATTCCATATATGAGAAAAAGCCATGTATTAGGATATTTCTACAGCATCAGTCAGTTTGCAGATTTGGGTTTACAATGGGGTGCATTCACATGGGGAAAAATATAGTGATATCCCATGGAGAATGTACCTCCATAGTGAGAAACAAGAATATTGAATTTCAAGGAGAGGCAGACCTAGATCAAGGAAGTGACACCTCTTTGGAGCAAATATCTTTAGAGGAGATCTTGAAAATACAATGGGTGGAACAGCAACCTAAACAGTAGCTGGAGTTAAAAATGCAAGCAATTAAGAAGGTCTCCTTTTCACAATGATAAATACAAAGTATTTGCTTAAATTGTCTTCCATGTGAAGAAATTGTATACAAATGCATGATGGACATGTACTTTATTTTGATTTTGGATATTTTCCCCCAAGTACAGAAAACAATTTAATCACCATGACATATAGTTTCTCCCATTTCATAAAATCATTGCTTTTGAATACATCAAAAATACTGCTACTTTCATACAATCCAGCATAATGGAGGAACTGTGCTAGGTTGTGACAATATTTTGAAAGCGAGTTGGATAAGTAACCTACCCTGAACTGTAAATAAAAAATATTTCTGAACACCAACAAACACACGAAACTGTGACAAAAAGAGAGAACGAGGAAACTAAGAATGTTTTTTTTTTTTTTTTTAATTCAAAAAGTTTTTATTGGTCAAAAAAGGTTTATACAAATACATATCAGGTATGGTAAATTTTCATTTTTCTTATCCAAGATAAGAATTTTACTCAAATTTTTTAACACATACAACAGCCATATGGCAAGCAGGTGACACGAAGTAGCTAAGTTTACAAATCTTAAATACGTAATAAAGAAGGGTCAAGAATAAACAGAATATCGTACAAAAGAGAATAAGGAAAACCAACACAATCCCAAATATCTTTATCACTTCCTAGTTTTGGATCTCAGAACTCTGGGTTCAGCCTGACCCAACTCCAGGGCCGCAACAGCGGCAGCCGCCTCCGCCCCATGGTCTATAACCTCCCCTTCTTCAATTCCTGGGTCATCTGATTCCAGGAGGGCTTTGTATTCCTCCACGTAGGCCGTAGCCTCCAATTGTACTAATTTTTTCGTAATGCCCTCCCGGAAAATCATCAATCCTCTGGCATCAGCCATCTGAAGCCCACTCCTTCTGGTACAATTTGCTTGACAAAAGTAATATTTCTTTCTCATTTCACGTACCTGTCTGGGAATCTGCCTCAGAATGGCTATCTCCTGCCCCTGTAAATCAGTGCCCCACTCCTATGTTTTCTAAGAATTTCATCTCTCGCCTCTTCTCACAAATTTGACATGAACCTCTCTGGGAACTGCATGCGTGCGTGCATATTGTGAATTAACTCTATAAATTCGATCCACATCCCAATTCATGAAATCAACACCTCTCCCAAGAAATTCTCCCAACAATTTAGTCACAACATCTCTCAAATCTTCTTGGTCCACTTCTTCCAAATTTTGAAACCTAAGAAAATAAGACATTTTATCCATCTGTAGTCCAAGCACAGCATTGCCTGTCGCCTCTCTTTTCTGCACTGCCCGTGATCTCACCCTCCAGACCTTCCACTTTCTGCTTGTTTTCTGCTGAGACTTGTTGAGTATCCTTTAAATCCTTTTGGATAGTCACAATTTCTACTCTTATTTCCGCTTTGGCCTCTTTGCAAATCATCCAATTTCTTGTCCATATTAGATAACTTTTCCAAAATTCTTCCATCTCTCCAGCAGTTGGTCTCTGACCTTTGCCATTTGAAAAAAAAATACAAAATCCTCAGGCAAGCACAGTATCCTTGTAATTTCCTCCGGATCCACCAGGGGCACTCACAGGAGCAACGAGTCCAGAGTACAGTTAGTCAACCAGGAAGTCAAGGGAAGTGATGTCATCAAGATTCTCATAGTGAAGGCGGAAGCTGGACGCCACCACTGTTCCCCAGAGGAGGGGGGCCTCAAACCTCCCTCCTAAATTTCTCCATCACCTCTTCTCCAGAGCTCCACAAAACCGGTAATCTTCTTATTTTAAGTTCTCCTCTCTCCAGAATGACTCGTGCTCCTTCCAACCGCAGGGGAGAAAACCCCCGCACTCGGAGCACTCCACTGCCATCGATATCCCCTTCCCTTCTCCATTCCTCAATTCTTCTCCGTTCCCTGTTCACCACCAGGCTGCTGCAGTTATAAATCCAAAGCCCCGGTGTCACCGGGCACAGCGGCCCAGGCGACGACCAAAGTAATGGCCGTGGCCCGTGGCCTCCAGACCCCGCCGAGCCTAGGACGCGCCAGCATCGGTCCCCACAGTCCTGTATGTCGGCTGGGAGACCCCTGGCGAGCCGTCCGTGCGGCAGGTGTCCTTTTCGGAACACCTGGCCCCTGAGGGCCTCGGCGGCGGCCGGATTCGGGCGCTGGAGGCAGGAGAAGCCTCCAGACGACCGTTGCCGCTGGACACCGGAAGTCGTCTCCTAAGAATGTTTGAGAAGAAACCAAAGGGAGATATAACATTCTTCAAGAACTATAGCACATATGGCAGCAATTGTTTTTCCTGTATTTTCCTGTATCCCAAACAGCTGAAAATAGAAGAATAGTTTTAAGGTACATGAAGGAAGATGTTGATTCAATGTTAGGAATAACTTCCCAATAGTTAGAACAGTTTGATGGCAGAACCAATTACACAGGGAGGCAATGAACTTCCCTTTACTAATTATATTCAAGAGAGGATGAATACTTGCAAAGAGATGGAAGATGGAGTCAATGGCTAAAACAGCTATGTGGGTCTGTGACAAAATGATGGATAACATCCCTTGTCTAGCTATTAAACTACTAAATTGACATCCTACCATTTGTCTGGAAATTCAAGCTAGAAATGCAGAAGGCTTTTCCAGACTCTTTTCTGGTATAGTCTTTCGCACAATCCTTCTGCTATCAGAACTGAAAGGCAAGATTTCCTAATTAGCCTTGTAAAAGATTACGAGGATCTGCCATTAGAGAGAGAAGCTAACCTCTCCTATATGCAGAAATGCTTTCTACTCATGTACAGAATTTGTTACTACTTTGATGACAAAACTGCCATTCATATATTTATGTAACATAATTATTTAGAAACATCATTGAGAGAACAATATCATTTTTCAGTGATGATTGTACAGAAGGTTGTACAGAATCAAAAATGCCAAATGCCATAAGCAAAAGCACAGCATCACAATAACCAACTTTTCCCCAATTAATTAGAACTATAAAATGTGCAGCTATCAAACTATACTTTGGGTTTACTAGAAAATGTACAAACGATCATTTTACCATCTTTCTTATTTTTAATTCAATAAAACAATAATTTATATTTCTCATCTTGTAGTACATACGCCATTGGTAATATGTAATGTAGGTTAATGGGATATGACTATCTTTCACATAATAGAAGGTGAATGAATGATTAAACAAATGAATGAATGAATGAATGAATGAAGCGCTTTACTGTACTTCACCAAGCATATGACAATTGTAAAAAATAATAAAATGAGATAACAGTCATAAAATATTCAGACATTAGTTCTAAGAGCTACACATGCAATCTTGGTGAAAGTTTAAATAGTTGCTTTTGCCTGCCCAAAGAAATTTCACATAAAATGTATCTGTGTGGGACTGGTCTAATGAGGGGTATTAGCAACTCATTATGAGGATCTCTATAGAAACCACAAAAGAGTAAAACAAGGGTCAATGATTCACTGCTCCCAGACACAGAGGGCAAATATTTTCTGCATAAAGGGTTTTCTTAAAACTTGCCCTCCAATGCACTGATTGCAAGATGTCAAAGCGCAGTAATGTTAAAGGCCCTACAGAATATATTAACTATATGCTGACCCATTTATACAGCTGGTTGAAACAGACTTTAATTTGCCTCGAGTCTTATTTCAGCTGGCATTTTGCTATATTCGGTTTGCAATTTTGTATTAAGGATTCTTTAAGTAAGTAATATATCGCAATTATGTCCAAGTTTCAGCAACAGTGAAACTTAGCAACTCTGCATCTTACCACAGGGCTACATCAAAAAAACATCTTAAACGGCTTTCATTAGTTTACATTCTTTCTGGTTTAGCATTAATGATATTTAGATTTAATTGACCCCATACAGGAGTGGAGCCAACAGTTTGATTTTAAATGGTTGTAGATCAGCTTAAACATGCTATGTGTCTCTAGAGAAGAGAAAGAAAGAAATGCTGTAGAGATCCTCTGAACAGGACAATCAGTTTGTTTTATTCAATCAGTTCATAAAATTGCTCAGTCAACACACAACTGAAGGTACATAAACACAATAATGTAAAAAATGTTCCTGGTATCCATCATAGCGATAGCAATAGCACTTAGACTTATATACCGCTTGTAGTACTTTACAGCCCTCTCTAAGCTGTTTACAGAGTCAGCATATTGCCCTCAATGATCTGGCTCCTCATTTTACTGGCCTCAGAAGGATGGAAGGTTGAGTCAATCTTGAGCCAGTCAGAATCAAACTCCTGGAATGAGCAGCAAACTGCATTTTAACCACTGTGCAATGATAGCTCATACATTCCAAATATGAATCAAGCTACCTTTTCCATGGGTTCCCATCCAGGTCAGTTTTTTTTATAACTCCTTGCAAACTGATGAGATTAGTTTTCTCATTAATTACAATAATAAATCCTTGGAAAAGTGGGATAGCTCTCATTTTTTAATCTGTCTTTGATAGCATTATCATACTATCTGCATACTGTAAATTTGTATACATAGGCATTGTTTGTAAAATGCCTATGTATACAAATATATGTAGGCATCAAAGCATAATGTTCTTCATTTAAATCCCCACAACTGCACTGAGATAATAATGGAATAATAATGAAGAGGATGCACCTTGATTAATTCCATTGGTAATCAGCTCTATCTGAGAGATGAAATATATTGCTATATTGCACCTCATTCTCAGTCTGATGTTCATACAAAGGGCATATATGAGAGAAGCTATCTATCAACTCTAGATTTAGGTTGGTTTCAAAGGATTTCCCTATAAATGGAATGAAAGGTTGGGCTAAGGTCTATAAAATAAAGTAAACAAAATTGACTAAGGCGTCTGAGTCTTTTTTTCAGTAAGAAGTATGAAGCCGTAATCTAGTGCAGAGCAACACATACTAAATCCTGCCTGTTCATTGGCCACCAAATTGCAAAAGCATTTTTGGGAGAAGGGAAAAGAAATAAGGAGGTTAGAGCAACTAGTCTCCATTTGAATGTGCTGGAGGGAACCAAGCATTTTAGCTCTTTGTTTCCTGAAGTTTTTTTATTCTCTCCCTCCCTCCCTCTCTCCACACACATTGACACTCACATACACTTTAAACATCTTTATTGATTATCTTTTAGCCAAAATCTGCTTTCACAGTGGCAAATGCTTTTTCAGCTCCAGTTAATACGCTCATTTTGCAATTACAACAGCAAGAATTATTGTCAACAACATTACTACCTGCTTCAGTGTCCTTAAACCTGCTATAACAGATATATGTAATAGCAGAGTATATATCTTATGTTTGGAAAAAGTGTGAGGGAGGGGGATTGTTTCATCTTTGTGGAGGCCAGATGGTTGGCAACATCCAGAATATGAAAGTTTAAGAATCCCAGATCTGAATGACTTACACAATCTTGCAATGTCCTTCTAAAGCCCATAGATCAATGCTATCATGTGGTCCCATATGCTGCTTCCAGGACTTGTGCTGTTATTTTTATGCCATGCCCTTTCAACAGGTTTATCTCAGTAAAAATAGTTAATGAATCATCCTTCTTGTGACCTAAGCTATAGGGAATCAAAACACAAGTGTAATATGATTAGGCAGAACAACTGCTATGTTAAGATGAAATGATGTCTGGAGGGTTTGCATGCCATTCTGATTGCCACGTTACTGTGAATACATTTTTATTGGAATGTGCTTCAAACAACGTAAAATCTGGTGGTGGTTGTTTTAAACAGACACTTTTGCAGAAAGGATCTTCACAACATATTGTACTTCAGTTAAAAGGGTATCATGGCTAGAACAAGTTCAGTTTATTTGCTGCCCTAACACACCTTTGAAGGAAAGGGAGTGGACAACTGGAAGTTTTTAAGAAGAGATTGGACAACCATTTGTCTGAAATGGTATAGGGTTTCCTGCCTGAGCAGGGCTTGGAGTAGAAGGCCTCCAAGGTCCCTTCCAACTCTGTTATTCTGGAATTAAAGGAAGTCTGGAGCACAGCCACCTTGATTTAAGATATGTTCTCATATACTTACACCTTTCTATAATAGTAATGTTCTTTTTATTGCCACTATTTGGCTGTCTCTAATATAAAAGCAAACTCCAGTTCCTTGATCTCATATTTTAATAGAAGGCAAACAATTGGAACAATCCACAGACCATCTGAAACAAATTTAATATCACATACCAGGGGTTATAAAGAAATAATATATACAAAAACAACGTGGGGGACGTGTGTATGTATAAGACAGAGACGGAGGATATGATACATTGCAGTTCTGGTAAAGCTAAGAGGGTGTTGAAATAATTTGTAATCTGGATTGGCAATTATTATATCCTCTTGTCCATGGATTTCCTGGCCAACTAAATAAACTATTTTTTATTATTATTTCTGAAAATCTTTATTTTACAGTTAGAAGAGCAATATTGTAAAACAGAATATTTTAAACAGATGATAAACAGTGTGTTGCTCATATAATAAAGTCTAATTTTAAGACTTAACCTGTGGTTTATCTTGCACATACAGTATGAACAATAAATGAAAATGCTGTTAAGCAAATATCTGCATTTTCTTTCTGAGCAACTAAACAAGATACCAAACATTGCAAAATAAAGTATCAAATGGCTTACAGATCAGTGAAGAATGTTTCCATGACAGGAAGGAAGAGTAGAGAATATACACAGAAACCAGGCACTATTTCATTTTCATTTGATAATTTATTTTCTAACTTAGTAGTATTATAATATATGAAATAAAGGTAGAATTATCCATCCAAATAAGAAATATTTCTATCAGAACTGAAGCATTACTGTAATAACCACAGAAAAGCAAGTTCTTTTTGCATATGCATTTGCTTACCTCACTATCTATGAATGGCAATAATGATCATAGCAGATTTTCAAAATTATTCACTCAATGTTCACAGTATTATCATCATTTCTTCTGCTCAAAGATCATAGAATTTTCTTTTTATATAGTTTCAGCTGTTTGCAACATTACAGGTTTTTTTCTTCATATTATTTTCCTATTTATGATTCAGAATTTTAATGAAATGGCTGTCCTACTTACTTAGGTAAAAATCACATTTATTAAAATACCAACATGTATATTGATTTAGCAGCTGGATAATTCGTTTCTCCTAAAGTATAAATGATGTTACTTTGAAAATGCCCTAAATCTCTTTGCTTTAATAACAGACTTTGCTAGAATTTGAATTCCAGCTTTACAAGGAGTTAAAAAACAAAATAGGCCTCCAAAGAAGAATGGTAGTTTATCTGATTTGGGGAGTACAGAACCTCTAAGATTTCAGTTATTACTTTTTCTATGTTGATTAATTAGACTTACTAAATTTCAGCAAAGAACAAAAGGTACTATGTGAAACTGTAGATGTGAGTGGAACAAAAGATAGTTGGAAAGGATATAAAAGAATACTGTGATAGAGTCAATGCTGGTGTAAACTAGATTAGCTGAAATTGTTTTTCTTATCTGAAGTTCATTTAATATGTCTTACTCCTTTTCTGAAAGGCAACAGCATGATTGATAAGCCACTATGTACCATATTTCAACTTTCAAAAAGAAAAGGAAAGAGAGTTGTTTATGCTTATTATTTTTGCTTCTCTCCTACCAAGAAATTGTGAGTGTCTCTTTATCACTTACAAAGTACAATAGTTTACAGAATCAAAAGCCTCTTCTACTTATGATCTAACTTTGGGTAAACAGTCAAAAGCACCTACCACTTATAACCTGATATGACCTGCTGCACATCCTTAAATACACAAGTCACAATGTTGACATGGCTTATTGAATGGAAGACAATGTTATCTTCTCCCAATTGTCTTATGGATCCTGCCTTAATCTCAGTTGTGGGATGAGGCAAGGGACTATGCACCGCTTAATAGCTCTGATTATGAAGTTCTGAAAAATATTTGGTGAGCAGTTGGCGCCCCCTTAGCTATAAAATATTTGACATAATTTGCTGTAATACCTATTCAAGACATTCCACTTGAAGCAAAATAAGTTCTCCAAGGATCACACTGACTTTTCCAGCTAGTTTAAGCTTATGATATATAGAGTGAGTACTTCAGCAATGAATTCATCACAAGTCCTTCTATGAAGCCTTTTCTGTGGGAGTTGTTTAACTTTCAGGGAGGAAATTTTCAGTCTTGCATTCAGAAAGAATAATGTGAATTCAAGTTTTTCACCATTTCCAAGAAGTTGTTTTCCATTTAAAATTGTTCAACCTCTGATTGATGCCCTCTCATTAACCAATGAAATTCACTAAAGGAATTTTTTTTTTTAAAGTCTTGATTATAGTGGACAGTTTGCAGTGTGACAGAAAGAACACTTTCAAGGTTAGAGATCATATGAGATATGAAAATATTGATAAACTTTAATTTTGCATGCACATTCTTTTCTTCTTCATTCAAGTCAGCATTTTGAACCTTATTTGGAATTATCACCAATACACACTTTTCATTTTGCAAACAGTCCTTTCATTTCAAACTTTCTGCATTGAGGAACGGAATTAAAAGTTGCATTGTGAGTAGTTTCAACCTTTTAATTGCAAACTACCATTCTTCCAATAAAAATTCTGAATAATTTAGTGTAAATAAACTCTGATTGCTTCCATTTGTAAAACAGTTTAGTAAGTGGTTGATTTATGCTTCAAATACTTTCAGAACAGCATCAACAAAATATGTAAAAAGAGAGTTAAAGGGTACTTCTTTCTCAGTTGAAAAACTAGAAAAGATTCAAAATCAGAGAATGTCTCCTTTAGCAATAAAGATGTGCAATCCATTCATTTAAAGCCATTGTGATCTTAATAATATTACATGCAAAACTACACGCTTCTCTAACAACATCCCTTGATTTATTGCCTGCTTTTATGAATTTCATCATTTCCCTGATGAAATCATTTTCAAACTTTCTTGTTTTTTTCTATGTCTACATGAAATTGTAAATCAATAGGACATTTCTTTGGCATCTGCATACCAGATATTCTTATCATCCATCTAGTTTTCATTGTGGATATGGGTATTCCAGTCTTTAGCTTAACATGAATTTACAACTAATTTTGCCGTATTGGATGCAATAGTGATAAAACAACTTCCAAATTCTGATGACTATAGTTAAACGTTATTTTCTCATAATTGTAAATCCAAAATTAGATCCCAATAATGAGATATAGCTAAATGTGCCTAAAGTAGATGTCAAAATTAAAAAGGGTTTATTACACTGAGGCTAGAGTAAATAAGAAATCAAACCAATCTCTAAAGTTAGGATTTCTTAAATGCTCTCACACATCTTAGACAATGTCTTTATTGCTTCAAAACTAATAGCACCTGTGTTTATGTATTTGTTGGCCACCTGTGTTTATTTATTTGTTGGCCACTCCCTTTTTCCTTTCACTCACCAATGAAAAGGTCGCTTTCCCAAAGCTGGGAAACACTGAATCATTTCTCCAGAGTGCCATGTGTGCCAATGTCACAACTCATATCCCAAACAGGATGTGTTTCCTTTCTGTCCAAAGACTGCAATTAAACAAGGACGTGTCTGGGGAAAAATAGTCTTGTGGTAACATTATATAGTTTTCCTAGAATTCTAGACAGCATATATTGTTAAATAATTCTAACATTCCTTTTCTTTTAACAAATTAAAAGCAAATGTTTTGTTTCATGCAACTGTTATTTCTTGAAGCTCTAGACCAAAAACCTCCTTAAGTTCTAGAAATAACTTTGATTTAAATTTGAAGATGACCTCTGAAAACTAAACGAATATTTTTTTTTTCTGCTGAATGGGCTGGTGCTTTCTTCTAGTATAATTTATGGGAGAAATTAGTGTGAACGGTTTGCTTTTATGGAGCTCTGCTTCTTGTAGCAAGCCTGCAGAAACAATTTCCCCCTAAGCCTCCATCTGTTCTTCAAACCAGGGCATATGCCATCTCATCAAGCTTGAAAGTCAACTGATTTATAACTCCTGAAAACTGCATAGATTGAAAAGAAAGGTCGTATGCTGCTCTGTGACAATGATTTGTTAGGCACTTGGATAAAGACAATTCATATTATTATGGACCTAAGGGGAAACACACAGTGTTGTAAGCTTAAAGACATGGTAGATTGGCAGCCAGAAGGAAAGCAAATTCCCCTCCTTATTCAGATGAAACAGTTACCTTTTCTCCAAGAGCAGAACGTGCATAGCAGGTAAGCAGCAGCACTGGGGAGACATCTTGTTATCACAGCGTGCTTCAAATCCAGAAGCCTTTTCTTTCTCAGGTGCAAAGGTTGCTATCCAGAAATACCTGAGTTTGCTTCACTTTTGTCTACACAGGCTACACAGAATCTTCAGCCTGAAAAAAAGTTTCCTTTTTTTTTCTTTCTAGGAGTTAAATTTCTCTTCAGTGCCGCTATGGAAAATTATGTTTGTTTTTCTCTTGAGGTGACTCCAAAGTCTTGTCCCAGTTTGAAGTGTAATGAAGGATTCAATCTTGGTCCTATTTGGTGGTAATTCTTCTCTCCTCTTATTCCCCCCTCCCACTTCAAAAAACAAAACTAAAGTAAACAGTTACAGAGAAAGCAGCTTGGCAGGCAACAGACCAAAACAAATTGACAATGTGACTATCAGGAAAATCAATGTGTCATTTGATGTTTTCATTTGTGCTCTTGGTATACTGTGTTTCTTTTGATGGCACACTTTTATCATGAAAATAAATCCCCTGATCCTTTAAATCCTGTTTAGGGTCCTATCTTTCAGGGAAGGAAAAAGAGAGGGAGGGTGAGATCATCTTCTAGCTTGTTCCCAAATCAAATAAACTCATATTCATGCATACTAAAAAAAATGTTAAGCAGAAGTAAGTCACCAAAAAAATCTTTTGTATAGAGAATACTCAGCCCCTGTTTGGACAACATGCTGAGTCATGGAGATAACTCCAGAGCTAAGTTAATCAACTCAGCCAGCTAAACCATATGTCAAAGTATTATTCCTGCAAGAAATTTAGAAAAATTTCAAATTATTCAAATAAGTTTTTTTGAAATTAGCCAGTCTGTAAGTGTTCCTCTTTGTTTATATAATGCTTTTAAAGCTATACGGCTTATTTGAAAATTTTTATACCGATCAGGTGGTTCTGACCAGCTTGAAGAGAATGTTTTAAAAGATTTTAACTTTGCCATAGCAATCAAATCTTGAAGTCTATATTATTTGTTATCTTTCTCTTGAGTTAACTTTCGTTACACTTTCCTCTTCATGAAAAGATAATCCATGACTTACCATCATAGCCGAGCTCAGAATTTCGGCTGTTAAGTGAGACATTTGTTAAGTGAGTTTTGCCCACCTTTCTTGTCTCAGTTAAGTGAATCTCTGCAATTGATAAGCTAGTAGACCAGTTGTTAAGTGAATCTGATTTTCTCATTGATTTTGCTTGTTGGAAGGTTGAAAGAGAATCACATGATCCCAGGACACTGCAACCATCATAAATATGAATCAGTTGCCGATTTTGATAATGTTACCATGGAGATGATGCAAAGGACATAACTGTGAAAAATGATCATAATTCACTTTTTTTTCAGTAGCATTGTAACTTTGAACAGTCACTAAATGAACTGTTGTAAGTTGAGGACTACCTGTCATGAAGAATAAGGCAGAAGTGATAAGTTTGGACAGGTATTTTTCCTGTTCCCAACCTTTATGACTGATTATTATTGCATAACCTTTTATAAGGTGTTTATTTCTGTTTATATAAATCCAAAGATATTTGTACAGCCTACATGAGAATCCTTTCTCCTTAGTGAAGGTAACACAACTATAAGGTGATACAATCTAGCCTATAATCTTCGTTAAACAATTACCTTAACTAATGCAGTTTAAAGTTTGGAGCCATGCTGCCTTATTCTTTTGAATCCTGAATTACCATATTTTTCGCTCCATAAGACGCGCTTGAAGCACCTAGGTTTAGGGGAGAAAAACAAGAAAAAAATATTCTGTTGCACCCACCATCAGTCAGCAGAGCAACAACTGGATCCCTGCCTCCCATAGCCCCACCGATCAGCTAGCTGGCCGACTGGAAACGCCACCATTGCTGCCTCCTCCCTGTCTGCTGCCTCGCTGGGGAATGCTGGAGCCTTCACCGCCAATAATAATAATATTTTAATTTATAGACCGCCCTTCTCCCGAAGGACTCAGGGCGGTGAACAGCCAGTTAAAATACAAAACAAACCCATACAATAATTAAAAACTACCCCTAAAAAACTTATTCAATTGGCCAAGCTAAAATACAATTACACCCTATAAAATCACTAAAATTTAAAAACCCCAATAAATCCATTTAAAAGTTTTTAAAAAATTAAGCCAGTCCAGCAAGATGAAACAAATAGGTTTTAAGTTCGCGGCGAAAGGTCCTAAGGTCGGGCAGTTGTCGGAGTCCAGGGGGAAGCTTGTTCCACAGGGTAGGAGCGCCCACAGAGAAGGCCCTCCCCCTGGGGACCGCCAGCCGACATTGTTTGGCTGATGGCACCCTAAGGAGACCCTCTCTGTGAGAACGTACCGGTCGTTGGGAGATTGAGCCGGCAGAAGACGGTCCCGTAAGTAAGCCATGAAGCGCTTTAAAGGTCGTCACCAATACCTTGAAGCGCACCCGGAAGACCACAGGTAGCCAGTGCAGTCTGCGCAGGATAGGTGTTACGTGGGAGCTCCGTGATGCTCCCTCAATAACCCGCGCAGCCGCATTCTGGACTAACTGGAGTCTCCGAGTGCTCTTCAAGGGGAGCCCCATGTAGAGAGCATTGCAGTAGTCCAGGCGAGAAGTAACGAGAGCATGAGTGACCGTGCATAGGGCATCCCAGGAAGGGACGCAACTGGCGAATCAGGCGAACCTGATAAAAAGCAGCAGTTCGGCGGTTGGATTGGTCTTCCAGAATAGTGCTGATCAGCTGTTCCATGCTGCGCTGATGCAATATTTGCTCCATAAAACGGCCAGACATTTCCACCCACTTTTTTGGAGTGTTTTTTTTTTTTGGGGTGGGGAGTGTGTCTTATGGAGTAAAAAATACGGTATATTATGTTTACTTATTTACTTACTAATTATCTAAACTTATCTTAAATATAATTATTGGGTTTTTTATGAAACTGTATAAAATTTGTTGACATACAATCATTTAATGTCATTTAATTTTTATTGGAATTATTTGAAACAAAATAAACTAAGCCTTGATGTTCTTTACGGGGTATAATTCTTCCTTATCAAAACAGTTTTAACTATTCTTCTGGTACAAAGTCTGCCATTATATTTTCCCAAACCTGTGAATACATACTGATTTTTAAAATTAGGTCTTTATTGGTTATTGTCAAGTGAAATTCCCAAGCATTTGATCTTTTATCAGTATTAAACTCAGAAATATTGCTGTTCTTCTTCAGTCAAGTTCCATGTCAATGTTTGAATTTTCTCCTTATTGGTCTGATATCCTGACACTATAACTGTACTACTGAAATGTGTTTCCTTGCAGATTCTAAAGATTCTTGGCTGAGTACCACATCACAGTACACAATTTCAGATTATATTCTTGAGTTGTTTATTTAATATCTAAAATGTTGGGGATTTTCTTGGGTAGAATTTTATTTTGGTATTGTTTGGAACATAAGCTAAAGTAATTTTTATTTTCCTCAATTCAATCTGAAAATGTAAAATGATAAATTTCTCTCCACCTTGGATGTAATAGTAAAGCAGCAGTTTATTTTTTGTCAAATCATTTAAAAATAATTACTGAACATTTCAATCCTGGATTTAGTCTTTTTTTCTTCTTCTTAATATTCTTTTTCTTTCTCTTCCCTCCATCAGTGTAGAAACATGTTTCTAAATTTTTATCCTCAGCCATAATTTTTTTAGGAAATAATTATTTTTTTCATATTTTGTCATCTAGACAAACTAAATACAATGGTAAATATCACCTTTTCCACAAGATTTCCTAGCTTCATGTCTTGACTGTGGCTTTTGTAGTTTAATTTACAACCCATTTAAATAAGGTTTAACAAAATTTGTTTCTGAACAGTCCTTATTTCTTTCAGTAGATATTGCTAATCTGTTGACTGGCCAAAACATATAGCTTTTTGCAAAGTTAAAATAGACTCTCTTATTAATCTTGATCATATGTTTTCTAACCTAATTCTACAAAAAAAGGCAGTACTTGATAAAAGAGCTCTTATGATCCAGATTCACGTGTCTATGGTAATAATTTTAATTCAGTCATGCAATTATCTACATTTTCTCTTCCCTTTGTATACTTGTAAAAAATGTATGCCTTTCATAAGAAACTTAACATTTGTAGAGTGTACACTAAGCTTTCACTTTTGCTTATTTGATTTGTTGTTGAAATGGACAGTTTTAAATATCTCTCTCTGGCTTTTCCTCAGACTGTTGAAATTTCTCTTTCTTCCTATCAGCTTCACTAGCTACACATAAAAGCTCAGAATTTGCTTCTGTTTCCGATGATCTTCCATGATCAACCTTTTTGGGGATTTAATTGATTCTTCCATTATTAACCTACTCACTACACCTGGCACCTACCAGGGCCTTTTCTGTGGAACTCAGAAAAAGAGAAAAAAATGAAAATAAAGGGTGGTTAAAGCTCATATATTTGTTGTTTGATTCTTAGATATTTTGAGTTGCACAAAGTTACATGGACATTTAAACTAGACATTGCTCAGATATTGAGGATATGATTTTGCCTACATAAATCTATATAAGGAAAATATACATACTGTAGATGCACATATAGTTTATGATTTGGGAAGGAAATTGATATTATCTGTTCATGAATATATGATTGTATTCTTATAAGAAATTCAGTAAATACAAGATTGGAAAGAGTATTTCTCTATTTACCCAATTTAGGCATTGCCCATCTCACTCTCAAAGCGACTCTGGGTAACATATAACTACAACTGTTAAAACTATATAAAAATACTATATACCAAGTAAGTTGGTAGTGGCACTTCTTCAAACTCTTTCAAAAGGCCAGGATAGTGAGGGCCCACCTCACCTCTGTGGGGAAGGATATTCCAAAGGGTAGGAGTGATGGCAGAAAGACACCAATCAACATTCCTTAATTGATAGGGTTGGTTAACATACCTTCTCTTCCTGACCAGATGGCATGGGCAACTGTAATAGGGATGGGATGGTTTCACAGGTAACCTGGTCCCATGCGATTACAGCTTTAAAGGTCATAACTAACATTGCACCTGGAGGCAAACCAGCATCCAATATACAGCAGAGATGTTATAACGCCATCTATGGGGCAACCAAAATTGCTCACATGACTGCATTCTGTACCAACTGCAGTTTCCATCTATCACTCTATCTATATAGAATAGAATAGAATAGAATAGAATAGAATAGAATAGAATAGAATAGAATAGAATAGAATAGAATAACAGAGTTACAAGGGACCTTGGAGGTCTTTTGACCAACCCCCTGCTTAGGCAGGAAACCCTACTCCACTTCAGACAAATGGTTATCCAATCTCTTCTAGAACTTCCAGTGTTGGAGCATTTACAACTTTTGGATAGTGTAGTCTCATGTAGTTGACTCCTCAAAAAACACTTTTGGGACAACCATGACCTGGATGACTGAGAATCTCTACAGACTTTGAGTCTCATATGTAGAACATATTGCAATGGTCCAAGCAGGAAATGACTGAGAGAAAGACTATCCTGATCCAAGAGGATATGTGTAACTGGCACACAAAGCAAAGTTGAGCAAATGCCCTCCTAGCCACAACTGCCACCTGGAGGATCCCTCTGCAAAGGGGGGATTAACGTTGTTTGAACTCAGCATTATAAGAAAGAGGTGGACTAGCACAAAACTCTGCCACCTACCTCCAGCTCCCAAGTTGGCCCAAAAGGATACCATGTTCAATAGTATTGAAAGCTACTGAGACATTAAGAAAAGCAAGGATTAATCACCATCCCACCCCCACCAGAGATCATCCAGAAGCGTAACCAATACTGTTTCTGTCCCATATCTAGGCCTAAAACTTGACTGAAAGGAAGGAGTCAGATAATCCATCCAGGATCCTGTGAAGTTGCAATGCCCCCACATTCTCAACCACCTTTTATAAAAAGGGGAGGTAGAAGACTGGACAAAAATTGTGGATGGCTTCTTAAGGAGACAGTACACCAGCTCCTTTTTAAAAGGAGAGGGAAACACTTCCTCTCCATCAAGGATGAATTTACCATCTCTTAGACCTACCCATATGTCACCTCACAAGTGGCCTTAACTACCCTGTGTCCCCGAAAATAAGACCTCCCGAGATAATAAGCCCAATTGGGCTTTTAAACATATGCACTAAAATAACACACACACCCAAAACGCCCTCCCCAAAAATATTTAAATGCATGCGCAGTCAATCCCTGCCATTTCCTCTTGTTAAGGTTAGGGAGACAGAGCTGGAAATCAGGTAAGATGGGAAGAGAAGCCCCATCTTGCTCCATGCACCCCAAAATAATAAGATCTCAAAAATAAGGCCAAGCACCTATTTCAGGGTTCAAAAAAAATATAAGCTTTTTTTATTTTAGGGGAAACACAGTAGCCAGGAGGAACATGCCACTAGTGGTGGCATTTAACAGAAGGATCCTGGTTATTTCTTCAGGTCCAATAGGATCAACTGTTCCCAGATAACTTGGTAAATTCAACCCCCCCCAGGCATCTCCACAGGACCTGCCTCACTCTTGGCTTCCAACTATTTATTTATTTATTTATTTATTTATTTATTTATTTATTTATTTATTTATTTATTTATTTATAATTACATTTCTATACCGCACCATCTCCTGAAGGACTCAGGGCGGTGTACAGCCAATATTAAAATACACATAACACTATGATATAAATATAATAAATAAACACTATTTTAAAAACAATTTAAAAACAAATATTTAATGGCCGAATCACTAAAACGGTCAAAGACCGATTAAAAACCCATTAAAATTTCGCTAAAATATATTCTTAGGCTAGTCCCGCTCAGTGAAATAATAAAGTCTTTAGTTCACGTTTGAAGGCCCAGAGGTCAGGGAGTTGGCGTAACCCCGGAGGTAACTTGTTCCATAGGGCTGGTGCCGCCACAGAGAAGGCCCTCCCTCTGGGGGCCACCAACCTACATTGTTTGGTCGACGGCACCCTGAGGAGGCCCACTCTGTGGGAGTGCACAGGTCGTTGGGAGGCAATCGGTGGCAGAAGGCGGTCTCGCAGATACCCCGGTCCTAAGCCATGGAGCACTTTAAAGGTGGTAACCAGCACCTTGAATTGCACCCGGAAAGCTACCGGCAGCCAGTGCAGGCAGCGCAGGATGGGTGTTATATGGGAGCAACGTGGTGCCCCCTCTATCACCCGCGCGGCCGCATTCTGGACTAGCTGGAGCCTCCTGGTGCTCTTCAAGGGGAGCCCCATGTAGAGAGCATTGCAATAGTCCAGGCGGGAAGTGATGAGGGCATGAGTGACCGTGCGTAAGGAGTCCCGATCAAGGAAGGGGCGCAACTGGCGAATCAGGTGAACCTGATAAAATGCTCCCCTGGCGATGGCCGTCAAGTGTTCTTCTAAGGACAGCCGATCGTCCAGGAGAACGCCTAAGTTGCGCACCCTTCCCCTGGGGGTCAGTATTCCCCCCCCACAGTCAGCGATGGCGTAAGCTGACTTTACCGGGACGCCGGAACCCACAACCCACAACTATGAGTGGGTCTGGACAATTTCATCCACCAGATGCACAGAAAAATCCTCTGCATAGCCCTGAAGGTAGGCTTCCAGGCTTTTCTTCCTTAGAAAGGTCCGGGTGATCTCAAACAAGGCCATGGGGTAGTATTCTGCAGATGCAATAAGCGAAGAGAAGTACTGCTACTTCATTGCCATGAAATGAGTTTTAGGAGTGGCTGTATCTTGTGTTCAGTTGGAGTCATCCCCCATTTTCTCCAGCAGCACTCTAGACATCTCTTAATCATTTTTAATCCCTTCAACTCTCCCATGAACCATGGGGAGTACCAAGAGTGATTAGCCAAAAGAGATCACATAGGCATGATTCTTTTCCAAGGCTCCAGCTGCCTTCCACTTCCATGCAGTGAGCAGGGCTTTCACAGGACTATGCCACAGATTATCAGATATTATCCCCAGCTCCCCTTGATATCCTATTGGTCCATCAATCTCCAGGAATGGATTAACTAAATGGGTCCAGCTTCCTTGCAGAATGTAGCATAAGAGAATCTCAAAGTCACCAAAGTGTGATCTAACCATGACAGAGGAGCTAATAATAGCTCTCTCCTCAGCTCATATTGCCACTGCTCCAATAAGAAAACCATGTTGGGCATGAATAACCTGGAGGAAACCCATGATCGCCATGGATGCTATGAACTCCTGAACTTTTTCTGAGACTTACCCCAGGGACAGCAAATTGAAGTCCCACAGGACCAGAAGTATGCTCTTCAGAAAGCTGAAGACTTTTCAGCTAGCTCAGTCATTCTTTACTAGATATAGTTTATTTATTTATTTTATTTATTTATTTATTTTGTCACAACAATATATGTAACTATCATACAGAAAGGTTATATAGTATATAAAGGTATAAGCATATATATATATATGAAGAAGAAAAGAAAAACAATAGGACAGGAACAGTAGGCACGTTTGTGCGCTTATGCACGTCCCTTATGGTCCTCTTAGGAATGGGGTGAGGTCAATAGTAGAAAGTTTTTGGTTAAAGCTTTTAGGATTATGAGAAGAGACCACAGAGTCAGGTAAAGTATTCCAAGCACTGATGATTCTGTTACAGAAGTCATATTTTCTGCAATCTAGATTAAAGCAGTTGACATTAAGTTTAAATCTATTGGTTGCTCTTGTATTATTGCAATTAAAGCTGAAGTAGTCTTTGACAGGAAGGACATTACAATAGATGATTCTATGAGTTAAACTTAGGTCTTGTCGAAGGCGACGGAGTTCCAAGTTTTCCAAGCCCAGGATTTCAAGTCTAGTGGGATAAGGTATTTTGTTGTTTACAGAGGAATGGAGAACTCTTCTTGTAAAATATTTCTGGACACGTTCAATTGTATTGATGTCAGAGATATGGTGAGGGTTCCAAACAGGTGAGCTGTATTCTAGAATTGGTCTAGCAAATGTTTTATATGCTCTGGTTAGTAGTGTAGTGTTTTTGGAAAAGAAGCTACACAAGATTAGGTTTACAACTCTTAGAGCCTTTTTTGCTATGTATTTGCAGTGGGCTTTGGCACTTAGATCATTTGACATGAAAACTCCAAGGTCTTTAACGGGATGGGGGTCATCTGTGAGGTAATGTCCATCAAGCGAGTACTTAGTGTTTGGGTTCTTTTTTCCTATATGTAAGACTGAGCATTTGCTGGTTGAGATTTGGAGTTGCCAAGTTTTAGACCAAGTGGTTAGATGATCAAGGTCTTTTTGAATGATAGATGTATTATCAGTGGTGTTAAATAGTTTGACATCGTCAGCAAAGAGAACACAATTACTTGAGATATGGTCACAAAGATCATTAATGTATAGTATGAAGAGTGTTGGTCCAAGGACGCTGCCTTGAGGAACGCCATTCTTGACAGGAACAGGATTTGATAGAGCATTGCCAATTTTGACCACTTGTTGTCTGTTAGACAGAAAAGCAGATAGTTCAGATAGTTCAGATAGTTCAGATAGTTCAGATAGATTTAGTGAACAAGTACTTTACAAGCCTTGGTGTAGAAATGTATTCATTATTTGATTGTGTGGATGCTTATGCCATGCTAAAGTGACTAATTCTATTGATATGATTTTTGCCTGATTTAATCTGTAGCAGAATTTTGTTCCTATGAAACATGAGACGCTTTTGCCTCAGAGAATGATTTAAAGATAAATACTGTGTATTTAAGATCTCAAAAGATTAACTTCAAAGTAATTTTTACATTCAACTTGAAAACATTCCATGCCTCTGAATGCTAAATTAATGGCTTAACTAAAACAGTGACATTTTTAATATACAACAGTCAATCATGTAGCCATTTTTATTGAGAATTCCTTTTCCTAATGTTTAGGCACACATAAACGGTGTTAAATCTCATGTAGAGATGTAAAGATCTGAGGGGAAAACCCAGAAAAAAACAAACATTTTAAAAAATGTATTTAATATCTCTTTTCAATGTATATTTGAAGGAAACTGTCCTCACTTGTATTAAGTGAAATTGTCTTCACTTGTATTAAGTGACATATTTTGTGAGTATGTGCCTCTGTACCAGATTAGATAGACCTTGGAAGCCCTTCATAATTTTATTGTTCTGCTACTTTAACAGCTTCACTAATCATTCTGAATTTAGCTCTGTTAGCTAATATTTTAAATACATAATTGTAAAAAATGAATATTTTATTTCTATTCTCTGTTTACTGTTTTAGGGAGGCATTCCCCTAACATTAGTGCCATCAGTGATAGGTTATACTAATAACATAAGTGGAAAAAAGCTTAAATGTAGGTAAAGCACATGATAATTTGAACTATGTTGGTCTTGCTATTCAATCTCCTATCCATGCTTCTAAAGCAGAGTTATCAACTGATAGATTGTACCTCATTTGGAGAGGTGCAAGCAGAGGCCAGGAGTGGTGTGAAGAATCTTTTACTTCATTGATACAAACAATCCACCTTTCCCAAAGTTTCATTGTATCACTTCCATTGTTCATTAATATTAGTGTATTTTTCATGGATATTTAGGGGAGGTGTCTAATTTAAGATTATACTCAAGGTAGATTTGATGGCAAAAAGTTTAGGAATCCCAGTTGTATAGGATTTCTTGATAGTTCAGAAATAGTTTCAGTAACAAAGTAGGATCATGATTGTGTGAATAAAGTATATTTGGTCTCACTGTTTTCATTCAAGCAAATCTCTGTAAGATTGATCCCATATTTATATTTCCTCAATGTCTCAGTTAATTAACACTACTAGGGGAACTAGTTTTGCGTTTACAAAATCCACGTTTAAATTTTCCTCAGTTTGGTTGGTTTCATAACATCTCTTACTTTTATGCAGCTCTAGGGAGATGGAGGAAATTTATGATGAGTTTTTTAGATGCTTACACTCTTTCAGTTTAGCTGCATAACTGTTTGAGCTTTGAGATAGTTTGAAGGCAGGCTAAGAAGAATAGTAACAGATTATAAAGATATATGAGATTCTGACATCATCCAGGAAAAGTGAAACCGGCAAAAAATATTGCATTATTCCTGTGGAGGGAGCCAGTCAGCCATCTCTCCTTTCCTAATGTTCTATCCTTCCCCAAATTAGCTTCATTGATCATGGTCTATTGATCATAGACAGGCTATTTTGTTATTATTTCTTAAAGAGTTTGGGGGATTAAGATACCCCTCTTAGATAATTTTGGAATTTGAGGAACATGTTTCTTTCTAGAATATAAAATATGGTATGATATATGATATGATGATATCTAAATATTTCAACTACCCATTTCATAGTAAGGTATCATCAATATGCAAATTATATCCAGTTATCTATCTCTACCCAGGTTTCAAATGGGAGATGCAAGAAGGGTTCTGATTTGGTGCCCAAAAGCAGTCAGGATAGACAGAATAGTCTCAGACTAAATCCAATTAGATTCAGATACTAGGATAATTTGAACTTTGATGTTTAATGGAATTGCACTCTCTCAGAAAAAGCAGCTTGTACTCTGGAGATCCTTCTCGATTCACAGCTCCCTCTGGAAAAACGAGTGGAAGTTATGGCCAGGAGTGTCTTTCCCAATTCTAGGTGTTGAATTAGATACAGTAAAATAGTACAAACTCAAGAGTTGTTATTAATGCCCTTAACATCTCTCCGTTGTGTCCATGTAATGTCTTTTATGTCCATTAACTGCTTTATAGGATGCAGCCCCTTGTGTACATTCTGGGCAGTCATAATATTGTGATATTATGCCCTTCCTTGTAAGAGATCCAGTGGTTCAATTGAAGTGGGTGAAGATAAAGTCCCCTGAGGTTTGGGACCTGGATACTTAAAAGACACCTTTCCCAGATACACTGAACTTATTCAGGCAGGCAGACAATGTCTGCTATAACCTCTATCAGGAGGTATCACAGGAGGGGGTGTGATCAGTGGTGAAACTCAATTTTTTTTTACTACCGGTTCTGTGGGTGTGGCTTGGTGGGCATGATGTGGCTTGGTGAGCATGGCAGGAGAAGGACACTACAAAATCTCTATTTCCACCCCATTCCAGGGAGAAGGATACTACAAAATCTCTATACCCACCCCACTCCTGGGGGAAGGATATTGCAAAATCTCCATTCCCACCCCACTCTGGGGCCAGCCAGAGGTGGCATTTGCCGGTTCTCTGAACTACTCAAAATTTCTACCGGTTCTCCAGAACCTGTTAGAACCTGCTGGATTTCACCCCTGGGTATGATAGTTGGTGCTCTTGGGGAGGGAGGCTCCCACCCTCTGGAATAGCTGTCTCCAAGGTGAGAATAGCTTCTATTTTAATGCCCTTCTTATAAGTCTTGTAAAATATTGACTGTTTTTAGGCATGCTTTGTGAATTGACTAGTATAGAACAATTAGCTAAAGATTATTTATTTTCTGTATTGCTTTTGTTTTCATTTACTTTTTCCCTGGCTCACATTCTCTAGGATCGAGGTGGTGGATAAATTGCATACATAAATCAGTAAATATTACTGCACAGACTACAATATTAGACTCCCTCCTAACTGTGTAAATTGTACATTGAAACACCTTTGAACATTTATTTGAGAAAAACTAGGCATGGTCATCTTTTTAAATGTTGACATGTTCCTTAAATTGTAATCCATCTGGAATCTTGAGGGTGGGGGGAATGAGGGGTTCCCTTCTGATTTGACTTTGCTGGTAATTTTAAGACATAATCACCAAAATGGCTTTTGAATAATGAAATAAATTATATGCTAGAGGACATTTTAAATGCTTGAAAATTGGTATCACAGTTATAACCCAAGGCTAATAAATTAACAAGTTCTATTTTAATTAAGTACATATTCAAATTAAATGCTGTAATTAAAGACTCATGAGCCAACCCTGTTTCAGTATGTAATTTTTACAATCATTATTTACACAGCATACCTTACTTAAGTCTTTTGAAAGGGAGTATGGATAAAAATATAAAACGGTAGATGACATGATTGCTTATTAGAGTATACATTCCTGTAGATGTATTTCCTGATACTTTCTAAATCAAGAATGCTATTAACATATTTCCATTATAATAATTCTCCCCTCCTCTCAGCTAACAGCATAGGATAACCTATTGGTGGTTACAGAGAATATAGAACTACCAATAAGCAATTAGCTATAGAATCACCAACTGATATAATTGTCTGTGATTTATAACATGGTTATCTGTTTATTTATATTCAGTTTGATGGTTATACCACTAAAAGTTTATGCATCTGAGATGTAGACAATAGAAATGTGAATATACCCTCATATACCTTGGCATTAAATTAAAAAAAAAGATATAACCATACACACAGAAAGAAAACCCATCCAGTTCATCAATCTATTAGGGTAGATTTCATAATGCAAGGAATTTGCAATCAATAAAAGATTGCATACACTTAAGCCACATTTTAAAATGTAACCAATCCATGTGATATCTTAGATGGAAAAAATGAGCCAGTTCAACAAAAATGCATCAAGAATTGGTTTGTTCTAAGATGATAGCTATCTGTCCAGGTGTCACTTAGTAAATATTTATGAAAATTATTCAACAACCAACAAATATTTCTCATTCCTGTACAAATATCTAGCATAATCCTAGACCCCCAAGCTGCTACATAAGCTGCTTCTTATGTAATTTCATCTGTTTTCTTTTAAATTTCATTCCCACTACAGGAAGCTCCTTGTTTAACCTTTTTTTACATATTTCTAAAACAATTTTATATCCATCACAATTAATCTGCATTTTTTCTGCCTTTTTTAATCTTAACTGTTTTTGCTCTCTTTTGATTATATTGTTTTCAGCTATCTTTTTCTCTTTATAAATAATATACAGTACCTTTCTTTTTTCCAGAAATCATTCTCTTCTTTACAATTTTTTGCATCCATAGCCACTTTCACTTTATTGCTGAACTAAGAATCCTTTTCTTTACATCCCATTAGCACTTTTATTTATGGTACTTAGTAACTTATTATTTTCATTTTGGTTTTTAATATTTCAAAGTCTGACCTTCATTCAGAACCTCTCGTCACACTTGGATCCTTCATTAATTCTCTCAGTTTTTCATAAAATCAATCATTCTTTTAAGATGTATGTTCCTAAAGATCACTTGGAATTCAAACAACAAGAAAAATCAAATACTTAGGGATATGGTTGACAGCGCATTGCAAAGCGATAAAGGAGAATAATTACAAGATTATAATTATTACAAGAAACAAAAAAAGATTTAGAATTGTGGATGAAGATGCAGCTGTCACTATTAGGAAGTATAGCAGCCGTAAAGATGTCTATACTACCAAAATTCCTATATTTGTTTCAGACTATCCCAGTCAAATTAGAAAAGACCTTTTTTAATGACCTTAATAAAACAATTGGAAAATTTATTTGGCAGGGAAAAAACCTAGAATAAAAATGAAATTTCTACAAGATATGAAGAGCAGAGGTGGATTTGGATTGCCAGATTGGGAACTATATTACAGTGCAGCAACACTAGTTTAGTTAAAAGATTGGATCAATTTAAAGAATAAAAGAATATTAGCCATAGAAGGCCACGACCTATAGAGAGAATGGCATGCCTTCCTGTGGGAAACAGATCACACGAAACAACAATATTTCCACAGACATCTGATTAGAGATTCCCTAATAAACAATTGGATTAAAGTTAAAAAGAAACACTATATAAAAATCCCAATCTGGCTATCCACAATGGAAGCGATGATTCACCCAAATAATTTAGATTTGAATAAAATGCTAAAATACAAAGATCTATTAGATATTCATGGAAAATTAAAAACGTTACAGGACCTCCAAGAACAAGGACTACGAGTTGACTGGTGGGCTTACCGTCAATTACAAAATCGATGCAAACAAGATATAAAAGAATATGGAACATATCTTAAACTACAACAATTAGATAAAATTTTACTAGGGCCAGACAAAAAAAATATTACCCAAATTTATAAATATTTGCTGGAAGTAGAATTGGAAGAAGAAGTAGTGAAAGGATGTATGATTGCATGGGGTCAAAATATGGGACATAATATAAATTTATCAGACTGGGAGAACATATGGAGCCAAAATTATAAATTAACAAAATCAGCAGCATACAAAGAAAATGCATATAAATTGTTCTACAGATGGCACCTACCCTCCTTCGAGATTAGCAAAAATGTATCCCAAAATGAGCCCCATATGTTGGAAATGTAAAAATAAAGAGGGAATCCTTTGGGAGATAGGGCGGTATAAAAATTTGAATAATAAACAAACAAACAAACAAACAAACAAACAAACAAACATATTACCATATGTGGTGGTCCTGCCCCGAATCCCATAAATATTGGTTAAAAATTAAAGAGTGGCTACAGGAAATCACGAATGAACAATTGGATCTAGAACTGGAACTCTTTTTATTGGAGATTTTAAAAAAAATATGCGAAGAGTATAAAATAATTAATACTACACATATTAACTGCTGCTAGGATGGCCTTCGCTCAATGTTGGAAACAGCCAGGTATAGCTACAGAGAAACTGGTTATACAAAAGATCATGAACTGCGCAGAAATGGACAAACTAACGCTGAGTTTAAAAGATAAAGAGACATCGGTATTTTATAATATATGGGAACAGTGGTATAATTGGATAGAAAGGAGATAGATAAGGATATTTAGTTACTAAGTATAAACAATAGATAAAACAAGAACACAAATATATACAATTTAATGTTTGTAATCATTGCACGGATTATTGTTATAAGAAAAACACCACAAATAGCTGTTAAGCAATATAACCTTTTCCTTTTTTTTCTATGTTTTTAATGTAAAAAAGTTTAATAAAATATATTTTTTTAAAAAAAGATGTATGTTCTTTACTTTGCCATATAAATATACAAATACAATTCTGCTTAAGCTGAAGCAAACATATATTCTTTTATATATAAACTCAGCAATCACCCTTCTCATGGTTCTCAAAAAGGCTCAGTTACTTCTTCTGTATTCTCTCATCTTTCTCCTAATCATTCATTCACATTAGTATTTTTCTCCTTGGATTGCATTCATTCAGAACATTGCTCAGTTTTTCTTCCAGCTCATCTTTTTGGTCTTTCAATATGTCTGTACACCAAAGTATAACCATTAAGTGGTACCAAATAAGTGGTTCTTACTTTCATGCATATCCAGAATATTCTAGATGACATCAATTTCTACTTGTGAAAGGACTATTTTAGTCCTTTCATACATAATTAAACCTGTACTGTTGTCCAGTCTTTGTCACAGCTGTGTTGAATGTACCTCTGTATAACTGTTTCCTGCTAACCCTAAGCACAGTACAGGTAGTCCTTGACTGGTGACCACAATTTATCCTGGAATTTTGGTCATAAGTCATTATGGTCATTAAGTTTTTACAACCACATTCTTATTTTCCCAGGCATAGTCATTAAGTGACTGTGTGGAACGTAGAAGTGGAAGAGCTTGTGGGAGGACGAGTACATGCAAGTTATGGGGGTGATGCAGTGCAGGACAAGTTTAGAGAGACCCAGGAAAGAAACTGTACCTGCCCTGATCAGGAAGCACTAAACAGGAAGCACTAAACAACCAGGAGGTTTCCAACCAGGAAGCACTAAACAACCAGGAGGTTTCCACAGTGGAGCACGAAGAAATCACTGCCTCCTCTACAAATAGCTGAAGACCCAGAAAGTCTCCACAACGGGGCACAAAGTACAAAGTATTTTGTAGCTGCACAACAAGAAACTCTGGGAAATTCCAAGGGTGCACCATGGCACAAAGCATTATCTTCCCGTGAAGTGCAGCATACTGACATATACTCCGGATATTTTTTTTATGACTAGTTGTGATGCACTGGTAATGGGAAGAATGATAGCTGTCATTCTTAAAATACATTAATCAGAAAAAGTGGGGCAGGGGAGGGAGGAAGAGAGAGAGAGAGACTCGAAAAGTTCAAAATTGAATTGTGCCGTCATCACACTTTCATTCAAGGAAAAGAACAAAAGTGACTTTTAGAACTTTAGATCAATAAGTCATTTACCAGTTATATATAAGATTTTCACAAAAATACTAACCAGCACTTCAAGTAATTCAGATACAATTCACTAAGGGAAAAGTAGGCTTGGAAGCAATTACAGAATTCTGATCCATTTATAAGATGTCCATTCATTACTCCCAGATTCAGTAAAAATATATTATGATTATAGCACCGTAATATTTATAGTTCTTCTATTATGATGCAATGAATCCATTGTATAGTATTTACAGGGAAAAGAAAAATTGAAAGAACATCATTTTCTTTCAACATCTTCAACATCATTTATGACACAAACCAGACTACAACATAAAAATACAAAGAAAATACCATGAAGTGTGAATTTTTTTGAAAAGAATAACATACTTCAAATATTCTAAATTAACAGTACTGAAAGGAGATAAATTATTCCATTTTAATGAAATTAAATCCTTCTCCTATTAATCACTTTTGTTTTTGAGAATATTGCAGTTCATAGGTGCATATTTCTACAACATGAGTTGCATATGTCTTACAGCACATTGTAAAATATTTCATTACTTATTAGAAAATACAAAGACTTGTAGGATTGACGTTCCATTTTGATGTACATAGAATTATTACATAGTTGAAGATAAATGTATGTATTTAAACTAGTGTATGTATCTAAACATTGCCCTAAATATTTAAAATCCAAATTTAAAATTAAATTTAAACATTCAAATCAACTAATTTAATGGTACTTTTAAGCAGTTGGATTTCTAAAAATGTAAGTTGTAAAGTATTATATATATTTAGGAATTACATAATGTGGAATCTCATTAAAGTTGTATCTTGGCTAAAACATAATAACTTCAATTGGTTTGCTTATAAATATTTGCTATTCTGCCTTGGGGGGAAAAATGATAAAAATCACCTATTTGGGCTAATGTTGGCAATTGAGGAAAAGGTCATTGAAACACATACCAAAACTAAAGATAGAGGTTAATTTAAATTTATGCAAACTGAGACTAGTAAATATGACGTCCCTGCAACTTCCTGATTAGTTAGGCCTCCAAATCCTGGAAAGATCTATTTGAGGTTTGGATATCTCCAATGAATTGTGTGAACTGTGGCAGGAAAGGAAAATATTAATGAAAGGGGTGTGTGTGTATGTGCGTGTGTGTATTTCATGTCGTTTTGCCAATATTTCGTAATGGAAATCTTATACTATAAGGCAAATATACTCAGAGTAAGATAATAGAAACATAAATGTAAGGAGTGCTAGCTGATTGAGATGGGTAAATCTGTTGAATATTTACTGCAAGTTCAAGTCCCACCAGGCCCAAGGTTGACTCAGCCTTCCATCCTTTATAAGGTAGGTAAAATGAGGACCCAGATTGTTGGGGGCAATTAAGTTGACTTTGTATATAATATACAAATGGATGAAGACTATTGCTTAACACATTGTAAACCGCCCTGAGTCTTTGGAGAAGGGCGGGATATAAATTCAAATATATATATATATATATATATATATATATATATATATATATATATATATATATATATATATATATATATATATATATATATAATTTTGGTAATTGAGTTATCAATTTTGCAGTCTTAATACCATTTTAAATAGGGATAAAAATAACAGAATTATGTTATTCTGTTAATAGTTTTAATTCGTTAATTAAACAGATGTAATGCATTTTTTTAAAATCTTACTTGATAATGTGGTATGTGCTTTCTGTATTTTAATATATGAACATATAAGAATGGTTGCAGGAATTGGATTTGTCTAATCTAGTAAAAAGAAGGACTAAGGGTGATATGACAGCAGTATTCCAGTATTTGAATAGAAGAGGGGGTGAACCTATTTTCCAAAACACCAGAAGACAAGACAAGAAGCAATGGATGGAAACTAATGAAGGAGAGAAGCAACCTAGAACTATGGAAAAATTTCCTGACAGTTAGAACAATTAATCAATAGAATGACTTGCCTCCAGAAGATGTAGGTGCTCCATCACTGGAGACTTTTAAGAAGAAGAGACTTTTAAGAAAAGACAGCCACTTGTCTGGAATGGTATAGGATCTTTTGCTTGAGTAGGAGGTTGGACTAGAAGACCTACAAGTCCCTCCAAACTCAATTTTTCTATCATTCTGTTAATATTTGAGACACTTGTGACTAATAGTTGTTTTTTTTTTTTTAAGAACCATAGTCTGTATTCAGTCCAAATGCATTTCTTTCTAAGGACCAGCTAGACAGCTTAACAATCACCATTTTGTTATATTTATATAATATTTTTAGTTACATTTTATATTTTATAGTTCTCTCTCTCTACATTTAATATGCCATTGAGATTTACTATTTATTCCCAATCCAAAATAACAATCTGAAATTTAACTTCAATGTTCACAGCAACAGCAACCATGTTCTTCAAAATCATTTTTTCATGTTGTTGCTGTTGTTTTTGTTGTTGTGCTTTGGCCTGAGCTGTACCTGGATTTCTTCCAGTGCTTAGTCTTCAGGCTTGCCTAGCAGGACTTTCATCAGAGATACAAAGGGAGCTGGGAAGAAACTTTGCCACCATTAGATGGCTCACTATGAATGCGCTTCTGAAGGCAGCAGGAATGTTACCCCTCCTCCCCTTCGCTCTTGCTTTGAAGTATTGGATGCATGAGTTATTCACAGGAAGAATGCCCCTTTTCTACAATACACAGCGACCCAGTCCGGCTCCTGGGACAGCGTTCCCAAATTGCAGCCGAAGCAGAGAGTTCTCTTGGCCTCCATTCCCTGTTGGCTCCTTTGTTTCCTGTGTCCTTGGCAGAGGCTGAAAGAACTAGGCTTGTAAGACTTGGGTCCTGTTGTGCCACTTAAAGAAATAATAAGCCATTGTCCTCATTAAGCAACCCTTGTTTTTAGCAAACAGAATCCAAGTGCTTGAAATGAGAACTTTTTTTTTATGGGGGGGTGGGCTTTGTAAAGCAGAGTTGCTTTGCAAAATTCCCTGGAGAAATCGCTTTTTTGTTTCCCTTTCTTAAATTGCCGCTTAGTGAGAAGATTCATATTCAAATAGGATGGGGTTTGTGAATTGGTCGTTTGCACATTCTCATGCACCCAGGAAGTCTATGATTATGGCTAATTACAATGACGAATGAAATACTAAAAAAAGAGTGCTCAATCAAATTGCTGTTCATGCATGAGGTAGCTCAGGCCAGCCAATGGAGGTGCGATGTGGGGTAATTGCAAACAGTGTGGCGAGTTGAAAATAGCTGAGTAAATCTATTCAGGACAGAATGAGGCCTAATTAATCACTCTCAGTTCTGAATTCTGCAGATGATCAGCAGGCTGTATTCCTTTTGGTGCTCTTTTAACCGCCTCTAGCAAGAAGATACCAATCCTCTCCTCTCCCCCCACACCTTCTTGCCTATACTCTTGCTGGCTATGGCAACTGTTTCAAAGCACTTGTCATTTTCATTTGTACTGCAAGCTGTTTTTTATGCCCAGTAGATAGACTGTTAGAAAAATAAATAAACAGTGTAATATTTGCTGTGGTTTGGAATAAGGTTATTGATGAATGTTATCTGATGTACCTTGAACAGCAGCTAGAGGAAGATTTTGAAAGCATAGGATTCTTGCTCGGGCATTGCTAAATCTTCTTTTTCCCTTTCTATGATGCCACGACATTGACATTTCTTGCCTGAAATAATTACAGCCACCGGAAACATTATAGATCTTGTCTTACTTTGTTCTTAAAGAGTAAAGGCAAAGTGATCCAACTAATACTTATCTGTAAATGGTGGTGCATAAAAGGACGACAGCAGTCACTTACCAGCTTTTAAAATGAAGGTAGGCTGGTAGGTACAGGATAAAAGGGCGTAATTCAACTGAAAAGTAAAGGAAGAAGTGTGTTTGTGAGGGGGTGCATAAAAATACCGGATGCTTTTCAATATTTTTGTATTGGAATCACATGATATTGTTATGCAGTGTTTTGTTTCCTGCTGTGGAAATAGCTTTCACTCTTTTCCCCTCACAGTCAGAAGTCTTATATGAGGTATGAGAGAATGCATGTGTGCAAGTATGTTATATTTCATAAGTGGCATATCCATGTTGAATAATTAATACAATATAATATAATATCTGATGGACATAGCTGTTTCAAATTGCAGAATAAAGGATATAATATTTTAAAGCCTATATTTTTCTCTCGTATTCCTTTTACTCCTCCTCTTTTCTTATATGACAGACATCTTGTAATTACCATCGGCTCAAAAAATATAGGTACTAAAGTTACACTGTTTCCTCAGCTATCAAATCAGATTTTTCCTTTATCTTCAGCTAACAAAGCTACTTGCTTCACCTGAGTTAGGCCATAGTACTTTTGGGTGAGCTATGATTACTCAGTTTCAGGGGGAAAGCTAGAGGAATATTATGTGAAAAAGGCCACCAACTAAATCCAGAGCAGATATGGTATCTGAGCTTCAGTCCATCACTAGGCATCATAGCACATAGCCTCTAAATTGCTTTACTTTCCTATATTCACTACAGAATCCCCACATCTGCAAGGAGAAAAGGAAATCACAGACATTTTAGAAAGCAGTGCAGCACCTTTTATTGTATGCATAGTGAGTTTGTAGAATTCACTGCCTCAGATTAACCTTTGAAAAATGAATTAGGTATTACTGGAAGACAGGTCTTTTAACAGCTACAGTATGTTAACTCCATGTTCAACATCAGTGGATGTTTAAATAACAGGCAGTGATTGAAGATCTTCATACCTGATTTATAATTTCCAAATTTATAATTTTATAAAATGTGTATCTTCCAAAGGCATCTTGCAACACACAGTTGAAAAAAAGAATTTTGTGTTAGATGATTTCAAGCAACATGACATCCAATTAACTTCCTGTGTCTCAAATGGATGCTAGTCACTATTTCCTTTATTAGCAAATTAATTTCTGTCCCAGATTCCTCAAACTCGCTCTCTATCCCCATCTTTCCCTCAAAATTCAGTCCCTTCAAATTTTTCATTCCAAAATTCAGTTCACCTTCCTGGTTCTAGCATGCATTCCTTTTTAAACCAAATCAACTAAAAACAAACCCAGAAACGTTTCCATTAAATTTTTTTAAAGATACACATTTTTTAAGAAATTGATTTCTCTTAAAAAATGACTTCACTTTCCCATTTCTCCCAAATTAATATTGGGAGATATTATAATATTCTATGATTCTATGTTGGTCCTTAAAGTTAGTTATTTAGGTCCATTTGTCCCTCTTTTTTCTCTCTGAACATCTGCAGGGTAAACTCTTCAGCAATATTTTTGTTGTCCCCCTTATTTTTAGAAACAAGATAGCTACTGTGTAGGTCACAATCATCTCCTGAGGTTAGCCGTCTACCACAATACTATACAGTCCTGGAGTATTAGGTGAGGCTTAGACTTTATCCTTCAGTTCATGCTGGGAGTGAATATTTCTTGCACAGTGTTGCTACCTACCTGCCTTGAATTAAGCAAAACAAAAACAAAAACAAACCTCCAAACATCCTGTTTTTTTAGACTTTGTTTAGATGTACAGTACAGTACAGTAGTACAGTACAGTAGTACTTTATATTGGCCATTACTTTATATTACTTTATAACATGTACATATTAATTTTTACTTAATATTTGTTCATTTTAAAGTTTTCATTGCAACAGTTTACAGTGCTATGGTATAATCCAGGAAATATGCAAGAATGTGTAATTTCTTACATAATTTCAAAATACGTAGAATGTAGATATAACATCAACATGGTGGCAGATTCTGGCTCTTTTATTTGTATTTATGACATGATTGTAAACTCTCCAGAACAAATGTATCTGTATTGTTTTCCATACAATGCCAAGCCAGAAACTTTACTGAATAAAACAAATAATAATCAAAATGAATCAGTGATGGTGCTGATTCCTACTGGAATAATTAGCAATAATATTTTATTCTGTAATTGACATTTATCAACTGAAGCTAAAATCATCTATTGCATTATATACTGTATGATCATCTATCATCTATTGCAAATCATATACTGTATGATTTGAAGCACTATGAGTATAGAGACACAAGGCAAACTATTGACAATATTCACATGTTTATGCAGTTTCAGTAAGAGCTAAATGAGGTAAAGTCAGAAGCCAAGAGACTGCAACAAGCCCAGTCTATTTGAGCAACCACACTTACTTTCATTCTTGAAAAAAATGAAGTGAGCCCTTAGAAATAACCCAGACAGGCAGTGTAACTGTGACTACTAACCATTTCTTTATTGTAAAGTTACATTAACAAAATCTTGCAAAGTTGAAAGTATTTCTCCCCTCCTCTCTCCTTTGGACTGAGATATACTTTACCTGCAAGTTGTCCAGTCTGCTGATATTCCTCCTGTTTTCCAAAGTCATTCCTAAAATGTCATCCATTCCTCCCATCCAAAAGTGAAAAGTATCCAATCGGTTGCATCACATAGAGATACAAAGTTTGAACTGCATTCTGAATTTATGGTTTGCATCTTACCCTCTGTAGTTGCTGGATTTCTTCATGCTTGGCTTTTTAAATGTGTGTAATGAAATTTTGGTTATCAAGAGTGATGTCCTTGTATCATTCCCACAAGGTTTCTAAGTCCAACATCAGTTCAAGAGCAGCCAATTCCATGTCCAGGTTAAAGGTTACTACTATTGGTACTTATATCTAAGAAACTGGTAGTAAGAGTAAATAACTGTATGATGCAATCAGATATAGTATAAGGTGTTTGCTATTTGAGGCAAAAAAATTTAAAGAATTGACAGTTATTTTGTTTCAGAATTTGCTGCCTCTTCCATCTATTCCACCTATGTTAATTAGAGGGATGATCTGCAGTGTAGAAAAAATATATAAAGATTATTTAAAGCAATGATATTGAAACACATAAATAAGTTTTTTCCTGGATGTCATTTGAATTTCGTATGCAAACTATTTAGCAAAGAAAAGCTTATTTCTGCCAGCTGACAGGTTTCTTTGGAATGTGAATATTATTCATCAGGGCTATACTTGCTTCAAAAGTCATTCAAAATAAATGTATTAGAATTCATGGGTGTACAAGACTTATTTAATTAGTTGATTTATTAAAGTAGATGTCTCTTACTCATTTAATTTAATGAATTGACTGATTAAATCAGCCTGAAAAAGAAACATGGCTGCTTTAAAAAGACACTGTCTTTGCACTCTCAAACATTCTGAAAAAGCCCAGAATGATTTTCAAAGGATGAAGAGGTCTATTATTAATAAGCTTATTAACTAAGCCCTTGAGAGGTAAAATACAGAATAGTATGATCTAATTTCCTAGAGAACATACATTAAAATTTTAACCATATTCTTAAAATCCATAATTAATATATTTGTTTGATTTTGGCCATTCAGAAGAAAAGACCGAATATTGAACTAAGCATCATATTATTTTACTCAGAACTATTAATTAGTTGGAAAATATGTTTATAGAAAGTATGCCACTTTCAGATAAGCAGTTTTCTCTCCAGCTATGTAAACCAATGTACATAAATTCCACTTATTTTCAGTCTATATCTTTACACCAGTAATCTATCCACTAATCATCTGGACTATTTCTAGATTGTCTGCAGTTTCTTGGACCGAATCTCAGCTATGGTGGGGGGGACAGGGTAATATCTGGATCAGATTAAAAATGAATTGAAAATGTATACACATATGCTATCTTTTCAGTAAAAATTCTTTCTGTTTTTTTCAAAACTCTTCTATCTTGTGAACTGTCAGGGTCAGAAATGAAAAGGTTATAGAGAGAAATAAAAAGTGCAGTCTTCTGTGCATTTGTGATTGCATGTGTCTCTGTGTTCTCCATATTTACTTTTCCTCAACATAAACTATAACCTATACAACCTATTTATAATCTTGCTGTTGTAAAGCTATTGCCTCAGTGGTTTTCCCAGTGGAAAAAAAGACCAAATAAAATGTTCCCCGCTGTTTTTTCTTAATGACAAAGCTTTTCTGAAATGCTACTTATTGAGGCTTCACAGCATAATTTATAGGCATCCATTAACTACAATTTGAAGTAATGAAATTGCTTGGAATGTATATGGAGTAGTATATTGTAAATTTAAGGCTCACTTAGTATGAACAGGGTGATCTTTTTTTTTTCTTGGTCAGTTATTTATGTGGAATTGTGTCTTTTAGAAGGTGACTGCTAATAAATTATGGAGGAACAGAATGATATAGTTGGTAGAAATGTTATTCCCTGGCTGTTTTATAGAACACCTGCTTCTCTGATTGACAGGTTGCCTGACCAAACACTGCTTTATTCAGTGTGTTATGACCTTGCATAAATAAAGAAGAGGAGGAAAGCCCATAGCTCAATGGTAGAATGTGAACTTGGCATGCAAGTAATCCAAACTGCAATGCATAGCTAAGATTGGAAGTGGCTTTTCTTCAAAGCCTGACATAACAGTTTTGCTTAGTAAATGGATTAGCATAAACAATACTGAACTGGATAGATCAATGCAAGGCACATTCTGATTTCTATGGGAATGATTAGTTCAAGTATATCACAGAACTGGCTGCCTTTAATAAGATGAACTAACATTTTCTGAGCCTAAATTTTTGGCCATAGAATATGATGTCTTAGGACCTCTTCTAATGTTTTCTGAAAAACCTATTTTTTGATATAATTTTTTTTTTCTCTCCTATACCAAAAAAAAGACAATAAATAGTTTTTTAGATAATATTTTAGGAACCTTAGACATTGCTTACACTGAGACAAATTATAAAATAAATAGTTTGAGATATGCTACTGTTTCACAGTCATAACGCAATATTGCAATATGTCAAATAAGATTTGAAGAGTTGCTTGGCAATAGGTTGATCTAAGTATTAATATTCGTAACTACCCATGACTTCCAAAAAGAAAAAAATAAGAAATTACCTCAGTGATACAGTACATTGATTGCATAAGATCCAGAGTTCAGACCTTAGCATCTCCAGGGAATGCTAGAAATGTATTTTGCTTGATCTCTGGAGAAAACTGCTGATGAAAGATAGGAAGTTGAGCTAAAAAGAGCATCTGAAGGGCAGCTTCCTCACAATGTTGGATACCTGATCCCCATCCACCAAACTGTTTCATTTTGTTGAAGAATAGAAGATCATCTGTGTCCTATTTTCTACCTCAGTTCCACTACTATGTACAGCATTGCTTCTACTGGCTCTGGAAAGCTCTGTATCCTTTTGATATATAAATATAGATAATAATATTGATTGTTGATATTAATTTCTCAGCCCCCATTTTTTATTCTCATATCTATATCTCCTTGCTTTTATCTGACCTTTTGGTCTGTTTGCCAATTAACTGTTTCTGAGGTTTGCTGATGTTCAACAACTAGGCATCAAGCTATATTTTTGGTAGGTGAACTAATGGTGTCTAGTCTTGCTCTGATACATATTGCTCTTGTAAGGAGACTACTTAGCCACTGTGGAAGAGTTTCATCACTTTTTGTCAGTCAGACTTGATACTACAAAAATGGTTTTGATTTTAAAATCTAAAATCAATGTAGCACAAACTACCATATTTAGCAGACGTAATAATGTTATGTACAGAAGGAGTTTACAATGGATTTCCATTTCACTGCCGATGGTGGGTTTGCATCCTCCACATCTAAAAGGAGCAGACAAGATTAGAAGTATAAAACAGATCGGATTACAAAACTGACTGTGGCCTTCAACAGAGAAGAAAGGAATTGCCTTACTCTGACTAATAGCACAGTCAATTCCACAAATCCTAGCAGGGGTAGTTTTTTATTTGAGAAATATCCTTAGTTTATCACACTATTAAAAACTGTTCATGCTTTTTTTTAAAAAAAACATAGCTATTTTTGTCTCTTACTTCACATCTTAAATGTCCACAGGGGTGGGAGAATGACAGAATGTGCAGGGGGACATTGTGATGCAGGTCATGTCACTTTGGTACTTGCATCCTACAATGAAACACAAGTACAAAGTGCTGGGAATTGCAGTGTGACATTGCAGTGCACATTTATTTCATTATTTCTTTCATCCTCCCAATTTATACAAGGCATCTGTGCCTCACACATTTTGTTACAGGTTGAGCCTGCTTTTGAAGGTGCAAACTGCAGAATATTGCTATAGTATTTCTGTCTGTACTTTCTATGAACTTGAAAAGTATTTGAAGTAGCTGTTTTTATTTTTAACTTTTCCCTTTATACTCCATTCTTCCCACCGGCTTAAATAAATAAATAGCTTTTCCTCCAAAATCTCCCTGCACAATGTTTTGAAGTTTGAGTATTACTTATAGTAGAGCCCTGCAGTTGGGAAGTGCTGAGAATAAGTAATTGAAGATTTCTGTTTTGATAGTCTATTCCGGAATGTCATATCCCGCTGTTATTCAGGTTTCCTGCAAAAATAATGTGGCCTCTGACGACTCAAGCACAGTTAAGTAGAAAATTCCATAGCATTTTAGAAAATAGGGAGCAATAGCATCCTGGTGGCAGTAAAATGACTGGGTCAGCATCATGTAATACCGTACCACAGTTCCTGGCCAAACTGCAGTCCCACGGTGCTATGTTTAAAACTATATAGCCAAATGCTCGAGTAGCAGTGCCTTTTTAGGATCATTCTTTGTAATAGACTCTGAAAAGTCTATTAGAACCAAGATTATTTTATTTATTTATTTATTTATTTAATTTAATTTTTATACCGCCCTTCTCCCGAAGGACTCAGGGCGGTGTACAGACATAATAAAACCGACAATATAATATACAAGTTTAAAAATACGATTTAAAAAACTTATTTAAATTAGCCCAGTGATTAAAATTTACCATACTAAGACCCCGTTTAAAATTAATAATTTAACATTAAAATCCCAATTTAAGCCAGCCCCGCGCGGATAAAAAGATGGGTCTTGAGTTCGCGACGAAATGTCCGAAGGTCAGGTATTTGGCGTAAACCCGGGGGAAGCTCGTTCCAGAGTGTGGGAGCCCCCACAGAGAAGGCCCTTCCCCTGGGGGCCGCCAGCCGACATTGTTTGGCGGACGGCACCCTGAGAAGTCCCTCTCTATGGGAGCGTACGGGTCTGTGGGAGGCGTGTGGTAACAGCAGGCGGTCCCGTAAGTACCCAGGTCCTAGATTAATCGAATGTTACAGCTAAAATAGATTACCTTTGTTTCCAGAATTAATAGTTTTGGTTCCACCAAAATCAGCATATAAAAAATGTGATTTAAGGAAACCAATATACCTTGAATTCAAAAATATATTTAACCCGATCTTCATGTTCCCTCTCATTATATACAATGGGAGAGAAATAGTAATAAATGCAATGAAGCACATGCACGCACACACAGACTTGTACACAACACCATGCCTTCATGGTGTCTCTGCCCATAGGGTATTGGAATCATAAGAACTTGTGACATTGGGGCACTGAGACCAACTATAAGATTTCTTATCCCACTCAATATAATTTTGTTTTCACTTCTGTGAGATCATACCAATGTTAGACACCTATTATTAGAAGGGGAAATCCTATACCTCCGATGCCAAAGATGCCAAATAAAGGTTTGCTGGTATTTCATTTGTGTCCATGGAACAAAGTACAGTACAAATAGTCCTCCATTTACGACCACAATTGAGCCCAAAATTTAGGTTGCTAAGGGAAACATTTATTAAATGAGCGTGCCCCATTTTAGAAATATTCTTGTCACAGTTTTTAAGTGAATCATTGTATTTATTAAGTTAGTAACATGGTTGTTAAGTGAATCTGGCTTCCCCATTGACTTTGCATGTAAGAAGGTCACAAAAGGTGATTGCATCATCCCAGGACAGTGAAATCTAAATAAATATGAACCACGTACCAAGCATCTGAATTTTGATCACGTGACCATGGGGATGCTGCAACAGTCACAAATGTGAAAAATGGTCTTAAGTCACTTTTTAGTGCCGTTGTAACTTTAAACGGTCACTAAATTAATTGTTGTAAGTAGAGGACTACCTGTCCTAAACATAAAATTGCACTAAAATTCTATAACAGCAAATCAGTTATCTATAGCAGTCTTTTTCAACATTTTAATCCTGAAGTTTTGACGGTTGCCTTTGCAAATCTGAATGCCATGTTTTATATATATATATATCTTTTTGATAAAAGATGTATATTTTGTAGTAGAAAAATACATGTATTTTATTTGTGAAAATACAAATAGAAACTTTGGACACTTGTCTACTTCTGTTATTGTAACTGTAATGTTCTTTACAGTTCCACAAAAATTCTACTTTCTTTCTAAATTTTATTCTTAAAATTTGTATTTTTTAAATTTAAACCCGATGTAATCATAAAACCTGGATGTCTTCAGGAGATAGTAGTGTGGAATGAAATAATTTTTGAGATGGATTTTTAATCATTTCCAGAGTTAATGCTTTTCTATATTAATTTTTCCCAACCATGACCCCACCCATGGCTCTCCAGATAAATTTGAGCATTGACAAACTTCAGTGAACAGAGGGGAATTTGGCAAGGAAAAACAAAAACAGCAGTTAAACAAAGTGCAGCACTCTCACAATTTCTGTGTTGCAAATCATCTCTTCAAAGTAGCCTTTTTTTCCCTAAGCAATGTAGTTGTTTGAATTTTGTGCTTTGATCTGCATGTAACCTTTAGCTGCGCCTTAAAAAGAAAAATTCTGTGGTATTGATTTTACTTGTTTCTACCCTTAAATTTCTCTTAATTAAACCTGCTCTACAATATTCCATATACTTTGGACCACATATCCCATAAATACTATTATAATGGCAGTTGGGGCTCAGTGATAGTCTGTTTCAGAAGATTAGTAGCCCACTTCAGTGAAGGCCATACACTGCAAGAAGGATATAAAGAATGTTGAACCTGAGGGCGACTATTGTCTCTTCAAAAACCAACCATAGTTGGTGATTGTAGCTGTAGCTAACTTCCCTACTTCTTTGGGCGAGTCAGCTTCCTTCTAGCAAACAGCTCAAAAGCAGAATTCCTCTATGTATGTTGGGCTATATGCATTCAGGCTTGGCAGCCATAAATTCATCTATTCCCTTCATAGGCTTCCAGTTTTCCATTTATGTTCTCTCATTTGAAATGGTGTGGTTCATACATACAAGAGTTGGTTGTTTGCATCTGATTAGCCTTGGTTCACTGGGTGGTAATGACAAAGGGCAAGTTCACCTGCAAAAGTTCCAATTTTGAACTTATTTTTCTTAACTTTTAATGAAGTGGCTCTCTCCTTTCTATAACGATTATATTGGATATATATTATTTCTTCTTTGTTCCCACTACAACCTCCAGGCTTGAATGTCATTTTCCTGTTTGTTAGATTAAATTGCGAGTGATTGTATAACTGTGATAGGATTGTGATATTTAGGGATAGCGTTGATTTATTGAGGTTTAATTTATTCACTTTAATTTATTGTTTATCATAAATATTCGTATTTACTGGTAGATATTTTATCATTTATGCTAAGATCTTTTGTGGATAATTTAATACCTGTAAGCCTCCATGAGTTGGAATCAAATTAACAGCATATAAATCAGATAGGCAGACATAGAGACAGAGACACATAAAGGCACACAGACATTCAGAGCTGTTATAATTCCTGTGATCCTTGGATAGTTTAATTGATTTCATTCCCTCTCAGCTGGGGCTCATCACACAAAGCAAATTGCTTGACTTTTAGGTGGGACTTTTTTCAGATTTTGAGGTTACCCTATATTTCTATCTACATAAATTCTTATCTCGCAGCTCCTGGGCTACTCCTTGCACACAGCCTTTCAAGATTTTTTTTAGTGTTTTCCACTGAGTGGGGAAATTGAGTTCATCAAGCCAAGTGGGAGAAATTGTAAACAAAAGAAAAAGAAAAAGCAGTGTGGAAGGAGCAGGGTACAGGTACAGTACTATTGTCTGTGCTCTCCAGATGAACATCAAAAGAATCCAGAAGACTCTTGGAAGGTTACACAATCCATTTTTTTAAAAAGAGAACAATTAAAACTGGCCCAATAATTCCCCAAGCTGCCCCATAAACACTTGAGTGTATCAGGCAGAAGGAATAATTCTGAAGAACAGGAGGAACAGACATAACTCTCCCTAGTTCTCAAAAAGATAAAAGGAAAATGTATTCAGACTTGCAATATTTTGTTTCTGTTGCCTTATAATAAAAGTTATATTAGCATTTATAACTTTGGCTTCCAAGTCTGAGCTACCTTCTAGGTTGCTGCGTTTTCCACCACTTGAAGTTTCCAGGGGGTCTTCAGGGGCAACCTCAGCCCTTCAAGGGCACCCTCATGTAATGTGAATTGCAGTAAGCTAGTTGCAAGGTGACAAAGATATGAGTGACTTCTTCAGTGCTGCCTATTCTAAGTTATAACACAACTGAAACAATTGCCATGGTGGTGTAGTGGTTAGGGGCCGTGGTGGCTCAGGCTGTAAGATAGCCTGTTATTAAAACACAGCTACCTGCAATTACTGCAGGTTCTAGTCCCACCAGGCCCAAGGTTGACTCAGCCTTCCATCCTTTATAAGGTAGGTAAAATGAGGACCCAGATTGTTGGGGGGGCAATAAGTTGACTTTGTAAATATACAAATAGAATGAGACTATTGCCTTACACACTGTAAGCTGCCCTGAGTCTTCGGAGAAGGGCGGGATATAAATGTAAATAAAAAATAAAAAATGCAGTACTGCAGAGCTAACTCACTGCTCACTTCAGGAGTTCGATTCTGAGCTGTTCAAGGTTGACTCAGCCTTCCATCGTTCCAAGGTCAGTAAAATGAGAACCCAGATTGTTGGGGGTGATATGCTGACTCTGTAAACTGCTTAGAGAGGGCTCTAAAGCACTGTGAAGCAGTATATAAGTCTAAGTGCTATTGCTATTTGTACCCTATGACTATCATTAAGTGTTGAACCTTATGATTCTTGATGAACGTATCTTTTCTTTTATGTACACTGAGAGCATCTGCACCAAGACAAATTCCTTGTATTTCCAATCACACTTGGCCAATAAAAAATTCTATTCTATTCTATTGCTACAGATGGGCAAAGCCCTGGTGGCCCTACCTTCTAGCAAGAACTGTGATTCCAGGAGGACCTCCAAATTGTGAGGCTGCTCTCCATAGGGGAACACAACTTATTAATAGTCAAGTTTGTACTAGACTCAACAAGGCTCTGAATTATTCTGTCTTTCGTCTGAACCTGTTTCTCTCCTGCAGATCCTGACAGCCTCTAGAAACCAGTTTAGAAATCCCACTGCTTTAGAAAGGGGTGAAATGCTCCCAGTTCAAACCGGATTGCGTGATCCGGTAGCAATGGCAGCAGGTGGTTCAGAGAACCGGTAGCAAAAATCCTTGCCCCCCCCCCCATGCCCAGCTGAGCCGCACAATCATCAGAGGTGTGTTGTTTTTTTTTTAACTTTTAAAGCATTTTTCCTTTGGCCGAAAAAATGCTTTTAAAAGTTAAAAAAAAGCCTCTGATGATCACACGGCTCAGCTGAGATTATCAGAGACTTTTAAAAGCATTTTTTCTACAACCTCTTCTGCCGAAGAGGTTGCAAAAAATGCTTTTAAAAGGCTCCTCTGATGATCCCAGCTGAGCTGCCTGATCGTCAGAGGCTTTTTTTTTATTTTAAAGGCAAAAAAAGTGTTTTTAAAGGAAAAGAAAAGCCTCTGACAATCAGGCAACTCAACTGGGATCATCAGGAGTCTTTTAAAAGCATTTTTTCACAACCTCTTCGGCCAAAGAGGTTGTAGAAAAAATGCTTTTAAAAGTTAAAAAAAAAAGTTGGCCACGCCCATCCAGTCAAATTACCCCCCCACCAAGCCACGCCCACAGAACCGGTAGTAACAAATTGTACATTAGATGAAAAAAGTGAGCACTTTGCAATGAGTGTGCAAGAGTTCAACTTCTTTTTCCTGCAACCATTAATTATAGAATTACCTACTCAGAAAGCATGCCCATCTAACAGTTTGAAAGACGCAAACGCAAGTAGATTAATATGTACCACTTTGATGGGAAAGAAGCAGCGTTTTGTGCACCTTTGGTGTATAGCCATGCTGGCCACATGACCATAGAAATTGTCTTCAGACAATGCTGGCTCCCTTGGCCAAGAAACGGAGATGAGCACTTAGCCCTAGAGTCAGACACGACTGGCAGGGAAACCTTTACCTTTTACTCAGAAAGAATTGGAACCACTGCAATATGATATTTCTGTTTCCAATCCCTGTCGGTGGGATCCAGAAGGATACTGTGATTAAAATACCAAAGGCCACAAGAGATATAGCAGAATAAGAATAGTTAATACTCTTTTGTGTCACAAGTATCATATAAATTGACCAATGTGGATCCGGCCCTTACTTGGATCTTAAACCTGAGTCTTATGCATCCACATACAGATTATATGATACAGATTATCATAAAATACTATCTTGTTTGTATTTATACTAATGCCTTTTTAGATAGAAACATTTAACATGGATTAGTAGTGTGTGTATGTGTCTATATATAAAATCACACCAAAATGTTCTTTTTTAAAAAGCTATTACTTGATCCTATGTGGATATTATTATTATTCCCTTTTCTTTATTAATTCTACAGCAGGGAAAGTTTAATGTGTAATTGATTACTGCCTTCTGTTGTGACTCTGTGCTTCTGATCAAGCATGCTATTTCCACAATACTTGGTCTTAGCTTCCTTTACTAGTCAGCATTTCAGATCCACTGGGCCTCTTTATTTCTAACTGAGCTGCTTTGGCTTTACTTCTTTAATTTTTTTTAAATGGTTTTTCTGCAAAATTGGATCTCCCCAGCTATTTCTCCTTCTATAGCAGTTGCCATTTCAACTACAGAAAAAGCTGAAGAAACTTCAATAATTAAGTTGGATATTACTATAAATGAACCTTGCAATGAAACTTTACTATGTAAAGTTATTACGTTTGGGATTCCAATAACCCCATTCGGTCTTCCCTCTATTTCTTTTCACACACATCTTTTTTTTTTTTAGCCTAATAGATAATAGATTTGAATTTTGGATTCTTTAGGCATTCTAATGTTAGAAATCGTAAGAATTGTTTTTCAAAGTTCCTCACTTCAGAGACTTGGCCTGAATCCAAAGAAGGTGGTGCAATGAAAATAGCTAATATAATATGTTTATTCTCAGTCTGTCTTTCCTTATTGCTGTAAAGTTTATAGTTTGCCCAGCATCAGGCTCCTATAATACCCTTTGTCTCCTAAGGTAGAATTGAGACTTATCCATAATAAACATAGGGAAAATTAGGAACTATAGGGTAGCTGTCAATTGACCCCATAGGCAAAGGAATTGAAGCCAGTGAATTTGGATATGTCCACAAGACAGTGACAGAAACCGTATCTCTAAATGACTGTGAAAGACTTATTGCAACAAAAGATAACGGTTTTGAAATGACCTTGACAGTGCCTAGTCTTGGATATTATTGAAGATACACAGGAAGATTTCAAACATGCAGTCCATACAAGAAGCCGAAGAATATTTCTAATCTGAAACTGTTCTGCAAGATCAAGTGAAGGAAAACAATCTTTCAAAAGCAAGAATAGGTGAACTCTACTCTGGCTGCAGGAGATATTTGGAAACTGTTATTACTGCCAAAGGAGGTGTTGCTAGGTCCTTGCCAAAAGGCATTCCAAACTTCTGCACCTGCCATATTCCCTGTTTTCTTATTTTGAATCTGTAAACAACTACACACAAATAGTAACTCTGCTTTCACATTTGCCGAAGATGTTGTGTTTAATTTGGTGCCATATAGAGGCTTTGTCAGCTTCTGCTTACTTAGGAATCTATTGAAACAAACCATTTGCTCAGGAGTGCCTAAATTGCATACAACTGCACTTCTCTACTCTCACAATTCTTAGTGGGATTTCTGTTTTCCACAGTGTTTCATCTCTTTCGTTCCGCCTAGTGCACAAAGGCTGAAAATGTAGCAAATAATTTGTAAATTGTGCCAGTAATTAAATATAGAAGTCTGTTACATCATTTGATTCTCAGCTACTACTCTAAGCAATAAACATATGATTGCTTGTAAACATAGGTTCATGGATAACCTTTCAGTAATAGCGAAACAGTATGTAGACTGTTTACCTTTTAAATAAGGCTTGTCGGAGAAATATTCTCTAGTAATTTTTAAATGTCAGATTAAAGTGACGCATTCTGCTATGTTGTCTTATTAAATGACAATTTCTCTTTGTAAAGCTGCATGTAGAATAAGAAAGTGTATACTAAAAAGATTAAATGGACTCCGGGAGATGGTAGAGGACAGGAAGGCCTAGCGAAATGTTGTCCATGCGGTTGCGATGGGTCGGACATGACTTCACGACTAACAACAACAAATACTAAAAAGAGCTTTTATGAAAGTTTTATTTTGTTCTTACTTTTATCAGCATATACAGTAGTACTTCAGATATACTGATGAAGTCATATTGGCTATATTTCTTTTTCCAAAATTATTTCTATGGTTTCATTTTTAAAGAATACGATGTGCTTTTTTTCCATGGTTATGCCAAATCATCTTGATTTTTTGTTATGTGGTGAAATGCTGCATGTGCTAACAAATTGTTCAACTGGTGTTTTTCTTTTTTCTTTTTTTCTTTTGAGTGATAAAAACAAACTAAACAATAAAGAATAGTTGCAGAGTATTTTACGGCAGCAAATAAAACTTATAAAATCCTATTAAAGACACTACAATAAATTTCATAGAAACATCAGACTTTTTAGCAGAAAATTACTTGGAACAATTGTGCTGATATTCAGTTAAATTAAAATGTGTATGACTTCGAAGAATTGCCATAAATATCAAATATAAGATGTTAGGAAGAATGCAAAGATTAAATTATTTTTGTCAAAACAGAAATGAATAGTACTGCTTTTTATCCTATCTAGTTCCAAGGCATATGACCAGCCTTTCAGTTCTTGTTAAAATTATGCTCTTGTGATTAATTCTATTTATCTAACTAAATACAAATAGCAGCAAGGCCAAATGCAAATATATATGTGCAAAGAAGACAAGACAGACATATGCACAGAAATGTCATTAAAAAGGCTCAAAGTAAAACAGAAATAAATATGCCAGGGGTTTGTTCACTATGAAATGCATTACCTGAAGGATTGTAAAGTAGAGATGTAAGCAACATCAAAGAAAAAAGAAAAAAGAAAAAAAAGAAAGAAACACATGTTACTAAAAATGGTTTACGGGAGGGGGATATTGTCAAAAGGAAAAATATGCTTTGAAATTATATTCAGTGAGAAGATACAAGGCTACAGCAACCAAAACAATCAGAAGAGAGAATTCAGCAGATGGAAAACATGATAAGCTCACTGTTTCTGGTTTTACACAAGTTACCTTTTGTTTTTTTAATGCTGTAAAACAATATTATACTGAATCTTTTCTTTTTAGTATATTTGGCATGCAAGAAATGGCCACTTATTTCCTATTCAGCAGAAGAGCATTTAAGACACTACAAAAATCTGAATACATTAACGTAGCTGTCTGAATATGTTAATAAAAATATTGTGATGCTTAAAAGATTGAAAAAGCTTGTTTAAATGGAAGAAATTAATGAAGGAGGGTGTAATAGGTTGAAAAAAATCTAATCCTTTTGCTAGAGGTGCCCTTAAAATGGTATTTTTACTGTGCAGGGCTATAGTTTCTTAAGATTTTATACAAACAACCCTATTCCTTGTATAATTATTACTGGGAATTTGAGAGCATGAATTTTTCTGCTTAATTTATTTGTTTAGTAGCAGCCAGTAGCAACCCACCAGTTGCAGTTGAAATGTATATATGCTCATCATGAAAGCAATGTTTAAGATTAACATTGACTTTAAGCAACCAATCTTGGCCACATAGTAAATCCATCTTCCAGTATTTGAAGGGCTACCACAGGGAAGAGGGGATCGATTTATTCTCCATAGTACCTGAAGGCAGAACAAGAAGCAATGGGTGGAAGTTCATCAGAGGAAGAGCCAAACTGGAACTGAGGAGGAATTTCCTGACAAGAATTAAAGAATGGAATAACTTGCCTCCTGGCTTGCCGTCATTGGAAGTTTTCAAGAAAAGATTGGATAAACATTTGTCCAGGATAGTATAAGGATTCCTGCCTTGGGCAGGGGGTTGGAATAGAAGACCTCCAAGATCCCTTCTAGCCCTATGAATCTATGATTTTATATGAGCTCCTTATCAGTGGTCTCTCACCTCAGGATGAAAGAGAAACTTGGAATGCATATTAACATAGATCATCCAAGTTTACATTGCTGAAAGAAATAGCAATAGCAATAACTCTTAAACTTATACTCTGCTTCACAGTGATTTACAGCCCTCTCTAAGCAGTTTACGGAGTCAGCATATTGCCCTCAACAATCTGGGTCCTCATTTTATCGACCTTGGAAGGATGGAAGGATGACTCAACCTTACCTATGAACTGGAACACAATTATCCTTTGATTGTCCTGCTTTTCTGAAAACTGTGGTTTATTTGTCTTATTTAAAAGTGGCCTACAAAAATGTCTGCATTAAAACATATAAAATACATACTAGGGAAAATATTTGCAAAGTAGATGTATTTAGGAAAACTGCCTGCAAAAATCTGTATTAGAAAAATGTAAAAGGGCATTCTTGTGAACATTCCACCCACCCATCCCCCCAAAAACCCAAACTTGATCTCAGAACCAGAATGGAATAAATTGTATTTCCAAAATTTAAAAACCACAGAAAGTGAAAAGGGTAGGTTTCTGCTCCTAGCAAAAAAATTTTTTTACCTATCATTATGAAAAAGAAGTGTACAGAAAATGGAGAACTCAATTTCTAAACTATTCTGGGTGGTTTACAATTAGAAACCTTCTATTTATATACAGCTCTTCAAAAAAGCAAAATAGCAATAGCATTTAGACTTATATACCAGCCCTCTCTAAGCGGTTTACAGAGGCAGCATATTGCCCCCAACAATCTGGGTCTTCATTTTATCAACCTTGGAGGGATGGAAGGCTGAGTCAAGCTTGAACTGGTGAGAATCAAACTGCCAAAATGCTGGCACCTGGCAATCAGCAGAAGTAGCCTGCAGTACTGCATTCTACCCACTGCGCCACCACAGCTCTTATACAAACAACACCAAAACAAATAAAAATAAAACAAGCTAAAGAGCAAAAGAGGTTCCACAGTTGCCCTGGATCAAGACTTGGCCAGATAATCAGATCTTCACATCAAAGAAAGAGCCATATGAATTTCTGGAAGTAGATTATTGAAAAATAATAATCTCAACACTTCTGGGCAGTTCACAACAATTAAATAAATTACAATAAAATCAATTAAAGATAACAGATGGCAAGCACAATAGATAGATGGAATGACACTGACGGTCTCAATCTCGCTTGACAAAAGGCATGAGTGAAAATTGAGGTTTTCACAGTTCTTCAAACAATTGGAATTAAATGGGAGCATCTGGCTCTTGGGGAGAACATTGTTCCAGAAGGCAAATGTTTCAGGATCTTGAGAGATGACAATGTTTAATCAAAGGAACCAGATTATGCCAACCCTGTAGGTTCAAATCACTGTGAGAGAGAGGTAACTAGACCCTATGTATTGAACAACTGGCATCTTAAATTACACCCAGAAGTAAACTGGCAAACAGTACAGTTTATAAAGCAGAGGTGTTACATGGATATAACAAGCCGTGCCTATTACTGTTCGCACTGCCATATTCTGGACAATTTGAAGCCTCAATATAGTCTTCAAGGGGCATCCCCATGCAGACTATTTTGAAGTAGTCAAACTTTAAGATGATTAGTGCATGAGTGACTGAAGGGCCTCCGATCAAAAAAAGGGATTTTTTCTTGGAGATCTTTATTGTTAATATGGAGATGGTGACTATGGGAAAAAGGAGATTTAATTTCTGTTTCTCTTCACAGAATGCCTGGGAAAAATCCCAAAGAAAGTATTCTAAAGGTTCCTAAATGCTTTTTTTTCTGTGCAGCAAGTATGCAAGAAGAATTGAAAATGAGGAATGCAGAAAAATGCTATGGAATTAGCTACAGTTCAGGGTTTTTTCCCCCCTGATTTCTTTTTGTGTAGTCTATGAATTTAATTTCTTTCAAAAGGAATGTTTAAAGGAGACCCTGAGTGTATATAACTGACCTCACATCTATCATTTCCAAAAGAAATGGAAGTTGAGAAAGTCACCTGTAGAAGTTTTTTTAATAGTTGTTAAAAGAGCAGCTGCTGAGAGTAATTCAAACCATAAGAGTTTAAATTCCTGAACCTCCAGCAGAAGAGACTGATTCAGTTTCCCAAGCCCAAAGTTCTGGAGAAGGTAGTCACAGAGCTTGCTGATAACAGCATCAAGAATTTGTTAAGGCTGAGATTTTAAAAATGAGTGTTTTATAGTTTTTCATTTTGACAGTACTATGGGATCGTTAGAAGGAATTGTTGTTATTCATGAACGTTAGCACTCAATGAAGCAAGTCCTTGGATTTTTTTAAAAAAAAGAAACACTGGTGTTCACATGCATTATTTAGGTTGTTGTAACTATCTTTTCTGATTATTTTGAGAGATGAACACAACAGCATTCTGTCATGAATCTCACATTGGCATGCGTACATAAACCAGTTATCTGCCCTATAATATTCTGCATGCCAGATGCAGCCAACTGATGTGTAATATGGTTCTGAGTTAATATAATTGTTTCTCTTCACTGCCTTTGTTGCAACACTTCCTGAGTTATTTTTAGTCATTTCCACTCTCTATTCATTAAGTTTAATCTGTGAGTTTTAATACATCCAATCCTTGATTAAATTCAGTGGGCTGATCCACTGCCTTGGACAGTTGCTTGTATCTTTGAGCCTGCATTTTGCTATTCTAGCTTTTTATAAAACCATGGGAGTGGGAGGGAGAAAATGAAGAGATTAGCTTTGCACTATCACTTCACTTGATATTGAGTTATTTGTTGTATTATACCAAGATACTAAAGATGCATCACTCACTATTACAGACCTGGTGGAACTCTGTGGCCAGTGGGATGTTGAGAATGCAAAATATGAAAGTTAAGTCACTTTGAAAGGGCTTTTTTGCTAAGATTGCTGCACTCTGAAGTTCACAAGGCACCTTCTGTTTTACCTCTTAGGTGCCTGTTGAATATCTTTCTCTGCATCATTCCTATCCAGATAAATATTGCATTGATGTGTTTTTCCCTTCCTTTTTTATACGGTTTTTATATTAATTTATTCTTAGGCATATGTCAGAAACCTAACTGCTTCCAGACATGTAAATCCAGGACATTTTGTGAGTCCATTTTTGAGGTATGGGTTATTTTTTGCTATCTTTTCTGGGTTCCACCACTCCCATACCCAGCAAAGCTTTTCTATACTTGTTTTGTTTATATTGTTATTTTGAACAACAATAAACTTAGTAAACTGACTAAGTAATAGTACTCCTCAACATACAACAGTTTGTTTAGTGACCGTTCAAAGTTACAAGGGCACTGAAAAAAGTGACCTATGAATGTTTTTCATACTTATGATCATTGCAGCATCCCTATGGACATATAATCGAAATGCAGATAGCAATAGCAATAGCACTTAGACTTTTATAATACTCCATAATGCTTTACAGCACTCTCTTGAGTGGTTTATAAATGCTAGCATATTGCCCCCAACAATCTGGGTCCTCTTGTTACCATTCTCGGAAGGATGGAAAGCTGAGTCAACCTTTAGCCAGTCAGGATCGAACAAACTCCTGGCAGTGGGCAAAATTAGCCTGCAATACAGCATTCTAATCATTGTGCCACCATGGCTCCTATGATGCTTGGCGACTGACTCATATTTATGATGATTGTAGTGTTCCAGGATCAACCTTCTGACAAGCAAAGTCAATGGGGACGCTAAATTCACTAACAACCATGTTACTAATTTAACAACTGCAATGATTCACTTAACAACTGTGGCAAGAAAGTTTTTAAAATGGGGTAAAACTCACTTAACAGTTGTCTCGTTTAGTAACAGAAATTTTTGGCTCAGTTGTGGTCATAAATCAAGGATTGCTTGTAATGCATAGTGGATGGCTGTAGGAACTGAAATGGGTGGGTTCCAAATTTTTTTTAACTACCGGTTCTGTGGGTGTGACTTATTTGGTGGGCGTGGCTTGGTGGTTATGTGACTGAGTGGGCGTGGCCAACTTGAAGTCACTCAGGACAAGGTGGGGCACAAGGTGTGAGTGACATCAAGTTGGTCACGCCAACTCAGTCACATGACCAATGCTGCAGAGACAGGGCCAGATCTTTGCCACCTCCTCTTCCTCAGAGGAGTGCATCTAAGTCCTTGCGAAGGGACACACACACACACACACAAAAAAACCACAACACAACACAACAGACTCACACACAATGTAAAAGCAGCTGCACTTCACCCAAAATGGCCCCTGCAACAAGCAAGAACCTCACACAGCCACAAAAAGCTCAAAAACCAACTTTCACACTTTATACACACACACAATACAACACAACACAACTGACTCTCTCACACACACAAAATGCCACATACAGCTTTGTGAGATTTTGTGTGTTTGTGTAGTTAGAGTGAAACACTACAGAAACACACCAAATCTCAAAAAACTGCACAAATATTTTATTTTATTATTTTATTTTAATAATATTTTTTAGATCAGGGGTCTCCAACCTTAGTAACTTTAAGGTTTGTGGACTTCAATTCCCAAAGTTCCTCAGCCAGCAAAGCAGTTGCTGACTGAGGAGATGGATTCCAGGCAGGCATATTCAGTTGCTAGCTGATACAACTGATGTAAAGGATGGCTTTGCTAGCCCGAAAGAAGCTGTAATCAGGTAAGTGAGGAGGGGGGATTGGGTGGGCCATAGGAAATTTTTTTTTAAAAGGCTCCTCTGACGATCCAGCTGAAGTTGCCTAATAGCAGCCCAGAAGCTCTTAACTCAGCTGGGATCGCCAGAGTAGCCTTTTAAAACCTTCAGCTGAAGAGGTTGCTAAAAATAAAACTTTTAAAGGGTTCTGATGATCCCTGCTCAGCCATGTGATTATCAGGGATTTTTTTTTACTTTTAAAAGTGTTTTTTTGGCTGAAGAAAAGATGCTTTTAAAAGTTAAAAAAAAAACCTCTCATGATTGGGGAACCGGTTCGGGGCCGTGGCCAGCCAGCCATTACTACCAGTTCTCTGAACGCCAGCAGATTTTTACTACCGGCTCTACAGAACTGGAGTGAACCGGGAGCAACCCACCACTGAACTGAAATAAGAAATTCAGTATCCTGAAAAGTTCTTAATTATGAAATAGATTCTGAAAACTAACAAACTTGCCATTTCAGAGTTGGTTTCTTTATGGGGAGTGGGGGGAGAAGGAGACTCAAAATATGTGGTTAAAATTAGGGTATATTCTTTCATATATAAGAACGACATACAATAACATATGCATGTTGATACATACAATAATATATGTATATAGAAAACAACTAAGAGATGTTCTCTAAACAATTATATGCAACTATTTAGAACTACTGCTTTTATTAACTGAGATACTAAGGGATCTTCAGGATATTTTATCTTATTTCACTTTTCATGTTTGAGCCTGTAGCTAACCCCACCCCGAGGAATGAAGAATATGATGAATTTGATACGTTTTGGTACAAAATCTCCTTTGATGAATTAATGAATTAATGAATTAAACATTCGTATTGTTTTCTTGCTGCTGTTTTCTTTCATGATAGTGTTTTTCCACTTTCTAATTTAACCCACAGGCCTGGAATTTCTTGGCAATCTCCCATCTAAAATCTATACAGGCCTGACCCTGCTTAGTTCGATCCAACTACAGAAAAGTCCTATATAATTAATGCGTCTATGAAGCTTTTCATTTATAACATGTTATGTAATTTGTAGTACATGACCCATAACTGCTCTGTTACATTATCAGTGGGATTTAGGCTGTGGTGGGATTCAAATAATTTAACAAATGATTCTCTGCCCTAATGACCAGCTGGGTGGGCGTGGCCAGGGGCGTGACAGCACTCAGCCTCCTGCAGCACTCTGCCAGCCAAAATGGGGCGGGGGGGGGGGTGTAATTATAAAATGTGGGCTTTGCTTTGTGACATCCAGATCCAGTGAGCAAGGAGCGTGAACTGCACAGAAAATACACTTTTGTTTATCTTACACTGTTCAGTCCCTGCTGATACTAGAATTTGTTTATCAATTTCTGTTTTTATCTATCTCAGAGCGACTTTGAATAGATCAGTGAGTTCTCTTCAATGTGACATTCAAAGATTATGACATAATGCATAGTATATTCATTTTTAAAATCAGAGTAGCTTTGAAATTTACTTGATATTGGAAAGTATAGGATTTAGCACAAAGTGAACAGGAGTGAAGTAGTTGAATGAACAATTGTTGCACTATATATATGTATGTATGTATATATGTATACGTATACATATACCTGCATATGCGTGTATACACACACACACACACACACAGATACATATATGCATACACACACACACACACCCCTACACACACACACGTATATACTGTATGTATATGTCTGCAATTGTTCTGTTACTATTTATTGAGACCTTACAAATAAACCAATTATACTTGGGCATATCTGTCTCTGATTTATATTATGGCTTTCTGTTATGAGTTCCTTGAAATGGATATTGAACTTAAAGAAGTTATCTTGGTTGTTTCAATTCATCTGGGAAAATGTTGGCTTCTCATACAATCTTTTTTGCTAGGACTGCTCTTAAGTGACAATATTTCATCCCCCACACGCCAAGTACTTTTGAAAGACTTGCAGGAAACTACTGTATGAAAAATAGTAATTTAACTTCATAGTTAAATTACTATTGAGGCTATACTTCCTAAATCCACAGAGGAGAATGCTACAAAGAACCCTAGTGATACAGCTTAGGAAGTGTATACTCATTTGGACTGTAATTAGTTTGTTTATTTTAGTATCAAAATGTTGTTTTTAATTGCAACATAGATAAATTTAAATATCAGACAGAGGCAAAGGATATTCTCATTGGGAGACTTGAAAGTCATACTTGCTTTCATTTCCCGGGGTTGATTTATCTTCATTATTATGGATATAGATTAGGTTTCTTGAAGTCTTTCACACCACCACTCCTATTCCATTTATCTGTGAAGTTTGATTCTCGCCATCTCCACAGAAGGAGTTGCAAGTGTCATCACATTCTGTCTATGCCAAAACAACAAACCTAAGGGAAACCTTTTTGGGGAAAAGTGAGAACGTTTAATCCCAACCTGTTGAAGCATCAAAACATTAGATCCATTTGTGTTCTTTCCATGCTGAAGTAGTGTAGTTCTAGTTCTTTTAAACTTTCAAACTATTTACTGAGTGAATCTTGGGAGCCATAGAAACAGATGTGGGCTTTGGGGGTGTAAGGCGTTCTTATTGGGCCATTAACATTTTTTACCTTTTTAAAATTTTATAAAGTTTTATGATTTTACAAATTTTCAATCTTAAATAAATTTTAATATTTTAAGATATAGGACATATATAAAAATAAAAATAATTAAAAACATATGTGCATCAGTTTATTTTGCTCCATGATTCCTAACTGTTTTGAACATGTTCTTATTCATACCTGTGCTCCTTCAATGACAAAGATCTCTCTGTTGCTCTGCCTGCTAGAATCTGGATGTTATCTACTAAACTACAGAGTCTAATAGATGCCTAAGGATGTTCCATTCCAGTTATGGATGATTGTGAATCCTAAATATTTATTTACTATTAATCTACAGTGTTTTTTGGGGGGGAAGTGAAACTAACATAAATGGATTGCAGGAACACAAATCAAATTGGGAAAAGGGGAATTGGGATATTGGAAAATTCCCCCCTCTCCCTCCTGCTCTCTCCCTCTCTGTCTCACTTTCTCTCAAAAAAAGACTAATACAAGTATAGTAGATGAACTTTATTTGCTATTCCTTGTCAATGGTTTTTATATTCTCCACACAGACATATCCCTGATGTTATCCATCAGTTTTGCTTTAAAAAAAAAATCATATTATTATAAGACATACATAATACAGGCTAGAGATTATTAACACAACAAACTGTTTATTCTACAAGAAATGTTTCTGCCTTAACCTGAATACTTAATACTAAAGTATTAAATAGTTTAAAAAAAGGAAAAAATACAATAGACCAAGCAAAATAGGGAGCAACAACTAAAAAAAGAGGAGAAAAAATATTGCTGTTTAGCTTCAAACTTCCCTACTTTTTGAGCTTCTGCTAATTTGCGACCTTTATAAACATTGTTTTGGTTTTTGAAAGATGGTTATTTAATCCTATGAAAAGTTAGATAGTTGCTGTTCTAACATATACACACACACATATTGTGTATGATATGTGAATGTGTATATATTAGAATAATATATCTAGCTAGGAAGTAATTCTCCTTTATATCCACAAGCACCCTGCAAAGTTACTTAGAGTGAGAGATAGTGAGTGTTGTCACTCAGGGAACTTCATTAAGCACAGCCTTGAACACAGATTATTTTATCCTTACCCCTAGGCGACTTCAACACTACATCTACTACCAATTTCCATAAATTAGATTAGCTCCACTTCATACTGGGATAAAAAAGAAAGCAACATTGTACATTACATGTGTAATGTGGCAGTTGATGGAACAGAAATAATATTTATTACTCTATTTTATGTATATAATACAGCTCAGTGTCTCGTTAGTTGCAGGACTGCATCTCTCCATTGGAGTTGGCCCAGCTGATTCAATCATGTGGGGGAAACAGCTATTTGTTCCTCATTTTCAGAAGCCAAAGGGGCCATAGTAAGGTTGGTTTTCCAGTGCGCTGCTTGGATAATCCATGGATGGGTTATTCACTTAGCTTCTGCTAGATACTGAGTGCTGTTTCTTTAAATTCTTTCTTGACTCTGCCTTCCCTGCTCGTTGGTTCCTTGGAAAGGCCTCATAGCTGGAGGTACAATTAGGTCCAACACTATCCCCTTCTAGAACAATTTGAAAATGTAACTGTTTCAACAGACCATTTAGGATATGTGTCAGCTGATTTTTAAGTGTTTTGATACATCATCATCATCATCATCATTATTATTATTATTATTATTATTATTATTGAGTAGTTACTTTTTGGATTTTGAGATCACTTCTCAGTGGTATAATGCAATTTTTAAAAAGCAATCAAAATCATTAAAAAAGAAACCATTTGGATCTATTATGTATTTTTTGTGAGCTGCCAAGAGTCACTTATGGGAGGGAGGGAGGGAAGGAAGGAAGGAAGGAAGGACTTTTTAAGAACTATGCAATTTTATTGGAGTTTGACAGATTATTTTATCAGATCACCAAAATCAATGGATGAAAGCCTGTGATATGCAGATGCTGTGTAAATTCCCTGGATTTTCCGTGAATCTATTTCAGAGCTTCCCCAAAAACTTCAGAGCATATCTGAAGGTGTATTGGGAGCTGTAGAAAAACTGCTTCTCTTCACATGATAGAAACTATTTCCTTACAGAAAGGAGCTATGTATACTATTTGTTATATTCTCTGCCACTCTTTTATTAAGCAGGAGATCCTTGCAAAAATGGAGAGGAGAGAGTTAAAAAATACAAATGATATAAGTAGTAATTTCAGAAATAGTGAAAAAAACATGTGCTGTTTATTACTGTACCATTAAATACCTGTGTACTAAAGCAGTTATTATTTACTCAGGAATGAATCTTCCATTTCTGTTAGATCCCTGATTTTAATACAGTGAAGCCACATTATACTTTGAATACTCTCAGTAAAATTTAGATTACAACCAAATAAATAAGGCAATTTTAATTAAATGTTTTAGAAGAGTTTATAAATATGCATCAGATATAAACTGCTTCTATTTAATACAGTTTTCTGGATAATTCCTGTGTTGCCCAAAGAGGGAGAAAGAAATATTTGTCTGCAAACTATTGTGAATCAGTTTGTCAATGCCTCTTCTTTATGAGAATTGTTTGTCTGAAATTTCTGGCATGGTAGCATACCTAAGAGATTTCTCCTCTGTTGAGCCTCCCAGAATCTAATTACAATTAAAGGTAATTCAGCTTACACTATTAATCCTCTGAGAGATGGAATGCTTCCAATTTCTTTACTTTTCACTCCATTCCAATTAAGTGCCAATTCACATGAACTTTGTGCTTCTTGTGCTGCTGGTTTTCAATTCTGGCTTCAAAATATGTTTTCTGTGAAGAAGACTTCTGAGTTGTTTCATTAAGATTGCTTATCACAGTTTTGCTCCCAAGTTTAGGATGTGGTGAACCTTTTTTTTAAAAATGTAAATACAATATTGTGGTTTTGACATGTGCTTAATCTGTTCGCGTGACCAGTTCATCACAAGCATGTTTCTAGATGGAATTGAAAATCCTTATGAAATAGCCTAGGTTTAATCTCATCTTTACAACTTAGAAGATAATAATTGCCTCCCCACATTTTTTTTTAAAAAATTGCCACAAAGCAGAGGGAATAGCATCCAGGGGGTGGCCCTATTGTTAGGCAGAATGAGAAGATGTTCCAGGCAGTTGTTCCTAGAATCAATAACTTACAGTTAGAGGACTAAACTCAGTATGCCACAGAACTTTTCCTATATATCCAAGTTAGTTTGTCATACTTAAGTGTGTTAGAGGATATTATATTCATTGGGCACTCAATAAAGTATCAGTCCATATAGACTTATTTCCTTCCCTGGATTATTATTTGCTCCTAAATATGATGGTACATACATTTGGCACTAGCATCAGGGGTGGGATTCAGCCTATTTGGACCAGTTCGGGCAAGCCAGTTGCTCCGATGATCAGCTGAGAGCGAATCGGTTCGCTCCGACGATCATGTGAGCCCACCCGCCCCTGTGCTATACTGACCTTTATTTTCTCTTTTTGAAGCCCAGCTCATAGGCGCAACAGAGCAGATTGCCGCACCTCAGCTGTTTTACTCACTGGGGCTGCAATCGAAGGTAAGATTTAGACCGGTTTGGAAACGAACCATGCAGGTGCGGAGCGCGCGCTCAGCAAACCGGTTGTTACACCGGTTGAATCCCACCACAAACTAGTAACCTCCCTTGAAAGCATATCAGTATTGCTGGTTCATAACATTCACTTGGAAGATCCATCTTGTCCAAGTTTTTCTGGTTAGAGCAGCTGTCTCTGGTTTTTCAAGAAGGCTATATGTAAAACTTAAGGCACCAATTTCCTCCTGCTTTTTTATCCAACCTTATCCATCCAGCCTGATAACGCTAGAATACTTCATCAGCAGTACTTTAACTGGGAATCCAAGAATTGCTATGCCAATACACACTAAAAACATAATCAAGTGGTGAAAGCTATCTTAAAACACCTTGAATTCATATATCAGGAAGTTCATTATCTTTTATATTCTTTTGCTCTAATTACAAAATCTCTTCCAACCCAACGAGCCCAAATTAAAAACAAAATCAGAAGCCTATATAGGTGCATACAACAGTTCAAACACTTAAATTTTATGCTGATTTGAATTTGCTCATAGCAATATTATGCTTTACATAAATAGAGGTTTGTCCAACAAAGGGTAATAATATTTTTAATAATAAGCCATAGTGCTGATAAAGCAAGAGAATAGTGTGAGTGGAAATTTGTATCTGCTCCAAACATTTCACATATGATTTTTACTTAAATAAATCTGTGTCTGGAATTATATTGGTCTCTGATATTGCTGAAGTTATCAGAAATAAGTTTTTTTGGATGATAGATCATTAACAGTTTGCACACATATTTTAAAATGATTTGAAGTGGGGGATTTTGTGCATTCCCAACTGCCTAGTTATTTTTTAAAAAAAAAATAAAGGCAGAATATAAATAAATTAACAAATAATAAAATAATAAATATTTTTTTTAAATAGTGGGTGATGTATTATTATAATGGGGGACAATTGTAGTGCATGCTTATTTGGCCTTTTGCCTTCTTTATAGGCAGAATATTGTGTCTACCTATAGGCTTCTGATTTTTGGTTACCAACTCTTTTGAGAGCCCGTTTGGTGTAGTAGTTAAGGCATCAGCCTAGAAACCAGGAACCTATGAGTTCAAGACCCTCCTTGGGCTCAAAGGCAGCTGGGTGATCTCTGATGAGTTTCTCTCTCTGTCTCTGTCTCTGTCTCTGTCTCTCCCTCCCTCACCCTTAGGAAGGAGCTAATAGCAAACCACTTTCAAAAACTTTCCAAGAAACTATGGGGTAAAAGAAGTTTAAAAAAGGCAGCCAAATACCAGGACAAAAGAAAAACTTAGGTACAAGAGATCAGAAAACTTTGTTGTTGAATTGGAACAGATAGTTCTTCTATATTTCTTAAAAGCAAAGAAGAGCCAGTGGATAGCTTGATGGGTAGGTAGCTCATGCCTGAGAATATTTTACTGAGAGTTTAGTGACTCATCACATGCCCTGGCCATTCTGCATCATCATTACAAACTAACGTGAATAGCAAGCAATAAAGAAATCTATATATTTTTCCTTGACTTTCCATAAACAGAGAAAATGTTCCCAGATGAATCTCATAGAGACACTCCTCTTGTAATACTACCTTATAGTGTACAGCAGAACTAACTTCAAATTGGGAAGGAAACTTTACATTTCTGCATCATATCCTTCAAGCACCTTGAAAGACTAAGGCAACACAAAGGATTTGGATGTCAAATATTGGATAGTTGTTTATTAACAATTATAGTTGTAGTTCAGAGCCAGACTGCATGTGTTATAGTCATCAAGTGTAGCATTCTAAAGACTGCCTCAACAATTTAACAGAGTAGGAATAACTACAGACTGGTTTACTTTATCCCCTACTAATCTCAGTTTGCCATTTTGGCACAATAAACATGTTTTTGCGCGTCTTTCCTTTCCAACTCCGAAGGAAAATTGCCATTAAGAAATAAAATAAGAGGAGATAAACAGCTGACTAAAAATCTGGCTAGTATTTTTCTGTTCGGTGTCTCTGCTGTCATCTTTGGGGACTTTCACATGACAGATTTTTCACTCTCTAATCCTTCCACAGCTTTTGAGCCAGCTGTACAATCATCTCTGCTTTTGCCAAATCTTGAAATGCTGAGAATGAGCTAATCAGTGCTCTCTTCAGCTGATCAATAGAAAAATGCAAAGATCATCATTCAATCAGCTTCCTGCCCTCTGAGCTACATCAGTTCCTGGAGTACAAACATCTCATTCTTATTCCTTAAGAAAGTGAAAAATAAATAAATTGCTAATCCCTTTTTTCCTTTGTGAATTTGTCTGCAGTTTTGCCAAAAATCCGAGTTGTTATTACAAGAGGAAACTTGTCTGGTTATTGAAAGCTGTGATCATGGCAGTGACATCATAGGTTTGCAGCCAGATGTTTTTCCCAACAAATCCAATGATATTTGTAGGCTGAAATGTAGATCTTCTTTTTCCATATGGAGGAAAGGAGAATAAAGGTCTTACCTCAGTCCAGAGTCTGGATAACAGAGTGAGATGGTTTTGATGCATATTGCCTAGATAACCAGGGCTGCAATACATTTTGGAGGACTAGCAAAATTGATTAATTCACTGAGAAGTTTGCTAGTGAAATCTATTCAAATCTTGTGATTCCATCCAATGGGAGGCAGGTTGAGGCAAAACTTTGGACAAATGAGAACTCCTTAAACATTTAATTTCGCAAACTGAAAAACAAATGTTTTGCTGTTGAGCTGTGTCATAGTTGTACTTTAAGACAAACGTTTTGACTGCCTATGATTGACCTTATGGAACCACAGTTATGTGAAGTAGATGCCAGAGAGATTCAAATGCTATATGTGAAAAAGTTTATGTTGTTCAGTATTCTCTGTAAGCCAACTTGGTGTATTTTCATGTAGCAAGCATAATTGGTATTTTAATTCTCAGTCTTGAGAAAGGGATCAATACATGCAGATTACACATTTATTAGATATTTATAGCTAGGTTCTGTCACTTCTAAACACGAAACTATGATTCATTGGTCTCAGACTGTTTAGAATTGTATCATCTATCATCATTGTATCTATGGTATCTATGGTAGGGATGTGCAAAAGTATTTTATTTATCAAATTTCTATACCTCCCATCTCCCCTAAGTAATTCTGGGTTTCAAAATATCCTGGTTTCAAAATTTCTATTGTGAGTGTTCCATGTATGAAATATAACACTTGAGAGTTTTCTTTCAAGCATGAAATAATCCATACCATTTTATTCTGAGGATGAAACCAAATCTGGCTATTTCATGAAACATAGAACTGTGTTCTCTATTCCGAGCACTTCAATTGGGTTTCTGGGGTTTGGTTCCCCCACCCTCAATTTTTGTACAGCCAATTGGAATGGCAAAAGAGTAATATTTTTGTTGTGATGGGTTTAGAATAAATGGGGGGATATGGGAGTGGAGCATGGAGAGGAAAAAAACACATGGTCTGGCAGAAAAAAATTATTCTTCTGCATATTTGCAGCTAGTGATATTTCCAGCAGGTCAAACATAATCAAAATGACAAAATGTGAGTAGTGATAGTGGAATATAAACTCTGTTCCTTATATACTCATATGCATGCAAGTACACAAAGGGCAAAGTTGGCATTGTGATGCCATATTGTCCCTCTTGTCATTTGTTCTCCTCTGGAGACCTGTGTCTATAACCTTCCAAGTTACTCATTATGGATATGTTGTTGTAGAAGAATGGGTGGGTTCTACTAGTTTTCTAAATAGACATGTAGCTTCATTCACAAACAAATGTTGCTAAAGTTGTATAAATGTAAAAACTCAGTCTCTTGGCTGAGTTACCCTGAAATTTTTTTAAAAAAAAATTTAAAGACTTCTTTTTTTACATAACAGATGCCAGTGAAAATCTATTTTGTAATAGATAGCAGCCAGTCTGTATTCTTATTGTGCATTATGGGGATTTAAATATTTTCTTTAAAATCTTTTTATAATGAAGTTTTGAGCCAATTTTTCTGCAACTTGAGTGGCAGGTATCATTAAACATGGACCCTGATCCCATGTAAATTTATGGCCCTGAAGTAAAAGGGGCAACAGCTGGTTTGAATCCCAATTGTTTCATGTGTACAGAACATGGAAAATATTTCACTTTCAGTTCCAATAGATTACATTCGAGCTATGTTGAGTTTTTTCTTTTGAAACATATCCAATTTATTGGAAAATAATCAAGTTTTATTACCAGTTGTCTTGTCTAGTAGTTAATATTGAATTTCTTACTGATAGTTTTCTGGAATGTTTTATTAAAAAAAATCCTTTTACATCACCCAAAAAACAAAACCATTGTGAAATTCTTTTCGTTTATCTTAAGTAATTGCAGTCTATAATAATAAACCTTACTTTAAAAAATGTTTTGGATAAATATTAAAAGATTTCTTAGAAATCAATATGTTCTTTCTTCATTAAATAGATATATTTTATTTTCAATATAATGTCCTTTAATTTCTGGTTGTACTCTGTTTTTATAAGATTCATCGTAAGTATTCATTAAATAAAGCTTTATTAAGGTGCTAATTCTTGCACAACTTGCATTCCCATTATAGTGAAATTAAACTACTGACTTCAAAAAGTATCTCCCTTTGACTAATGTGAGATTACAAACAATAGCAAAACTACCAACAGTCCGTACACTTTGAGAATGTTTTTTAACAGCCCTTACCATTTAATTTGACCTTGCATGATATTAACATGCAATAAAATTAGCAATATATTTTGAAGTAATCACATCTACAGAATAGATAACTACAGAATAACTACATAATAATAGATAATAATATTATTATTATTAATAATAATAATAATAATAATACATAATAATAGATAATAGATAACTACAGAATAACAACTACAGAGTTGTTAATGCTTGGAACTCATTACCTGACTCCATAGTCTCTACTCAAAATCCCAAAATCTTCAACCAAAAACTGTCTACTATTGACCTCACCCCATTCCTAAGAGGACTATAAGGGGCGTGCATAAGAGCACAAAAGTGCCAACCATTCCTGTCCTATTGTTCTCTTCATTATATCAAATTAATATAGTTGATGCATATTTTTTACTTATATATATATATATATATATATATATATATATATATATATATATATATATATATATATATATATATTCTTCAAGATATGTTTTATCTATGACAATTGTTTGTGTATACTGTTGTGACAAAAAGAAATAAAATAAAAATAAAAAATAAATAAAAATAATTAATATTCCCAGAAATAAGGTCATATGTCCGGTTTTTAAAATGATGTAGTTACTGAAGTCAGATATAGTGGTGAATGTCAATAAATATGGACACCTGAAATGCTCAGAATCCTTTTTAAATGTAAAAATTAAAAGTAAAAATAAAAATAAAAGTAAAAATTCTCTTGTTTGGATGCGTATTAATGTTAGTTTTTATTACTATTAATATGCACACAAAAGAAGCAGATGAAAGGTTTGTCTAATGCAGTATTGCATTCCACACAATAGACCATTAACTGTAAGCAGCACACTTTATTGTGTTCCCTAGCTTTCTGTGGCTGCTCTTGAGCTAATTTGTAATTTGCATACTGCATAATGCAATTTATACTGGTGTAAAGAATACTAATATGTTTCTAAGTTTTTCTGAAATTACATATTCTCATCAGCTGTAGGAACAAACGTCAAGTTTCATTTACCATTGGGAATATTTCCAGCCATAAGAGTGTGGTAGTCTGCAGATGTACATGTACATGACGACAAGAAATGAACATGTAGAAGGCCTAAACACCTTTTCTAGAAAACCCATCAAATTTCAGGCCAGGATCCTCATGGAAGATAAGTGGCCTATCAGAAGCGTAGAAAGAGCAGTTGAAGATTAAATCAATGTCCCTTACAAACTAAGAACTGGATCTTAAGAACCATTTAACTAGGAACTATTCTGTTTAATGTCTGAAGTGATACAGTCCAGTCTAAAATTTATATAAATCTGTGCCTTAACACTGCTGTTTATGAAATGCTGCTTCTCTTGTAATTTAAACAGCCACTACATCTCTCTCTCCCCCTCTCTCTCTCTCCCTCTCTCTCTCCATGTTGTGTGTGGACACAGAGAAGTGGTGGGTTTCAAATTTTTTTACTACTGGTTCTGTGGGTGTGGCTTGGTGGGTGTGGCAGGGGAAGAATACTGTAAAATATCCATTCCCACTCCACTCCAGAGGATGGTTACTGCAAACTCCCCATTTCCTCCCGATCAGCTGGGACTTGGGAGGCAAAGAATAGATGGGGGCGGGGCCAGTCAGAATTTTTACTACCAGTTTTAAGAACTACTCAAAATTTTCACTACCGGTTCTCCAGGACTGGTCAGAACCTGCTGAAACCCACCTCTGACACAGAGAGAGTGAATCAAAAGTTAATTTAAAAGTCATGGAGTTCTTGAGCCCTGGAAAGTGTTTACAGCCTTTGTGAGAACTGGGCTCATGAAAGAGCCATTTCTCTCAATTTCATCTCCTCTTGTAACTGTAACTTTAAGGCAGAGAGTAGGGCCTTGAGTTGCAATGGGAGATTTAGTTTCAGTTCTGTCAGAACAATTGTGGAATGCTTTCCTTAAGCTAGACTCTCATGCTTTCTGCAAAATGTACAAAGACTTTTTTGTTTTAGGCATGCTTTTAAGAATCAAGCCTTTCTTCTCTTGCTCTGTTATAATTTCTTGTTGATTTTTAGCATGCTTCTTTGCTATAGATTAGGAGATGCCTGACATATTTACGCGATTTTACTGTTTGGGATTTCCTTTAGATGGAAATACAATCTGTAAATTCAGGAATAAAATACATGGTAAAGTTATACAAGGCTTGCCAAAATGACACATTTGTTTGCTCCTAATTTAAGAAGTTACCCTGCAATTTAGTTCCATGAGAGAAACTGCACATACCCATTAACAAATTAAGCTGAAATTCTCAGGGAGTTTTCATTTTTGAAATGTCATATGGCTGAATTATAGATATAGAGGCAAACAGATGGTCTTGTGCATAAGAAGACAGAACATTTCTTGTCTGCCACTAGAGTAGCCAAACCTTTGGTGACTTGTAAAGTATTTCCTGGCCATGACATCTGATTGCAGCAGCAATGTTAGTCCAGAACAGTGGTTGAAGCCAGCATATCCTGATTCAACACAGCCAATAATTACATTTAGTGAGCTGGTTGAGAATGGAGATCTCTACAACAGCTGGTATGACAATCAGGTGTTTTGTAGGAAGTGGTGTGGTGCAGTGGCAGTGGTGGCAATGAAGTCAGCAGACTCAGAGCCACTTGTTAACTAGCATTCTACTGGTACAGACCAAGTTTACACAGTAAAACAGTTAATATTTACTCTCTATAGAAAAACCAAGACAAATCTCGAATGCTTGGCATTTAAAAGGTTACAAAGCGTAGTTCTTAAAGGGTGAGAAAATGCTAATAAAGTATTTTTTTTAATAATAAATGTTATGTTCTATGCACAAAATAACCACCACCATCCCAAAGCCAGTTGGTGTAGTGGTTAAGGCACCATCCTAGAAAGTAGGAGACTATGAGTTCTAGTCCTGCCTTAGGCAGGAAAGTCAGCTGGATGACCTTGGGCCAGTCACGCTCTCTCAGCCCAACTTGTTGTACAAAAAATAGGAGGAGGAGGAAGATGTGTTGAACGGGTTCTCTGCCATGAGGTATTTGTAAAAAGATGCAAATAAATAAATCAATAAATAAATGCAACAAAGTGGTAACAGTTAAGCAACATATCTGGGATGTGCTTTCGTAAGAATGTTGTGAACTATTCTGCCAATGTATGGAGCTGGAGTAAAACTTACTGAAAAAGGAGAAGAAGGTAATTGTGTATTAGTAAACTGATTGTGCTGACACTACTCATTTACCGGCTGTAAACAGATACAACATTTGCTCAATTAACAGCATGATGTATAGACTCAGCCTCTTTCCTTCGTCAGTCCCAAAGGATTCAGTTAGTTCCCCTTTCACCTATGCTGATTCCATGTTTGGGCTGGAAGGTTGTCCATGTTGTTTTCCTTCTTCCAACTGAAAATCCATCCAACCATTCACTTATTTGTTGATAACCAAACTTCTTGCTTGTCTAGTTTCCACAACAACTGTGCTGACTGGAGCTCAAAGGCCAGACCCTTGAATGTTCTATTAGTGATCAATAAGAATTAGATGGTCAGTTCTTGTACTGCAGGTAAGCTGTATTCAGTATCATTGTTAGATTGACAAGCTAATCATTATTGCTAATCAACCAGCTAAGGTTGCACCTGCCATCACCACCAAGAACACTTGCAATTGTACTTCTGGCAATTCTTCTATACATGGTTAGTAAACGTGCTCCTTTTTTGTACAGTGTCTTCAGATGAGACTTACTTCAGACCATGGGTTGCAGATTAATGACAGCTACTACACATTGTAGCTCTTAATTAGAAGCTCTTTGTATTTTGGTGACTTAGCATTGTTTTAGGCTGCAGGAAATGCCTGAAGATTACATGGACATTCTATATGCAGCAATTCTGAAATATAAAAGATAAAATATTGGGTTAGACGATGTAGACATAAATTAAATAGCAGTGGTATGACAGCCAGTAATACACTTTATTCTAAACTGTTCACCAAATTCCTTGCAGTCTGGATATTTATCCTGTCTCGGAAAGTAAAAGATGCAGGAAGATAGATTTAACCCTGAATTTAAATAAGCTTAAATGTTAGCATAGTGTTTTAGGAGATTTCTGAAGTAATGAAAATCAGTGGCCATTGGATGTTCCTAGATTTTTTGATACATGAAGAAGTTCAACCAGAGGTTGATGGCTAGTAATAACTTTTCATTATTTACATCTGCAAAGATTTTGCAATTTATTATCTAGCAACAGCACTACAGTATCATGCTACGAAGGCAAGAGTACTGTAATATATTCAACATAGATATCATTGATCAGTGTTTAGAATGGTATACTGATGCAGAATGTGGAAGCCTGCTTTCAGATATGGTAGCCATTAGAAGCCAATAATACCATTGCAATAGTCTGTTGACGTCTTTCAACATTAGAGTCGTAATGATGAAAGGAACAACTGATCCCAAAATGACTGGTGTCTTGCTAATGTCTTATGACATGAAATCAGATCAGCCAGGTGTAATCTCATTAAAATGTCAACTGTGCATCGGGTATATAATTACCTGTACTATAGCCCAAATTTGCTCTTTTTTATGGCAAAGATTTTCTCATATTTTCTCCTAATAGTGTTGTTACACACTTATAGCAAATGTAGCACAACCAGTTTAGTTAGTTGAATAACAGATCCTCCCCCATAAAAATATACTTGAAGTGCAGGAAAAACAAGAAGAAAAAGAGAAAAATATTCCATTAAAAAAATTTTTTTTTGTTTACATTTATACCCCGCCCTTCTCCGAAGACTCAGGGCGGCTTACAGTGTATAAGGCAATAATCTCATTCTATTTGTATATTTTTACAAAGTCAACTTATTGCCCCCCCCAACAATCTGGGTCCTCATTTTACCTACCTTATAAAGGATGGAAGGCTGAGTCAACCTTGGGCCGGGCTCGAACCTGCAGTAATTGCAGGCTACTGTGTTCTTAATAACAGGCTTTACCAGCGTGAGCTAAACCGGCCCCAATTTGAAGTTATTGTTGATATCTTAAACTAAATTATAGGCCTGTGACAATCATCCCTGATCTGAAGATTTGACAAAGCTATGAAAGGCTTTGATTCAAGACCTGATTGGAAAAAAAATGTCCATAGGCTACATTGGGGGAGCATCAATATATCTGCAGTTGCTTTATTTAAAAAAAAAAATCAGATGACTTTTTTTTTTTAGAAAAGTGAAATATGATTGTAACTAGAATAACGTAATACAGAATTTAAATCAAAATTGCTTTTGGCTCAATTTTAGACTTGAGAGCATCATAAACTGTTGAACAAGCTTTAAGATAAATGTAATATTTTCATTGATGGAAGCTTATCTACCTTTTTTATAAACAAAAGTTTATAGATATTTGGTGTAGCATATACTATATTTTTTGGACTATAAGATGCTCCAGACTATAAGCTGCATCTAGCTTTTGGGAAAGAAAACAAGAAAAAAAAATCTGCCTCCCAGAAATTTGCCTCCTTGCAGAAAATAGCTTGGTCAGCTTCAGCACAGCCTGATTTAGCACAAGCAGCTGATTGGCGGTTGGATCTGCCTTCCAGAATACCACCTATCAGCTGTTCCAGGCTGCGGGGATTGTCGCCAGCCATTGCTGCTGCCACCTATAGCTGCCTCCATTGTGCCCCGTTTTTGCCCTCCATGCGCCCCATTTTCGGCCTCTGCATGTCCCATTTTTGGCCTGTTTCAATGCCACTGCTGCCTATTCCCATTGCCTGGAATTGGCCAAAAATGGGGCGTGCGGAGGCCGAAAATTGGGTGCACAGTAGCTGAAAATGGGACACATGGAGGCCAAAAATGGAGTGCATGGCAGCAGAAAATGGGACACACAGAGGCCAAAAATGGGGCACACGGAGGCAGCGATCGGAGGTGGTGATCGGCGGCGGCGGCAATGGGCAGTGGCGATCCCCACAGCCTGGAATAGGTGATAGGCGGTATTGTGGGAGGCAGATCCAACCTCCAATCAGTTGCTCATGCTAAATCAGACTGTGCTGAAGCTGACCAGGCTGTTTGCTGCAAGGAGGCAAATTTCTGGGAGGCAGAGTCCGAAGGGAGGGGCCAGCGGGTGGGCGGGGCTTCAGCAACATTTCCACCCACTTTTGTGGGGGAAGTGCGTCTTATACAAAAATATGGTATACCTTTGATTTTTTTAAAAAATCATATCACTTTAATGACTGTATTTTGAAAACATCTTGGTATACATTTTGGTTTAACTTGTATCCAGATATTTAGCAACTATATTGACACAAGTGCTTTTATTTTATTTTATTTGTTTTTTGTTTTGTTTTATTTTCAAGCTGATATCATATTCCCCATTGTTGGTGTAGGGATGAGCTTCCCTGTGAATTCTGTGCATTTGTTAATATGGAATGCCTTAAGGAAATCAGTATGATTGTATGCATTTTGATTAATTATGATTTCTGAAGATAAACAAGCTTTGCAGGATTTTGAGGAATGACCAACATTATTTAGGCTATGAATAATGTTTGGGCAACAGTGTTTCGGTGCTTCACTAGGAGAAGCAGTGACTTCTTCAGCTTTGTCAGTAGTCCATTTGATTACTACATTTACACACAGGAAAGTTATTTTATCTTCCTCAAATAATCATTTGTGAACTGGAGAAGAAAAAGATCATCTTGCATTCAATAGGAACAGTTAAAGATGCTGTTCAAAACACAAATACAATGGAAATGCATGAAGACTGCAAGTATCTTTGAAGATTATGTATTGGACATTGGGCTTCAAATGAAATGCTTGTCTGCTAAATTTCAATCTTTTGGTAGTACTTAAACAGGGTTTCTTTCTTTTTTTCCCTGTACAGTTACCTTTTCCTCATACCTCATATCCATCCATTTCCTCACTTCATTTTCCAACACCATTCTGTTTTTTTTTACTTCTTTTTTGCTATGTCCACTGGAAGATGATCTATGTATATACATACGTTATGGCTTGTGCGTCAGACCTTAATATTCATTTATGCACATGGATATCAGGTAAGTATCAACTAATTTTATTCAATATATCAATTCACTTAATATTGTTTGTTGTTTCTCTCAGCTCTACTCTTTTTGAGAAATGTCACTTCTAACTAGTACATTGTAGTGGAAAATGAAGTGATGTATGGTCATTGTGAACTTCAGAGAAAGCACATGTCAATGAAGTCAAAGCAATGAAGAGGAAACGTCTATGACAGGAGAAGCTAATGGGCAAGGAAACTTAAGATATATGTTGTTGTTAGTCGCAAAGTCATGTCTGACCCATTGCAACCCCGTGGACAATATTCCTTGAGGCCTTCCTGTGCTCTACCATCCCCGTAGTCCATTTAAGCTCACACCAACTGCTTCAGTGACTCCATCCAGCCATCTCATTCTCTGTCATCCCATTCTTCTTTTGCCCTCAATCATTCCCAGCATTAGGTTCTTCTCCAGTGAGTCCTTCCTTCTCATTAGGTAGCCAAAGTATTTGAATTATATCCTATATATATAGTGACCAGACGTCCCGCTTTTAAAAAATTTGTCCCGTGTCCTGCGGCGTTTTTAAAAAGTCCCGATTTTAACTTAACTTAAGCAAGCTCTCAGGTTTCTTTATATTCTTTCCTGTTAGGCCTGCCTTACTTGTTCAAATAACCCATCTGGCTACTTTTCATTCCGCTCCTTACCAATTTCAGTTCAATTTCTGCTCCGCTTTAGAGTGTCAAAATATCATTTCCCCCCTCCAACGTTTCCCTTGTCTCTTTAAATAAATTCTGCTGCTGATTGGTGCGGCTGGAGGGAAAGAAGCCTTTTCTGTTCTCTGATTGGCTGCTCAGTCCACGCCTCTTTTGACATGAAGCACTCGCCAGTCAGCTCTTGTCTTCTCACTTTGTCTGTGTGGCGCTTTCCGCTTTCCTTCGGAGCCATGTGGTGCAAACCAGTTCTTACAGCCCCCATTTGTCCTGGGCCAACGCAGCCCTTCGCGGGTGCAATCTGCTTTGGCCCAGCTCAAGTGCCTGCTGGAGGGTGAGCTGGAGGGTATGGGAGGGGCCAGAACTGGGAAGAACGAGAGGGTGATAATGTGGAAGGCAGCCGAGGAGGTAAGCCGTTGGGAAGGAGAAACGAAAGAGAAGAGAAGCTTTGGAGAGGGGGCAATAGTTTCAGGAAATCATGTTCCTCTTTCTTATTAAACTGACATGTTTGGTAAGCAGAAACCAGACTACCATCTGATGTATGTTCATGGTGCTGGTAAGTAACAGAACAGAATTGGAAGGGACTTGTAGGTCATCTAATCCAACCCCCTGCTCTTGCAGGAGACCTATACTATTTCTGATAAATGTCTCTTTAAAAGCGTTCAGTGATGGGGCACCCACAACTTCCCAAGGCAATTTATTCCACTGGTTAATTATTCCCAGGAATTTTCTCCTTAGTTTAAGGTTGGTTCTCTCCTTGGTTAGTTTCCATCCATATTTTTTTTTGTCCTGCCTTTAGGTGCTTTGGTAAATAAGTTGGGCCCTCTTCCTTGTGGAAGCTTTTAAGTATTGGGAGACTGCTATCCTGTCACCCCCTGGTCCTTCTTTTCACTAGACTAAGTATACCGAGTTCCTGCAATCCTTCTTCATATATTTTAGCTTCTAGGCCCCTAATCATTTTTTGTTGTTGCTCCTTTTGAACTATTTCCAAAGTCTCAACATATTTTTTTTTGTCCTGCCTTTAGGTGCTTTGGTAAATAAGTTGGGCCCTCTTCCTTGTGGAAGCTTTTAAGTATTGGGAGACTGCTATCCTGTCACCCCCTGGTCCTTCTTTTCACTAGACTAAGTATACCGAGTTCCTGCAATCCTTCTTCATATATTTTAGCTTCTAGGCCCCTAATCATTTTTTTGTTGTTGCTCCTTTTTGAACTATTTCCAAAGTCTCAACATATTTTTTTTTGTATTGGGTTGACCAGTATTTCAAGTGCAGAATGGGACAACTTGCTGCAGCCAATTTGCCATACTGAACTCGCCACAGCCAACTCACTGCAGAACAACTCACCACAGGACAATTCAGCAATTCAACTTATTTGAAATAATTAAAACATTGTTTTAATTTTTGACATTCACGTTTCATTTTGTCCCTCCTTTGGCATCTTTAATGATTCTATTCCACTATTTCTTCAATATTAGAGCAATTCTTGTCCTATGGCGAGAAGGCTGCAGCAAGTTGCCCATTCTGCACTTAGAATACTGGTCAGCCCACTCAAGCCCATCGTAGCAAGGTGAGCGCGCGGGAAGGCCCGGGGGTGTCGCTTGGTTCCTGCAGAAGGAGGAAGGTCTCTGTGCCTGGACTGAACCATGAAGCGTGTGTCAATCGCCTCGGCCTGCTGCCCACCCAGCAGGACTGTCCTGCGGCCGCCTCCCACCCACGCAGTGCCAGCCTACCCTACCCCATCTGGAGAAAGAGTGATGGAGAAAAAGAGTGGGGCAGAAAATGATGAAGGAGAGAAAGAGAGATGAAGGATAGAAGGGGGAGAAAGATGAGAGAAAGAGAAGGAGGGAGAAAGAGATTAAGGAGAGAAAGAGAAAGGGGGAGATAGAGATGGAGATGGAGAGAAGGAGGGAGGGAGAATGGATTTGTTCTGGTAATTGGTTTAACAAGCATGGCACTGAAAAAGTGACTTATGACTGTTTTTTCACACTTAAGAACATTGCAGCAAACAGTCATTAGGGCAAAGAAACTATGTCACATGACCACCTGGACATGCCCACCCGGTCACATGAAGCACCGCAGTTGTGACATGAGTGACATGGTTATTAAAAATGCTGCAACAGGGATAAATGATGACCGGTCATAAGTGTGAGGACTGATCAAAAGTGCGAGAAATCACTTTTTTCAGTCCTCTGGGTAGTCCCTATGTGCATAGGGACTACCCAGATGGCTGAAAAAAGTGATTTCTGACAGGTTCTCACACTTTTGACCAGTCCTCACACTTATGACCGGTCATCATTTATGCCTGTTGCAGCATTTTGTGCATAGGGACTACTCAGAGGGCTGAAAAAGTTATTTTTGACCTGTCCTCACACTTTTGACTGGTCCTCACACCTACAACTGTCCTCACATTTTACATTTTGCACCCTATCTTGTAACCATGGTGAAGAGAAGCAGTTGTGAAATGAGTGACATGGTTGTTAAAAATGCTGCAATGGGCATAAATGTGAGGATGGTCATAAATGCGAGGACCGATCAGAAATTACTTTTTTTAGCCCTCTGAGTAATTTCTATGCCCATAGCCAGGGCCACCCGGTCACATAAGCAGCTACGCTCGCCCACCCAGTCACATGAGCAGCTAGCCACGCCTACCCAGTCACATGACCATCAAGCCACACCCCAAAATAAGCCACACCCACAGAACCGGTACTAAAAATTTAGAAACCCCCCCCCTCCAATGGTGTCCCTCTTTATCAATGTTAAAATCTGGTCACTATATCTATATAAGATATATAGGAGTCCTTTAAAACAGAAATGCTAAAATATAGTAGCAAATAAGTCCAGTGAATTGTAACTAGACCAAAAAACAAAACAAAACCAAAATACCTCTAATTATCATCTGAAAAAGACACATCCTGGAGGTAGAAAGATAGAAAACAATGAAGGAAGAATACCTACAATTAGCCAGAAATGTAGAAGAAAGTTAAAGCTGAAAATTAACTGAGCATGGGAAAGGATATTAATAACAAAATACATACATATATACAAAACATGGTACCACTATTTATAAACTATAAAGTTATTGTCAGAAAGATATAATCTTCAAGGATGAGTTCTGAAGTTTCTCTCCACTGACAGCTAATAAGAAGCTCTTTTTGATATGTTATTTTTCAAAGTATATAAATTCTACAGTTAAACTGGATTTTTGTCTAGAAGATGTAATTCTTTTCTAGTATATAATTAGTTACCCTAAGCTTTGTTAGTTTTCTTATATATTTTCTCAAGCGGGATTCTCAGTTCAGGGATAATTCAACATCTTGCCATATAAATGACAGGAGTTCTGCATTAAAAATCATAAATTCTGAATGGAATTGCAGTGGATATACGTGGTTTGATAGCTAGATATTCTATGAGTTTATTTACTGATGTCAGAGGCATCAAATATTTGGTTTTAAAAGCAACCAAGTGTTGATTTTCTATACAGATGAACTTTGTGATATGGCTTTTACCTAACTATACACATGTATTAGGCCAGTGATATGATATCTTCCTTATTTTCTACTGCTCCCAAAGGTTGGGTTCTTTTAATATATAGCACTTTGGGGTTGTGTTCATACTTGCATGAGGCTCAAAATATTTCTTCTGAATAATTTTTGAACCAGGCAGAATCTGATTTATTGTTACAAATTTCTTCTTCCCTTCCCTTCTTCCCTATAATATTTTTTCTTCTTCTTCTTTTGATTCTTCTCTTCAGCACATTGAGTAATTTTAGAATTCATGGCATGTTTCCTGGGCTGAGGTATACCTTCTACCCAAGCATAATTGTAGTTTCAAATAATCTCCAACAGACTTCCCCTTTTAATTTTCCCTTCCTATTTCTCCTACTGCTTCCTTACCCTTATAGTCCATGGTTTTTTTGTTCAGTTGTATTCCTGTCTTAAATGTACTGTAACTTTCCTCTTTTTGGCAAACTTGGTTTCGCCATCCTATGCAGAAAACAAAATTTAGTTTCCAAGTTGTGCAATTATTTTTCCTGCCCCCATTAGTCCTGGCATATATCACTGCCACTGGAATAGATGCTTCTAGTATCTTCATTCTTTTTACCAGCTGGGCAATTCATAATGACCACCATATACTTCTATCTATACCTCTATACAGTGGTGGCAAACCTTTTACTCACTAAGTGCCAAACAGGTACACGCTTTGCATACCGAATGTGAGTTGGGTGACAGCTTGCGTGCCCGGAAAGATGGCTCTGCATGCCACCTCGGGCATGTGTGCCATAGGTTCTATTCATCGTGGTCATGCGTGCCATAGGTTCTATACATCACGGTTCTATCCCCTCTATTAAATGAATCCATCCATACTCTGCAGATTACCTAACCTCTTGAATAAAATATATTATTCCAGCTAATTAATTGTTATACTTACAGTTGAAGAATATGACTTTCAATTATTTCCTTTATTTTCCTGCAAATGAATAATGATCTCCTGACGTCCTCCATAGCACCAAAGGGATAGAGCAATGAATTTATATTTGTTTAAGTGTATCTTCTTTGGGACATTCTGCTCAGTGTGTGAGAATGTATATATTTGTGCTTATATTTAGAAAGTTTGGTTTATATTTTCTATATTCTTTGACCCTATTTTGTTATAATATAAAAAATATCCAGTAATTGTAACCTCCCTGGTCTAGTGGATGAGGGAGAAAGAGAGGAGGCAAAGGGAGAGAGAAGCAGGGGGCTATACACAAACTAGATATTTGCAGTGACCGTAGGTATGTGCTTGTGTATGATTTTGTGAATATAACATTGCACAACAGTTAGCTCACTTGCTGCAAGACCAGCATGAATGTCTAATGATGTTTCCTGTAGCAAATAGAGTTTGCAATGCTCCTGAAATTGAGTTTTTGAAATGTATTTGACAAATTAATTTTAAAAACAAAAATGTTGAGGGTTCTCCTTCAAGTGTCATTGCTATGCTTAACGTGTCATTGCTATTGCCTCTTCTTTGTGGCAACCCCTGAGATATTGGAACACTGCTATCATGTCTCCCCTAGTAAGGGTTTGTAGTTGTAGCATAGCTGTTTTCAGAGAGGGTCCAAATGGTCTAAGGTCACAGAATTTATGAATCTGAAAGTATTTTGTCACTATTGTATCTATATTGTCATTGTGTAAATGTTGTTTATATAATGTTATCTTGACAAATGTTTCCCATGGAATATTTTTACATAAAACAATATAAAACCCTTTTCTCCCTTGCGCTGCTTAGAGAGTCCATTGAATGGCTTATCTTCATGTGATTGGCCAGAGACTGAGTAGAAATATGCTTAAACACACCTCCTCTTCCTGTCTAGCTCCAGTTGGTTTACTCAGCCTGGCCTTTAGAGACATATTTTCTCTAGCTCCATTCTGGACTCTCTAAAACTTGCTTTGAAGAATAATATCTTCTGATTTGTACTGAAACTTGCTTGACTGAAGGATTGCTGGGCAGGCAGCATTTTGCAGCTTAAAATATAATTTTTAAGGATTCTGTGGTCAAGCTATATATTGGTTGTCCCCACTTACCAATGGTATAGGACCAGGTACTCCATTGCTAAGTGACATAAAGGTATGACACCACATGCTGACCTACAACCACAGCTGCTCCATCAGTCCCAGTTGCCCGGTTAGGTGAATCTGGTGTGGTCATAGACTCCTGCAGTCACCTCATTGCCATTTGCAACGTCCTGTCATCTTCCCCATATGACTTTGCTTTTCAGAAGCCAGTGGTGAAGGTTGCAAATGGGGGGACCAAATGACCATGGGACACTGTGACAGTCACTTGTGAATTAATCTCCAAACACCAGAGTTAAAACAACATGAATGGAGGAATGCTGCAACAGCTACACCTACAGGGACCCTCCATAAGTACTCCTTGTTCATCACACTTGTAATTTCAAACAGTTGCTGAATGAGTGTAACCTAAGCAAGGACTATCTGAATTGGAGTCATTCGTTCCGTTAAGTTGTTCTACACTTCATTTCACAATTAACCTCAAATAAGCTTACCGTTAAATGACTAAAAGATCAGAATAGTGCAGGCAGTGGTATACCCCCCTGATAATAATAATAATAATAATAATAATAATAATAATAATAATAATAATAATAATAATAATAATAATAATAATAATAATAATAATAATAATTTAATTTGTATACCGCCCTTCTCCCGAAGGACTCAGGGCGGTGAACAGGCAGATAAAATATAAATACACACAGTAATTAAAAACATCCCTTAAAAAACTAATTCAAATGCCCAAAAATGTTAAAAAACGTACTCCCCCATAAAATCACAAAATTTTAAAAACCCATCCAATAAAAATAAAAATCAGGCTAGTCCAGCCATACGAAATAAATAAGTTTTAAGTTCGCGGCGAAAGGTCCTAAGGTCAGGTAATTGTCGAAGTCCGAGGGGAAGTTCGTTCCACAGGGTCGGAGCTCCCACAGAGAAGGCCCTCCCCCTGGGGGCCGCCAGTCGACACTGTTTGGCTGACGGCACCCTGAGGAGTCCCTCTCTGTGGGAGCGTACCGGACGATGGGAGATAGAAGCTGGCAGTAGGCGGTCCCGTAGATAGCCCGGTCCTAAGCCATGGAGCGCTTTAAAGGTGGTAACCAATACCTTGAAGCGCATCCGGAAAACAACAGGTAGCCAGTGCAGTCTGCGCAGGATAGGTGTTATGTGGGAGCTCCGAGACGCTCCCTCGATAACCCGCGCAGCCGCGTTCTGAACTAGCTGAAGTCTCCGGGTGCTCTTCAAGGGGAGCCCCATGTAGAGAGCATTGCATGATGACACTTTATGGAAGCAAAAGCTAGAAGCTGGATAGAAGACGTTTTGAATTTCAGTGTAGGAGAAGGCACCTGAGAAGACTGGGCCAAGAAAAAAAACCAAAAGATCATCAAACAAATCAACGTCATTTGAGTCATAAATGACCAGGCTCAAATTATCCTATCTTCAGACACATGATGTGAAGACATAGCTGTATGGAAAAGGCGATAGTGGTGGGAAACACAGAAAAGGAGGAAAAGGAAGACCAGCAGCAAGGTGCTTGGATTCATTTACAGAGGTAATGGGAGCACCATCAGGAAACCTGAAGGTTAGGTTTAGTGACAGTTTGTCATGCAGAAATCTATCTGTGTGGTCACTAAGAGCTGTCACCAAGTAGGTCAGGGGTCTCCAACCTTGATCCCTTTAAGACTTGTGGACTTCAACTCCCAGAGTTCCTCAGCCAGCTTTGCTTTCCCAACAAGACAGACACAGACTTCAGAGGATAATTAGAACTGCAGAAAAAAAATTGCTACCAACTTGCCTTCCATTGAGGACCTATATACTGCACAGGTCAAAAAGAGGGCTGTGAAAATATACAGACCCCTGGACATAAACTGTTTCAACTCCTACCCTCAAAACTACGCTACAGAGCACTGCACACCAGAACAACTAGACACAAGAACAGTTTTTCCCCGAAGGCCATCACTCTGCTAAACAAATAATTCCCTCAACACTGTCAAACTATTTACTAAATCTGCACTACTATTAATCTTCTCATCGTTCCCGTCACCAATCTCTTTCCACTTATGACTGTATGACTGTAACTTTGTTGCTGGTAATCTTTATGATTTATATTGATATATTGACCATCATTTGTGTTGTAAATGTTGTACCTTGATGAAGGTATCTTTTCTTTTATGTACACTGAGAGCATATGCACCAAGACAAATTCCTTGTGTGTCCAATCACACTTGGCCAATAAAAAAAAAATTCTATTCTAGAAAAATCCCATCCCCAATTGCAAGCATCTACCTAACCTCCATTTAGCCCTCTAGCCCACTAAAATTTCTTACAGATATGTTTCAGTGATGTGTATCCTTCTATTTTTAATATATTGCTTTCCAGTTATTAAATCAATTATGGCAATGTTTGTCATTACTGCTTTATGAATTAAATAGATTGACCAATCCAGATTCATCAAGTTCATATTCATAGGAATATGAACACAGATTTTATATCTATGCCCTCCCCCTGATATGTTGTCATACTGAAGATCATATTATATAGTGTCGCTCTTTAAACCCTTCTACATTATAATGGATAAGCTCCTGAATGATCTTTGAGGAGTTCTTACAAAGTAACTGAACCATTTTGTATGTCTTTTGATCCATTTAGGGATCCAAAAACTGTAACTCAAGATAGACGAAGAGCAAACAATGAAAAGTAGGAAAAATTTTGTTGAAAGCACTTGGCTAGAAACCAAGTGACTGTGAGTTCTAATTCCTCCTTAGGCATGAAAGCCATGGATGACCTTGGGCCAGTCCTTGTCTTTCAGTCCAACACATTTTACAGGGTTGTTATTAAGGGAAAAATAATAGGAGGAAGGAGTATTAAGTAAGTTTGCCACTTAAGTTATTTATCAAAATAATAAATGTGGGAAATAAATACAATTTTGCTCACTCTGATAAGTCATATTCACTATTAGCATGAAGCTTCTAAAGGAGAGTATAAAGGACATTTTAACAGAATATGTACTATTGAGGGAAAAGCAGATCACATGTTGCCCATTCCTTTCATTTGTAGTATGCCATTCTAGCTGCCACAGTAAACACAACAGGCGTGCGACATGTTATTCATTTTCAGTGATACACAGAACTCGATCACTTTAAAACAGAATTGCTTTAAAAATGATCAATGAGAAGGCAAAGCATCTATCCAGGGCATACAAATGAACTGAAATGAAAATGTAAAGTGTTTCATAGAAAATGCCCATTTACTGAACCATGCCTAAAATAGAAATTTGGAATAATCTTTTGCTTGTCATTCTTCCATTAAACATCTATCTTTACTTATTCAAAAATCTTTTCAATCTCTTCCCTTTCCTTTATTGGACTCTTCCCTGATTTGGTTACTGGTCAAGATACCTGCTCTTCAGAAATAAGTTTAATTGACTATGGAGAAGAAATTGGAGTATGCTTATCCAGCAAAGATAGCTTGGGTTGACTCTGAATGCCCAAGAATCTGCTTTTATAACAGAATAAGTATGTCACCAGAAGGTGGTGCAGCTGAGCAAGGTTTTAGCCTAGGACACCATTCTCTCACCCTGCAGTGATCAACTCAGGAAGGACCAAAGGGACTTGGAATTGGAAGGGACTCTAATATGCAAATCCTATTCCTATCTCTTCTGAAATAAGAAAGAACATTAAAAGTATCTTTCCCCCAAATACTCAAAACTCTGGAGCCCAGATGTTAAGATAGAAGTACTGGAAGAGGCTGATAGCTGCTTATACAGATATTTGAACAATATAAATGAACATTACAAAGCTAAAGCTTCAAACTTGTGTACAGTATTGTGTCACTACTTTTGGATGTAGTGAAATTGCTCACCAGATATCCCTCCCTGCTTCAAAAATCTGTTCAGCTAATCCTGGTATTGTTTGGTTGTTGTTGTTGTTGTTGTTGTTGCTGTTGTTGTTTGATGTGCTTAAAAAATAAGAGTAATGGGTGAAGATATTTTGTGTGTGTATATGAATGACTAATAGCGAAAATATGCAGATTACTGATATAGATACAATTCAGTAGTGGGTTGCTCCCAGTTTGCCCTAGTTCGGGAGAACCAGTAGGTGCAGCGGGAGGCTCCACCCACCTGCGCAGACATAATCAAAAATACTCTGTGCATGCGCAGAAGCGGTATGCGCTCACAAAGCAAGTGTGCGCACCCGTGTGCTCCCGATAGCAAACCAGTGGTGCCAGGATTTGAAACCCACTACTGGTACAATTGCTTTCTTTTAGTATGTGATTAATTAACTTCTTGCTCCTACAGCTTTCTGTTTTGTTATATTATTGAATTTTGGCAAAATATACTGATTCAGTTTTATCCTAATTGTCAATTTTCTTCTATATTATAGCTGACAAATCAGACATTAGCATAGTTGGTGCTTCTATTGCTTCAAGAGTGACTGTTGCATGTAACTCTGTGTTCCCAAACTAAGCAGACTGCACATATTACTTTGAAAAAGAACTATAGTGGTTATGCCCTTCTCTTTTTCCTCTTCCTCCTGTTTACTTCCTGAAGAAATTTTTCTGCTTTTTCCCTGCTTGCTCTTGTTGTTTTCTCTCTGTTCTAGTTGTCAACTTTAACATTATTTTCTTGAAGAAAAGGGAAGGGACAGGGAACAGGACAAAGGCAGAAGTTGAAATAAATATAATAGCGGGTAAGAGAGAGAGAGAATGCCAGGAAGTAGCAACCATGAAGAATAGGGAGAGTAGTTAATTCTCCTTAGGTTTCTGTTCCCACAGAGTTTAGCCCGAAAAGCAAAGAAAATAGCAAGCATCAGAGGAGATGATGTCAGTTAACAAAACATCTCTATCTAAGCAAAGTAAAGCAAACATGAAATGTCATTTCTTGTCATTGTGCACTAATCTGATGGCCTGTTCCTAAACTCAGTTGAAGAGTATAAGAACACAGAATTATGTTGTGTGATCTAATATTTTTTTCCAGAGTTTCGGTAACTTGTTTCGGAATATTTATTTCCTTCAGACTTACGATGGGTTCTTAAGCTAGCAGTCAAACAAATCTAAACTAAACCACAACACAACTGTTCCAGGATACTAAAAATGATCTATAGAACAGGAAAAAAACAAATTATGCAATAGTTTCCAATTCACATGAAGAATTTGAAAAATGCTTAAAGCTTCACAATAGTTGTTGCAGGTGAAAGGCCATTAGACTCTCGCTCACTTTAACTATAATGTGATAAAGGAGAAAGCTTCTGCAAGACCATCGTTATGTATTTGTATTATGAATATTTTACAAGCAGCCCATTGACTGCCTACCCTGCTGCACATTAGCATTCTCCTTTTCTTACAGTGTAAATTTTGCCTTGAAAAGCAACAGGAGATAGAGTTTCTCCATCCGTTCTTTTTCCGATTTAAGTGTGGAGAAATGAAACTGACTGAAAACTGAAATTTCAACTTAACCCCTTTGAAATGATGGTGGATGGACCTTATTTCTAAATGTCACATATAATAAGCACAAGAAATTATAGCAAATCAAACAATAACAATGGGAAAGCTTTCATTTGCTGATTTTACTGTAATACATTAAGATAACTTTTTATATAGAGAACAGGATATCTAAAAATGTAACATCCCATCAGTAGTTTGGGTGGTTATCAGAATTCCACTTTTCATTTCGTAAAATAGAGATACATTAGATAAATATGCAAGAATTTTCACATGATTATTATAATATATTTGGCATGTTCAGAAATGACATTGATTGCTTTTCTTAAGACAGCCAGTGGGACTTGCATGATGGGAGTGCAGTTCTTCTCATCAGATCAGGGTTCAGCATCATCAGGCATACAAGCTATGCCTGGAGTTTGTGCTGTAAAATAAACCTTACAAGATCAGATGAGTCAGGGATGTGGCAGGTGCCAAAGGAGGTATCGTTAGCCACATTGGCTCCTGGAAGTGATATGTTATAAAGCCAAAAGTAAACCAATTTCATTTCATAGTCTTATTGTATGGGATGGATTATTTCCTTCCTTTCTCCCTCCAAATTACACTCTGATTTGTGAAAGCTGGTAATAGCTCCCGTTTTATTGGAAAACTGTCATTCAGTAGACAATTTCAGCATCCATTTTTGGGGAAGAATGGATAAAACAGAACAGAAAGAATATGGCGGCATAAAAGATTGATAAAGAGATCCTTACGAATCTCATAATTTTAAGTTATGAAAAAAACCAATTTTTCTCATAATGCTATATGAGAATACCAAAAATATGTGTATTGAACAATTCTTTCACATGCCAATTTTCACCTACAAATATCCTCCATTCATTATGTATGTTTTTCCTCCTAGTAAATCTTGAAATTTAGTCTTCTACAATAAAGAATGTTTTGAAAATCTCTTTCCCAAACCTTTTTTTTAAAAAAATGGTATTAACAGGACTTTATTATAACTCTTCTATTTTTCATGTATTTCAAGAATCTGATCCTATCCTTGCTCTAACATTTAGTTAGGAAATACATCTAATTTTACCATACAATTAAGATTAGTGGAGTACTGCAATGTATTAAATATCTTTCACTAAAATATACCCACCAAACAATAAAACCAGAAGCAATAATCAAAACTCCAACAGTATGTAAGTCCTAGAGTGGAATGAAAATGTCACATCCATTAGTTATTTCACACAAATGTAAAAGGGAACAAGAAAATGTATTCAAACCTGACATTCAGTATATTATTGAATGATACCTTCATTACCATAATTTTCTTAGACTGTTACTCTGATGGTCAAGATGATCTTGCTCCAGCTCAACCACAGTGAAGCCAGTGTGGAATTTACCTAGCTAACAAAATTGTAATAGGGTACACTTACTGTGCAGCAAATCTAAGAATCTAGATTCTTAGACTTGAAGCCATTTATAAATTCTTAAGTAGATACTTTAAAAGAAACTTAAACCGGGACTCTTGTTGGGTAGTTATATTGCTTTGTCCTACTTATATTCTAACTACTTCCAACTTCTCCACCTGGAAATTGCAAAAGGCAGAAGGCAAGAAACAGACTGGTCTTGGATTGGCAGGACTTTTTCTAAGATTCTGCTTTTTTTTTAGGCCAGTCAGTATTTATAAGAGTATTTTGGGAGTTTTCATAGTACCAGATTACAAGCACACATTTAAATTCATACAGTTTAATATAATTTTTTAATAGAGACAGAGCAAACGCCCCCATAATTAGACTGAATTTCCCATTGTTTGGATGAAAAATAATAAAGATTTAAAATGACAGGCAGATAGGCTTTGTGAGAAATAAACTAGCATGTAAACCCTACAACATCTGAAATAGATTCTAATTTATTTGCTCTATAGTTGATGTTAAAACAAGATTTAGCCCTGGAGGAATGGAAAGGGGAACAGGAATTAAATAGTACAGCAGTTTACTGCATTAAATCAATGTAAGAAGGCCATCTGAATTAATACATAGCTTCAGGGGATAGGATATTTTTGTCTGATTTGTACATCTGTGTTTTCACCATTCAACCATAAAACTGTGCAAAATAGGATTGTTTTGTCTCCCAGAGAGAGGAAAACTTCATTTCTTGTTCATTTCATCTAATTCATTTATATATTAAAAATAATACAATTAGCATTAACTTGCATCAAAGGGGTAAGAATGAAGAAGGATTGATAGTATATAGGTGGCATTTGCACTGAATCCTGAACTTCAAATGTTTAAATGTAATACTAGTTTAGCTAGCAGAATGATAAAACTGTCTGCTTTGCATATTTTACTTTGAATGAAATGGGTACTGCTCATTTTACTAAAACAGAGTTCTAAAGCAAGTTTCTTAAAAAGAAATTCGAAGAAGGAGCCAGAGTATTTGCATCATCTTAAGTAATGATGTTTCATTCACTTTTTAATCCTGATAATATTTATTTACAGGAGTCTTAGAGAAAAGTTCACAGAATACTGATGTTCTTCTGTTAAAAAAAAAAGGATCTATTAAATATTTGGCTAACTCAAGTAGACTGATCTCTATGTCTGGGAAAATATTGCAGCAATACTAAATGAAAAAAAAAGTGGCAACTGAAAGTTGTAATGGCTTTAAATAAATTATAGTACATTATTCCTTATTTAATAAGTTAATGGGTATGGTAAGCAGAAAAGTTGTTAAAGCTGCAGAACAGGTCTCTAGAAAAGTATAATATAATGATTACTGGATGGAAATAAAATTAAGAACTGTAGATTTCTGAGGTCAAATCTGGTTCCTAGTTTCATTATTTTCTCCCTCTCTTTTCATTAATGCTTTATGGATGGCCACTAGGTTACAATCATTTTTCCTGTAAATATTGGCACAACTAAATTAAAACCAATAAACCAGTTCTATTATTCATTTTTTTCCTAAATGACCTGAAAATATTCCAATTTTTTGGTCAATTCTTCATTTAAAGTACCGTATATACTCGAGTATAAGCCGAGTTTTTCGGCACGTTTTTTGTGCTGAAAAACGCCCCCTCGGCTTATACTCGAGTCTACCCTTGCAGAGCCGACCCAGGGAGAGGGTTTTTTGCCCTCGGGAACAGCTGGGCCGGCAGGACGAGCCCAAATGCTGCCGGCATGCTTTGCCAGCTCGGCCGGCTCGTTTTGGGGCGGCGGCTGGCCTCCGGCGTTTTCTTCCGCCGCTTTTTGATGGCGGCGGCGGCGGTGGTCGGCGGAGGGGGCGGGGGGCGGAGGGGGCGTTCGACATTTTCGCCCCCCTCTCACTCATCCTCCTCTTGCCCGCGGTGGGCGGAGGCGTTGTCACCTCGCCCTCCTCTCCAGCCGAAATTGAGTGCGGCGGCAGTGGTGGGTGGGTGGGTGGGGAGGCCGCCGTGAAGTGCCGGCTGGGGAGCCCGAGCCAATCCCGGCTCCCCAGCCGCACTTCACGCGGCCTCCCCTGCCGCCGCACTCAATTTCGGCCGAGAGGAGGCGAGTGACAACGCCTCCGCCCCCACCGCGGGCAAGAGGAGGGCGAGTGACAAACAAATAGAGTTCTTCGCCTTGGCGTTTGTCACTCGCCTCCTCTCAGCGAAATTGAGTGCGGCGGCAGTGGGGTGGGTGGGGAGGCCGCCGTGAAGTGCCGGCTGGGGAGCCCAGGAGCCAATCCCGGCTCCCCAGCCGGCACTTCACGCGGCCTCCCCACCCCACTGCCGCCGCACTCAATTTCGGCTGGAGAGGAGGGCGAGGTGACAACGCCCTCCGCCCCCACCGCGGGCAAGAGGAGGACGAGTGAGAGGCGAAATGTCGAACGCCCCTCCGCCTCCGCCGACCACCGCCGCCGCCATCAAAAGCGGCGGAAGAAAACGCCGAGGCCAGCCGCCGCCCAAAACGAGCCGGCCGAGCTGGCAAAGCATGCCGGCACTTCAATCCCGGCTCCCCAGCCGGCACGCCACGGCGGCCTCCCCACCCACCCACCCACCCCACTGCCGCCGCACTCAATTTCGCTGGAGAGGACGGCGAGGGTGTCAAACGCCAAGGGGCGAAGAACTCTCTTTATTTGTTTGTCACTCTCGCCTCCTCTTACTCGTCCTCCTCTCGCCTCGGAGGGGCGGAGGCGTTGTCACTCGCCTCCTCTCGAAAGCCGAAATTGAGTGCGGCGGCAGTGGGGTGGGTGGGTGGGGAGGCCGCCGTGAAGTGCCGGCTGGGGAGCCCGAGCCAATCCCGGCCCCCAGCCGGCACTTCACGCGGCCTCCCCTGCCGCCGCACTCAATTTCGGCTTTCGGAGAGGAGGGCGAGTGACAACGCCTCCGGGCGAGAGTGACAAACAAATAGAGTTCTTCGCCTTGGCGTTTGTCACTCGCCTCCTCTCAGCGAAATTGAGTGCGAGCGGCAGTGGGGTGGGTGGGGAGGCCGCCGTGAAGTGCCGGCTGGGGAGCCCAGGAGCCAATCCCGGCTCCCCAGCCGGCACTTCACGGCGGCCTCCCCACCCCACTGCCGCCTGCACTCAATTTCGCTGGAGAGGAGGGCGAGGTGACAACGCCCTCCGCCCACCGCGGGCAAGAGGAGGACAGTGAGAGGCGAAATGTCGAACGCCCCTCCGCCTCCGCCGACCACCGCCGCCGCCATCAAAAGCGGCGGAAGAAAACGCCGAGGCCAGCCGCCGCCCAAAACGAGCCGGCCGAGCTGGCCAAGCATGCCGGCACTTCAATCCCGGGCCCCCCCAGCCGGCACGCCACGGCGGCCTCCCCCCACCCACCCACCCACCCCCACTGCCGTTTCGCACTCAATTTCGGCTTTTCGGAGAGGACGGCGAGGGTGTCAAACGCCAAGGGGCGAAGAACTCTCTTTATTTGTTTGTCACTCTCGCCTCCTCTTACTCGTCCTCCTCTCGCCTCGGAGGCGGAGGGGCGTTGTCACGAATACATCCCAATAAAATGCAAAGGTTTCAAAGCATGTTTTGGAAAAGCAGCGAGGATGGGGGAGAATGCTGCCTTGAATGTGAAAAGAAAGCGTGGAAAACTCCAACTACAGTATAAAAAAAAAACATTTGCACTCAGTACTTTTTATTTTATTTTATTTTTTGCCAAGTTTTCCCCAGGGTTTTTTTTCCCCCCTATGGAAATTGGGGAGGTGGGGAGAAAGAGGTGAAAAAGAAAAGCCTCTTGGAAAGCGGAGAAATACGGCAAGAACAAAACAATTTCTCCCCCCGAGAGGGGGGCAGGAGGAGGAGGAGGAGGAGAGATGGGGCATTGCAAGCTAGGGTGGGAAGAAGGAGGAGGAAGAAGAAGGGAGGCAAAAGAAACCGACCCTCGCGCAGATCAGCAAATTAGCTTTCCTTCTCCAAACCAATTTTTTTAAAAAAAACCCGTTCTACCCAGAGCAAATGGCAAATAAGCAGCCCGTTTTGAGTCTGATTATTGTTTCATGGTGGTTGCCCTCTCTGATCTCCTTGTACATGACAAGGCACCTCTAACCCAGCGCTTTGTGTTTGTTATTGGTAATTCTCCTCTCCTTCTTCCATTGGAGTCCTCTCCCTTCCTTTCCGAGCAGGCGGGCGATTTACCTTCTCTGCCTCTTTTATTTTCCTGGAGGTGGAGGTGTATTCCTAAGGATGCCTTCAGTGCTGGGGAAGGAGCCGATCCATGGAGGGAGGGCGGCGCTGCCGAGCCGCTGCTTACAGAGGCGAAAGAGCCAGGAGACCTTGGCATGGGTGGGCGGCTGGTGTAAGGCAGGGCAGAACCTTCGACCCAAGGATCCCGGGAGGTGGGGGCGAAGAGAGGCAGAGAAGGAGGAGGAGGAAGGAAAAGAAAAGAAAAGGGGAGTGAAAATAAGAGCAGTCCGAGCAATAAATAAATATTGCTGGGCTGCTTTCCAAAAATCCTCAGCACGGAACTAAAAGTTGCAAGTGTTTTGTGAGTTCAAACAGTCCCTTCCAGACTAACACGTTTCATTAAAAGATACAAAGTTTGGTAAACTGAAGCTCGCTCTGTCCAATGCAAAAAAATCATCATCATCATATAATAATAATAATAATAATGATAATAATAATAATAATAATAATGATGATGATAATGATAATAATGATAATGATAATGATAATAATAATAATAATAATAATAATAATAATGATAATGATAATAATGATAATGATAATAATAATAATAATAATGATGATGATGATAATGATAATAATGATAATAATAATAATAATAATAATAATAATGATGATGATAATAATGATAATAATGATAATGATAATAATAATAATAATAATAATAATAATAATAATAATAATAATAATAATAATAATAATATTCAGCCGTGCTTCGCTTTGATGGCAGCCTGACGTAAAATGGGGGCAGGGGATACATACAGTTAGGGAAAAATAACAAAACATTGTTTTGGGCTCAATTGCAGTCTTAAATTGAGGACTACCGGTACTTGCAATTTGAACCTTATTGGACACTTCATTCCTGGAGGGTTTTTAAAGAACAGACTGGACAATCCTTTGTCTGAAACAGTATAGGATCTCTTGCTTGAGGAGTGGGGACTGGACTAGAAGATCACTGTTAGTTTGGGATATGTTCAGAGCCCACACATCTGATGACATAAAAAAATTGGCAAAGTCATCTCAAGTCACTTTGGCCGTTATTCCAGGTGGGCTTACATCTGTATTGCAGCCCCTAGATGTCAGTTTAAATAAACCTTTCAAGGACCATGTGCGAAGGATGTGGCATGAATGGATGACATCTGGTCAAGCTCGTCTGACAAAAGTTGGAAATCTGAGAAAGCCAGACATAGAACTAATAGCACAGTGGGTTCGTGATGCATGGGAAGATATTCCAGAGGACATGGTGCAACGTGCCTTCAAGAAATGTGGCATTAGTAATGCTATGGATGGCAGTGAAGACAGCGCATTGTATGAGAGTGACAGCAGTGATGATGGCGACTGTGAACTCAGTGATGACGACAACGTATATGCGGATAACATCACAGAAGCTGAAGTAGCTGAAGCTCTGTTTGGACAAACAGATGATGAGGAGGAGAACTCCAGTTTTGAGGGATTTTAGCTCTCGTTAGCTTGGTTGCTGTTACTTTTAAAGATACTGTATTTTTGATACCATATTCTTTTTGGGGACCCCCTTTTGCACTTTTATTGTTTTTCGTTCAAATAAATATTCATGTTATTTTACTTGGCTCTATCTTTATTTTTTACATTGACCAGTAGCTGCCTCATTTCCCACCCTCGGCTTATACTCGAGTCAATAGTTTTTCCCAGTTTTTGTGGTAAAATTAGGTACCTCGGCTTATATTCGGATCGGCTTATACTCGAGTATATACGGTATATGTTAGTGGAAGCTATTGCATTCAGTTAGTAAAGATAAGCAAGGTCATATAAATTAGAAATCTGAATACAATATAAATACAACAGTGGTACAGGTTCAATCCTATTCTCACAAAATATTGTTATGTCTCAATTATTTGAGTCAGTCAGTTTAAGTATTATGTGAATTGTTCAGCGATGGGGTTAATGCTTGAGAAGATCTCAAAGTACTATCTATGAACCTAGCCCAGTGGTGGGTTGCCCCTGGTTCGGACCGGTTTGCAAGAACCAGTAGTAAAACTGGCAGGAGGCTCTGCCCACCAACCTGGACATTCATCAGGAAGTTTCTGCACATGCACAGAAGGTTCTGCACATGCGCGTGTGGTCCCGTTGCAAACCGGTAGTAAAGGTAAGTAGAACCCAGCCCTGACGTAGCCACAGCGATTTATAAATGCCTGAATCCAATGTATAACTCCAATTAATGTGGTTTATTCAGCAAACCACAACTGAAACAAATCATGTTTTAGCACAGCGTATAAAGCCAACTAAAATCTGACCATCTCAGATACTTGTATGAATATTTATACAATATATTTATATATTCTTTGAGGTTTGTAGCCAAAAATTATAGTTGGGGATGTATTTTCTGTACTTTTATAATAAATGAATCATCCATAGGCAGTTTATATGATGAACTGTGACATGAGCTATGTGGCTGGAGCAGATCTTTGTAAACATCTATATCCTTTTTCTTACTTTCCTAAATTTATACAGTCTAAATTCTTGCCAGTCCTTCTACCAATCCCATTTCTTCTTTCAAACTTACTAAAGCAATAACACATTTGGCTCTATCATTAGATAAAATGACATGTATCACGGACTTTTACTGTAAAAGAAGGAAAGCAGGATAATTTTCACTAAAACATTAAAATTATACTTATAAAAGATAGGAAGAAACATACAATAGGATGCTCTTTATTTCAGGAGATGTAAATTTTATGTATTTCTAATATTGTATTTACCTAAAAAGATGATCCTAGATTTAATAAAGAACCTCATAAAACAAGCAGACAGAGTATGTAAAGAATCTTTAAAAGGAGATAAAATTCTAGGGCAGTACCTAGCTTTCCTACCTTGCCAAATTAAGTTTGCCAATTTTACCTGAAACCAATCCTGGAGTGTCTCTCCTCCCATTCATAATTCATAAAGTGTAACATATTTCTTTATGTACATGCATATACTTAGATGTGTATCCCCCCCCCCCAGAAGTCTCATTTTAAAAACAGCAGGGCCAGGATATGTATTAGGACAGTGCAGAAACACATTCTCACAGAGTCCTGATTTACAATTCCTTCAAGTAGCAGCATCTTTCCCCCCCAACTTTGAATTCAAAGAACTGTCCAGTCCCAAGAGAGAGAGAGAGAGAGAGAGAGAGAGAGAGGGAGAGAAATAGTCAATTATAACTAATTGCTTGTAAAAGAAGATACCCCATTTATAAAATTAATTGATCCCATTATCTACTTATGACAACCATTCTGTTTTACGGGCAGAATGACAGTATGCAACCACACACAATCCCTTTTCTCCTTTCACCAGGGACAGAAAAAGAAATATAGTGATGGAATGAGGTAAAAGAGATGGAAAGGGAAGGAAAAGAGAAAGATGGAGACAGGGCAGACACCAGATGAAAATGATTAGAGGGTGAGAGGTAAGGAAATAGGAAAGGAAAAGAAACAGAAGTCCAATATAGCATCTCTGGAAAAGGTTAAATTCACTAGGCAAGCAACTTCCCCAAGCAATAACTAATCTTTAGGCTAATCTTCAAAAGCATCCTATTAAGTAGAAAGGTTTACAAATAGACTAGACTAGACTAGAACAGAACAGTTGGAAGGGACCTTGGAGGTCTTCTAGTCTAACACCCTGCTTAGGCAGGAAACCCTAAGCCATTTCAGAAAAATGTTCAACCTCTTAAAAACTTCCAGTGTTGGAGCATTTACAATTTCTGGAGGCAAGTTGTTCTATTGATTAATTGTTCTGTCAGGAAATTTCTCCTTAGTTCTAAGTTGCTTCTCTCCTTGATTAGTTTCCACCCATTTCTTCTTGTCCTGCCCACAGGTGCTTTGGAGAATAGTTTGACTCCCTCTTATTTGTAGGAACCCCTGAGATATCGGAACACTGCTATCATGTCACTCTTGGTCCTTCTTTTCATTAAACTAGGCATACCCAATTCCAGCAATCGTTCTTTATGTTTTAGCCTCCAGTCCCCTAATCACCTTTGTTACTCTTCTCTGCATTCTTTCTAGAGTCTCAACATCTTTTTAAAATTGTGGTGACCAAAACTGGATGCAGTATTCCAAGTGTTGTTTTACCAAGGCATTCCAAAGTGGTACTAACACTTCATGTGATCTTGATTCTATCCCTCTGTTTATGCAACCCAGAACTGTGTTGGCTTTTTTAGCAGCTGCTGCACACTGCTGGCTCATATCTAAATGGTTATCCACTAGGACTCCAAGATCCCTCTCACAGGTACTACTATTGAGCAAGGTCCCATATATACGGTATCTGTGCATTTTGTTTTTTCTTGCCTAAACGTAGAACCTTACTTTTTTCACCATTGAATTTAATTTTGTTAGATAGCGCCCAATGTTCAAGTCTGTCAAGATTCTTCTGTATCTTAAGCCTATCTTCTGGAGTGTTGGCTATTCCTGCCACCATGGTGTCGTCTGCATATTTATTTATTTATTTATTTATTATTTACATTTCTATACCGCCCTTCTCCGAAGACTCAGGGCGGTTTACAGCCAAGTTAAAAAGACATATACAAAAATTAAAACACAATATTTGAATTTAAAAATCTGAATCCATAGGCCGAATATTAAAATAACAAGTAATAAAACCACCCATTAAAAATTAACCGTAGGCCAACCCTGCTCGGTGAAACAAAAAAGTCTTGAGCTTGCGCTTAAAGGCCCGGAGGTCGGGAAGAAGGCGTAGCCCCAGAGGCAGTTTGTTCCATAGGGTAGGTGATTTGATGAGTTCCCCAATTTATCCCATCATTCAAATCATTGATGAAAATGTTAAAGAGTACTGGGCCTAAAACAGAGCCTTGGGGTGCCTCACTGCATACTTCCCTCCAAATAGATTCCATTCCATTGAGGAATATGTGTTGAGTGCAGTTCGAATCCATCTGGTGGTGATGCTGTCTAACCCACATTTTTCTATTTTATCAAGTAGTAGATTATGGTCTACTTTATCAAATGCCTTACTGAAGTCCAAGTAAATGATGGAACCCTGCTTATTAACATGGCTTTTTCAGTTCTTCTGAGCAATGATAAGAGAACGCCAATTTGCAAGTAGTTTTTGGAAGACAAGTTATGTTTGTGTCAGATACAATAAATGCAATATATCATTGACCCCTGGATAAAGTGAAATCAGATTTTTTTTACAGTTCCTCATATTCCTATTGCTCTTTGATGTACCTGTTTGAAACTGCCATCTTTTTCTTAGTTTTAGGCGGCAAAAAAACATGAGCTTGCCTTCCCTGGTAAGATCCCAAGATGGAGGCTGTATTGATTCATATTTCTATATATATTTATTGATTTGTTTGGTCTTTTCTCGGATGTGAAACTCAAACCCACTACTCTTGTTCTCCTCACACTCCTCACAGGCAGATTATTGATGTGGGATTTTTAATACCCTTAAGGAATTTGAATGTAAGGTGAGGGACAATTGCATTTAATTTGCACATAGATGCTTCTAGAATATAGCATCTTGGGAATCTGAATTAAGAATAGATAATATGCCTCTTCTGTTTAGCTGTATGCTTATGAATTGTACATGAGATAGATGCAGAATTTATTAAATAGTATCATTGGGACATTCCTGTCATCTCCATACTTCAATGTTTTTATTCATTTCCTTTAATTAATAATATCAATTGGAAAAACGGCTGTGATTTCAAAATTTTTGGTAGTTTCTGATATTATTGTATCCGTACTATATGCTATATACATTTGAAAAACGCATAAATGAATTAAAACATCTACTCTTTATCTAGCTACTATGTAGATAATAAAAATGGGGTAAGTTTTGAAGATTTTTAATGAAATCCACAGGTGCTTTCCCACTCCTGAAAGTTTCCAAGTGTTAGCTGAACCATGATCTCAGTAATTAATTCACTGAAAATACTATCATAGGAATCTCTTCTCTCTCCCTCTCCCTCTCCCTCCCTCCCTCCTTCTCTCTCTCTCTCTCTCTCTCTCTCTCTCTCTCTCTCTCTCTCTTTCACACACACACACACACATACACACACATGTACACGTACACTCATTCCCTCTAACACCTACCAATGGTTCTTGCTGCTTCAACCTCTAATTTAAGCATTGCTTAGGATGAGTTTTATATGTGTTGTGAGATGTGTCAGATATGGATTTCTTCAATCTCTTTTTAGAATGTGTGCTGGCAGCGAAAAGAGTTTTCGGCTTTTCCTTTTCAGACCCTTGTCAGCAGCAGTTCCCCCCACCCCCGGTCTGTGTCTTTATCTCTTTACATAAACCATACTCTGTTCCTAGCTTTTAATGGATTCCTCAAGGGATTTTAAAGAAAAGGTTGAGAGCGAAAATAGCACTTTTTCTTTAAGGCATTGACAAGTACAATGCAGATTAACATATGAATATGTATTCTCATAGATTATAACAGAACGTTTCTGCCAAAATGAACAAATGTTGAACACTGCAATCTATCTATCTATCTATCTATCTATCTATCTATCTATCTATCTATCTATCTATCTATCTATCCATCTATCTATATATATATATATATATATCACAAGCAATTCATTGGGGCTCAAATAATGGGATTAAGTTTGCAGCCTCTGTTCTTTTGGTTAAATGCAATTGTATAATATTTTTATGCAATCTGTGTCTAAATCACTATGGCTTTAGAAAAATGCGGAACTCAGAACAAAATGAGTTTGCCTTCTTTGTTCCAGTATTTATGCCAAGACAAAAGCTAAGTTTAATGTAGCAATTGCATCCTGGAGAGATTCCCATGAATGCATCAGTGTGAAGACAAATAGGCTATTCATCTAGTTGGACTTCAGACAGTTACATCAACGACAATTAGCCAGGAAATCACCTCCAGGAAGTTGGATGAAAGAGCCATGCCAATGAACAGCTTTCAGATGTACGGACCTGGAAGAATAATTTTGGGAGCCATCCTGTGGTTTCAAAATGCTGTATTAGAAGGCTATGTCACTTTTGCATTAGTATTGCGTGCTCGGTTATAAAATCTACATAAACTCACACATTTAGAACCAGTTTTCTTAAGCATAGTAAGAATAAGCAAAGATGCAGATCCCATAGGGAACAAATAAAATATTGTGCAACATTTAGGAAATATTCCTAAATTTCCTCAGATAATATCCACTCTTTCTTGCCAAATAACTTTAGAATTTTTACATATTTAGTTGTAACAGAAGAAGCCCTCTGAGTTTTGTAAGTTTGGATGGCCCATTCTCCTATAACCTTTTAATATAGCTTAACTGTTATAAGAATATATCTAATATTTCTCCCCAACTAGCATTATATAATTCAGGCTATACAGTAGCCTGTGAATTATTTACTGAACATGAATGTCCTTGGTGTATTTTTCTGAACTATCTTTCATTTTCTGTTTTCCCTTTTGAAATCTCACACTATTTTTCATTTGGTTGCAAGCTCACTAAATAGAATTTTATTTCATTTTCATTTATTGAAATAATTAGCCCTGGAATATTTTGTAGTGTTCTGTCTCTCTCTCTCTCTCTTTCTCTCTTTTGTAGTCAAGAGAGCCTCAGTTCATTAGAACTGAACCATAAATAGCAGAGTTATTGTCTTTTAATTGCTTATTTACTTCTTTATTTATCTAATTAGTCAACATACAGGGGTCCCAGTCTTACTCTAGACAATGTGTAAGAATTAAAAATCATAACATAAATTACATCCTTTAAAAAAAAACAATATCACTGGGGTTAAAAACCATACCACTTCAGATCTCTGAAACAAAACAAAACACTGAGCCAGTGGGACAATCTCCCAGCTCAAATTACTGTGGGAATATCCAAGTGTTTCATATCTTATGAAAGGCCAACAGAGTCAGACCTTCCAAATCTCTGAGGGATGCTGTTCCAGAGAGCAGGTGTAGTAATGGAGAAGACTAGCTCCTAGGTAAAAGATGATACTGTCTAATAGACAGAACTTGGAGCATGCCAACTCTGTCAGTTGGGGTGAACAGAGACAGGCAGCCCCATAAGTAACCTGACCCAGGTTCAAATGGCTTTATAGGGGGGGTAAACAGCATATTTGATTATCCACAGAAGTCCACCAAGAGCCAGTGCAAGCAGTATTCATAAAATACCAAAAATGTGTCAGTGCATTTTGGACTAGTTGCACCCTCTGAGTGCAATGGCATCCCTGTTTGGGATTTTTGACTTATGACACAACTGAGACCAGGATTTCTATTGTTAAGCAAGTGGTGCTCAATTTTATGACCTTTTTTTGCCATCCTTGTGAAGCAATTCATTGAAGCTGTTAAGTGAATCATTCGGCCATTAAGCAAACCCAGGTTGCAAATGACAATCATGTGACCCCGGGACACTGCAACTGTTGTAAATACATGCCGGTTGCTAAGCAACCAAATTTTGATCATGTGACCATTGGGTTGCTGCATCGATTCTACACACCAATTGCAAATCACTTTTTTCAGTGCTGTTGTAACTTTGAATGGTCACTAAATGAATGGTTTTAAGTCAAGGATTACCTGTACAGCAGTACAAGTGAGAGTTGATTTCAGACATAAGTTACTATGAAAAAGGACACCCAATCCAGAAACAGAATTGGTGTAACAAGGAAACCTGTGTAAAGACTTTCCTAGCCATGGCTGCCACCTGCTTCCTGGAGTAGTGGGTGTTCCATTTTTGCAAAAAAGTTGAAAAGTGTCTCTGGAATTGCTGTTCTAATCAAAGGCCTATGCTTACTTTACTTCCAACCTATGATTCTATAAGAGTGTGGAATCTCAAAATTTTAGCAATAGGTTTCTGACATTACCTAGGAAGTGTTATTTAACCTTCCAGTATTCTGACTTTTGTATCATTTTCCAGTCTGTCTGTATGGATAGCCCTCACTTATTGATACTAGAAATTCCATTGTTAAGTGACATGGTCATAAGTTGAAAAACCATCTGACTGCAGCTTGGCAACTGCAGTTCTGCAGTCCTGATTACTATTGTTAAGTGAGGACCATGCAGCTTTTTAAGCAAGGAGCTCACATGTATACAACTGGCAACTTCCTGTCAGCTTCCCTATTGACTTTGCTCGTCAGAAGCCAATTGTAAAGGTCATAAGTTGTGATCACATAATGTGGGACATGGCAATGGCTGTAAATTCAAGAAACAGTAACAACTGCTATTTCTTCAGTGCCATCATAAGTTTGAATGGTTGCTGAATGATTGGTTGTTAAAAAAGGACCTCCTAAGTGACATTTTCCTAGCTTGGCTATTTTTGGAAGGGATATCTAGCTAGTAGCTTGGCTTACTAGCCAGCTATTATTTATGGTCAGTGCTGTACTGTGAACACTTTGAGGAATGATAGATTGAAGGTGATTTGAAAAGCTCTGAGATTTTCTGGTGTTCGCCCACCTGGATACTAACCAGGTAGGGACATCCGCAAGAGACAAATTATGAAGCATGTGATATAGTGTAACTTCTGCCCCTTGCCAATACCGTATTGGCATATGGTCGTGTGGCATAAATATAAAATGTCAACGTTTGTTTTGTAAAATCATGATGCACATTTCATTATTTTGGTGTCATTGTAGAGATAGCTGGAGGTGCCTGTGTAATCAGATCCAACTTTGCTTAGGTTTTTGAGACCAGTGAAGCTCAGCTAGTGCTGGCCTCCCAGATGCATTGACCAAGTGCACTGTGTTTCTTTGCTGACACAATATCTATTTCCCAAATAGAGTGAAGACAAACTTGCCCTCCCCAAAACATGGACTCATAGTTTTGTTTTGTTTTTTAATTGGTTTTATAGTCAATATAGTTTTAATTGGTTTTATAGTCAACAGATTTGGAAGGGAAAGATTATGTTTTACTCCGGAAGCATTTGGAAGTACATAAAAACAAACTTGAGTTTATCTGGTCCCTCCCTATTTTGCCATGGGTAAGTGAAGAAAATCGATTAAGGAGTATGCCTCTCCTCTGTTTCGGTTTTTAATGAAATCACGAGCCATTTATCGAAACTGACATGGCAAGATGCTCCATCTGGTTGGCTGATGTAGAAGTGTTGCTTTATTCAACTACTGCTGCATAAAGAAGGTTGTAGGACCCATGAAAAATATGCATCATTTACCCTTGCTTGATCCGAATTTCTGGTTTCTTGCTTCTTGCTCTCGTCTTCCCTATTTTTTTTTCTGTCCCCATAAGAAGCATGTCCACTGTAGTGTTTTCCATATGTTATTTCAGTTGTATCACTAGTGTTTAGTGGGTTGAAAACATATCTTTTTCTGATATTTTATTTTATTTATATATGTGTGTATATGCCATGATGTATTCTGTAAGCATACTTTTCAGAAATAGCTGCTGAAGTAATGAAACATTTACTGGATGGTACAGCCTCAGACTGCAGATGGGGAAGCAGGAAGCATTGAATCTTTCTGCCCAAAATCCCTGTTAAGGAAGGCATGAAAGACTCTTTAAATGTACAACCCCTGCCTAATTTCAGAACTAAAGTGCAGAAAATAATTCTTTAATCAAGCTGCTCTTTACACAGGTTTAGTAGATTATACCAATGACAAGTAGCGAAAAAGCAAACCATAGTGGTCAGGCTATCTGTAAGATTCTACCACAGGTTTTATATATTTTCAGATACTTCACCATCTGTGGTATTTATAAGCAAACTCCTCCTTTCTCCAGTTTTCCAGTTATTACCTAAAAAAAGAAGACCGATTTCAAACTTAGGAAACAAAGAGAAACATGAAAACATGAAATTTCACATTTCTCCAGTTGTTATCTGAGGAATCAGTATGATCCTGCATTTCAGTATCCTTCACCAATTACTGAAACCCTTTATATATAAATTGATAACCAGCTAACTGGATAAAGCATCTCCTTGTTCTTGCTATACCAGTGGAAAGGTTTTTTCTCATAGAGAAAAAAACAAGAGAACTGTTTATTTTAACCTTTGGATAGCTATGTGTGTCCCCCCCCCCCGCCCCACCAAAAAAAAGACCTTTAAAGCCCTAATGGCTTAGGACCTGGGTACTTACGGGACCGCCTGCTGTTACCATACGCCTCCCACCGACCCGTACGCTCCCACAGAGAGGGACTTCTCAGGGTGCCGTCCGCCAAACAATGTCGGCTGGCGGCCCCCAGGGGAAGGGCCTTCTGTGGCGGGCTCCCACACTCTGGAACGAGCTTCCCCCGAGCTTACGCCAAATTCCTGACCTTCGGACATTTCGTCGCGAACTCAAGACTCACCTTTTTATCCGCGCGGGGCTGGCTTAAATTGGGATTTTAAATTTTAAATTTATTAATTTTAAATGGGGTTTTAGTAGAGTAAATTTTAATCATTGGGCTAATTTAAATAAGTTTTTTAAATGGGATTTTAAATTTGTATATTGTATTGCTGGTTTTTATTATGCCTGTACACCGCCCTGAGTCCTTCGGGAGAAGGGCGGTATAAAAATTAAATAAAATAAATAAATAATAAATAAATAAATACATGGCATGGGACCAGATTAATTCAGGAACTGCCTCTTCCTAGTTATATCTATGTCTCCCAGCAGATCCACCAGAAAATATATGCCCCAGGTCCTGTTTACTAGAGAGATCCATCTGTAGGCCCCAGCAGACACACCTTTTCTGCTGTAGCCCCTGCTGTCTAGAACATCATTTGCTGGTGGTGAAATTAGCCCCATGGAATCATGTGGTCATTAAATGAATCTGGCTTCCCCCATTGACTTTGCATGTGGGAAGGTTGCAGAATGTGATCATGCCACTCTAGAACAGTGCAAGTGTCATAAATACATGCAGTTGCTAAGCACCCACATTTTGATCATGTGTTCATGGGGATGCTGCAATGATCATGTATGTGTGTATGTCTGTCTATCCACACACACACATAAAAAGATGTAGATATAATAATAGGGTCCTCTCACTGAAAAATGTCTGAAGATGCCCATGTTTAAGCATTAAATAATACTAATAATTTGGAATATTCCATCTTTTTCTCTACAATGGTCTCTACATGGGGCTGCCCTTGAAGTGCACCCGGAGGCTGCAACTAGTCCAGAATGCAGCTGCGCGGGTAATAGTGGGGGCAACTCGTTGCTCCCATGTAACACCAATCCTGCGCAGCTTGCACTGGCTTCCTGTGGTCTTTCGGGTGCGCTTCAAGATTTTGGTTACCACCTTTAAAGCGCTCCATGGCTTAGGACCCGGGTACTTACGGGACCGCCTGCTGTTACCTTGTGCCTCCCACCGACCAGACGCTCTCACAGAGAGGGACTCCTCAGGGTGCCGTCCGCCAAACAATGTCGGCTGGCGGCCCCCAGGGGAAGGGCCTTCTCTGTGGGGGCTCCCACACTCTGGAACGAGCTTCCCCCGAGCTTACGCCAAATTCCTGACCTTCGGACATTTCGTCGCGGACTCAAGACTCACCTTTTATCCAGGCTGGCTTAAATTGGGATTTTAAATTTTAAATTTATTAATTTTAAATGGGGTTTTAGTAGAGTAAATTTTAATCATTGGGCTAATTTAAATAAGTTTTTTAAATGGGATTTTAAATTTGTATATTGTATTGCTGGTTTTTATTATGCCTGTACACCGCCCTGAGTCCTTCGGGAGAAGGCGGTATAAAATTAAATAAAATAAATAAATAAATAAATAAATAATAAATAAATAAATACATGGCATGGGACCAGATTAATTCAGGAACTGCCTCTTCCTAGTTATATCTATGTCTCCCAGCAGATCCACCAGAAAATATATGCCCCAGGTCCTGTTTACTAGAGAGATCCATCTGTAGGCCCCAGCAGACACACCTTTTCTGCTGTAGCCCCTGCTGTCTAGAACATCATTTGCTGGTGGTGAAATTAGCCCCATGGAATCATGTGGTCATTAAATGAATCTGGCTTCCCCCATTGACTTTGCATGTGGGAAGGTTGCAGAATGTGATCATGCCACTCTAGAACAGTGCAAGTGTCATAAATACATGCAGTTGCTAAGCACCCACATTTTGATCATGTGTTCATGGGGATGCTGCAATGATCATGTATGTGTGTATGTCTGTCTATCCACACACACACATAAAAAGATGTAGATATAATAATAGGGTCCTCTCACTGAAAAATGTCTGAAGATGCCCATGTTTAAGCATTAAATAATACTAATAATTTGGAATATTCCATCTTTTTCTCTACAATGGTCTCTACATGGGGCTGCCCTTGAAGTGCACCCGGAGGCTGCAACTAGTCCAGAATGCAGCTGCTGGTAATAGTGGGGCAACTCGTTGCTCCCATGTAACACCAATCCTCGCAGCTTGCACTGGCTTCCTGTGGTCTTCGGTGCGCTTCAAGATTTTGGTTACCACCTTTAAAGCGCCCATGGCTTAGGACCCGGTACTTACGGGACCGCCTGCTGTTACCTTGTGCCTCCCACCGACCAGACGCTCACACAGAGGGCCTTCTCAGGGTGCCGTCCGCCAAGCAATGTCGGCTGGCGGCCCCCAGGGGAAGGGCCTTCTCTGTTGGAGCTCCTACACTCTGGAATGAACTTCCCCCCGGTTTACGTCAATTGCCTGATCTTCGGACCTTTCGGCGTGAGCTGAAAACGCACCTATTTATTCAAGCGGGACTGGATTGAAATTTTATTGGGGTATTTATGTTTTAAGATTTTAAATGGTTTTAAAATTTCGGCCACATTATAATATTTCTTTTTAACCTCTTTTTAATGTTTATATATTGAATTTTTACTTGGCTGTACACCGCCCTGAGTCCTCCGGGAGAAGGGCGGTATAAAAATCGAAATAAATAAATAAATAAATAAATAAATTTTTCGGTTGGTGAAAATATTTCTTTCTCATTCCTGTCTTGAGTTGCTGCAAAATAACTACATTTACTTGATATAATTTTATCTCTGATATTATGTTTATTAAAGATAGTGGTAAAGAAAATATCTGGATGTCCCTAAGTCTCTTGAAACAGTTAAAAAACAACTCATAATGTAGTTTAATTTCCTGCATGATCTTGAGCTATAAAGAAAGCAAGAAAATTCAGTGCAGCTGTTCCAAAACCATTATCATCTGGTACTTCCATTGTATTATATTAATAATCTGAGTATTTTAGCAGCTGTTCGATCAGATGTTCACAATATGTCATATATAATCATTCTTAGACAGTGTGAAAGGTCATTGTGTTTTAAATCTAACATACTCAGGGAAGCTTCAAAGTATTTTATCCGTTTTCTTTAGTTAAACAAAAGCTGTAAAGGACAGAATGACTAAATAATAGCATACTGTCTTTTGTGCAGTTTAACCAAAATAATGCTTTTTTCCATTGGAACAATACCTTGATGTATTGTTAAAAAAAATCAGAAAAAAGGGAATGATCAATTCTCTATTACTCTTTTGCTTTTGTAGGTCATATTGTGTTGCATAAGCTTGATTCATAGTTAATCTTGATATTTTTTGGGGGGGGGGGAGAGGAAAAAGACACTCAAAGAATCCGTATCAATGTCTCAATAAATTAAGTTGAATACAGCCAGATATTTTTAGTTTTGACTCAGAATATTATTGTGGGAGGAATTGAAAAATTTAGAAGCATGTTATGGGTGCAAACAACAACAAAAATCCTAATTATCTTGGCCCTTTTGCATAATAGTTATTGTTCAAAGCTAAGTCATAAACAGAGAAGCAAAAGGTTTCACACTGTGAAATGTAATACTAAAATATTTCTGGATTCCATGTGGTGGGAGGACATTTAACACTGCAAGAACAGTTGGTTTCACACCTTCCCAGCAGATTCTTCAAGAAATCCAATATCGTTTTAAGCTTTTTCCAAAGTAGTATGAGTTGCCAATCTGTGCAAATTTTTGAAACAGCTGTACTTTAGAAATAGAGTTCTTAACATGGTTTTTCAATCTATTCCAAAGTTAAAGATATTGCAAGAAAAATAGTGTTTTGTCAATTAAGCCTTATAAAACAGAAATGTATTATAAGTTCCATTAATGAAAGTTCTCTAGGAAATGAGAATACATAGTAATTGTCAGGCACAGGAAGTCAGGAACCAGGATAGAATTCAAAAGCACTACTCATTTATTCCATGGAATGTATGCACAACAATCTGATCTATTAATGGTCAAGGCAAATCGACACCAGATAAGAATCAACAGACTTGAAGGCAGAGCTGGGCTTAAGCCTCTTATGAGGGTGTCGTGACTCCAAACTGATGATGCATTTGACCCCACCCTCAGGCTCTGATCATCTCCAACAGTAATAGCTGAAAACCAGTGTGGTCTTCTTTACTTATACAAAATAAAATTTAACTTCACTCAGTGTTCTATAAAATCAGTTTTGTTCTCTCAAAACAAAAATAATCAAGAATATCAGGCAATATTCTTACCCATCAGAATTCTTTAAAATACATTTTGCAACATGATGGAATAAATACTAGTAGGAAGATGTTCCTCATAATTGAAATGCTTAAACTATAATTAAAAGGCCATAAAAGTTCAATAAGAATAGAAAGTTTTTTTTCACTTTTTGTACTCTTCACTTCAAAATAAAGGGATTGACTTTATTTCATTACTATCACAGGGTTTGTTTTCTCCTGTAGAATGCTATGAAATGCATTTTGATCATAAATTTATCACATAATTTCTTTGATCAGATAATTTCCTTGATATATCACATCAAAGTGAAGTCATTCAGATTTATATGATGAATGTTGTTTTCATAAATATTTGAGTAAATCCAGTTTAATCTGTTGTTTTTAGTAACATATCAGTAATGGAAAAAATGTATTGTGGTTATATATAACTAGGACAAGTAGAAATTCTGCATTAATGTAAATGCCAGTTTTATTACTGGGAATATATAATGCTGGAAAGCACTTCTATTTTCTGTTTCAGCTTTACAATATACGTTTTGGTAGTCTTCCATAATAGGTTGTTTATTAGTCTCAGCTTTGTTCTTCACCAGAAGGATCTATCCATTCATAATGAGTGGATGCAGCATATCGAATAATACTTGGAAATGCAAGCTTCAAAGATCAGTTTCTTTTTAATTTTCTGCTTTGAAAGAGAATAGCCATCATTAGGTGAGACCGAATGGATGCTAACATTTGTCTTGCTCAAGAGAACATTGTGATGAAACTTTAAGATTACTGTAATAGGACAATATAGTTGATAAGTTTTGATTTACTTCTTTTCTGCATGGATTTCCAGGTGGAGATTGAAAAATTGGACTACCACCACTATTTGCCACTGTTTTTCGATGGATTGTGTGAAATGCAATTTCCTTATGAGTTTTTTGCTCGGCAAGGCATCCATGACATGTTGGAGCATGGTGGGAACAAGATCCTTCCTGTCATTCCTCAGCTCATTATTCCAATAAAAAGTAAGTCTGGATAATGAAATAGGGCCTAGGGTTTGGAGGGTGGGGCGTGGGTAGTGGATTTTGACAGGCTGCTAATTAAGTAATAAAATATGGTAGGCCTTGTATTTGTAGTACTGTAGATGATAAACCTGGAGTCAGTTGTAAGGCCATAACTAAGGCCCAAATAATTGTGTTGCCTGACTTCTTTTCTTACTCTAATGCTAACCATGGTACAGTATACAACTTGTTAAACTTCTTTTCATTCTTCTTTTTATATTCCTCAAACTAAGATATAAAAACACTGTAAAAGAAACAGCAAAATAGTTGTAGTATCTCAACTTTTTAATTTTGCTATTTTGAGTAGCTTGGTTATTTTTCTTTCCAAGTCAAGTTTTTCCTCATCAGGAGATAATGTTCTATTTCTGATAAACATCTTTGTGTTCTTTAAGATAGGCAAGAGCCACTGCCTGCCTGCATTATTCCTGCATACCCTTCCCTTTTTCCTTCTTCAATATAATGCAAATTGATAAATCTTGGTATATTGATCATAGTTCACGACTGTATTTGAATCTCAGACTATGATTTCAGGACACAGGCATTATTTGGGAGATAGTGAAATGACCCTTCTTTTGACATATGCCAGGATTTGGATTCGATAAAGGTAGTCCTCAATTTACGACCACGATTGGGACTGGAACTTCTGTTGCTAAGTGATATGGTCATTCGGTGATGCAGTCATTAAGTGAATTGTGCTGCTTTTATCTTTTGTGTCATGGTCATTAAATGAATCTGGCTCACCACTTTGACTTTGCTTGTTGAAAGCTGGCTGGGAAGGTCACAAATGATGATTAGGTGGCTCCCAGGGTGCTGCAGCCATCATAAATACATGCCAATTTCCAAGTACCCAAATTTTGATATTGTGATCGCAAGGACACTTTGATGGCCTTAAATGCAATGTCACGTCATAAGTCAACATAACTTTAAACAGTCACTAAAAAGATGGTCTTAATTGAAGACTATATGTAAAACATTAATGTTGAACATTTTAAGATATTTTGTTTGGTCTAAAATGAAACACATTATTCTACTTATGTCTTTACAGTTTTACAACGTATAAATGCTAATAGATTACCGATTTTCTACGTAAAAGCACAGAGCCTCTCTCCAAAGTCAGTTTCTCAGTCTTATACTTTAGATAGGTAAATATAGAGTGGTTTGGTCTGCCTCTTGTGAACAAGTTACTACAATCCTCTGCTATGCTGTTAATAATAGCCAGGTCTCTATGGAGATTCATTCAGGTCATGGTTGTCCCAAAGGTGCTTTTTCAAGAGGCAACTGGACTTTCTGGTATTTCTTTGAAGACGTTCTACTTCTCATCCAAGAAACTTCTTCAACTCTAAGAGAATGAGAAACCAGAAATTCCAGTTGTCTCTTGAAAAAGTATCTTTGGGATAATAGCCAGAGGAAAAAATGCATGGCCAGAAAGGCACCTGGTACACTAGGGCTCTGAAAGGGGAAGACCATGGCGTAATCTGTTCTTTCCTGTAAGGGCAATTTGCTGGGACCTTACCATGCAATGGTATATAGTGGGGCTCCCTCCAACAGGAATCCTTAGGAATGCCAGATTAGTCTCTGCTACCACAGCCATGGCAGTGACCTTAGGAAGGTTGAGGTGGAACTGCAGTGGCTGCAATGAGGCTATCTCATACTTTTTGCCAATTGTGGGAGGGTAGAAATGGGCTGATGCTTCTGTTTCAAGAGTGCATAGCCCAGTGGTTCTCAACCTTTATAGTGCTGCGACCCCTTTAATACAATTCCCCACGATGTGGCGCCCCCAACCATAAAATTATTTTTGTTTTGAATTTATCGCGCCTGAAGCCGTATTGGCTAGCAATCTGAACTGCTTGCGATTGCCTTGAGGACAGAGGCATTAAAGCGGAGACTCCTCCCCTATTACGTTTATCACGCCTGAAGCCAGATTAGGCTAGCGATTGGGAGTGATTGCAGCTGGATTGAGAGGGAGACATCAGAGCAAAGATTTCTCTCTTTTTTAATTCATCGCACCTGAAGCCGAATTCGGCTAGCGATTTGAAGAGCCTGCAGCTGGCTTGTGAAGTCAACCATTGGAGCACAATTCTTCAACTCGCAAGTATACTTCCCATATTTCCGATGGTCTTAGGCGACCCCTGGCAAATCGTCATTCGACCCCCAACGGGGTCCCGACCCACAGGTTGAGAACCACTGGCATAGCCCATCACTTCTCTCTACTGAGAGAAACACTATGCACACATTTGGGTGTTAAGCCCAAAAAATCTGAAGCTGGGGATCGCAATGAGACAAGACTCTGTTAGGACAAGCCCATTGCTCAGATCATGGGTGGAAAATCTTATTAAGAGGATAGTGTTTTGAATAGGCCTGCCACAACATCCATCTATTGGCACTTCAGAAGCAGGATTCAAGAAACTTTTACAATATTGTAGTCTGGGCTGTCAGGGGAACTCAACTTCCTCAGGCTGCGGCCTGTAGATATCTTTAACAATAACACTCATTGTCTCAGTCGGCATGGCCATAATTTCTCCCTAGCGTAGCCCTTTTATGATTCTACTCACATGAAAAATTGTCAGAACTGCTCATTGCCTTGTTTAGATAGCATGCCTGATAAATAACTTGATGATTTAATTAGGCAGCTTATCAGGCCTATAGCAGAGTATCTGGAGTTTTTGATAAGTGCGAGTTTGCACAAAATGCAAGCCTTTCCCCTGGACTTTTTTTTTTTAAAAAAAAAACCTCCTACACACATTGTAATATATCCTGATTTTGAAACAATATTTTGAAACTGATTGTGCTAATTGTAATATTTCCAAAGTGCAGTGCATTGGTTTTTTTTATTATTGGTTAATTAAACATGACAACAATCTAGTTTTTGTTGTTCATTTATCTTGGGCTGGAATTACTGCAGACTCACTAAGATTAGTTCTTCTGGAGGTCTCAGTAAAATAAGTGGCAGAAAAACCTACTCCTGACTCTAGTGTCTTTGCTGTTGGGTATAAGTCACACAACATAAAACATGCTTTACTTTCATTAACTTCTCTGTATTTAATTACTTTTTATTTTCTTTTGGTTCATGTGCTTCCTTAAATGCATTTCAGTATATCACGGATCAAGAACTAACCAATGCTTTATATTGTTTTTCTGAAATGCAAATTATTTATTCACTTTTTTATTTTAAGGCCACTTTTTGATTCTTTAAATAGAACCAAATTTGGGGTTCAGTTAAAGAATGTTTATGATATAGGCTTTATATCAGCACAATATAATGCATGTTAGTTGTAGTAGAAAAGATTTGATTACAGGGAAGTAACAGTGAGGCAAGGGTGAGAGACAAGGCAGTTGGTTGCCCCATATTGTCTAATATCTCTAGGTTAATGAGCTGGAGATGGCATTACTTCAAGTTGATAGCCATTGCCCATGTTTAGCCAAAAACAAAATTTATAATTTGCTCTACTCAGATGACATTATCTTTTCTTTTATGTATCACATAAGATTTGAAATACCAACTTCAAACATTAGCCAAGTATTGTTAAGGTAGCCAACTACAAAACTAAAATTTTGAGGAAAAAAAGTATAACTGGAAAATTCCAGATCGTATGATAACTCGAGAATTTTATCTATCTGGGTATTTTGGAAAAATAGCAAAGCCTGGTAGTAGAACTGGGGAGGAAGTGGGAGGAAAAGGCCAAATGGTTCCCAGTGGTGGCATAAGCACTTGCGGTTGTGACTCCTAAGGTGGGAGAATGGCTCCAACAGATCCTAGAAATAACAGTAGAGCTCTCTATCAAGAAGAATGCAGTGCTAGGATCAGCTAAGATTCTGCGCAAAACCCTCAAATTCCCAGGCCTCCGGTAAAGGACTCAAGAGTGAGGAAGACATATACCACCACAAATTTACTCAGGTTTCTCAATGTAAAGCTATTACAGGTTAATTCAACCCAGTTACAATAATTCAGTTATGGAACATGTAGCAATGACAAGGCTTTATGAAGAACGAAATAACAAATTCTCCCAATAGGCTGTGGAATGGGCCAGGAACTGGTTGATACAGTGGATCTACCTGGAGACTGAGTCATAATTTTGATGGCCACGCCTTCATATGCCTCCATTGACTCCAGTTTTTCAACTCAGTCGATCTGTCGAGACATATTTCCGCCGCGAGCTTAAAACACATCTATTTATTTGTGCAGGACTGGAGTAGATTTTAAATTTTATACTGGTTTTAATGGGTTTTATTATTTATATGGTTTTTTTAAAAAAATTGGGCCATGTAGAATAAGCTTTTTAACTGTTATTTTATTCTGTATTTATATGTATTTTTATTTGCCTGTGAACCGCCCTGAGTCCCTAGGGAGATAGGGCGGTATATAAATATGATAAATAAATAAATAAAATAAATAAATAAATATTTGCAGTTTCTCTGAATACTGGATATCTGGATATCTGGACTCACCAATTGGAGAAACGGCATTCACAGTAGGACCAATGCCCCATCTGACAAAAAAAAAATAGCATTTCTTGCCTATTGTTCCACGGTGAGCTTTTTCACTTACTTTTAATGCAAAAGCTCTTTAGATGGAATCACACGAGTTTACACAATTTCTCAGACACATGACTTATATAAATGTGTTTTCTTTTTTGATGATTGTTAAAAGGGGGAGTGAAAGTATTATACATACTTGTCTCTATAGTATAAAATACTAAGCAACTCTTCAAAGACATTGGATAGAGAGGAGCACCAACTTGGATACATAAACGAGATACATTCAAATATCCAAGGGCAGTATAGGTGTAAAATTCATGAAAATGTTAAAGGTGGCATAAAAAGGTGGGTTTGTCCAAATGTTAGCACTGAGGTAGAAAGATCGTTCACATCCCTCTATGTCAACATCTGTTTTTGGGCTCCTCTTCCAAATTAATCATTACTATACTCCTTTAGTCTCAACCCCAAGCTACAGATTTTAATGATCTGGCACCTACAGTAGAGGTTTCCAGCTTGCAGATGGGCATAATTTCAACTATATAGCCATCAGTGGTATAGAAGTGACCTTGTTGCTTGAGCAGGATAAGGAACCAGATGTACACATTCTATGATCATTAGCTATATTTGAGCTTAAGTCAGGTTGTTGGAATTTTCTGAAATGATCAGTTCCAGGGAGTATTTAAAATAATCTCTCACGCATAAGAATATTTTATCTGTGACAATATATTGTTAATGTCTGGCAAATGTATATTTTCCCTTTCTGCCCAACAATTGCCTGTAAAGTATCTGACAAAACAATTCACAGAGTAAATTTAAGAGCATAAAAAGCAAACAAAATGGTATCTGATGAAGCTCCTGGCTAGGAGAGCTGTTTAACTTGTCATCCTATATTAATGCTGCTGCTTGATTAACTGATGCTCTTTAGAGATTCTGAATCTGCGTCAGCCATGGGACAGATTCCAAGGCTGTCTTGGAAGAACTCTACCCAGCAATTTGGCTGGATAAAATTTACATTCAAAAAATGTACAGGGGGAGCTGTGCTTCTCAGTCATGTAGCTAGATATTCTGTGGACTCCTTTCCCTACCAAGCAGTTAACAGTGGGAGGCCATGATTTAAAATTGCTTGTTTCTCCAATCCATAGATGTCATTGCTTTTTTAAAAAAAAAAAAAGGAAGAAAAGAAAACAAAGTGCACATTTCATTCATTTTCAGTGTTGCTGGAAAAAAATCCGAGTAGTCATAGTAATAGAAAGTATTATTACACTGCAGCTTAATATTGTCTAAGGAAATGGAGCTTCATCACAATTTCAACGTGCAATATAGGAAATATAGCTTTGTTGCATTTTCAACTAGCGCAGTACTTATTTATTGAGTTAGAAATGAACCAGCTTTATTGAAAATAGCTGACTCTTAACGTTCACCATGGTTTGAAATATTTCTACTGCAACAGGGTAAAAACTCAGTTGAAATCAAAGGGGGAAAACAGTTATTTTAAAGAGATTGGATATAGAGAAATGGATGAGCCAAAGAATTCAACATCTTTAAAATCTTTTCTTAATGTTTCTGAATTAATTTAATGCAGGAGTGCATAATTCTATTTGAGTCAAAGGCTATGTTAATCTTTTAATATTGTACTGAAGGCAACACTACAGAAAATATTCCATATTGTATATTTGAATTAAGTATTGCATCCACCAAACTATTTAGAGCTTTCTAGTTTTCCATAATGGAGATCTAGAGGTTTCCTATTGGAACTGCTGGTAAAAAGTATTGTCCTGTTTTTTCACTAATGATCTGTAGCATCTCCTCTCTTCAAAATGATGGGTTTGAATTAAACCATTGCAAACCCATAATTTAAGGGAAATTGTGTAAAGGGCAACTCTTCTTCGTGTTTCCCAAACTCTATACTCCACAAAACCATGGCATGTTTTCCGACATAGAAAACGGCATTTATATCATTTTAAAGCCAGGTGTAATTGAGAAATTGCCAATCCCTCTTAATTCAGACTTCATTGCTAAACTAACAGGGAGAAGGCAATCAAAAATCTTCAAATATATACAAATAAACTGGCTGCATGTAGTAAGATGGTTGTTAAATAATCAGAGGAGAACTTGCGGTTGCAGCTTTGCTGGGACTTTGTCAGCCTATTTGATTGATTATTGAATTTGGGAATGGATTCCTGGCAGAGGGAAAACTCTGCCAATTGAACTTACAGTGCAGAGAAAGAGATTGCTTAGTTAGGCTTGCCGCTATTTTGCGTGACTGTGAGAAAAGCAAGAGAAGAAGAGGTAAAAAGGCAAAAGGATGAGAGTGAAGGACAAGGAAAAGGGGAGCCTGGGAGCTGGAGGAAATTTGGCAATTCTTCCATTCCATCCCATTCTATATTCACAGTATTCATGCCTATCCATTTGTGGATTATTTATCTCTTCTAGTCTCCTTTTGGAACTTGACATCTGTAATAGATAGAATGGGATGAAAGTTTTTGTTTGTTGGTTAGGGACTTTCTACTTCGCAACTGTTGTATGTAATGGAGCTTTATAATAATCCACAGTTTGCGGCCTTTACTCCCTAGTGTATAATTTTGGAGTGGGAAGCAGGAGCATAAAGAAATCTGAACTTAAATTCACATTTGAAAATATAAATTTGAAATACAGTTGAGAATACAATGTTCTTTTCTTTGGAATGAAATCTGAAATGGAACAGGACAAAAGGTGTTATTGATTTCAATAGCAAAATCCAGCTGCTTGACACTATACAAAAAATTCTCAAGTAGGCAGGATAGAATCCTTATTTATCAGTTAGTCTTTTTTTTAAAAAAGCCTACAAGCTTTTCTTTGTAAACATTCCTATCATTGTTCTTTTCTCCGAATAGTACCAATTGTTAATTGAAAGGAATAAAATGATTGCTAAGCAAGCAAAAAATAAACAGGCTGATTGTTTTAGTAGAATGTCTTGTCAACCTTCATGTTTTTGCCTTTTCAATTCCCTTAATCCCAATGGTACTGGTGATGGGTTCCCCCCCTTCCTTTTTCTTTCTTCTCTTTCTAAGGGGAGTGGGGTGGGGTTGGCAGGAACCAGTAAGACAGACAGCAAGAAGGAATAATAAGCTGCTTTCTTGGGGTTACCGAAGAGTCAGCACAAACTGTGGGAACAAATAACACTCAGACAAGGCGGCGTTTTATAACATTGGGGCTGCAATCCATCTCTGGGTTCCTTCAAAGCCAGGCTAATAAAGACCCACTTACAATCCCCTGCAGAGTACAGTTTAATTAAATTTGTCCATTAGAGGATTTCTACCCTCCCCTCTGCATTCTTGAAATTAATTCTTCTGTTTTCTGCTTGTCTCTTTTCGTTCATCCAAGATGCGCTGAACCTTCGAAACCGACAGGTCATCTGCATCACGCTCAAAGTTCTTCAGCACCTGGTGGTGTCAGCTGATATGGTGGGGGAAGCTTTAGTGCCCTATTATCGTCAGATTCTCCCTATTTTAAACATCTTTAAGAATAAGAATGGTGAGTGATCCTAGCAATGCCATGTCTTCAAATCCTTTATTATAAAGGGGTTCAAGGCAAGGCTGATTAACAATGTAGTAAGAATTTACTATAGTATACAAACTAAGATATACTTGGCACTTTCTCCTCTTTTATTCTCCAGGGATACTGTGAAATTAATACCAATATTTATTATTTCTTACATGCGGAGCTTATTCAACACATTACCTAACCACTGGAGCAATTCTATGATCTTCCAATAATTAAAATTTATGCAGTTTTGTAGCATTCTTTAAATGCATTGATAGACTGTATCCCCCCCCCCTTTTTTTTACGTAACAACGTAAAGCATTCACTTAATTTGGCTTGAAGGTTGGGTACCTCCACACAAGGATTCTGCACAGCTCTGGATGTTAGTCCCATTTGAGATCTGAATTGGTTTGTTTATTTGCAGCTCACTTTTTTTTTTTACTAGCTGAACAATTATAAAACTAGTCTGAAAGGCTTCTTATGGGAGGGAACCTCTGCTTCAGCCCCCACGTCTAATGGGCTGAATATAATTATCAGAACCTTCAAGAGAAAAGTGCCTTGTCAGCTTTGCTGCTCCTCATAGGAATTTTGCAAGGCTGAAACGAACAGGTTCTATCCATTTTCTGGTGTGTGTCCCCCCCCACTCCATGGGGGATGTTCATGCCCCCATGATGAAATGAAAGCCTTTGATTTTCTTCATATCCTGTGCTGATTGGGGCAGGACAGTGTGGCGATTTTCAGCTTTATTCAGTGTTTCCGAATCAAACAATTTCCAAGTTGCTTTTTGTAGTTTAGAGTAGAAGCAACTTTGATATAATACCATTATAGTACTTGAAACTGGTTGATTAATTTTCGAGAGCAATGTGCTCATTTAAAAATTCATTATAAAATGGTCAAGCAGTTTGGTGATGTGGGTAAACAGAAGAGTTCTGTAAACAAACAAACAAAAATCCTGTTTATCAGACTCCAGGCATGTATTTTTAAATTTTGACTTCTTAAAATGAAGGAACCTTTATATGCCTGCACCTACCAGCTTGCCTTTTATCATTCTTGTAAAAAATATTTTATTATATGGCACATAATATGAATGGATTGAAAGCTGAAAAATTATTCTGTGATTCTCTTTGCATATTGAAGCACATTAAGGTATCATGCCAATCAATTGTATGATTTGGCAACACAAATCTCTAGTGTTTTGGTAACAAGTTGAGAAAATTTAATAATAACTGCATTTCTCATCATCCTTTAAAACTCATATTGCCACAGCATATGTTATTCCTTTGATCAAACTTACTTCATAGATTTTTAAAAATGATTTATGGGTTATAAAAAAAATGGTTAATGGCAGTAGTTGTGAGGAAAACCTTAATGAAGCAGAAACTTTACATTAGTGCAACATGTCCATTAGAGAATAATATCTGATATAGAATGTGAATTAATGCTGTAGCAAATAGTCTCTAAGTTTTGAATCATACACAGAATATTTTTTGTTTTTCTGAAAAAATAAGTTTTCAAATAATTAGTGCCTATTTATTGGTTCTTACAGGGAACAATGCTAATATTTTTGGATCTTGGACTGCCTTCTGGATTTTATGAATCAAACATTAAATTCTAAGTGGTTGTTCTGAAATTTTTAACCACCAAAGTTTATGCTTAGAAATTAATATAGGTTTGCTCTGTAATATAGGTTTGCTCTGATGAAATAATTATAATTATGCAAAAAGGCAATATGGCTTTTTAATAGGTATCTTTGTTGCATTGTATTACCATTCTACCTTCTCATTATCATCTAGTGAAATAACAACCTTTCCTGGTTTAACATTCAATTTTCATAGGTTTGTATCTGAGGCATGAATTAAACCTGTTGTCAACAGTATAATATATTTTTCATTGTCTTTCTCAAAATTAATATAGTATAAAGTGTGACCAGTTTTTCTTAAGATCTCTTCATATTAAACTGTATCATGACACAAACATTTGTTACCATCTGTTGTTGTTACAACAGCAGTAAGAGTCTTGTTATGTTATATTTTAAATGTAAATTCATGAAGTCACTTAAGTTAAATATTCAAGAAAAAGTAAAATATGTTTTAATGCTTTGTATGCAGAAAACAGAAGATGAAAAGAGACCAAACAATATCTTCAAAGCTTAACATAAAATTCCATCAAGCCTCATGCTGAATGGATATTAACATCAGCATAGGAAGCAGAAATTACTTTGATAAGTGTTAGATACCTGTACCAAAGTGTATATGTTTTTAAATGTAATGTTTTCAGATGAAGGAAAACATCAGCATTGTCCTTTAGCAACTATCATATGCTGTGAAATAAAAATAGTCATAATGTCTTTATGAGCTTTTAGAAAGCAGAAACATTTTATGTCATCAGTATATTTTATTCAAAAGTGATCAATAATAGCTTGTGAAATGCTGTGCAGATTAAATGATGCAGAATTTTAAAACAAAGCCCTATAAATCTCATCTGTAGGCAGAAAACACCACAGATTAAAAAGGAATAAATTTGATCATTTTATTCTGTTTTCTTCTTGATCTCCTAAAGCAGGCACTATTGTTGGTCAATAAAATGGTGACTCATACAATAAAAGTTGAATGTCAACAAAGTAAGGTCTGGTGGAGATAAACAGTATGAAATAGGCAAGAGGGATGATTCAACAAATGCTGGATTTTATAATATATACATGTCTTCCACAAATAAATCTATGAAATCTTTACTATGAATATGTGCAGTAATATCCAGGTATTTCATTTGTTAGGTTATGGGAGACAGTGACAATGTTCATACACAAATTAAGCATGAAATCGTTTCACTTACGGTAGTAGATCCTCTGAACGTGTGCTATTGTAGAGTGTCTTAATTATAGCCTACAAGCACAACTTAGTAAACCCTACTCTAATGTGTTGCTTAAATCTGTATGACGTCTTAATCTCTGGTCAAGCTGGCAGGTGCAAACATGAAGCCGACTCTCCCTACAGATATCTCTGCTCTTCACTTTATTTTCACCCCTCCCAGATATGTGCAAAGTAAGCGCAAGATTCAACTAGTTAAGGGGAAACTATTCAATCTTCCTTCACTCCGTATGTGGTGGCTCTGACTCTAATTGGGCAATGGCATATCTATTTTGTTGTTGATTTTTGTGTTGACAAACTTTTTAAAAAAGTATTGGCAGAAGAGGCAGGGAAATAGCCAGTTGGGTTTACTGTGTCATTTTGATGGATTTCCTGGATAAATATCTTAAACCATGTTGAGTGTGTCACGTGAACATGGTCAGAGAATCCCTTTGTGGTTACAGAAGAATTACAATTCCAATGATACAATGCAGACTTAATTTAAGTGTCAGGTATTAAATTGGAAAACAAACACCAGTCTGACCAACACTCTGCTCCTGAACATAATATTAAAACAAGTTATATTGAATTTAAATCCATTGAACTAGTTAGTACATTCATTAATTTATTGGCTTCCTTAATTATTTATTTTTTTACAACATTTCCACATGCTATTAGTTATATTTCTATATGGATAGAAAAGAAGACATATATTTATAGTCTGTTGTAATGCCAATAAAGATGTTATCTGCTTTATTAGGGAAAAAATAGTCTCAGGATTAATGCCTTGCATTTTTCAGTTTATATTAGATTCAGGAACATTCCCTATTCTATTACCAAATCCAAGTAGGAGATACCAGCTAGATGGATAAATGTTCAAACAGCATAAAGTGGTTTACTATGGACTGAATAGAAGTGAAATGAAAAAAAATACTATTAATTCAGATGCCAGGTCCTCTAATTAAGGTGGTCAAAAATACTTTATTCCTATTATTTTCATTTCTCCATTTATATTTTTAAGCCTATCTTGAGCATAGGGCACAAGATAGGGGTAAGCCTTTCAAAGAGTTGTAGGGAAAATAGGGAATGTTTAAAGAAGTGATTCACTTTTTTACAGTGTTCAGCTATAGAAGAAGGCAGAAAGAGAAAGAGAGATTCTTGCTGAACTGAAGAAAGAAATAGCAAAGAGAGATGGATTTACAAGGTGTAACTTTCAGATAGTATACATGTATTAAGAGATGGTACCTCAAGTGCAGGTATCACTGAATGGAGAAATAGAATATTTTTGGATTAGATTGGGAAAAAGTAAAGGTGTGTACATTTCTGGTCCTAGAAGGTCAGTATTAGATGCAAAAAGGAAGATCTGCATTTCTTCTAAGCGTCTTCAGTATGAAAAGATAGGAGCAACAGAACAAAGCAAGAACCAATTCAATTTTCTGAAATTCAAGCTAGCCAAAGTTAGCCAGAAAGGTTAGGGTTTCCTTCTCTTTTGATAAGAGGTTTCTTCCCTGAAACAAAATTATCACTATCCAAGGTAATTCTGCTTTGGGGGAAAAATGGGAAAGTTAGGTCAAAAAACCCAGAAACGGGTGATCCAGCTCCTGTTGGATAACAAAGAAATGACAGGGATGAGCAGATGAGTCGTTGACAAGCTTAAGCCCTTTGCTCTAATTAACAAAAGGAATAGTCCAGGAGAGCTCATGGTTCTAGCAACATTACATTAGAAAGTTAGCCTTTCTTATATCTAGTATTGTTTTGCAGAGATACAACTATCAAAAATGCAAATGGAAGTTAAGAGGAATGTCCTTTCAACCTTAGTAAGGAAAGGTCATTCTTGCAGTTTACGCACAGAGAGACACAGAGACACAACACCCACACCACACACACACACACACACACTGCTAGAATTGCCATACATAGGGTATCCTAGAAGGGAGCAATGAAGGCACGCTGGGTTTTTTTAAAAGTGGGGTCTATTTCCTGCTACACATACTTGCCAGATCCCATCCGTAACAAATGGGTATCATTTGTGATTGAAATTATTCCCTATATTGATTTGTAATAAATTCATGCAAACCATGAGCCAAATTGGGAGTATAATTTAGAAAGGGGGAAACCAATTGCATAACAGGACTTATTCCCATTTAAGTAGGTTTAGGATTCTAATTTTACTCAACTTTCATAAGTATCTGTATTTAATACATTTAAAGAGCTAAACACTTTCCATTCTTGCTGTATAATTTGTAATTACTAGATAATTTCTTAAATAAGAATGTGGTATTAGTCTGCATGAGACAGAACTGACTTAGTGGTGATTAATTTAAAGTTAATAATACTTAACAAGTTCTTGTGATGTGTTAAAAGCCTAATTAAAATGTGTTCAGCATTTTAAGTAACCGAACAAAAGAAAATAGAGAGTAAGTGGTCAAAGTAGCTGTAACCTTTCAATAAATTCAACTACATACAGTTATTTAAGGCAATTCTGATAAATGCAGAAGGCAGAATGATATTAGTTAGTGACTACAAAATCCTTCATTTGTACCCAGGAGTTGTGAGGTCAGTATTAATTAGCACACAAGCCTTTTAAAAACCTTAGCCAAAATGAAGTTTGCAGTACTTTGTACAGCTTTATTATATAGAGACCGGGGTGAAATTCATTTACCTTCCCTACAGTTCGCAAATGTGCACACGCCGCCATCCGCGCATGCGCAAAGCCTTCTGCGCATGCACAGAGGCTTAAAATTGTCGTAAAAAAGCGATGTCATAATGTCTATGTGAGTGGAGCCTCCCACAGCCACCACTACCGGTTCGGCCAAGCCAGCTAGAACCAGCTGAATTTCATCCCTAATAGAGACACATTCTCTCTCTCTCTCTCTCTCTCTCTCTCTCTCTCTCTCTCTCTCTCCCCTCCCTCCCTCCCTTCCTCTGTCTCTCTCTGTGTCAACCAAAACAACAATATTCAAAAGCAACAAGTTGTAATTTGAGCTAACTCAATATTTAATATGATGAAATCTTTGTCCATAGGCTATTACCTGAAAGTATTCAAGCGCCTGTAGATGCTTTACTTTAGGACAGACTGGAATAAACTTTTTTCAGGTAGCTTCAACACTTCCCAGCAATATATTTTGAAGTAACCCCACCGCAACTCTTTTAACACATGAAAAAGAATCGGCATCAATATTGAAGTGGACTAGTTCAACTTAAAAATATTTTTCCCCAAAAACGTTTAAAATTAAAGAAATCATTACTTTCTGTCTACTTCTGAGTTAGCAGAGCTGTTCGCGTAGCTCATTGGCCAGGTTAATTAGCCTCTTTTGTGAATGCTCCATTTTATATACTGTTAAATAGGTAAATAGATCTGCTCCTGGATGATCTGTCCCCAATTTGATCCTTCAGGTCTTTCAGTAACCCACCCATCCCTGCTATAATTGATTTCATTCACCTTCTTCTGCTTGACCTCTACTTCTTTTTCCTTCCACCTTTTCCAGCATTATGAACTTCTCAAGAAAGCTATACTTTTGCCTATATTCAAAATATGATAATTATCATCTTTGTCTATATAATGTAGCATGAATCAATACTATACAGGTGTCATGTGTAATATTCTAATAGCAAACACACATTGTTATTCGTGCAGTGAATAAGACTCACATATTCAGTAGAAGACAAGTCAAAACAACAATATAAAGACAACATTTTTGAAGAGACGCAATAGAATGAAGGAAAGAAGAGACCAAAAGAGCTAAATAACAACAGACTAGACAGAGAATAACAGAGACTAGGCTATGGGTCAGACAAATAAATTGAGAGGTAAGGAAGAAGGAGCTGAATAAATTTAAACCAGTCTACTTGCCCTCCAGTCTGCCATAGGCAGGATTTAGAGACGTTAAAATTCATTGATTCATGCCAATATCAAAGAATCCATTGTGTTACTTTAATAGCTTTGTCCAGATATAGAAAGACAGCCACACTGATATTTTGATTTTGTAAAGCTGCATAAATACAGAAATAATCACTAGATTGCATTCAAGTCTCACTGAACCAATCCAGAAGTAGCTGACTTGATGCCTTGAATCAATCTGATAATTCAGTTTTAAGGAGTAGTTTGAGTGAATCTATTTCAAATTGAATCACCCCTTTGAACCCTAATAAATACATAGGGGAAAATCCTCTCTTCCTTCAATTCTTTAGATAAGATCAGCAGGCAAACAGAGAAATTGTCCCTATCTGTTGTGTTCCAACATTGAAGGAAGGGGTAGTTAAATACCATTTCTGCCTTTCATTCTCTAGCAATTGCAGCTTTTATAGTTAAGGAAGTAGCTTAATTCCAGTAGCAGCCACACTCCACATGAAACGTGGAGTAATTAAGAAAAAAGTAAGAACCCAAACACTAAGTACATACTAGATGGACATTACCTTACAGACGACCCCCATCCCGTTAAAGACCTTGGAGTTTTTATGTCAAATGATCTAAGTGTCAAAGCCCACTGCAACTACACAGCAAAAAAAGCTCTAAGAGTTGTAAACCTAATCTTGCGTAGCTCCTTTTCCAAAAACACCACACTACTAACAGAGCATATAAAACATTTGCTAGACCAATTCTAGAATACAGCTTGCCTGTTTGGAACCCTCACCACATCTCTGACATCAATACAATTGAACGTGTCCAGAAATATTTTACAAGAAGCGTTATCCATTCTTCTCAAAAAAAATAAAATACCTTATCCCACCAGACTTGAAATCCTAGGGTTAGAAAACTTGGAATTCTGTCGCCTTTGACAAGACCTAAGTTTTACTCACAGAATCATCTACTGTAATGTCCTTCCTGTTAAAGACTACTTCAGCTTTAATTGCAATAATACTAGAGCAACTAATAGATTTAAACTTAACGTCAACCGCTTTAATCTAGATTGCAGAAAATATGACTTCTGTAACAGAATCATCAGTGCTTGGAATACTTTACTCTGTAGTCTCTTCTCATAATCCTAAAAACTTTAACCAAAAACTTTCTACTATTGACCTCACCCCATTCCTAAGAGGACCATAAGGGCCGTGCCTAAGCGCACAAACGTGCCTACCGTTCCTGTCCTATTGTTTTTCTTTTCTTCTTCCTATATATATATATGCTTATACCTCCTTATATTTACTCATATATGTGTTTATATACTATATAACCTTTTTGTATGATACCTACATATATTGTTGTGACAAATAAATAAGTAAATAAATAAAAAGTCCTGGAATAACCTCTGCAGCTGGTTAAGTGGTATCCAAAAAGTATTAGTAATCAACCTTTTTATACCCACCGCCCATTTTTGTATCTCTGTTAGTAGTAAAATTTTCTAACCGCCCACTGGTTCCACAGTAATGTGCCATGTATCATTGTCTGCACATGCCTCTCGCGCATCGTGGATTGGGTTTGGGGTGGGGCGCCGGCTACCAGCTCTGCTTGTCTGTTACAGCTGGGTAGTGTGGGGGGAGATGCACGAGCTATTCAGGGACAAGGCTCTTTTGTTTGTGGTCGCACTATAGCGCCATTTAGTTTCACTTACGTAACGTGAACTAAACTTATGCGCGGGCGATACAATAGTATATTTTCAGAAATTTAAATTGTCACAGGGAATTTTATGAAAATCTAATGAAAATGTTTTTAAATAATGCTATGAAAAAATTTTTAAAAGTCAATTAAATTTTAAAAAAGGAAAGTGCTTCAATATTGGACAAAACCCCTACTGCCCACCATGAAAGCTGGAATGCCCACTAGTGACCGGTAGGGACCAGGTTGACTACCACTGTATTAGACAAACCTGGTACACACAGTATTTTATGACAAAAGTATTATGAGTTTATGTGATCCAAGCCCCTGTTGTTTGTAAATCATTGCTTATGGCATAATGTTTTCTGTGAATATAACAGTTGAGTTGCTCTGTAAACTGTGATTAAATAAACCATGGCATATTGGGACGTGTGAGCCTAGCTATTACAGAATCCATACTTTTAGTAGAGCTGTTGGCAGAGTTAGTAAATTGCATAATATCTTGACCTTAGATCTCCAAATCAAAAGAAACCAGAGAAAACTGATTGTTAGAACACCTTTGATAGAACCTAACATGATCATCTAAGGCTATGTGAAAGTATGGAGCTAGATATTATCATTCAGTGATTAATATAGTTATATCCTTCTCTCCTCACAATTTCTATTTGGAGTTCTGTGTGGTCTTTGTTGGAATTCATATATGGCAAGCTTCTCGGTGTACAATCTGCATTTATGTCATAGCTGTCACCAAATTGTGGGGCCCTCCAGACAGCTGTTTTAGGTGGCAGTCCATCTTTATGGTGACAGTAATAAAGAAAAGCATAAAAATGTGCAGTCTGTATTTTAAAATGAAGCAGGAGCTAGTACTGTTGAATTGAATGTTTCTGCACACATGGCTGCATGTAGCTGCAATTTTATAAAGCAGCTCAGTACAGTATTTTTTTTTCTCATTCAACATGATGGCCTTTGGATAGGTAGACGGAAAGGTAAAATGTCCTCAGGATTTTAGTTTCAGAATATCATTTACATAAGCTCTGTGCATTTTCAACCTTAATGTGTTCTGCATGAAAATAACTTTACTATCGTCTTATATTTGGACATTGAGCAATTACTGTGTTCCTCATATGTATATTTGCCAGAAGGATCTTTTAACATTTTCTGATTTATTATATGATGGCACTTTCCTTTTAGAATGCCTTCTGGAAAACAGGTTAAGTGATTTACAGGAATCTATGTTTATTTTCTGCATGGTTCTTCACATTTTATTAATGTTTGTAAACAAATATGCTACATTTTACAGGGACATATGGTTTCAAATTTGTTTCAGTTCCTAAAGTGACATCTTTCTATGTTAAATCTGCACCGAAACGTTGTCTTCATTTAATGATTCAAATGGGTTGCATTTATTTGTCACACATATCTTGAATTAATGTACCCAATTAAGCTTTTAGTCTAGGGAGAATATTTCTGTGAAAACTGCTAAACTCTGAAAAATTGGTCTTGCTGCATTTGCATCTGGATTGCAGATTTTAAAAAGACAAACCTGACTATAGGCCATAGAGAAGTAAATTGATGATATCCAGAGTGAAATCTCATCTAAAGTATATTATTGCTAAATTCCAGCACAACGCTAAATTTTTAAATTTTGTTCCGGATCCCTACTTTCATATCCCTTGTGCGATTTCTGAGGCTGCATATCCCTAGATGATTTCACATTCAGACCACCTTTGTAATCATAGCCCTTTTATGAAGTCATGGACACTTGTGGAACATGGAAAAACCAGATGCTTTGGTTATTTTGAGAGAAATAGTGGCAAAGGACACATCGGTTACCTAGCTTCCCTGTTGTGTAAGAAATAGGACTCTGCATTTCTGGAGAATGTGACATTCAGGTCTCTCCTCTGCTCCATTTCCATTAAATGCCCAAGAGATCCTTAGGACCTTGTCTACTGAATGCTTCATAGGCTGCAGCATTTGTTTTAGAGAGTTATTATTTGGTCCCAAAAGTTCAGAGAATCCAAATGACCTTTCTGCTTGTAATTGCATTCCTATATGCATATACTCTTGTTTTACACCAAAGCAATATTTTGTTTATTTCTGTAGTTCTTGGCCACTTTGATTCATTTTTCTAGCTCATACTCTGGTACTTCTTCAGCACTGAATATTTTGTTTGCTAACCAGCTGCTGCTGTGTTTCCGAGGCAAACTTTTGTAGCTTCTAAAAATAGTTATCATTTAAAGAAATGTCAGCTTTCTGTTTTTCCTTTTATCTTGTGTTGCATTTTTCTTTAAAACTTTCCATTTTGTATTTAAGATCTTGATTAGTCTTTCAGCTACAACAAGTATTCCTAATTACATCCAAACCTTCTTTATGTATAGGCTCGTCAAATCAGAGAGAAAATTATATGTATTCAAATTTATATTATGGTAGATGTTTTGCTGTGACTATTGGTAATCTTTGAAGGGTGGTTCATAGAATTGATGCTTGAAATAATCACCACAACTGGGACCAGACTGTCCATTGTTAAGCAAGGAGATTATTGAGTTTTATGATACTTTTGCCATGGTTGTTAAGTGAATTACTGCATTTAATTGAATTGTGGTCATTAAATGAATCTGGCTTCACCCATTAAGTTTGCTTGTTGGAAGCCTTCTGAGAAGGTTGCAAATGTCAATCACATAACCCTAGGACGGTGCAACTGTCATTTATTATGGTTGCAGTGTTCCGGGGTCATGTGATCACCCTTTGTAACCTTCCCAGCTGGCTTCCAACAAGCAAAGTCAGGGTGGGAAGCCAGAGTCACTTAATAATCGCAAGATTCACATAACATTTGCAGTGATTCAGTTAAAAACTGTGGCAAAAAGGTCATAAAATGGGACACATCTCGCTTAATAACTGTCTTGCTTAGCAACCTGAATCCTGGGCTCAATAGTGGTTATAGGTCAAGGACTCCTACCTGTATTTCTTAATCAAGAGGATAGATGGCATATCCATGAGTGTCACAGTCTTATTCCCAGGGCTCTCTGACCCCTTTACACACTTTATCCAAGTCCTATCCTACAAAGGAATAAGTGCAAGTGCTAAAGGAATTAGTTAATAAAATATCTACTACTGAATTAAGGGCAGTTTGTCATACTCATAAAACATCAGTTTTGCTTCTTGAATTGATTAATGACATTTGTTCAATACCCTTATTTCTATTTCTGGATTTCAAGGTGTGTTAAAACAGAAAAATATATGCAATACAAATTTGGCCTTGCTTAAATTTGCCCAATATAGATAAACATTTATATCCAAGTTTTCAAAATTGTTCTATTTCAGAGGTTTGCTAACTATGGTATTTACTATAGTTTTTGAAGATCGATGTGGAATGAATCTTGGCTGCCTGCCCTTTCCTCATTCAATTTTATCTGGGAGGAAAGTTTTCTAACTTCTTTTTTATGCCAAAACATAAGGTTATCAGGTGTGAAAATGTTTTATTATAAATAAATTTTAATATCCTCTTCATGTGATAGTCTTTCCATTACATTCTGAATCTTTGAAAATCATTCTACACCAGCAACATTGCATGTACACCTAATTAATGAATTAAAGTATGAAAAAATACTGCATTATGAAAAAATGCCACTATAATTGTATGAATTTGTGTCATACCTATCCTCTCCAGCACTACTTTACTTCCTCTATATTGTCTATTTAAATTAAATGATGGTTACATTAAAAAGAACACCTGGATATTGTTTGGCTTTCAGAAAGGTTAATACAGAACAGTCTTGCCACACAGCAGGTCATGTCCACTTTTGTTAGAGATATAATACATCTCTTTATTTCCATCTGTTGTAGTTCTCTGTTCCAAAATTAACCTGATTATAAAAGAGCTAACCAATAGCTGCTGAAATCTTTATATGTTTCCAGTCATTCATTATTATTTTTCAAGGTATCCAGCATCATTATATTCCTATATCATCATGTTTGTATACAAAGACTTATTCAGGGGGGATTATGGGGATATGTGATGCTTTCTTAGCTTCTTTATGACATATCAAATGCTTCTTCAGATGGTGTGCCTTCAGGAGTGTAATAGGTTTAATTTTTATGAGCAGTCTTCAGTGATAGATGACAGACGACAGACAGACAGACAGAGTAAATAGATATAAATCCTATAGTTGTTATTCTCATGATGCTTCCAGCAGAAAAGAATAAATGTAGCTAAAGACAGAACAGTAGAGTTGTTGGTGTTCCCTGCACTTGGTTGTTTTTCTGCACACCTTTCTTTACCAGATTAGGTAATATTATCAATGAATGGGAGAGTGACATTGGCCAAATTAGTAATGCAAATTACCCATCAACACATCTATGCAGATAAACTCCATCTACATACCATTTAAAAAATGTAGCCCAAACTCAAGGAGTGAAACAAACAGCCCCAAGTACATCTTCCTCTAATTGTCCTACCAATAGCTAGAGAAGGAAGAAAGAGCACCAGATAAGCAAAGAAGAAACATTATTCTACTCAGGGAAGCACCAAGGAAGAAATTAAGATGGATAGGGTAGACATCTCTATATAAATAACCAGCAAACTTCACCTACCATGAACTGATTATGTTATCTAGCCTGGTAATGAAACAACTTCAGGAAATCTACCAAGTTCAGAGTACACCTGTTGTGATTCGCCAGCAGCCTGTGCAACTGGCAGCGGAGTCAGACAGTGAGGAGGCTCAGGAGGACAATGGGCCAGTCCTGGAGTCAGGGGAAGGCCCAGATGAGGGCTGTACATTGGAGGCAGAGATGGGGCCAGGGCCATCTGGGAGCAATGCATGGACTCCAGAGCCTCCAGAGGCAGACAGCAGAGAGGCAGAGGAACAGGAGGAGCCTGTTCCTAGTGCATGCATGCAAAGAGCTGCCAGAAGGCAAGAGCAGATGAAACAAAAAGGATGACTTGGGAGTAAGGCCAGAAGGTGATTGGCCCCTCCCATAAGGCTTAAAAGAGCAGCAATGAGCCGTTGGGTTCTTTGTGGAAAAGCAACGTTAATTCCATTGCTTCTTGTCAGCGTCTCTTGAACTTTGTGGGGTTTTTGCCAAGAAAAGTCTTTGGCAGGTTGCCAAAGACAAGAAAGATTGGTGATAAGTCTGCAGGACTGTTTAGGAAGAATTTGTTTTGGACTAAGCTGAGAATGAATTAATTCTCAGCTGTTTTAATAAAATAAGTTTGTTCAGGACTAATTGTGTTTGGTAATCACTACTTGGCCCTCGGTCACAACACCACCAAGAGTGCTGGATTCAATGGGCTACTGGAGCAGGCTTGTAGAAGCTCATAAGCATTGACTTAATTTTTTTCTTGAATTTTGCAAGCCAGTTGAGAGAAAACTGAACCATTAGTGCGGGTGTGTCAATCACCTGTTCAGCAGCTAGTGTCATGATATGGTGGCAGCAGTTGAGACATTGGATGCTGTTGTTTTTCTGAACAGCCAGTTGTAAAACATTTACCATCATCCAGAACTGTCTGAAACCTATCGTACCATGTAATCTTTCTTATTTAATATCCAAAACAAGTAATTTCCTGTTTCTATTATATCTGAGAACTGATAGTTACTGTAAATGCTCATATATGACATTTGTCGTTGTAATCTTTAAGAACATCTTTTTTCTTTTGCTAACTGTATATACAAGAAAGATTAATTCAGGCATTCTTGCAATATTTTATTTAGATCAATATTGCGGTTTTGATCCATCATAAACCACCTGTAATATGTAGAGCTCTATATTGATAATGAGGAATTTTAATTATTCCAAATTTTGCTGAGACAAAAAAAGAGAAAAATAATTGAGAAAACAATCCCTAATTTGTTTTCTTGTTGGCATATGATAAAAGTTAGTAGGCATCTATGAGACTTTTAGTTCATCCTTAAGGGTTTATCTTTAAGGTGATGGAATATCTAAATAAATTCCATCAACAAAAATACTCTTTAAATCCCAAACTATCTATAGCATTTAACAATAATAGGTGCCTTTCTAATAAGCTTCTAAAGGTTTGCCATGTTGTGTAGAATGCTTCTGGAGAAAACTGAATGTAATACCTAAACAAAAACGTCATTGCTAACATTCAAAATCACATAGTTCTCTATTAGCATACACATAAACTGCTGGTCTAGGAATTTGATCCTCTGAATTCCTTTTCATTTAGAAAGCAATGGAATCACACAAATGCAGACACTGTAGAAAGAGACATCTTTTAAACATCTAATAAATATATTGTGGCATACATGATACCATTACAGGAAATGAAATTTTATCTTCAAAGATACAATGTTTTCAAAAATAGTAATCCATTTCGAACTCCTTCGTTTTCTTTGCAGTTTTTTAAACTTCAATTGTAATAGACCACTGTGCATGATTTATTACAGTGCCTTTGAGGAGGAGAGCAAGATTAAAACTCCAAAAATGAATGTTCGTATTTTAGCGTTGGTTAGTATATAATGCAGAAATGGATCACCTTAACTTTTCAATAGCTCATAGAAAAGGATCTTCCTGATTTCTCCTTCACAGCTCAAATTATTGTAAGACTTATTTAGATAACAGCATGTCTTTTATATTTAGGTTTTAACTTGTACACTTTATTATATGGAAGAAAAAATGATCCACATTTGAAATTAGAATGTAAAGTTCTTTCAGAGAATAGGTTTGGAGTAATGGCCTCCTTCACCTGCACATTAAAGTGTTGTGGAAGAGATGAGATCAAGCAAATATGGAAAGAGAGGAAGGGCAGAAATGAGCGGGAAAGAGAGAAAGGGAGAGAAAGAGGAAGAGAGAGATCCCTGAAAGTTCATTAGGTAGCTAGCATCACTGTGTTCTGGAAATTCATTAGGTTGCATCCAGACTTAGAGTTGAATCAAAAGGACCTCCAAACCTTTGGAACAAATTTGGAAAGCACTTAATGGAAAGTTCATTGCATAGGTAAACTCTTGCTCATTAATGTTGGATCCATCCTTAGTCACTTAAAACTGTTTTATTGAATTCAGTGCCATGTTCATTCATGTTTAACTTAAAATATATTGTATCTACTCAAAGCCTGATAAAGTATAAATCAATTTTTTAAAAAATCAGTATACTAAAAAGCAGAGACATCACCCTGCCAACAAAATTGTGTATAGTCAAGGCTATGATTTTCTAAGTTGCAATGTATGGCTGTGAAAGTTGGACCATAAGAAAGGCTGAGCACCAAAGAATTGAGGCCTTTGAACTATGGTGCTGGAGAAGACTCCTGTGAGTCCCTTGGACTGCAAGGTGATCAAACCTAGGTCAGTCCTAGAGGAAATCAACCCTGACTGCTCTTTAGAAGGCCAGATCCTGAAGATGAAACTCAAATACTTTGGCCACCTAATGAGAAGGAAGGACTCACTGGAGAAGAGGCTAATGTTGGGAAAGATTGAGGGCAAAAGAAGAAGGGGACGACAGAGAATGAGGTGGCTGGATGGAGTCACTGAAGCTGTAGGCGTGAGCTTAAATGGACTCCAGAGGATGGTAGAGGACAGGAAGGCCTGGAGGAACATTGTCCATGGGATTGGTCGGACACGACTTCGCAACTAACAACAACAATGTGTTAAAAATATTCACAGATCGCCTGCATTGTTGATCACAGCATATACAGTACCCCTAATGTTTAAGACCCACCATTCAAATTTTCAGTTTGTTACGTTTGAAAACTATTTGGTTCACAATGATCAACTTGGTTCTTGTTTTCCTTTTATGTATTATTTCATATCATCACTATTGCTGCAGCTTACCCTAACACATATATGCAAAAACTATGAAGTTGCTTACAATGTAGTAAAAGGTACTCTGTTGTTTAATTCTGTACTTGAGTATTTTTCAATTTGTTACTTTTCAGACCTGTTTAAAATTTTATATTCTGTAAATGGCTCACAAGAGAAAAAAGAATATGTTGTAGTCTTCACAGTGTAGTTAATATTTTCTTAGCATTTTACTCCTTTTTATTTATTTATTACATTTCATTCAGCATGTTATGGTATATTAGGGTGGGATATATTGCATATGTACTGTACATCTAGTTCCATTCAGTTTTAATTCAAATAATGTATTATAGAGTAAATGTGGTTTGATACAAGTTCCTCAAATATAAATTTTTATATTCATATGTATGTTTACTTTGAAATTCTTCTTTCTGTATTCTTTTCATTCATATCAGAAATTTGGGACAATAAATATAATATAAAATATACTAAACTACACCAATTTAAAAAAACTGAAAATTGTCTGATCTTGAACTGTAGCATAAACCTATTTTTGGATGAGAGAGTAGTTCACCTACTAAATCTGATTTCCCGAAAAATGCATATCCTAAAAAAACTCACTGAAAAATGAAAACATACAATTTTGGAATGAGATATTTCTTTTAATTTCTATAATAGTGTTTTAAAAATGTGTATAATGAGTAAATAACTTAAATGTAAATTGAGAATATACAAGATTGTTTCTCAATGGTGAACAGATTTTTCCTTTATGCCACATAAAATTTTGTGAGTTTATTTTTTGAATTTATACCCTGCTACAGTCTGAGAACTCTCAGTGGTGTACAAAATATGAAAAGAAAAAATGAAAATATTCACAGAGAAATTAAAACGCAAGCAAATAAGGAATTCAAAATAAATATAAACAGCCATCTATACTAGAAAAGTAAAATTGGGAAAAAAAGAGTTTGATCTCTTGAATTTTTATTTGATGGACCAGAAGGAGATAAACACTTTTGTAATCTGGGAGGTTGAAGAAATGCTTCTCCCTGAATTAGTCTACCTATGTCACTAAATGAGAGATTGGGAGCTTTCTCATTATCCCATAACTACAGGAGTATATTGATGGCACTCAAATATAGAGGCATGACTTAATGCTAATATATTTTATTATTGCTGGAATATATTTGATATATCAGTTTCTCAAAATTCTCCTTTACAAATGTTGATATTTCAATATTCCACAATTATTGGATATTTTAATTTAAATATCTAGTAAATTTTAACACAAAAATTTCTTAATCATTGACATGATAATAATTTACATTTGAGAATAACTTTGATAATAAATTCAATGGTAATCACAACAATAATTGACAACGGGCAGGTAGTGGCATATCATTTTTGACAATTCTTGTTATATATTATTCAATGATATATCACTGTATTTGTAAGGCCTAAACTGAAAGATGACATAGTGAAATCCAACTGACTTTAATCCTTTATTTGCTTATACCTAATGGACAGTATCTTGCCAAACTAAAGGTATACCCTTCTAACCAACTAAATATCTGAGCTATTTTAGTGTGTCTATCCTGAACCTCTTCCTGATTTTCCCACCCAGCTCAGGACTGTGCAGGACACTCTTAATCTGAGTTTGTAAAAGTTCAATAATGCTCCAAAAATCAAAGTATACTAGATATTATTATAAAAAATCACAGGTGTAATATATTCAATAGTATATGATGAATATCATTTGTTAATATTTAATTAATAAAAACAAAATAATATTTGGCAAGGCATACTAAACAGCAAACAAATGAAGCAAATCCACAAGACTCAAGCTTGTGCTCAGGTTTTGAGTGTTATGTTGGGAAAAAAAACAAGAAAATGTTGAAAACTTAGTACATATTATTTTTGGTTGTAATACATACTCAGTAATTAAATATACAAAACTGTAGGTGAAATTGGAATGATTATAATATATAGTCATGTAATAAAATCTAGAAAACCTTATTATAAATGTCAGATGATCCTTTCTATCTCACCCCGTAAAGAGTACATTTCTGTTGAGAATTACATCACGTTTTATATACTCTACATCCAAAGCTACTACTAATTGACCTTGGTAGCATTAAACCAAACAACAAAAACAGATATCATTTGCTTTTCCATGCAGATGTTGATCGCCTCAGAACTATTACTGCAAGCAGGAAGTCACAAGCTATTTTTAAAAATCAGTGCATCTTTTGATGTGCATTCTACTGCTCCATTAAATGTATAGTGGGAGCACGCACTGATGAAGAATGATGCTTGGGGCACAGTCGGGGTTATGCAGTCTGCTGCACTAATTATAGAGGCTTGGTGAAATTGTTAGAGGACAATAATGAAAAATGAGATATGTATGGTCGAATTAACTGTGTTTGTATTTAATTAATTAATATTGCAAGCAAAATTTGTGCAATACTCAAATTTATTACACTTGTACACCAGCCATTGCTCAACATTCTTGGATGGTTCACACCAACCAAAGAAGAAGTTTACTATAAAATAAATAAAAGAGAAGGCTATGAAGATAAAAGATGGTAAGTGCGATAGAACAGATGGAATAAAGAGAAAAGTCTCACACTCTCACCAAAGGCCTGAGTGGAGATCCAGGTCTTCATGGCTCTTCTAATCAATAGCAGAGTGGGGGGCCATTCAGATCTCTGGGAGATATGGGGAAACAAAATATTCAAAGGTTTCTTAACAGTTTTTGTGGTCCACCAGCAGCCTGTGGAGCTGACAGCGGAGTCAGACAGTGAGGAGGCTGGGGAGAACAATGGGTCAGTCCTGGAGTCCGGGGAAGGCCCGGACGAGGGCTCTACATCGGAGGCAGAGATGGGGCCAGGGCCATCTGGGAGCGATGCGCGGACTCCAGAGCCTCCAGAGGTGGACAGCAGAGAGGCAGAGGAACAGGAAGAGCCTGTTCCTAGTGCACACATGCAAAGAGCTTCCAGAAGGCAAGAGCAATAAAGCAAAAAAGACGACTTGGGAGTAAGGCCAGGAGATGATTGGGCCCTCCCATAAGGCTTAAGAGAGCAGCAACAATTCTTGGATTCTTTGTAGGAAAGCAATGTTGCTACAATTATTTCTTGTCTCCTGTTTCTGAACTTTGTGGGGTTCTTGCCAAGAAAAGCCTTTGGCAGGGTGCCAAAGAAGACAAAGGTTTGTGATAAGGCTGAAGGACTTTTTCTTTTCTTTTTTTAATATATTTTATTAAACTTTTTTTACATTAAAAACATAGAAAAAAAAGGAAAAGGTTATATTGCTTAACAGCTATTTGTGGTGTTTTTCTTATAACAATAATCCGTGCAATGATTACAAACATTAAATTGTATGTATTTGTGTTCTTGTTTTATCTATTGTTTATACGTAGTAACTAAATATCCTTATCTATCTCCTTTCTATTCATTTATACCACTGTTCCTATATATTATAAAACACCGATGTCTCTTTATCTTTTAAACTCAGCATTAGTTTGTCCATTTCTGTGCAGTTCAAGATCTTTTGTATAACAAGTTTCTCTGTAGGTATACATGGCTGTTTCCAACACTGAGCGAAGGCCATCTTAGCAGCAGTTTGAAGAAGTTTTTCTGAAGGACTTTGTTTTGGACTTAATTTGGACTAAGCTGAGAATGAAGTAATTCTCAACTGTTCTAATAAAATATGTTTGTTTAGGACTGATTATGTCTGGTAATAACTACTTGGGCCTAGGTCACAACAACAGTTTCCCAGAGTTTTGTCAAAATAATATTTCAATAATTTCATAAGATACACTAAAAAAATTATTATTTGAAAAAAATCAGATCTTATGGTTATTCTTTGTTTTACTTAATACAAATTGAAAATGTGTAAAAAATTATTTTATGTCAGAAAAAAGACCCAAGAAAAGTTGGAAATTTATAACTTATTGTTTTTTTAAATGCTTTTCTCCCTTCAGTTTGGAATTGTAGTTAGAAATCGTATTTCCTGTTTCTTGTTTTTCTAGTAATGGACAGTTTGTTTTCTCTGTCTAACATAGCATCAAAATCTAAACTAAAGTGGTTGTTCTCAAATGTTTCATCAATAAAGCATAAAATGATAAACAAATATATGCAGTGCTACTCCCTCAATAAAGGTAATGACTTGTGGGTTGGGCAAGAAATAAATATTGCAATAACTAAATGTCCATTAATGTATCACAGGAGTTTTAGACGTTGCAGTACAGCAGCTACCCACTGTGGACATGATCTGGCAAAATTAGGAGCAAACTCCAGAACAGCTTTTTATAGTATTCCCATTTTGCTTGTAGAACTCTGTCATGTTGCAGAACTGAGAACCTTAAACTAACATATAAAATCAATTACATAAACTATTTCACTGATTTGATACATTATAATTTTTTTCTAAAGGGGATGTTAACTCTGAACTTAGATGAGCACAATTATGTAATCACAAAGGATTAAATATGGGGGCAGATGGGGTGAGACTAGTTGCATTTTTTCTATAGTCCATTTCTATCAGAGAACAACCGATTAGTTCACAATGAGGGCTAGATATTAAGGGTGGACCAGTGAATGCTTCCCACTATGCTGAGTTTTCTATTTCTGTATCAGGCGTGATGCATAAACGGTACTTCATCTGTTCAGACCTATCCAACAGTGACATATAACTAAGGGATCAAAGTTAAAAGCAGACCCAGAGCATGTGGGTTGCCAGGAATAGGAACAGTGTTCTTTTCTGCAAGACAGATCCAGAAAAAGAAAGCACAATAGAACATCACTTGTGACCACCTACAGCTCCAAGTTAAAATCCCTAAAATTTACAATCTACGATCTCAAACCCACTTTGCACAATGATACTTCCAATTCACAATCATTGGAAGGTGGGGTTGGGTTTATTTCCCAATTGCTACATCACTTAAAAGAGCTACTAACCAGCAATTGCATATCATAGCATTATGATGAAACCAAATCCTCTCGCAGATCCCTGATATCTGTGCTACAGTATTTAGAGAATCGAACAACATCACGCACAGCATCAGGAGGACAAACACTTTCTCAGCCTCCAATGTGCCGAATGGGACAAGTTGTCCTGGCCAACTCATTCTGGCTAACTCACCACAGTCATCTAGCCACAGCTGACTCACCCCAGCCGGCTCATTGTGGCAAACTTGCCACAGGACAACTTGTTACACATTTGGAAACCGTTACTTCTCATAGTAATGCAATTATATGAATGCCATGATACCATCGTTACACTTGTAACAATGTGACAAAGTAGAATGTCTACCATTAATATGGTAATCATAGCTAAAGTTCTTCAAATCTCAGTTTGGGGTGACCAAGGATTTACATTCTACAGTTCTACATTTGTGTATCAACCCAGGATTAAATTGAAATTAGGATAAATGTTTTTGAATCTCTTTCAGTATACTAAAGTTCCTTTACACGAGTGTAAGTGTAGGGACTAAATTATACATTTATCCAGAAAACAAGCTGAATAAATTATTAGTAGTATAGTGAACTTCCATTTAAATGAATATTGAATTCTGGTTTTCCTCTCGTTAAAGTATAGTAATGTTTCAAAGCCCATATCTTTATTGCCATTTTCTTTTCAAGTATATGACAGTTTCAGCTAAATTACATGACTGTGGTTGAGAAGTTCACAGAGAATGAGAAACAGCCTTGAGCTCTGGTTATATGAACTTTTCCTGAAACTTTTTTTTAATATTTCATTTCATTCTTACTTGGTACTCCTTTCCCCCATTATCTGTTTGACTATTTCATAGGAAACCTATTATATAAACATCAGAGTAAAATCTAATCCCCTTTCTAAAAACTTTTGGTCAGACTAATATGAGCTAATGTTGAATCTTCATTAAACTGGAGGGAAGTACACATATGATTAAACATTCATAAGTTAACTAAAATAAATTCCCCAAGTGTGGCTAAGCTGTGTATAATACTTAAATCACCGGCTAATATTAATAATGAAAGAGTTTGGAAAAAGTTGGTAAAATCATTTGGGAACATTTGGATGCTAGGATGAAGCATTCCAGTTGAAGAGTTAATTTAAAATAATTTTATGTCCTTGTTTACAATAATACGTCTAAACATCAAGATCGAAATCTACAACCCAACAAGAAAATGATATTGCAGTAATACATCTAATAAAATCAAAACTATGACTCGTTAGATAAAATGTAGGGAAATATGTCAGGGTTAACAATTTTCTCTCTTAGCAGCTGATTTCAAAACTCTGAAGCAGGGGGCCTCCTTACTGTAATCCATTAAGCTGACTGCTGAAGAAGGGGATAAAAACAATGAGTTGACTATATTTATCCTAGGGGAGAGGTCATTTTTAAATACTTTGAATGCTGCCACAGAAATGAGGAACTTGGCCTTTTTCCTGTTGACATGGAGACGGGGGGAGGGGATGGGGACGGGACATAGGACCTGAACTTTTAGGCTCAGATTTTACAAGAAAAAGAATTCAGTTATGTTATTAAACAATGGATCAGACAGTCCCAGAAGTGGAAGGGTTTTTCCTTCACTGGATAGTCTTATGCAGAGTTTGACAGGCCACTTTATAGGTGAATATAATAGTAATATTATATACTACTATATCTATTATATATATTGATAGGCAAATATAATAGTAATAGATTTCCTGTATTGCATTGGGTTGGGCTAGATAATTTGGGGTTCTTTCCAACAATGTAACCATTGTTTCATATCTTCTGAGAGAGTTCTAAATCCTGATCTGATCAAGGAACAGTTTGATATTGATTGGCAATGTAAGGAGAAAGTCTTCACTGTTATTTTCTTTTTTTAAAGAAGTTTTTTTATTAATAATTCAAATTAAAAACAATGGACATGGTTTAACTTCATTGGTTTTAAACATTGTCGTCAAATTTAAGCTAATAAATGATATACTTCTTTATCTTTGTACAAATTTACGTTACTTCTTACATGTCAAGTATGTAAGTTAATTCCTCTTAAACAGCTACATCCATACTCAATATAATCATATCTCACATACAAGTTTAACATACATTGACATATCCATTTCTAAACATTCATTACACTTCATCTTAGCATTCCTCTTCCTGTCCAACCATTCATAAAATTTAGTCCAGATTTCATAGTACGCTGATTCATTTCTTTACTTGAGCTCCAAGGTGAGTCTGTCCATTCCTGCACAATTAAAGATTTTAGTTATCACTTCTTCTTCCGAGAAGGTTTCTTTGCTCTTCCATTTTTGGGCAAAAGCTATTTTTGCTGCTGTTACATATATATATTACATATATTAGATAGGTTGTATTCTTGTTATATTTGCCCTCTGTAATGCCTAATAAGAAAAGTTATGGTTTAACTTCTATTTTTAATGTTAAGATCTCTTCCAGCCAACACCTTATTTGATGCCAAAAAAATTTGGCCTTTGGGCATTCCCACCACATATGGTAAAAGGTTCTTTTCACTCTTATTTTGTGAACTCTTTGTGAACATTAAAATACAATACAATTTTTTTCTTTCATCCACTGTTCTTGTCGGTAAGAGTCAATCTGTTCTTGGTCTGTCAAGTGCAGTGTTCACAGCAAAATCTGAAGCATTGTTTAGGTCCTTTCAAAGTGGATCTCTGCCACAGGACAGATGTTGGCGATATAAGCAGTCTTTCCATTTTCTAAGTGAATGGGAACAGCCAAATGACCAAATAGCTAGATGACCATCTATTGACATTCAGTTCTTTCTGTAGATTAATATGCAAAGCATTAGGGCAGGCAATGTTTATTTCTGCAACTAAGGTCGAGTTAAATTTCACTATAAATGTCTGTCAGCATGTGAGGGAGCTGTGGTGCTATCTGGTGACACATATCACAGGCTTCAGGATGTGTAGACTTATAGCTAAAGATCTTGTTCTTTCTCTCTTCTTTATTAGCTACTATACAGTATCTCCCGGGTCTTGCTTGTTAGCAAGATTATTCAGATACACTAATGTTCCCCCATATTTAACATCTTCCCATCCTGAGAAGGATGACCTTCAGATGCTGTACATAAAATAAAGGATAATCTTTTGCTAATGAAAGATTTCAACAGAGTCATAATATACCCAGAGGTAGTCAAAGTCATCATAACTGGTAGAATTGCTTTTAGTGGATTTGCAAAGCCATTCCCATAAAAAAAAATCCATGGACGTAATTGAACCACATTATTTTGTTGTTAGTTGCGAAGTCGTGTCCGACCCATCGCGACCCCATGGACAACATTCCTCCAGGCCTTCCTATCCTCTACCATCCTCTGGAGTCCATTTAAACTCATGCCTACTGCTTCAGTGACTCCATCCAGCCATCTCGTTCTCTGTCGTCCCCTTCTTCTTTTGCCCTCAATCTTTCCCAGCATTAGGCTCTTCTCCAGTGAGTCCTTCTTTCTCATTAGGTAGCCAAAGTATTTCAGTTTCATCTTCAGGATCTGGCCTTCTAAAGAGCAGTCAGGGTTGATTTCCTCTAGGACTGACCTAGGTTTGATCACCTTGCAGTCCAAGGGACTCGCAGGAGTCTTCTCCAGCACCAGAGTTCAAAGGCCTCAATTCTTTGGCGCTCAGCCTTTCTTATGGTCCAACCTTCACAGCCATACATTGCAACTGGAAAACCATAGCTTTGACTATACGCACTTTTGTTGGCAGGGTGATGTCTCTGCTTATTAGTACGCTGCCTAGATTTGCCATATATTATATAATATATATTATAATATTATATATTTCATATAATGAACCACATTATAGTTTCCTAATATTTCAATATATTAATCAAACAAAATACTGAAATAGGAAGTAATGACCATGTGCACCTTTTAGGCAGGCCCAGCGTATTTGCTGTTTAGAACAATATATACTAATACTCTACTCAAAGTGTTCAGTTATAACTGTCTTTCAGTTTGCTTACCATTGAAGTGATGAAGTGGAATCAGTATGTTTAAAGTTCTCTTGACTCTATCAAATTTAAATAACTCATGCTGTGTCAGGCAGTACTAACTTCATTACCGAGAACCTGAAGTGAGGCTGTATTGTATCAATAAATATTGAAAATCCATCGACCTCAGAGCTGACTCATTACCTTCACACTAAAAATATTCTGAGTCCTGTGGTCTATATTGGCCTTGGGATGAGTTGTCAAGTGCAGAAGAAAGTCGAGATAATTAATTTAAAATTTGTGGTACAGAATTCAAATGTGAAATATGCAGGTAGCATCAACAGTGAGATAAAGGTCACAGAAAGGCCTATGCCAGTCAATCTAAATAAAAGTTACTGGGAACACGGAATTTGATGCTGATATTCTTATTATTGTAAAATTTGTACATTTCTTTGGACCTTCAGGAAAAGCAGAACTGGGAAATTATAAATTTTCCATTTGTTATATCATTAATAATTTCTCTAAAGCATTTGGATGATTATCCTCCAATGATTGGTTTCATGATATTCCCTTCCTATAGTTTTGCTTTCCATCTCTTGACATCAAGAGACAAGATCATAAACCAGAGATAATCTCAAACCTTTTTGTAATAATAAAACTGTCCTACTTATATGGTTGTCTTAAGCAATGTTGTTTTACACTCATACACCAACCATCAAAGTGAGGATAATACTAGTGGCTTTGTTTTGGGGCAGGGAAAGGTAAAAAAAAAAGGTAAAGGCGTCCCTGCTGATTTTACTCCACTAGTCTTTACCAGCACTGTCCAAAGACATTCCGCAGCTATGTGGCCAGCATGATGTCATGGAGCCTTCCCGCTAAAATGGCACCTATTTATCTACTCGCATATGCATGCTTTCAAATCTCTAGGTTGGCAGGAGCTGGGGCAAGGATGGGAGCTCACCCTGTCACGTGGCATTTGGGCCTTGAACCTGGGCTTACCAGTGTTTCAGCCAACAAACCCAGCATCTTAACCACTGAGCCACCATTGTTTTTTTTTACAGTAAGCATTCTAAAATCAGAATGAGAAAGTATGCCAATCTGCAGTGCTGGGTGTTTTGTGATGGACACAGATGTGCTTTGATTCAATCCTAGGTAAGTCCAAAGCCTGGTTTTGTCTATTTGTTTAAATAGGCATACCATGTCTAGGGATATCAGAAAGGGAGATCAATGCAAATAATGGTTTCCAAGCAATGGACGTATGTTGGTAGGTTGTCTTAAAACCCCATGCAATCAAACTTGCAGGAACCACAGCAAGAAAGAGGAGCTTTTGCACTTAAAGAGATCTATTGGCAGCATGCCTTCTTTGATCACTGGTTCTCCCTCTTTCTTCCCAAGTAAAAGGAGGAGTGAGCCCAGTTTCTAGGCTTTACCATCATGCAACAATTACTGGATAGGGAAGAACACTTAAGTGAAACGGTATATGACGTATGGACATGGTACCCATGAACAAGTGAAAATATTGTTCAATTCCAAAATTATTCCAATTGAAGTATGTATTGTTTTGTGAGTTAGCTTCTGATAGTCGACCAGGTTTCATTCCATTTTTTGAATTCTGGCTCTTTTCACTGCCAGAAGGTGAAAAGTATTTGTGTGTTGCCGTTTCTTGCATATTGCATGTAAAGGTTTATTGTGTTTGATACTCCTGTGCCTGCCCAGAACTGACAGACTTGGGTTTCTTTCTCCCATTCCTGTCATTGTGTTGCTTGTGTAGATTAGAAGCCATTGTTTGTCTACTCAGAGGAAGAATCATTTCATTAATTGGCATATTGATATCTGAAGAATTGCTTCCTGTGCCATGTTATTAAGAATAAGTACACAAAAAGCTATTTAAATTGAAATCACCTGTTCTTTTAGGCAAATTGCATGAACCAAAATGACAGCAACCAAATGTCATAATATTTACACAGCATATACAATTTATTTACTAAAAGTAAATGGGGGAAAGCAACTGACAAAAGATGTGAATGTTTTGGCTACAAATTAGAGGTTCATTGGAAAGCTCTGTTTTCTATGCTTTTCAGCTTAATTAAAGTTATATGAAAAATATGTCTCACAATGCAGTAAAGTGCATTTATTCCAGCCACATTCATCCATGGCATGACAAGTCATCTGAGAAACAGCATTAAGTGCTTCATCCCAATTGCACTTGTAGGATATACGCTTATAAGCATTTTTACTGTAAAGAATCCCTTTATACACTGCATGTAGACTACTAATTCCTTTGAGCATTTGAATAGTCTACAAAGACAGTCAGCCATAGTGCTTAGCACTATTTAATCCATTTCTAAACTCTGGTGGCTCTTGGAGTTAGAACTTGCTCATCATTTTATAATTTGCTTTACATCCCAAACTCGCAGGATTTTGCAAATGTTCCTTTATCTAGGTAATGTGTCATCTTACCCTTCTTAATGGAGAGGGAAGAAAGTTTAATAATAAGCCAGAAGTCTTAAGTAAAGCAATTTCTCATAAACAGTGACCGTTTTTCTTTCTCTAATTTGTCATTTTAACCATTTAAAAACTTGTGGACTCATGGCATTCAGAATCTTTGGGTTTGGGTTTAGAGCTAGATCAGAGATTAAACTGTTGTTCAGTCATTCAGTTATTTCCAGATTTCCGTGGCTCAGGGACAATAGTTTGTCAGGACTCTCTATCAGTAACTAATAAAGTTCTTCCAAACTAATATGTGTGTCAGCAATGATAGAATCCAGCTATTTGAATTTTGGTTGGCCTCTTTTTTAGTTGCCTTCCATTTTTCCAGGCATTAAGATCTTCTTTTGTGACTTGCCTTTGCGTTATATGTCTGAACTTTCAAAGCTGTACTTTCATTATTACAGCTTCCAATGAGCAGTCTGGTTTTATTTCATCTATTTTTGAATTGTTTGTTCTTCTTACTGTCAAAGTAACATGGATGTCACATCCATTTTTTTTAGGACCACAAATCAAAGATATTCATTTTTAAAAAATTCAGCTTTTCTGATGAAACAGCTTTCACAGCCACATGCCTAAACATATGAAGCTAAAACATATGAAAAACTGTGGCAGGGATCGAGTGTCACTAGTGTAATGAAAAAAAGGACTAGGGGTGACATGATAGCAGTATTCCAATATTTGAGAGGCTGCCACAAGGAAGAGGGAGTCAACTTATTGTCCAATGCACCTGAAGACAGGACAAGAAGCAATGAAAAGAAACCGATCAAAAAGAGAACCAACCTAGAAATAAAGCAACATTTCCTGACATTTAAAACAATTAATCAGTGGAATGACTTGCCTTCAGAAGTAGTGAGTGTTCCATCACTGGAAGGTTTTAAGAAGAGACTGGAAAGATACTTGTCTGAAATGGTAAAGGGTCTCCTGCATGAGCAGAGGTTGGACTAGATAGAAGACCTCCAAGGCCCATACCAACTCTGTTATTCTGTTAACTCTATTAATTTTAATGGATTACCATTTACTTCATAACATAATGATGAAAGGCAATAGTTAAATCTTTGTTTCAATATATATGTAGTCCCTATCACTGAAATCAGTACAACATTTTAATCATCATCATCATCATCATATAACAACAGAGTTGGAAGGGACCTTGGAGGTCTTCTAGTCCAACCCCCTGCCCAGGCAGGAAACCCTACACCATCTCAGACAAATGTTTATCCAACATTTTCTTAAAAATTTCACAACTTCTGCAGGCAAGTTGTTCCACTGATTAATTGTTCTAACTGTCAGGAAATTTCTCCTTAGTTCTAAGTTGCTTCTCTCCTTGATTAGTTTCCACCCATTGCTTCTTGTTCTACCCTCAGGTGCTTTGGAGAACAGCCCAACTCCCTCTTCTTTGTGACAACCCCTGAGATATTGGAACACTGCTATCATGTCTCCCCTAGTCCTTCTTTTCATTAAACTAGACATACCCAGTTCCTGCAACCGTTCTTCATATGTTTTAGCCTCCAGTCTCCTAATCATCTTTGTTGCTCTTCTCTGCATTCTTTCTAGAGCCTCAAGATCTTTTTTACATCGTGGCGACCAAACCTGAATGCAATATTCCAAGTGTGGCCTTACCAAGGCATTATAAAGTGTATTAACACTTCACGTGTTCTTGATTCTATCCCTCTGTTTATGAAGCCCAGAACGGTGTTGGCTTTTTTGGCAGCTGCTGCACACTGCTGGCTTATATCTAAATGGTTGTCCATTAGGACTCCAAGATCCCTCTCACAGTTACTACTATTGAGCAAGGTACCACATATACCAGTGGTTCCCAACCTTTTCTTGTTTGAGGCACAACCTTTTCTTGTTTGAGGCACCCTTGGAAAGCCTTTCAAAAGTTCCCGGCACCCTTATAAGGAAATAGATATTTAAAATCTCCGTAGCTCAAAAGTTCCCGGCACCCTCAAAAGATCTCACGGCACCCCTTAGTGCCGCGGCACACTGGTTGGGAACCACTGACATATACGGTACCTGTGCATTTTGGGTTTTTTGCCTAAATGTAGAACCTTTTTTCACTGTTGAATTTCATTTTGTTAGATAGCGCCCACCCAATGTTCAAGCCTGCCAAGATCCTTCTGTATCTTGAGCCTATCTTCTGGAGTGTTGGCTATTCCTGCCAGCTTGGTGTCATCTGCAAATTTGATGAGTTCCCCATCTATCCCCTCGTCCAAGTCATTGATGAAGATGTTGAAGAGTACTGGGCCTAAAACAGAGCCTTGGGGTACTCCACTGCATACTTCCCTCCATGTGGATGTAGTTCCATTGAGGACTGTACGTTGAGTGCGGTTGGTCAGCCAGTTACGAATCCATCTGGTGGTGGTGCTGTCTAGCCCACATTTTTCTACTTTATCTAGTAGTAGGTTATGGTCTACTTTATCAAATGCTTTACTGAAGTCCAAGTAAATTATATCGACAGCATTCCTCTGGTCCACTAATTTTGTCACTTTGTCAAAGAATGCAATAAGATTAGTCTGGCATGATCTGTTTTTGACAAACCCATGTTGGCTTTTGGTTATTACTTTGTTTGCTTCTAGTTGTTCGGTGATTCGTTGCTTGATTATCTTTTCCAGAATCTTCCCTGGTATTGAGGTCAGGCTGATAGGTCTGTAGTTTCCTGTATCTGGTTTTTTTCCCTTTTTTGGGGATGGGAACTACATCAGCTCTTTTCCAGTCCTCTGTCTTTGAAAGATATAGTTCAGTGGTTCTGAGATTTCGTCTGCCAGTTCCTTCAGAACCCTGGGGTATAATCCATCCGATCCTGGTGATTTGAACTCGTCTAGGGTAGATAGATGTTCACTTACCATTTTTTCCCCTATTTTAACTTGTGTTCCTAATCTGTTTTTTGTGGTGCTGTTTTTGATAGGTTGGATTGTTTTTTCCTTTTGTGTAAAGACAGATGCAAAAAATGAGTTAAGTAGATCTGCTTTCTCCCTGTTGCTTGTCACCTTCTTGCCACTTTCTCCCAGCAATGGGCCAATTGTTTCCTTGACTTTTTCCTTGTTTTTAACATGTTGGAAGAAGCTTTTTTTGGTTATTTTTTACTTTTGTCGCTAGCCTTTGTTCATTGTGAGCCTTAGCTTTCCTCACTTCATCTTTACAGGCTCGGGCTATTTGCTGATATTCTGCCTTAGTTATTTGCCCCTCTTTCCACTTTTTATACTTGTCCTTTTTGTCTTTCAATTTGTCAGATTATGCATCCATGCTGGATTCTTTTGAGATCTATTATTTTTCTTCTTCATTGGTATTGTGCTAGACTGGGCTTTTATAATCTCATTTTTCAAAATTTCCCAAGCTTCTTGAGTTGTTTTCCCCTTGAAGATTCTCATCCATGGAATCCTTCTCAAGCTCTCTCTAAGTTTATTGAAATTAGCACTCTTGAAGTCCAAGACTCTAGTTTGACTTTGTTCTACTACTTGTGTTTGCATAATGTTGAATTCCAATATTGCGTGATCACTTGCCCCCAAGGTTCCTATAGCTTCAACACCTTCTATCATTTCATTTCTGTTAGTGAGAATTAAGCCCAATATGGCTGATCCCCTTGCTCCCTTCTCTACTTTTTGGGAAACAAAGTTGTCTGCTAGGTTTGTTAGGAACCTTTTGGATCTTCCACTTGTCTCCCAGCTGATGTCAGGGTGATTAAAATCCCCCATTACTACTGTGATGTGCTTCCTACATACCATAGTTAGCTGACTAGCAAAAAATTCATCTACTTCCTCTGTTTGGTTGGGTGGCCTATACTATAGACCTATGGCAATATAATTTTCCCTCCCTTTAATATTGACCCAAATGCATTCAAGATAATTTTTATCATTGTTTTGCTCTATTTCTGTAGAGACGTAGTTATTTCTTATATATAGTGCAACTCCACCGTCTCTTTTATTTGGTCTATTTCTTTTAAATAATTTATATCCCTCTAGCTGTATGTTCCATTTGTCGGTTTCATCCCACCAAGTTTCTGTAATGGCAACAATATCATGTCTGCCCTCATTTACTTGAATTTCTAATTCACCCTATTTATTCATTTTAAATCAAAGTTCTTGAGATTTTTAGAATTAAGAAGAATAAAAGATAATTAATCCCTGACTACATCTCTTAAAGTGTATGGGATGGCATTTTAAATTAAAGAAGTGTGATTTTGCTCCCTCAGAATCACAACACATGTTACCTTTTATATCAGGGGTGTCAAACTTGTGTCGTCACTGTGTCGTCATATGACATATTGGGACGTTTTTCCCCTTTGCTAAACTGGCTGGGACCAGCATGTGACACATCCAGCCTGCAGGCTATGAGTTTGACACCTCTGTTTTATATCAAGTTGCTCTTCTTCCTTAATTGTGTGAAAGTGAAATTAAAAATTGAGCTGTAAAGAAAATAATGTTGTCTTTACCAACAGTGTAGTAAATAATTTCTCCCATGTGTAAGGTACAGATTCACAAACTGACTTATTTGGTATCTCAAAACCATTTTATCTGATGGGTGAAATAAAATCTGCATCACTGAAAAACATTTCTTAATATGCAGGTTTAATTTTCTCTGCTTATTTATTATCTAGTGTATCTGAGAGCCATGGCATTTCAGTTTTTGACCCTTGAACAATTTCCAGACTATGTGTTATAGTACTTTGTATTTCACATTGAACTCTCATTTGTGCTTGGATGTAGAAACAGCTGTGATGGGGTTAGAAGCTAAGAAAGGAAGAGCCATCAGAGACACAACCTGAATTAATATCAAGTGCAGTTTTGTTGCTGAATACAGTTTCACAGAAACAAAGCATTATCCTGTGCCTAGGGATGTCCAACTAAAGGCATCCAACTTAAGACTTGTAGACTTCAACTCCTAGAATTCCCTATGGTTGGTTGGGGAATTCTGGGAGTTGAAGTCCACAGGTCATAAAGTTGCCAAGGTTGGACACCCCCATTCCAGTTTCTAGCAAACTGACTATTGTCAAAGAAAATTGGCTAACCTTCCAGTCAAATTATACTGATAAAGTGGAAGAAGGTCAAAACTGTCAACAGCTTATGCTACACCAATGACTATGAACTGGGCACCAAGTGTGCAGTGTGGTGTGATTACTTCAGTTTTATAATGTTTCAAGGGACTTTTTCTCTCTTTCATCTTTACTGAAAAGAGTCCTACCTAACATCTTCACGTCCTTACATTAAAACTGACATTAAAACTGTGAGAAAGAAATAATAGCAACCCTGCTGAGGAATTGCTGTGTGAAAGACAAAATACTATAGGCCACCACAGTCAGTTGTGATCCCCAGCCTCAGATACTTTGCCAACTACATATTCATCTTTCACATTAGCCAACTCCCTTGGAACAGTGTGACAACTACAGGAGAGCAACGAGGGTGACAATCATCGTTAAATATACAGTACTACAAAGGAGGCCCTGTTTCTCTGTCTTTAATCTAAATCAGAGGGAGCTCAGTTATTCCTGAACTCTGCCCAGGAAAGCTCCTTCTTTCCCAATCATTTTTTTAGTTATGTGGAAGAAAGTAGAAGAAAGATCTTGAATCACCCTAGGCAATATTCCCTGCCTTATTTGTTTGTTTTTCTTCTTTTCTTTCCCCACACCCCCATTTCCAAGCATGATACATTACAAATAAGAACAGTGCTTAAAGAGAGATACTCTTTAAAAAGTAGCACATACTTTGATTTAAGAACTATCATTAAGTAACCAAGGTCATGCTTTGTTCCACCAGATCTAGTTCATCTACTTCGGTTCAATTGTTTCAGCTACAATTTTGTCAACACAATAGAAAGGACGTTTTACGGGGTATAGAATTTTCAGATTTCACAGCATGGTTCTTTTCTTGCATTTGATTGCCTCCTTTTTAGGCACTTCAATCAGAAGTAAATTGCGTCCATTGTTAGGGTCATTCTAAGCATACGAAGCTGAAAGTTTTGCTTTTTATTATTATTGTTATTTAGTGCACCTCCATATTCAAAGCATTTTTTAAAAAAATGCTTACAGGTGTTGCAGGGAAAATTGTAATCTTGGCAGCTGAAAAATTCTTTTGAGTGGAACTTTACATAGTTGCGAGCTTATGCAGAATAACTACAAATATTTATACAGAAATATAATGTAGGTTTTTGAGAGAATAGAGGTTATATATTTTTTTCAGTAAGTAGCTTTTGAAAAAAGCGTATTATTGAATAGATTCTAAAAAGGATTCTGCCATTATGAAAATGTTGAGTATAAGGAGATAGACATTCCTTTTTGAAAAGAAGTTTTATGTAAGTTACATCTTATTAGATTTGCCCTACATACAGTAAAATGCAGTTGCCAAATCTGACAATCACTAGAGGCTAATCACTAGAATAGTGATACAGGTGGCCCTCATTGTTTGTGGTGATCCAGTTCTGGTATACAACTGTAGACAAACACAAGTGCAAATAACAAGATATTGAGTTACTAGGAAGTGGATCTTTATATTCCAGAGCTTATGGTCATCCTTTCACCCACCCATCCCCCATTGCACTTCCTTGGTCTTTGTTCCAGAAGGAGCATTTTGTTTCTGTTAGTAGGAGCAGTAGGAGCTATGAATATATTGTGTATAATATTGTACCTTGATGAAGGTATCTTTTCTTTTATGTACACTGAGAGCATATGCATCAAGACAAATTTCTTGTGTGTCCAATCACACTTGGCCAATAAAAATTCTATTCTATTCTATTCTATTCTATTCTATTCTATTCTGTTCTGTTCTGTTCTGTTCTGTTCTGTTCTGTTCTGTTCTGTTCTGTTCTGTTCTATTCTATTCTAGGGGCTTCAGAGGAAAAAGTAAAATCCCAACTACAAGCACCACATTAACTCTGAAGTATACCAAACCTGACTGGTCTGCAGGCAGTTTTAACATCCAGAAATGCAGTCAAAAAGCCCTCCCTAATCCTTAGAATGTACTATAGACATGCCCATAACTGCTGTATATGCAGGGTTTTTAAATTTTTATTTTTATGATGTTAAGTGAGATGTTAATTTAAATATATGTGGCCTGTTAGAGAACCTTGTGGCTTGAGTACTCCTGGGGTCCTGAAAGAACTAATCAGTGTGTTATGAGCATGAGAAAGCTGCTTTTCTAATAGTTCTCATTACTAAGCGAGCACTATAATTATTTTCTACAAACAAACTAATTGCAGTGTTGGCTGTTGAAACATCTCTATTTTTTAAAAAAACAAAACAAAACACCACCTTCCCTGTTAATAACTTGATATATGCTTGGCAGGGAGTTGATATGAAAGGAGGACAATAAACAATCAAATATGAAAGGTCACATTCCTCTTCAAAATAAATCCTGTAAACAAAATGTAGACAGTTGGAAGGGGCTTCCATGGGGGGAGGAGAAGGGGGGCATATAAAAAAATCAAGATGGTATCTGTAAATGCGTAATCAAAGTCCCAGTTTTGTATGCTTGTGATGTCTATGTAACACATATTAAAATAAAATGGTGAAGGTTCTATAGCATGATTGCACTTGGTCTTTTCACTTTCATATCATATTGGGGGTTTTTTTGGTTTTTTTTTAATTTATTTATTTTTATAAATTTTTAACGTTACAAACAAAAAAAGAAAATACATTTTCCACCCTTGTGCTATATATAAAAAAAAAAGGAAGATTTGGGTCTTCGGATATATCCTCATGATTGCCAAAATCCACGTTCTCGAGGTACAGGTACCGAAGCGTCCAATGTTCCAAGCGCATAGTCCACAAATGGTTTCCAAGTCTTCCAGAAAATATCTTCTTTATACACACCACTTCTAATTTTAATATCACATGTCATTTTATCATTTAAAGCTAATTTCCACATTTCAGAATTCCACTCTTCTATTCTAAAAATCACATCTAGTTTCCAATATCTAGCTATTATAATTCTACCTATTATAATCATAATTCTAATCAATTCTTTTTCATATTTTGTTAATTCTATTTCCTTAATTACCAACAATAATATAGTTTCCACTCTCAATGTTATTACTTTCCCCATCATTTCAAATATCATTTTCTCCAATTGTTGCCAAAACTTTTTAACCTTATCACATTTATACCACATATGTTCATAAGTCCCCAATTCCATTTCACATCTCCAACATTTTTTACTAATTTTTTTATCCATTTGTGACAATCTTACTGGAGTCAAATACCATTTCCAAACAACTTTATAATTATGCTCTTTAATCCTTATAGATAAGGTTCCCATAATTCTACTATTCCAATTCACATTCCAATCTGACTCTGGTATTTCAATATTAAGATCTTTTTCCCAATTTGTCCTCATCACTCTTTGTAATTTTTCATGAGAGTTTATAATCTTATAAACCCTACTAACGAGTCCCTTTAGCCCAATTTCATCTTTCATAATCCGAGATACTAAATATTCAAATTCAGTTTCACATCTATTTATCGAATAGTTTTCCCTTAATTTTTTTGTCCATTTTTCTATCTGTATTTTTTCAAACCAGCTTAACCCTAATTTTTCAATAATTTCTTTATTCCTCCTTTCATTTTCTAAAACTTTTAACCAATCTCTAATAGTTTCTATATTTTCATCTTTAATCACTTCATTACGTCTTATATTATTTTTAATCGGCCAATTTCCAATTGTCTTCCCCAAAAAGATTATATCCGGAATTAAAATTTTAACAAATTTATTCCACATTTTACTTAATCCCTTTAACCAATAACTTCTAATTACACATTTTGAGTTTGCTTTATCTAAAAACCACCTTGATCCAAATTTCTCTATATCCCTTAACTCTAAGTCTCTCCAATGATTATCTTCACCTTTAAGTATTTTTACCACTATAATTAAATAATTTGGGGATTCCTAATCCACCTTCCTTTTGATTTTGATACCACATTTTCTTCACTAATCTAGGTCTTTTCCCACCATTGCAAAATTTATTCAATTTTTTCTGATATCCTTCAATATCTTTCTCTGTCAGATTTAACGGTAACATCTCGAATAAAAAGTTAAACTTGGGCAGCAACATCATCTTACACATTGCAATTCTACCAAACCAAGACAACTTTAACATTTTATATTTATCTATCTTCTTCTCAATTTCGTTCATCACCACATCATAATTAAGTTTTTTCAATTCTTTAACCTTGAGTGAGAGCACTATACCCAAATATTTCAATGTGTTTTTAATCCTTATCCCAAATTGCTCTTGCATATTCTCGCGCTCATTACCATTATTATCCATCAATAATTCTGATTTTGACCAATTTACTTTCAGACCTGTCATTTCCTCAAATTCTTTCAAATGCTTATATATCTTTTTCAGGTCTTTCTCTATATTTTTCAAAATAATTAAAGTATCATCCGCATACAAATTTATCTTATATCCCTTATATCCTTCTAATTCTTCATCTTTTTCTATCATTCCTGTCAGGATTTCCATAGCCAATAAAAATAATGTTGGGGACAAGGGACATCCTTGTCTCGTACCTGCTTCTAATTTTATCTCTTCCGTTAATATTCCATTCACCTTCACTCTTGCACTACTTTTTTGATACAATTTTGAAATAACATGTATAAACTTGTTACCAAAGCCTAAAGCCTCCACAATTACTTTAATAGCTTCCCATTGTACGGAATCAAAAGCTTTAAAAATATCCAATGATACTATACCAATTTTATCACCATTATGTTCAGCTACATCTATAATATTTAATACTCTTCTAACAATATCACTCATATATCTGCCCTTCACGAAACCTACTTGGTTGTAACTTATATATCTATCTATAAATCTACTTAATCTATTACTTATAATAGCGGTAAATATCTTTGCATCCTGATTAATTAAAGAAATGGGCCGATAGGACTCAATCCTTTCTAAATCTTTATCTGGTTTAGGAATTAGGGATATCACCATTCTATTCCATGACGAAGGTACTTCTCCAGGTACTTCTGTAATATTCCATTAAATAATTTTTGCAATCTTGGTATTATTAATTCTTTAAATTCTTTATAAAACTCAGCAGGTAATCCATCCTCACCTGGAGCTTTCCCTAACTTTATTTTTTGTATAACTCCATTAATCTCATCTTGTGTTATATCTTCTTCCATCAATTCTTTATGTGTTTGATAAATTTTCACCACATATTTTTCTAAATAACTTTGCAATTTTCCCCAATTAACTGGTTTCTTTGAATATAAATTCTGAAAAAAATTTCTAACCACTTCACATTTCTCTAATTTTTTGTAACATCTTATACCTTTATCATCTATCAAAGCTCCAATTTCTCTCTTCTCTCTTTTATTTTTCGCCATCTTTGCCAATAACTTAGAGTTTCTGTTACTAAATTCAAAAAAATTCCTATTTAAATATCTCAAATTTCTTTTTACCAACTCTGTATCCTCTTCTATCATTTTATTTCTTAACATATTAAGCTCCTGAAGAATTTTTTTTCTTTAGTAAGCAAAAATTGATTTTCCAATTCTTTAATCTGATTTTTATCTCTTTCCATTTTAATTTTATAATTTTATATTTCCTACTTGATAATTTAATACTCTCCTTTAAACACAGCTTTCATCGCATCCCAAACAATTTCAAATTTAACCTCCCATTATCATTTAATCTCCAACTTTCCTCCAATTTTTAAGTATCCATTTTTATCCTTTTCATTTTATACAGTTTCTCCTCATATCTCCAATAACTTCTTTTTTTCTCAAAATTAAAATCTAAATCCACCATAACTTCTGCATGATCAGAATCTTTAAAAATTCCCACATCTACCTTATCCACATTATTCAGCAAATCTTTAGAAAGAAAAATATAATCAATTCTGGAATATGTATTATATATCTTAGAGAAAAAAGTATATACTCTTTCCATTCCTTTGACCTCTCTCCACACATCCACTACGCCGTTTCGGAGCATCCACGTATTTAAAATCCCCATTTTATTTGCTCCTCCACAACGAGTGGGGTTAGTACTATCTATTTTATCTCTGATTAAATTAAAATCCCCAGCCACAATTACTTTCCCTACACTTTCATTCTCCAAAATTTTTGTTATTTTTTCAAGAAATTCTCTTTGTTTCTCATTCGGTAAATATAAATTAACAAGTGTCACTTTTTCCTCATTAAGATTATTATTACACATCTTCCATCCTCATCCAAAATTACCTGATGTTTTTCAAAATACACCCTATCTGATATCAATGTTGCAACTCCTCTGGCTTTTGAAGTTCCAAATGCTTTTTCATATATTTGCATACCTTTTATATACATTCTATTTGAATCTTCAGATTTCTGATGGGTTTCTTGTAAAAATAAAATATCTGGTAAATCTCTTTTAATCTTAAATTCCAATCTTCTTCTTTTAATCTGATTCCCTGTACCCTTCACATTCCATGACATTATTTTTATGACTCCCATTTAAACTGTAAATTTTTCAATCCTATCCCCGCCTCTTCCTTTCTGTGCCCAAAACCCAACATTAAACTCCCATATAACCAACATTTAGCATAAAAAAAAACAATAAAAAAACAGAAAAAGACAAAAAACAAAACAAACAATAGAAAACAAACAATCTTCTTCCCCCACATCCTTGTCGGTTTCGCCTCCATAAAGAGAATGGGGGAGAGGGGATGTGCCAATGTCCGGGTCACTTCTTTTGGGCTATCTATTTAAATTCGTCACTCAAGAAAAAAGAAAGTGATGGCTCTCTCCCACATTCGGCTTCGCATTTTCCAAGACTCTTATCTGCTTCTTCTCCTGCTGTATCCTCACGACTTTTCTTCTGTTCAACCAACACAGGTAATATTTCTTTCCTCTTTAACCCTTTAGGGTCTTGCCCCCCAATAGCCCCTTTTTCTTCTTCTGGGGTTGATGTTTCCACGTGTATTCCACCCATCTGAAGCATTTGATCTTTTATCTCCATTAAATCCTCCTCCTTAATCAGTCCAAGCTCCCGTAAATATAATATTGCATCTATATCTGGGGTAATTGTACGCATCCTTCCTTTATAAAAAAATTTCAATTGTTGTGGTGGCCTCCAATTATATCTAATTCCATTATCTCTCAAAACCTTTGTAATTGGTTTTAAAAAAAATCTCCATGCCCTTTCTTCTCTTGATATATCCGGGAAGACTTGAATAGTCTTCCCTTCAAACTTCAAAGCATCTCCCATCTCTCTCACCTTGGCCATAACTTCCAGCTTATGACCAAGATTTGCAAACCTGACAAGCACATTCCTGTTGGAGCCATTTTGCCTTCTATAGCCAATTCTAAAAACACTTGCCAGATCTGCTATTGTAAATGTAATTTGCGTGTCAAGATCATTAATCCATTTTAAAACCCGCTGTTTCAAATTATCTACCTTTTCTTCTGGAATTCCGCGGATAACCAAATTATATTTCCTCATCTCTCCTTCCAAAAGACAAATTCTCTTGTCTTGCTGCTCATTTTTGTAAAATATTTCACCAATTTGCCGATCCACTTTTGCCTCATGTACATGAATCTGATCAAGTTCATCTTTAATAATTGTCATTTCCACTGTTTGCTTTGCAAAATTTTCATTCATTTCTTGTTTCATTTTTTTCATTTCCAATGTCATTTCCAATGTCATATTATCCATACGCTCCGATAATCCTGCTATTTTTTCCCCAATTTTGTTTAAAGCTGCAACAACTTGCTGCCTTTCTGAAGGTTGTTGAGTCATTTTTAAAAAGTTTTTAAAAAGTTTTCAAACTAGTATTTCAAACCACTTTTGCAGAGGGTCTTAATGAAGATCAAGGGACAGCAATTTTTTAATTAGAGCCGAAGCGGCTTATTTTGCACTCGAAAGCTTATCTCCCAACAGCTTGTGACTCATAGTCACTCCACAGAAAGCACAGATATCTTCACAGCTTTTAAACAATAATCAGCGCCATTTTTTCTCCACGTCAGCAAAGGAAAAGAAAGAAAAATTTACTGCTTAAACTTCGGAGAAAAATCCTCTCCTTTATTGTCTGTGATCATAAAAGCACATAAACAAGCTGTTACTTTCTTCTCAGAAAAAATTATCCATCGGAAGACAACGCCCAGTAAAATCCTGCTGCTCCGGTCAAGTTTCCAACACAAAAAAACAATTTAATTCAATTAAATTCTTCTCCTTGACAAATTCAGTCTTTAATATTCACACCTTGACCTCAGCAGTAAAGCACAGAACATGATATTTATAATAGGAAAAGCGAAAAACAACACTCGTGTCTGCCGTGTCTGCCGGCTGGCTGGTCACCCCCACGCTGTAAAAACTCCATAATTCAAGCAGTTTCAGATGACCTACCGGTTTTAAATTCAGTCTACTGGGCTGTTAACACTTTCACTTCACGATTTATTAACTTTCATCCATATCGGTGCATTCCAAACACATAAATCCTCATAAATCTTCATTAATAAGCCCTGTGAAGTGAAGGAAAGGTCCTTACCCCACCACGGTCATGGCCACGCCCCCTGGGTTTTTATTTTGTTGGAAAATGCATTCTAATTGATCTTATATAGCAGTGGAGAAATATACTTTTTGAGCATCCTTTCCACCTCCCCAGTGATGAAATTCTCCGCAGATCGCCACCAGTTTGTTGCCCACTCATGTGCAGTCTGCGCCAAACGCGTGCTTTGCACAGGAAAAGAAGACTTCACTGGGTAAGTAGAACAACAAGGGGTGGAAAACAGCTGTGCCATGCAATTTAGCAGGAAATCCTGCTTTCTAGTGAATATAAGCTACGCATCATAGCTGTTCGTTGGAAATACCAGTTCAGACAAACCGGTACCTTTTTTAAACTACCGGTTCACCCAAACTGGTAGCTTTTTTTTTTCTACTGGTTCATCTGAACCGGAGCAAACCGGTAGTATTTCACCACTGCCCCCCTTTTTTGACACCTCTCTCTCTCACACACACACACACACTCTCACTCTCATTCACTCTCACACTCTCTGACTCTCTTTCCTTTTCTCCCTATTCCTTTTCATGAAGTCAATTGCTAAGAAAAATACTTGGTCAAAGAAGGTTTACAGAGAATTTTTGAAATCAGTCTGAAGACAACTAGCAGCCCCTGGTTCTTCAGCCTATCTGAACTGAGTTAATCAATTCAGCAATGTATTAAACTATTAAAGTTTTAGGATGTGTAAATAGGTATTGATAGTAATCAAACTGCAGAGAAGGCCAGTTTTGACTCATTCTTCTGAGCTTTTCGGTAGCTACAGGTCAGACTACCTCCATTTTGCATTGCTTCAGCCCAATTATTCTTCCCTGAAAATTGCAGCAGTAGATAAATTAATTTATTAATTCATTTCTAGAACTTACATAGCTGCCTATTTTGTGTACCATAAAAGTAAGAGGCTCATTCAACAGGCACAAAGGCATTGATTAAATTAAAGTCAAAGCATAAAGGTGTTGAATAAAGTCACAAGTAGCCTAACTCCAAATATCTTCCCTAACAATATGTGGCTGTACTAAAGTTTGGGGTGAGTTTTGGTATATATAGCAAATCTCATGGGGTGAGAGGAATTAATAGTAAGGCTCAGCAAAATCGGTCACAGAAACAAAGAGAGTCCCAGAATAAGCAGTAACTGGAGCTTATTAAATGGATTAATATGCAGTAACCACATTATAATCATTATATTTTTGTCCCTTTTTTGTTTCTTGCAGTAACATCTAGGGTTGCACAAAGAAAAGTAGCCTTCTGGGATTTAGGGCACAATTCCTCCCCTCTTTTATGGTTTTTTTTCCCCCTCGAAGGACCATGAAGGACATAGCAATGATATGGTAATGTTATCAGGAAAAGCAAGGACGGTTTGTTGTCCCTTTCAAAGAACTATTTTAAAGAATGGCTATGCTAAGCCTATCAGAGGCTTAACACAGAGCTTTTAGTTGGTTTTGTCTTAGGAAAAATGTCACTCTTTTATCTGGGGGACTCATAGCCTGCTTATGGCCATAGACCAGATACTAAGTTCACCTTGATTGGACCAATGTATCTAAAGAATCTTTCTGCGTTGACTTTCACATCAGCTGGCATCTGAACTGGAGACATGTCTTGTGCCTCCACATGTGCCTTAGCACATTCCTTTCTTAGGATGTGCACTTAGTACTCTCAATATTATATTTTTAAACATTGTGCTTGCTTTTCATGTTTAGAGGCTTTGAGGTTTTTTTTATTATTATTATTTGAATTTATATCCCGCCCTTCTCGGAAGACTCAGGGTGGCTTACATTGTGTAAGGCAATAGTCTCATTCTATTTGTATATTTATATACAAAGTCAACTTATTGCCCCCCGAACAATCTGGGTCCTCATTTTACCTACCTTATAAAGGATGGAAGGCTGAGTCAACCTTGGGCCTGGTGGGACTCGAGCCTGCAGTAATTGTAATTGCAGGCAGCTGTGTGTTAACAGGCTGCATTAGCCTGGTAAGCCACTTCCAGTGGCTTGATGGTTTGATTTCCATTTGGCATGTCTATTATGCTTTGTTTCTTGCTAATATTTTTTTCTGCGTGATTGACATTCGGATGAAAATGTCCTAAGACTGATATAAACTAGTATTTTTCCCCCATTTCTGGCCTTCAAATGTTTAATTTTTAAAGTAGCGTTACAGTAATTGCTTTGTAAAACTGTTGTGAAACTATATCTGATGGACAGACAGACGTTCTTTAGATAAAAGCATTTCCTGACAGAGAAAACTTTCAGGTCCACCTTTTTAGCAGCTTCTTTGTGGTGGTTTAGCATGCATGAAAAGGCATCTGAAGTGATTTAAGTAGCTATGATCTCTACATTAGCATTGTGCATTGATTAATACATTTTTATATTTCATCATTAATAGAGATGTTTAATTATAGAAGAATCCAGTAAATTATAAGTGTTTAGTAATTCACTTAAATGCTGCTGATGTAAATACATATTTGTTTATTAAGCCAATGGTAAAGGCAAGATGTAGCTGACAGATTAATGGATATGGTTTTAAAAACATATATTGATTTTAGTAGTGGACATAATCCTTTGATGATTTCCATAAAAATAAATATTGCTGCAGATTTGAATAAATGTTTTCCATTTGTACTAAATGTGTTCTAGCATTAACTCTTTTGTGATTGCTGATTTTAATATATGCTTTTAATATAACTATAAATGCAATTTCAATTTCTTCCTCCCCACCAAAAAATATTATGTATTCTCTTGTTGAAAAGTTAAATTTAAACATTTGAGAAATGAAATCATAAAGCAATATTTTTTCAAACTTGGCCCATGCTGGCTGGGAGTTGAAGTCAATACATCGTAAAGTTTCCAGGTTGTTTTTTTTTTTAAAAAAACCACTGTTTTAAACCCACACCAAACTCTGTTTCTAAAACACTATTCTGTAATTGATTCCAGTGTTCCAAATGTGTCAGGTTTGAGGAATTCTGAAAATCTGACAATTTAGATTTTTCAGACTTTAAAGGAAGCTGATTCAGGCTTCCTATTGTGAGTTCAGAGTCGCCTTCATTCTTCCTTTGAATCAATCACTTTCTGGTGTCAAGAATTCAAGACACATTCTCGTTTTTCGTTTGGAAATGATCTTTTTTTAATAAAAAATAAAAAATCAGGAATGCAATTTTCTGCCGTATATATATTTATAATGGTTAAACTTCCATAATTTTACAGACTAGGTAGATTTAATGCCATAACATTCTTAACCTCTTCGTGCTACCATAGTACCTATCTGATCTTTCCTTCGTGCTGCCTTTTAAGTGAAGCAGCTAGAGGGCAATGTGGATCACTACATACACTGTGCAGCGTAGTAATCCTGAAGGTTAACAACAGAGGTCTGAGTCAGGCTTTCTTGGCCTAAATCTATGGCTTGGGGTTTTTTTGTGCCAGCCCAACCCTACCCCACCCTCCCTTTTCTTGGCTGGTGAAACAACTGGTCATGTTGAGCTGGTAGGGCAGGCTAATACTGTATCTATTGGTATTGGCAAGGGAGACAACAAGCTTGCTTTTCAGATCAAAGAGGGACAACGCAGGTCCTGCAGCTGTCGGGAAAGTGACTGAATAGTGGGCGAGAGTTAAAATAGTATGCAGCGATCTTCAGAGATCAGCTGACTGCTGGTCAAGCCAGGTGCCGACAGATCAAAATTCCTCATTGATTAAATGGGAAAGGCAGAAGCACACAGTCATAGGGGTGGGAGGATGAACAAAACATCCTTTCTACTAATCTCTAGAATATCACCCCCTGGAAAAAATGCAAAGAATTAATCCAGTTCCCTTGTTCACTAATTTGTGTGTTCTTCCTACTGCTATTTTGTTTAAAGGGCCTATTGTTTGTTTTGCTGTCTACTGACACAGTATCTATTGTTCAGAATTGTAATCACAGCAACACATAGCTGAGAGTGTGGGACAATGGGACTAGCAGCGTTTCCTCTGCTGGCTTGTCAAATGCTAACACAGTGTACTGTATCTTATAACAACTCTTTTTGTCAGGAATGTACTTGTGTGGATTGTTTAGCCCAATGTATGTTTCTAGTCTAGCTCTTTGGTGCAATACATTTTCAACACTCTTGTTTAACATGGCTGCATGGTAACAGTTTTGCAGGCTGTGTCTCAGGAAACAATAGAACCAGGTCCCTGTAAATATTGCCCGTTTGAGCTCCATTCACAAACTCTGACGTTATCAACTAATAACCTTTGGTTAAAAAAAAAACCCACTGAAGTCTTAAGTACATACTTATTTACACCCTGGTGCAGCAAAAACAAACGAATAAACAAACAAAGGGATAATCTGAAGTGGAGGAGTACTTTGTCTTTTTCCCATTTCCTGTGATTCAGTTTTGTTTCCCTCCTATTATAAGGTATTTGAAACCAGACTTTGTCTTGTCCCCTTTCTAAGAATGAAAAGCTAAGTTCAAACTCTGACAGACATCGTAGGTCAGGGACAAACCGGGAAGGCAGATTTGAATGTGATGGGAGATGTTTGCCTGTGATTTGTTTCTGATTCATTTAATTCGTTGTGGGTAGCATGTGACTTCAGAGATAACTGTTGACTTTTCCGCTCCCATCAACCATAGCAATGTAGATAATGATAAGGATTGGTAGAATAACAGATTTGTAAGCATTAAGTGGGCCACACATCCATTGCCTGATTACTGAAGCTACTTCTGCTGGTGGAAGGAGTTAGTTATTTGTGAATGCTAAGCCACGATTGGCAGCAATTATGCTTTACTATGGTTGGTTTCACTCTTAGGAGTTTCACTAAGCTTCCCTAAGACACTATAATGTATAGTAGCTTCCCCAATCAGGAACTCTTCAGATGTATATACCAGTGGTGAAATCTAAATTTCTTTCCTACCGATTCTGTGGGCGTGGCTTGGTGGGGGGGTGTCATGTGACTGGGTGAGTGTGGCTATGTAACCATGTTACTGGGGGATCAAAAGACAGAAACTCACTAACAATGTCCTGCTGAAGCAGGGTTGGACTAGATGACCTCCAGGTCCCTTCCAGCCCTGGATTATCCTCTGAAGCTGCATCTAGTGCCAGGTTTGTAGTCCTTCCTTCCTCTCCTTTTTTTTTCTTTCTTTCTTTCTTTCTTTCTTTCTTTCTTTCTTTCTTTCTTTCTTTCTTTCTTTCCTTCCTTCCTTCCTTCCTTCCTTCCTTCCTTCCTTCCTTCCTTCCCTCCCTCCCTCCCTCCCTCCCTCCTCCCTCCTTTCCTTCTCTCTCTCTCTCTCTCTCTCAAAAATGATCCCCCCCCATTTTTTGCCTAGCTGGGAGCAAAAATGGACTTCTCCACCCCCCCAGTTTTTTTGCCTAGCTAGGCTTCCCCCCCCTATAAAAAAAAGGCTCCAACGATCACGTGCCACAGCTGTGATCCTCGGAGCCTTTTTTACTTTTTAAAAGCATTTTTTTACAACCTACTCAGGCAATAGATTGTAAGAAAATGCTAAAAAAGGTAAAAAACCCTCTGATGATCACAGCTGTGGCGCACAATCATCAGAGCCTTTTTTTTTACCTTTTAAAAGCAGGAAGTAATGACACCCGGGTGGGTGGGTACAGCCTTGCGCCGCCATCACTACTGATTCTCCGAACCACCTGCCACAATCGCTACCGGATTGCCTGATCCGGTCAGAACCAGGAGCATTTCACCCCTGGTATATACTTGAACTCCCATAATTAATTGTCACCATGGGCCATGCCAACTGGAGAATTCTGGGAGTTGACCTCAATACGTTTCGAAAGTGCTAAAGCTGGCAATGCTTTTCATATAGCTATGAAAGTTTATTCTTTCTCAATCACGATCAGCTTATTGCCTCCCTTCTGCACAGGCTGTACCTGGAATTAAACCCACTTAAATGCCATAGGAGTTACTTAAAAGCAAAAAGAAAGGGTTCCGCTGCATATATTGAAATTGATACCTTCTAATTTGAGGATGGCATATAGAAATGATAATTTTTTTAAAAGCAAGCAAGCTGAAAAGAGATTTTAAAAAAGAAATAAAAAAGCATTATTGAAAGATGGATGCAAAAGAAGAGATCAGAGACAGATGAAAAAGATAAAACGCCGTGCACTAAAGTTAGCATTCATCAAGGATGCTGTTTCTGTTTTGGCTCTTAAGCAAAAAAGGGTTTTTCTTTCACAGCCTCACCATTGTGACTTTCTGGAACAGTTATTTAATAAGCAGGCTGGTATTCTCCAGCAGAGTTGATTCACTAAAAGGCAAAGGGGATTTAAAAGACTGTTTACTTGCTCTAAGGAACAATAATGATAAATGTAGTACATGTTGCATTTTTCTAAAAAGTCACATGCTGAACTTTAAGAAGCAAAGCCTGATCTTTAAGTGTACAGCTTCCTTCAGTTCAATTTTTAAAGGTTTAGAATGCTATGTGTAGTAGACAGAGCACACGGTATTCAATGAATATTGTTGCACTCATATTAATAAGACTATTCTTACTAGCAAAATAGCCATAAACAATGCATTTTTCTCATACTAAATTTCCAAGATACTTTACAGGCTTTTAATTTCATTCTACATAAGTTTAAATCTATGTATATTGGACAATGATAAAGCATCAATGAATAAATTTACATAGACTGAAATGTGTATATTTTAGAGTTATTATCTCTGTATATTTAGAGACATTAAATATATGCAATTTTCAAGCATTCTTGTTTTTCATCAATTATTCCTAGCTGCAGTCTTCAAAGTGTACATAATTTTTTTCATCTGAAGTCATAAAGGAAATGAAACGCTCAGTATCTTCCCTATAAAAAGATACAATATTTATTTAATTTTGTTAATTATTCTTAAATTATATGACAGTAAAGACTAGGCTGTGCAGGGGAACAGCAAAAAAGTGCTGCTCGCTTCAACCAATGCATGCTTCAGGGAAAAGAGGGGCTTGGTTTAAAGCAGGTGTTAGGGACATATCTGTTAGGGTTCCAACCAATGCCCTAATTAAATCATGAGCCTCGAGCCAAGCTTCAAAAGAAATCCAGTTATTTATTAGGAGCTTCATGTTGGCCCGTTCCAAGTGACACCAACTTGGACCCCACGTAATTTACGTTCCAACTCTTCCCTCTGCTCCTAAGGTGTGTCATCAGTCACACATTCTCCAACGAAGCAGTTTCCTGGGTTGTAGTGATCACTATACCCCGGCCATTGTGGGTTACCGCGGAGACGGCCTTGACAAAGATATGGCTGGAATGTGCTTTTGTTTTGACTGATGTGCTGCCTCACGGCAGCTCCAGACTTTGTTTCCCCATCCCCCTTGTCTATGGAACCTCAAGAGCTTTGTGAGTTGGCAATACCTGTGTTGCCCTTTTAATTTGGATTGCTGAATAACCATGTTAAGTATGTGTCTAATATTCAGTTGCAGTTCATCACACCATAATGATCAAGAATTATAATTGTAAATGGAACTGCTGAGATAGAGGACTTGATTCTTGATTGCTGTGATCACAAAGAAAAGTTTCGCCCCTGTTATTATCCTTGATTATACCATTTTACAACCTCTCATAGAATTGAATGAATGAATTGCATAGTAATAGTGTTGCATTTGGAAATAGTAAAGTATAGTTATTTATTCATTTATTTCCATATAAAATATTTGGAGATTGATGAACAATTTGAAACTTCCTAAATGGTCAGGGGGTTGGAAGAGTTTGGTAACCATGATAAAGTCAGTCTGTAAGATAGTAAGAAAAGGAATGGAACTTTCCATCCTTCTTCCTTCTCTGCTTTTCCCGCTATGAACATTTTTGTGTTTTATTCTGGAAACACATTTCTGGATTAAAGAAAGCAAGGCTTTTCATGACAAGTTGCCATCCTCCTGAAATTGTGAACATTTATCTTTATCTCTGAGGGGTATGAAGCTCCTGAAAGGAACAAAAGGGAAAAGCAAAGCAAATTAGAACTGCAGAAAAAACAATTGCTACCATTGAGGACCTGCATACTGCACGAGTCAAAAAGAGGGCTGTGAAAATATTTACAGACCCCTCACATCCTGGACATAAACTGCTTCAACTCCTACCTTCAAAACAACGCTATAGAGCACTGCACACCAGAACAACTAGACACAAGGACAGTTTCTTCCCGAATGCCATCACTCAGCTAAACAAATAATTCCCTCAACACTGTCAAACTATTACTAAATCTGCACTACTATTAATCTTCTCATTGTTCCCATCACCCATCTCCTTCCACTTATGACTGTATGACTGTAATTTTGTTGCTTGTATTCTTACGATTTATATTGATATTGATTGGTTCCTGATTGCTTATTTGAACCCTATGACTATCAGTAAGTGTTGTACCTTAGAATTCTTGATGATCTTTTCTTTTATGTACATTGAGAGCATATGCATCAAGACAAATTCCTTGTGTGTCCAATCACACTTGGCCAATAAAAAAAAAATTCTAAAAAGGGCTACTGCAATTGACAACATTCATTTCTCAGTTATATTCCCACAGTTGAAAAAAGTAAAATGAAAGTAAATTTAGCATAATGGAAGATATTTACATGACATTAAAGGTGTTTTTTTAAAATGCATTTCCACAAGTGTGCTTCATCTTCCCCAAATGCAGTGCCTCTCTTAGTGTATTCACACTTCCAATGCTCCTGGCAGAGATGCCATAGTAAATCCATAGTCCAGTTAAGACTCTGCTGGAAATAATCTAAATGCGATTCTTCTGTTTACGTTGCAGTGCTTGAAATAGTAATTCCCACCCCAAGGAAAAGCAAGCCAAAAAAAAAATGGAATGACAAATGTATCTCACTAAATGACATGCTATTATTACCTGCTATCAATCAGGAAAAGTCCCAACAACTTTAAAACAAGATACTTAAAAACTGCTACTAGGAGTTCACATTAAATTGGTCCTTAACCTAGATGTGATAAAGCATGCTGTGCTCAGTGTCTACAGAGATTCTCAGTTGTCCAGGTCATGGTTGTCCCAAAGACGTTTTCTTTCAAAAGGCAACTGGACTTCCTTGTTTGCTAGAAGAAGAATTGTGCAGGAGTATGAATATATTTCCAGAAATAAAATTGCAGACTATAGGATTTTATGCAGTGGTGAAATCCAATTTTTTTTACCACCGGTTCTGTGGGCGTGGCTTGGTGGCCATTGTGTGGCTTGGTGGGCGTGACAGGGGAAGAATACTACAAAATCTCCATTCCCACTCCCCTCCAGGGGAAGGATACTGCCAAATCTCCATTCCCATCCCATTCCTGGGGGAAGGATATTGCAAAATCTCCATTCCCACCTCACTGAGGCCAACCAGAGATGGTATTTGCCGGTTCTCCAAACTACTCAAAATTTCCACTACCGGTTCTCCAGAACCTGTCAGAACCTGCTGGATTTCACCCCTGGATTTATGTGACCCTGAAGGCACAGATAAATCTCCAAGTGGCCTCAATGACTCGCAGAAAGTGTGCTAACTACAAGGAATATAAATCCTTCCATTTCCCACCATTCAGTCAGAACTGAAGAAGCTTCTTGGATGAGAAGCAAAACATCTTCCAGCAAAAAAAGAAAGCCCAGTTGCCTTTTGAAAGAAAGAAAGCACCTTTGGGACATTCTGTGCTCATTTCCCCCTCTCTCACTTAAAAAAAAAAAAGAAAAGACGTCATATTTCAATGCTTTAAAATGCCATGGGAAAGATGTTTATTCATTGGCTTCTCAAAAATTGTGCCTTGGTTTTGGTTTGTGATCTACAGATTTGTTGGAATATGTTCACTGTACCTTTTCTTCCATAATCAAAATTAGGAATAAGGATGAGTTATTTCCTCCGCTTAGAATGACAAAAGGCACTTTTGTCTCCTTTTTTTCTCATCACTACTATTATGGCTATTTGGATTGCACTCTTAGGGCTTAGGGGTGCTCTCAAATATCCCCATTTTCTCTGGCATATTTGCCTGCGAACTTGTTTAATGTCATATATTGTGATGGGTATATTGAGGTTATATTAAAATATCACACCTTCAGCATGAATGTGCTGCCTCAGCAAATAATTAGATTTAGCTCTTTATGTTCAGGGATGTTTGTTTGTTTCTAAAGAACTTTGATTGCTTACAGAATTACTAGCATAACAAATCAGAATGCTCTTTTCATAGAACACAGTTATTGTAATTGGATTCTTTGATTTCTTTTTAATTCTTACTCATTTCACTTCAATGCAGGGAATTTAATAATCATTATGTTGTGTTTATGAAAAACTAGGAATGCTAGTTTTTTTTTATCAAGAATTTCGTGAACCCCAAAGCATTTTTCCTAGTAGACTGGAGCATCCTCAAGGAGAAGGACATTTGCCCCTCAAAATAAATCCTAATCCTGAAATTCCTAGCCTTTGTTTAAAAGAAACAGTTGTATAACAAATTATCATGTTACTCTTCTATCCATTTTGAAAGAAAATCTATTCCTGCTTTTATCAGTAAATGATCAGTTCTAACATACAGTATTTTTCAGAGTATAAGATGCTCCAGAGTATAAGATGCACCTTAGTTTTTGGGGAGGAAAATAGTGGGGGGGATTCTGCCCCTGCCTACGAGGTATTCATCTGGCTAGCAACCTTAACCTGGTCAGTTTCAGCACATCAGTTCTCTGGTTGTGTGCACATGTGCTACAGTATTTGATGTGTATTTAGTCTTTTCTTTCAAATGATGCTAACATTAACTTGCATTAAGCACAGATTTGTTTTTCTTCTTTAGTTAATGACTAATACAACCACTTTTTAAGGGCTTTAACAGCTTCCTGGGATTTTAGTCTTGCAAGATTTAAGCCAGTGATTAGAGAATATTGCTTGGATCCCATGTTTCCCAATTGGAAAAGAAATGAGAGAACATGCAAAGTAATTTTGCACGGCAAACATGCTACTCAGACTATATCAGGTAGATCTATTCTTTAAGAGGAGGAGGAGGAGGATTGCAGATAGACACAGATCAGCAGTTGTTAGGAGAAAATATACAGTTATAAGAACATTTGCTCAGTGTCAAATGAAAATAATGCAAATGTTGCACTGTGTTATCCGATGAAAAGATAGCTATTAAAATGGAAGTAAAGGGACTGCAAGATCCTGGCTACATAGATACAATTCTCCCTATTCCCCATTTCAAAGATCATTCCTCATAGACTCTATTTCTGCTCCGTGAAAGTTAGGAAGTGAGAGAGGGAGGGGAGAGAGCGGGTGTAGCTCAGTGAAAGGCTTTTTATTTATTTATTTATTTATTTATTTATTTATTTATTTTGACGGCAAATGCTATGTGATTTAAACCTGTAGCTTTTATAAGAAGGAATATAAAATAAAAATGAAACTTTCCCTGGTCAGCATTAGTAGTCCTGAGTGAAATGGACAAAAGACTACTGTAACAGGAGTCATTTCCCACTTCTCGGATTCTAGAAAATGGGATTCTTTTCCTGACCCACAGTAGGAAACTGTACTGTTGGTGGAAAAGACAGTGTTGCCAAAAATACTCCATAGGAAGCACTCAGAACAGTTCAGCATGTGAAAATTACAATTGCTTTCTACCTTGCAGTTTTGCACCTCCACAGAAAAATGCCTCCAGATACCCAGGATCATAATTCATATGGCATCATATGAGAGCTGCAAATAGAGTCAGATAATTTTGCTTTGTTGGTGTGTCTAGTACATCTGAGATTGAGCTGTACCCAGGAACATATCTTAGTCATCCTTTCCACATGAATCATCTTCCTGGATTTAAAATGAAATGTTTCCAAAAGTAAACCCGACTAGAATTAACTAAGGGTAAGCTCTGGATAGAGCTTACCTAATCAGGCATGTACAAATCAGATAGTTCACATGCAATAAGCATGTGAATAGAGAGTTTGCCATTCATTAATATGTAACCATGTTTTGTGTAGTTTTGTGTAGTTTTGTCATAATTTGATAATATAAGGGGGGTGGGGGTGGGGCGTAGAAGCCACTGGGATTTTCTTTGTAGATCACTGGGATTTTCTTTATAGATCAGAGCTGTGGTGGGATAGTGGTTAGAATGCAGTATTGCAGCTATTTCTGCTGATCACCGGCTGCCTGCAATTTGGCAATTCAAATCTCACCAGGCTCAAGGTTGACTCAGCCTTCAATCCTTCTGAGATCAGTAAAATGAGGACCCAGATTATTGGGGGCAATAGACTGACTCTGTAAACCACTTAGAGAGGGCTGTAGACCAGTGTGAAGCAGTATATAAGACTAAGTGCTATTGCTATTAAGAATACATTTTCACTTTGACTAAAAATCTATTTTAAAAGACACCTTGCCATGTCATAGTTGTTCATAAAAATCAACTAAAAATTCAATAAAATTTTGCTGAGATTTCTTGAGAACATTAATTTCTAGATTGTGAATAAGAATTGAATATTGTTACATAAAAAGTGATCTACCCTAAACAGTTATCTAATTCCATATATGTATTATTGTTTTTTCATGTGCAGTCTACTTTTCTATTTCTGACAAAGAGTAAGTTTGCCTATAAGAGGTTAACTATGTATTGCCATCCTGAAGTGATATTATAAAATCTCACAAGAAGCCTTTGAAAGCCAGCATGTTATAGTGTTTATGGTGGAACATAAACATAACGTATACGTAAAGGAGACTCAAATTCAAATCCAGTTTCACCTTAGGCATGAATGAACTTGGCTGGGTGAACTTTGGGTCAGTCACTCTCAATCCAAGTCATCTCACAAGTTTGTTGTTGTGGGGAATATAGGAAGAGGAAGAAGTATTGGACATGTTGGCTGCTTGAATTATAAAAAATAATAAAAATAGGATAAAAATCAAATAAAATAGGCAGGACTAGCATTCACTTTCTCCTGGTTTCTAGTCTGGTGCCTTATCCAATAAAACACATTTTAATTTTAGTTTTAAATTACTGCAGCACTTCCCATTTAAAAGAAATAAAAAACTGTCTATTGAATTATAAAAAGGGTTCTTTAAAAGTCGCAACACAAACCAAAGCAATCCAAATGTATTGACAATTCTCACACAACATCCATTTGTGTCCCCTGTGAATATCTTAACACATATTCAGAATAGCATAAATTCCCCTGTAAGTACTTTAAGTTTCATTTTCAGATGTCAGCTTTATGTGGTTCATGTCATGTTGCCTTGTAGCATGATTGCAATGTCATTTTCAAGCACTGTTCTATTTGCTCCAGCAAGTTATCATCTATTCTTATCTTTGTTTATGCTTTCACCCTGCTCTGTTCATGATAGTAGTCTTGGCTACTTGACAGAATTGCTAATGTCTAGGGCTATTAGTGGGAAAGACTTCCAGACTCCACCACTTTCTGAGCTTACTTTAAAATGGCAAAACATTTCATGTGAATCAGCAGCTGTGTAGCAAATTTTCACCTGTTCTGATTCTGGGCTTTAATAGCAAGGTCCAAGAAAAATAACATGTCATAATTGTCCATATCTCTGGTTTAATAACTGCTGAAACTTCAGCTGCAGCTCCTAGGTCCCTGTTCATCTCTTCTGTGACAGTAGTGGAGAACAATTTTCAAAAATATATCCCTTTAGGCCCCAAATGAGTCCTGATTTCTTTTTCATTCTCTGTAGCAGGGGTCTCCAACCTTGGCAACTTTACGACTTGTGGACTTCAACTCTCAGAATTCCTCATCCAGTGCATGCTGGCTGAGGAATTCAGGGAGTTGAAGTCCACAAGTCCTAAAATTGCCAAGGCTGGAGATCTCTGCTCTGTAGCACATATTTTCTAAACACTGGTATCCTCAACTGGTCCCAGAGCCTGCACATTCACGAGTTTTGAGTAGAAGTACGTACAGATCAGAGGAAAATGTTTTGCTTTGAATCCCAAACAAACCAGATTAGCCAAAATACTTTGGTTCTTTCAAGTTTTGAATAGAATAAAATTTATGTAAGTAGGGCGAAGCTTCCTTCAGCGGCACCCTACTTACCCTACATTTTTGATGCCTTATTTTTTTTTCCTGGCTTCTTTCCCTGAACACCCACAAGCCACTTCTGCCTAGATTAAAGCACCTCTATTTTATTTTGTGTATAAATCAACACACTCAAAATGTGTTCTTCAAATTCACCTTCTGAAACCGTAGAGTCTGTGCATGAATGATTCACTCACAGAATATTTTGCACAGCCTTACTTCTGCGGGGTGCTTGATGTGTCTGCATCTCTGGAAAACTTTAAAATTAAGAATGGTGCCTAGTTGCAGATACAAGTCTTGCACTTGAAACTATTTATAGAAGGTATTTATCTATCTGGTTTAACCTCTAATAACAGTTTGAAAGGTGTTTTCTTATCTACAATAGGCCAGCACAATTTTCAAGCCACTAAGCCGAATGTAATACTGCAGTACATATATGGCCTGCAATCAAAGGGCTGAAACTACAAAAATAGACCTATCACTTCACACTTGATTCCCTGATTTTTTTTTTCTAATTAGAAAACAGATCAGTGATTGTCACAAGGTTCTTCTGACAACAGACAATCAAGTCCTCAAAAGATGCCTATTTCTAGTCACTTTAATCAGTGTGTGTTTACTGCATCAGAAGATGGAAAAATCCATCTCTTCTACCCAAATATAAAGATGAACGGTGCCATTATGTACTAATTCAATGAGAAGCGCAAATCAAAATCCTTTCTTACATTATAACCTTGCAGATAAACTTAAACAGGTGTCTCTTCTTGGATTCAAGAAGTGAAGCTGAATATGTTCTTTCCCAACACAGACTGAACTTATTCTGTGTGGGTGGAATCCAGGATGCCACAAGTTGGCCAGATCTTAAGAAAATATTTTTGATTTTTCTTACTTTCCTACTTCAGCCTCTGTCTTTCCACAAAATCTATGAGTGGTTTTGTAGATGCACAAGGAAGTAAAGGGAGGAGGAAGAACCTCTATCTCACTGATTCCACTGTTGGAATCATGTCACTGGATTCTGCCTCAGAAATCCAAGAAATAAGTTTATTTATTTATTTTATTCGTCACAACAATATATATAAGCATCGCACAAAAAGATTATATAGTATATAAACATATATATGAGGGAATATTAGGAGGTATAAGCATATATATATATATATATATATATATATATATATATATATATATATATATATATATATATGTAGGTCTTTGGTTGTTCGGGTTTTCTCCCGTGTAAAATTGGAAGTGTCTTGGCGGCGTTTCGGAAGTCGCCAAGACACTTCCAATTTTACACGGGAGAAACCTCAGAAAAAAAAAAAAAAATATATATATATATATATATATATATATATATATATATATATATATATATATATATATATATATATATATGAAAAATATATATATATATGAAGAAAAAAAGAAAAAGAATAGGACAGGAACGGTAGGCACGTTTGTGCTCTTATGCACGCCCCTTATAGTCCTCTTAGGAATGGGGTGAGGTCAAGAGTAGAAAGTTTTTGGTTAAAGCTTTTGGGATTATGGGAAGAGACCACAGAGTCAGGTAAAGTATTCCAAGCACTGATGATTCTGTTACAGAAGTCATATTTTCTACAAAATATGTGATTGACAAGCTTACGGATTTAGAATAGATTATTACTGGTTCAGTCAAATACAACTGAAACTACTTACTTACTTACTTACTTACTTACTTACTTACTTACTTATTGGACCTATGTGGCCACCTAGCTCATATAATGATTTTAGGTAGTTCACAATTCCTAAAAAGAAAGATAAACATAGATATCCTTTCCCCAGGTTCCATAATTATTATTATTTTTAGATTTTTATATCATACTTAATATTCCTGCCTCCTTTTTCCACAAGAACCCTGTGGGTTAGGCTGGGGCTAAGAAAGCATGGCTGATCCAAAGTCACCAAACCAGCTTTGTTTAATTAATTGGATTATTTATTTAATGCTATCCACATGTAAGAACATTGGAGTATAAGCCACAACCTTAGCTGTTTTCTGAGTCTGCTATTACATGGTCTGGTGTACTGTATATGTATCAGTTTTACCCAACTGATACATGTACAGCACATTTCCATAATAATTGTACCACACTCTTTTTTTAATGTAATGAGCTTTTGTTTAGGAGCACAGAGAATATGGAAGGCTAATCATACTGGCAACATGTAGTGTGACGTAGTGACTGGAAAGATGAAGGGAGGTGATTTGAAGTACATTAACACCTAGGTTGCATTTGGTAAAAAATAAAATTGATTACACCATTATTGCTATAAAGGTTTGGTAATGAACGAGTCATGGAATGATTGATTACCTAGCCTGCCTAGTGGCCAATTTCAAAATAACAGGGCTTTCGACATGCCTCAAAGCATTTGGACCTCTGAGACTTTCAGATTTGCCTGGGGGGCCTTATATAGAGTGCACCATACTGTTGACCTTATAAAATGGATCTGCCCATCTGCTCCAGTGTCACATATACATGTTATGGAAAATCATCTCTATACAGTAGCCAAAAATAACACTGAATAGGATGTGAACTGCATGGTTAGAAGAATGCAAACCCCCACCCCACCCCCACAAGTCCAAGGTCAGTAAGCATATGGATAAAGTACATTCCTAGACTTCTTTATCAGTGACTCCCCCTCCCCCCCCACAAATATTAGAAGACTTGGTTATAGCTGAATGAGGATTTGTGAGCTACATGAGTAACATTTCTTATAATTTCCCATTATGTCATTTCTAATTACATGAACAAAGGCAGCCTGTATTGTGAAGGTTCCTGTCAATTTCTCTGAACATCTTTATGAACATACCCCTGCTGGAACATTGCAAGTATTGGCGTTATATAAGATTATTTCCAGACGATGCAAAATAAGCATGATTGTAACACTCCAGTAGATAGCATAACCCGAATAGAAACTCTGTTCTCTGTTTTGTTCCTTGTGATGCCAGTAATTATATAGAGGAAAACAGCTGAATCACATCATGAAGTAAACTGCTGCTAACTGTACAGCTATTTTGTTGCACAGACAAGAACTGTATGTTAAAATGTTATAACTGTAACTAAACTGTTGGCTGAAATGTAAGGCAGTGTTTTCCCCTTCTAAACTTGGCAACTTTAAGATGTTTGGACTTCAAGAACCCGAATTCTCCAGCCAGTATGATCTCCTTCATAACCTGTGATCTCTTGCTGCTAGTAACAGCTACCTTACAGAATTATTGTTTTTTGTTAAACCTTGGTAAATTAATTATCCTTTTCCACAGTCTGCACTGAATTGACTCTTTTATGGCAGCTAAGTATTATCATTTGTATGTATCCATCTTCAATGGGTATACAGTGTCAGCACCAATTTATTCTCAGTTGTATAGATTAACTAAAAATTATCTAGAGTGTTCCACAATTGATCAGAAACCTGAATCTGAACGTAATCAAATCTTATTCTGAGGGCATTTACCTTTATGTAACAGTAATTGCCCAGTCTACTCCTGTTCTTTTAGGTACTCATTCTCTCTCTGTGAACCATTAGTAGAAATGTATAAGACAAATTTATACCATTGCACTTATGAAGTCTACATTTATTTAAATGTTATTGTTATACTTTTTTTTCTTATGAAATGGCCACAAATGAATTATGTAACATATTCATGAAGGGATGAACTTTTTTTTCCTATATGCACATTGTAGCCACATCATCACATGCTGTATATCTCTGAGGTCATAAAACACAAGGAGATGCATAGTCATGTGATAAACGTACAAATAGTTCACCCCTCTGTTCATTCTTCAGGTTGCTTCTTACAACTTTATGATGCTGAACTGGTAGCCATGATCAAGGCCCTGTCAGATTGTTCTGGTCTCAAAGCAGAAACATGTATGAAGAGTAATGTGGAGATCCCACTGGTAGGGTGTTCATGCAAAAGTTAATGAGAGGATTCTTTGGAAAACCTATGTACTTGATTTGCTACAGTCCTCTGCTTCTCCAGATATTAATTTGTTATTTTGCTTCCACCACGCTGACATTTGCAGATTAAGCAAATGTAGCACAGTTTAGAGAAATAAGTGTTTAATTAGATAACCATCTATTCAGCAGTGGATCTTCTTGTTGGAGGTGACCTGAATGACAGAATGGGGCCAAACATTGAGATCCTAATTACCCAACACTATAACTGCTTCCTTCAACTCCTGCTGTGAGACTTGTTAACCTGCTTGTTTCTCCAATGACGTGATGTGTAATCTGAAAGAATTTGGTTTAATGCAGGTGACAAACTGATTGGACTAACAAATCAAATAACCCAGAGAGAGAGAGATGGCCCAGAAGAATTTATTTTTTCATTTAGATCAAAATATCAAGTCTTAATTATTAGCTGATATCTCATAGTTTAGTAGGGCAATGCCAGTTGTCTAGAGGAACACTTGTGTCTGAATAGTGATCATCTGCTGCTGAGTTTGATTCTTGACTTTTCCCATGGGCATTTACTGTATTTTATCCTGATATTGAATTAGAGACTGGAAGCGTACGGATTAAATGGAATGAAGAGATGTGTAGGAATGCTACTGGTTTGCTCAGTTTGTCTTATCTGTCAAGTTAAGAATTAATTACTCATATTGATCTAGGAAACTCAATTATGGACTATTAAAGCAAAATCATCCAGAGAATATGGGAGTGCATAATATTTTAAAATCATAAATTAATTGTAAGAACTGGCTTCTTCATGGTTGTGCAATGCTTAAAAAAGCATTTATTGCATCTTACAAAGGCTTTAAGTCAATCTGCTCTCTTTCTCCCACAAAGAACTGTTGAAAATGAAAAATGATGAACAAATGCCACTTGGCAACAGAACCACCAATTAGGGCCAGAGCTTAGCCTTTTTCCAGTTTATTACACTTGGAGACACAGGTTCAAATTCTTCATAGAAGGTTTACCATTTTGGTCCTGAAGTATGAGATTTCAGTCATTTTATAATACCTAGGATTATAAACCCATGAAATCCATGACCCTTTACGAGGGTGGCCAGCTGAATGGTCAGCTCTTTTGATTACTAAGATTTAAAAAATCTGATTGCTCATCCAGTTTTGCAGATTATACAGATACTCACTTACTGACCATTGGTTTATTATATTATTTTATTATGTTATTATTCTCTTTTATTAGTTTTATTGTTTTATATAAGAGGTTTTTATATTCCTGTAAGCTTCCTTGAGTTGCCATGTGTGAATAGGCAATATAAATTTCCTAAAATAAAAATAAAATAAAATAATAAAAATTCAAAGTTACAGCAATGCTGAAAAAATAAATGTAACAACCATTTACAACCTTTGCAATATTCCTTAGTCACATGATCACTATTACAGTCAATATACAATGTCCTGTGGCTAGCTACAACAGAGAAATTAGAGACAAAAGCCCTGCTAGAGAATAAGCTATTTACTTTTCTAAACATCCAAAACAATGCAGGAGTGCAGTTTACAATACTCTCTTGAAACCTTTCTCTCCAATCTCTCTGCTCTGTGATGGGGGGGGGGGAATGTGCGGGGGGGGGGAGCCAGCAATTTCTGTAGGCAATCTCTCCTTTGCTTGACCCTTTCCTGCTGCCAGACAATTGCATTTATCTCGGAGTGTAGAAGAGTGTAGAAGAGAAAACAGCTTCCTCTCTTGGAATCCCTCTTCAATATGTGTGTGTGTGTGTGTGTGTGTATGTTTTCTGAGGTTTTCACGGGTGTTTGTATGTAAGTCTTTGGTTGTTCGGGTTTTCTCCCGTGTAAAATTGGAAGTGTCTTGGTGACGTTTCGACGAAGTCTCATTCGTCATCTTCAGGCTGGTGTTTACTGCTTCGTGCTTCTAGGAGCATGAAGCAGTAAACACCAGCCTGAAGATGACGAATGAGACTTTGTCGAAATGTCGCCAAGACACTTCCAATTTTACACGGGAGAAAACCTGAACAAATATGTATATATATATATATATATATATATATATATATATATATATCAGTATATATATCAGTATATATATATCAGTAATGTACCCACCCTTAGTGACTCTGACACGATATATTTGAAGCTCTTCTGGTGAAAAATATACTGTATATGGTTAGCTGATTTTGGACTTCCTGGCCATTTACTGAGTCTGTCATCACAGTAAAAAAAAAGTAGACAACTCTAACATTCATCCATTCCACCTTGTATTTTTTGCTGGCTTGCTTATTTCTTTGTTGTATTCTGATAGATTCAAGCTATAATTACTGCAGCAGGATTAGAATAAAAAACAGTAAGAGATAATAGCCAATTAAAAAATAATCATGCATTGATAAATGTAATGGTGACCTCCCAAACAACTCTTGCCTTTAATAGTTTCCAGAAGGCCATCAATGAAGACGCCAACTCTAATCTCAAGAGAGAGAATGTTTCATAACATGGGGGCTGTAACAGAAAAACGTAACATTGAGTTCTGGCTAGTTTTACCAGACATCTGGCAAAAGGAGATGATGTCCTCCTTTTTGTTCTTAAACTGACCAGCAAGCACAGCCTTAAACTTAAATACCATCCATTTCTTTGACTAGCTAACAAGTTTATTTCTTCCTGAGCAGCTTTTCTACCAGGCAAGGTGCTTCCCTAATAAATGCTAACTGAAAGTTAACAAGCAGTGCTCTGGGACCTTAATTTGTTCATCAGCATCCTCCTGTGGGTTTGCAGTGCTGCCTGAAATTGACAAGATCATAATCAGGTATATGCATCCTAGCACTTTTCTGCGATTGAAAAACCAGTCTTCCCAATGCTGGAAAAAGTAGTTCCATATACATATATGAAGGTGATCCTGTATGTTCCTCAATGCCAAGACATGGAGGGCTTTATAGGTTAAAAATCAACATGATGAATTGCATCTAGAAGCTTTTTGGTAACCAGTGCAACAATGTAAGATAATGACTTTGTTTGGCTAATATCTGGGCTTCTGCATTTTGCACCAATTGCGAGATTGCTTAGTGTCCCTTCCCTTATAATGGCTTTTTTACAGTATTCTCATGCCATTATTACCCCCATATGATAGTTTTCTGGGAGCAGCTTTGAAACATAAGATTTTATACGTACTACTGGAATTATATATATTATGTATGTATAATGAGTTTTATTAGTGTTGAATATCAGTGATTGCATGACCTCTGTAGATGCTATATGCTAAATAAATAAGTAAATTGAAACTATATTAGTAGTCTAACTTCTCTTTCCAAATTACTAAAAATAACATGGACCTTAACTATGAATATATTGAAGGAATGTTTAAACACTTGTTACAAAGGAATGATGAGTTTTATTAGTTTATCTCTAAATAAATAAAATTAGATTCTAATCTTTTCTTGCCCTTTCAGACTATGTTTGTGTGTTAAATTATCGGGGTTTTTTTTCCTCAGAATGGGATAACTTCTCAGCAATCCATACCCTCATTAATTAGTAAGATAAGCTATTTTTCCCTTGGTCTTTGGCTATGTTTAGGGGAAAAAATAATTGCTGGTAAGGCAAGCAGCCTCTTTGTGTAGCTACAAATAGAAGTGCCAGTTGCATCTAATCCATACACAAATACTTCTTGCATTCATTTACTAAATAAGGCTGTGTGACTAGTACTTGTATGTATCCCTCTGATAACCTTTGTTATGTTCAAGGACACAAATGAGGTTGCTGATGGGAAGCATGTAATGAACTATTGTTACCATGTAAGATGAAACTGAAAAGTAGCATTGCATCCTGCAGTTCCCAGTAGATTGAGGAGAACAAGTTCACAATATTTTTCAATAATATCAATGCTGCTTTTACATTTGATTCCATTGGCATTTCAGTAACAGTTGAACAACTGCCAGGGGTGAATTTTGAATGTATTTAATATCATTCGTTGTGAATCACTCTCTATATTTCTATGGATTCTGCACGAACAGAATATCAGAATATCTGCCACTCAGAAAGGAAGTTAGCAGCAACAATTTATACTCTAAAAGTATTTCATAGCTCGTTACACTGAATGTCATGTTCAATCTGCATTAATAAATTATTTTGAAATTACATAAATCAGTTTAATCAATCTGTATGATATGCACAGAATATGCTTAATTCCATGTACTGGAGTATCTTTCCATGTGATTTGATGTTTCATTCCTATACAATGTTTGAGCAGACCAAAGGGTTTTATTATGGATCTGGATTCTACAATCTATAAGGCTTTCTGTCAGTTTTCCTTTAACCTGTTAATCTTTTTCATTTAGTTATAGAAACATGTGACTCTAGTTCATGTTTTGTAATGTAGAAGTTCTTGTAAAGTAACGTAGGAGGAGGACATGAAACAAGGCAATATCAAATAACAAAATAAAAATGAATATCTCAATCCTAAATTAACTATGTTAAAGCATTGTAAGTTAAGTAGAATAAAACTCTTAGAGATCTACCATTTTCCTTGGAAGGAAATTCTGGAAAAAGGATGTTGTCACAAAAGTTCTGACTCAAATCATCTAAATCTCCCTATGAGAAAAATTTGTATGAAAGAATGTAATGCCGAAGATAATCTGGCCAAAGCCTTTTGGGACTTTATAAATAACTCTTAACTTGGACACTGGATTGAATGAAATCAGAATCAGTACAAATGATTTAAGGCTATATAAATTAATCCTAAATGTTTGAAACGGGATACAGTGTTCATGTTTTATCATGCATTATTCTAATACTGCTTGTGGTCAGAAGTAAAGAAATGGTTTTAATTTATGCAAATGCATAGGCCAGTATACGATTTTGCAAAATGAGACTGCATAATGGCATTCTGGGGGTAACCTGCTGCTAGGATAACAGGTAATCACCAATCAAATAATTATAAGTACCACTTACATTGTTTTGAAACAATGTCTTTGCACCGTTGTGTTATCATAAGAAATCAAAACTGTTCTGGTCAGAGCTGTCTTCCTCAAGCTCTTATTGATAAGATGGTGAGATATTTTTTTATTGATTACTGTACTTCATTATGGATTATTAAGACTCAGCAGGTACGTCTGAATAATACTTAATACCCTTAATTTAGTACTTAAATTAAAATAGGTTTCTTCTAATTTTCCAAGGAAGATTTATTTTATTTTGTATTACATTACATTACATTATTATTTTGTACAAGCTTTTTCCTGAGTTTGTAAAAATTAATTTTCTGTTAAAAAAGTTGAATGTGCCCCCCCCATCCATAACGAGGTAGCATATTGAATTTGAAATATTGTATGTATTATTTTATTTACTAAAGAGAAGGCAATGTTTCAAAACAGAACTTTTTCCCATGAAGGCTTATAATGGGACCATCAATTTTGTTAAAAAATATAAACTTTTTTCTCATTGACTAATTTAAAGCAGCAGATTAATACTGATATTTTGAACAATCTCACATGTTTGTGAAAAAGATAAAATGTATCTTCTCATTGCCTAACAGCCTAATCTAAAATAAAATCACTGCTGCAAAGTGAAGTAACATTAATGAGATTTATTCTCTGGTACTATCAATAATTTCTATCTTCTTCCATATCATTAACTGAAAATGGACATTGAAACAGATGCCACTATAATCTTTTCCCAATGTCAAAAAAGTCTCCAACCTTTTCCCCAAAGAGCTAGAAGTCTTTCCTTCAACCTCTTTTAAAGCTATCTTTATCTTCTTTTATTATTATTAATAAGAACAATCCTTGAGAAGAAGGCGAAGATCTCACTGCTAGGGAACTGGAATTGAGAGTGAAGGTCGCACATTAAAAAGCCTTGTCACTGTTTTATTTTGTCTCTTAGGCATTATTCATAGGGGTCCTCTCTCTGCAAACAAAGGTTTCCACAAGATTCAATTGCTTAAATTTTGCAAGATGTAATAGACACTTTTTTCCTAGATTCAAACTATACTTAAAGCATTTGCTGACCATTCCTTGTTCCAAATACTGGTACCCGCTAGTAGGACATTTCTATGTAATGTGACCAGTGGTGGGTTCCCAATTTTTTTACTAGCGTTTCCGTGGGTGAGGCTTGGTGGGCATGGCTTGGTAGGCGTGGCAGGGGAAGGATACTGTAAAATCTCCATTCCCTCCCCATTCCAGGGGAAGGTTACTGCAAAATCTCCATTCCTTCCCAATCAGCTGGGACCTGGGAGGCAGAGAATAAATGGGGGCGGGACCAGTCAGAATTTTTACTACCGGTTCTCCAAACTACTCAAAATTTCCGCTACCGGTTCTCCAGAACTGGTCAGAACCTGCTGAAACCCATCTCTGAATATGACTAAACCTAAGGCTTTAGTTAATATATGCAGTTGTAGACTTCTGTGTTTACTGGCTTTCCTATCTTCTGCCATGTCGATTTCCTTTTGTGATGGTGATTGGCAAAAATAGCATTATTAGCACTTGGGATTTCTTAAAGATTTTAAGTAGGACTTTTTTCCCCCAGTGTCACTCCACTGCTTGTGATGTGAATAAGCAAAACACTGTGTTTTCTTATCTTTGCGGTATTTCAGTGAAATTAGCTTTAATGTTACAATCTATGGCCAAATAAGGCCATAAATAAGATTGTAACATTCTTATTTAGTACATTCTTTAAGCAGTTGAACTGACAATAAAGCAAAGTTGTCTATTATGGAAAGCACTTTTTTGGGGGGGTGGATTATTGTTAGGGAGCAAAATGCAAATGCAGGTCTGCCCTAAATTTCTCTGGATTGCAGCATTATCTAATCTACATGCTATTTACAAGCCAGTTAGTTAAATTGTATAAAAACAATAGATTTTATAGTCTCTGATGAACTACTGCTATTACAAAATTCAAGGGAGAAGTTATGTGTTTCAGTCCATTTAAATATTTTTGAAAAAAATCATATTTTCAGTTTATATGTTGTTTTCCAATGCGCTGCTTGGATAATCCATGGGTGGGTTATTCATCAGCTTCTACTAGAGAATGAGTGCTGTTTCTTTAAATTTTTATCTTGACCCCCCCTTCACTATTCTTATTTTCAGTTAATATGCAGTGTAAATTCTGTTCATGGATAATATCACAATAATCATAAAATTTGTTGCTAGAAGTGGCTAGAGATTTGGGCAAGATATTGATTTATAATAATATTGATTATTGGGCATAATATTGATTTATCATTATTTATTTATTTATTTATTTATTAATCATATTTATATACCGCCCTATCTCCCAAGGGACTCAGGGCGGTTTACAGGCACTAAAAACAGATAAATAGAATATAAATACAATATAAAACATTTAAAAAAACTTATTCTAAAGCCCGTCCAATTAAAAATAGAAATAAAACCCAATTTAAAACCCAAAATTTAAAATCTAGCTCAGTCCTGCACAATTAAATAAGTATGTTTTAAGCCCGCGGCGGGAGGTCCGAAGGTCCGAAAGCTGACGAAGTCCGGGGGGTAGATCGTTCCAGAGGGTGGGAGCCCCCACAGAGAAGGCCCTTCCCCTGGGCGTCGCCAGACGACATTGCCTCGCTGACGGCACCCTGAGGAGACCCTCTGTGAGAGCGCACGGACGGTGGGAGGTATTCGGTCGCAGTAGGCGGTCCCGTAAATAACCCGGCCCAATGCCATGGGCGCTTTAAAGGTGGTCACCAAAACCTTGAAGCGCACCGGAAGGCCACAGGAAGCCAGTGCAGTCTGCGCAGGATAGGTGTCATATGGGAGCCACGAGGGCTCCATCTATCACCAGCAGCTGCATTCTGGACTAACTGTAGCCTCCGGATGCCCCTCAAGGGAGCCCCATGTGAGAGCATTGCAGTAATCCAGGCGAGGCGTCACGAGTGCGTGAGTAACCGTGGATAGGGCATCCCGGTCCAGAAAGGCGCAACTGGCGTACCAGGCGAACCTGGTAGAACGCTCTCCTGGAGCGGCCGTCAAATGCTCTTCTAGAGACAGCCGTTCATCCAGGAGGACGCCTAAGTTGCGGACCCTCTCCATCGGGGCCAATGACTCGCCACCGATGTTCAGCCGCGGATTTAGCTGACTGTACCGGGATGCCGGCATCCACAGCCACTCTGTCTTGGCGGGATTGAGCTTGAGCCTGTTTCTCCCCATCCAGCCCCGTACGGCCCCCAGACACGGGGGTGGTTCGGTGTAGAAAAGTACAGCTGAGTATCATCCGCATACAGCTGATACTTCACACCGAAACCACTGATGATCTCACCCAGCGGTTTCATGTAGATGTTAAACAGAAGGGGTGAGAGAATCGACCCCTGCGGCACCCCACAAGTGAGGCGCCTCGGGGACGACCTCTGCCCCCTGTCAACACCGACTGCGACCGGTCGGAGAGATAGGAGGAGAACCACCGATAAACGGTGCCTCCCACTCCCAATCCCCCCAACCGGCGCAGCAGGATACCATGGTCGATGGTATCGAAAGCCGCTGAGAGGTCTAATAGGACCAGGGCAGAGGAACAACCCCTATCCCTGGCCCTCCAGAGATCATCTACCAACGCGACCAAAGCCGTCTCCGTGCTGTAACCGGGTCGGAAACCGGACTGGAACGGGTCTAGATTAATGATTCATTGTCGATTAATGATTAATTATTCTTATACCAAGACCTAAGGTCTGTAAGATAGAGAAAGGTATAGAATGAGAGACAGGTAAAAATTAAATTGCTGAAGCTTGTCACATTTGTATCATATAAAAACTGAGGAGATGAGAACATAGTACATATTTTCTTTATTTTTAAAGATTAGGTTTTATAAAGTGATGGCTGAACTACCAAACACCGTCTAAAATGAATAATAAAACTATACATCTGATGTTAAATTCACATATTTCTTTTGTATGCAAAAAGTATGCATTTAAACTTGTATCAATTCCATTCTGGGGATTGGCAGTAGCTGTATTACTATATCAATTCTAAACTATCAGTCTTCCAGTGGCTTCAGTAGGCTTAGTTTATAAGGTACCATTCTACCTTATTACTGTAATTGGGCACAAAGATGTGGGCCTAATTAAAATACATAAAAATCCCAGCAGTAGAATAATCTCCTTAAAACTATTTTAGGAAAGTTTTATTAAACCGTAGTTCATTAGAAAAACAGGAAAATAATGGAAAATAATCCATACTGAGCCAGAAAACCATGTATAACAATTAAGGATAATGATCTATAGGACACCTTTTTGGTTAAAAAACCTGACCTTACATAGAGAATCACTATTCAAAAATATTCAGGTACTTTCTGATTCTTTTCAGTCTGGCAAGGGAAGAAAAAATAGTGAAAGGATCATTAAGGACTTTTTGTATTTCTGCCTTCCTTCAAATTATCTTAAAAACACAGTTAATATTAAGCAATGATCTAGACAGGCCAAAAAAAAGTCAGGATGGATGTCCTGGCAGAACAATCTCAGCCCCAGCTCTTTTATAATTATATCAATATCATATAATACATAGAGTACTACTGAGCTTTAATTGATCTGCCACCCACTGCCATCTTGACTTTTTTGAAACATCCTCTTGGTACAATGGACTCAGATGATCTTAAGGTTTTAATTTATTGTTCTAAACCATCTGGCAGGTTTTATTCCTCATTACATATTCTCTTCTTGCATAACATCTGTAGCATCATAAGACCATCTTCAGTCTAAACACTACCAGCAGCCGTCTAGCATCATTAATTTAGGAAATGCACAAAAGAGCCATTTCTGTCAAGGTGTTTGGAAACAAATACATGGAGAAAAACAGTCCCTTTGCACATTACATAAAATATTTAGAAATGCTTCTGCATAATTTTCCTTACTAAATGATGCTTTAGTTTATTATCCTAAAGGTTCTTATTCGTGAAGATTAGCATGAGTTATTTTCAAGTAAACGACTACATGTTTGGGGTTATATTTTCAACTAATAGTAAGATACAAAAGATGTCATTAGAGAAGGGGGAAACATTTCTTTTACCAGATTTGTAAGGACAGTTCCAATACTTCTGAGGCTTGGATCTGGCAGTTCTAGCTTTTCTCTGTTTAGTCTGCATAACTCCACGTCTGAAGATTTTTACCTGAAACAGTTTGGAATCTCCATCAGCCCCATAATTTTTAGTTGTGCATTGAGGGAGTGATTCAGCCCATTCTGTCTAAGGCAATTAGGATAACTTTAGGACCTGTGGCTTTCAAACTGACTCAGGAATTCTGGGAATTTGTTAAAATTGCCATAGATGCCCATCCCTGGTTTAGGAAGAACTCATTTCAGTGGAGATGTCTGTTTATTTTCTTTTTATATAACCTATTCATACTTCTGGGGTGCCTAGGAAGAACAGTGGAGAAATCGATTACCTTCTTTTTAGGGTAAATCTTTTTCATTTCCAAATTCACTATAGGAAGGAAACCATTTTTGCACTTTTAGTCTGAAGTTAAATGCTTTTAGGTATAATGAGAATTTTCAAATAATTGGGAAAATTAAGATAAACGTATACATGATTTAGGGATAGGTTATGGAAGCTAATGTTTCTATATCATTTATGTAATTCTACGTAACTTCTACTTTCTTGGTCTATAGTGTGAAAATGATTTACACACACACACATATATAAATACACTGTGTGTTTGTGTGTGTAATATATGCACACACATACTATATATGTGTGTGCATATATTACACACACACAATATATGCACTCTGTGCATATATTACACACAGAGAGAGAAAGAGAGTATTGTACACATACAATATATATATTGTATGTATACATACGCACACGCCCCAGTGTCTTTAGTGGGTGTGCCCTTCATATGTATTGAGTTCTTCTCAAGAACCTATGATGTCATAATGTATTGGCATAGTATATGCGCAGATCCAAGTACTATGGCCTTTTACAATTGGCAGATAGAAATTTTGTCAAGGCACAAATTTTCTAAGTGTTGTTCAAGATTTTTTTGATATGACACCAAATGTGCCAATAACCAGTGGAACCATAACTGCCAATTTATGCCACACTGATCCAGCTTTGATTTTCATGTCTTGAAAGTTTATGATCTTCTTTCATTATTTCTCTTTTTTCAATCACAGTTAAGTTTGGTGTGTGATAAGCCAAGACTTTATTACTGTATTTGAAAACCCCGCAATAGTTTAACCTGTTCATTTTCAACTATTTTTTTAAACTATTATGTTCTCACCAATAATAATAATATATCCATTCTCATTGAGGCTTTATACCATGTCCAAGAATTTTATAAAATTCATCAAGAAATTGCAGCTTCCTGTAATAACTGCAGTGGAATTACAAAAAACTGCGCTACTTGGAATATCGTACATTTTAAGAAGGTACTTGATTGATATCTAGGATGCTGGCAGCAACCTGTATCAACCATTAGTCAGTGGTATTTGTGATGCATTTTTGAGTTCCATGTTTAATGAATAAAAGAGATAATCTGGAAGCTTCATTTTTTTCAAATACTGAAATTTAAATGAAAGTTCAGCAGTAATATTTTGGGATCCTATGTTAAGTAGAATCACATAAATATTATGTCCCTTCCTTTCATTTTCCTTGACTTTCTGGGTTTGCCATTTTCCTTAGAGCAGGCAAATTGGCTCTAGATTATAACATTTATTATAAACCCAAATTGTTTGCTTTACTGTTTAGGAAGCTTGGGGATCAGAGTACCTATACTATTCATGTGAATTTTATTTTGTGTCCTAAAAAATAATCTCTGTTTCTTGAGCTTCAAATTATCTATGTTCAGTCAAGAAATTGGATCTTTGCAGGATCCAATCTGAGTTGGTCACCGGGACTTGAGGTTTTGTCTTCTGAGCTTTCGGATTCATGCTGGATCCCAACCTCAGAAAACTTCTCTCGCTTGGAAGATAAAAGTGACTGACTCAGATTGGATCCTGCAACATTATCCTGGGACACATATATTTGCCTTCATTTAAGAAATCAGACTTTGTTTCTATTTCTCTGAATTCTGTGTTTTCTTTACTTATTATTATAGCTATATGGTAGATAGGTTGTTGCTAAAAGTCTCATATAGGAATCAAATATTATTTATATGAATATTTTTAGTAAAATAGAGCAGTATTATTGCTTTTAAAACATTTGTTATCAATAAAAGTATTTTTCAGTTACTTTTACAAAGCATTTGACAAATATAAAAATATGGATATATTTTGTTTACTCTGATGCTAACTTTTAAAAATCCATTGCATTAACTTTTATTCAGCTGTAAATCATGCATTAATATATGTGCTTCTTATGAGCCATGTTATTGGATGTTTGCATCACACTAAGACTTGAGCAGCCCTAGTGCTCCGTATTTTCTATTATGAGATAATTTCTCAGACAGCATGTATAATAAAGGTCAACATTTCCACTGATAAATATAAATATTACAAAAATACGTCACTGACTAATGCCATCAGCAGTTTTGCCATCAGAAGCCATTCATTGCTTGATGAATTGTTGAGGTAAATTATGAAGATCTAATAAATTAGAGTAAAGACTAATGGCTAACAGATGTAGACCCACTATGCACTCTATTAATTAATCCTGATACAGATTATGTGGAACTAATGCAAATCACTTGCATTAGGAACATTTGTATATTTCATCAGTGCCTGTCATGTAGCTGGGAAAAAAGTCTTTTCAACATTTTCAGGAGAGCGCTGTGAGCACAATCTCGGCACTATTTATTTTTATGATTAGAAACTAAAATTAACCTCTCCTTTGCCATAAATCTCATGTTTTCTCCAAATAGGGGGACAACACACTCTAGACCAGGGGTGTCCAACTTTGGCAACTTTAAGACCTTTGGATTTCAACTTCCAGAATTCCCTATCCAGCCATTCTGGCTGGGGAATACTGGGAGTTGAAGTCCACAGGTCTTAAAAGTTGCCAAGGTTGGAGACCCTGCTCTAGAGTGTGTGAGACTAAAGGTGCACTTGATCCCAAAGGCAGCAACCTGCTTTCTGGCAACCTTTGTCCATTTAACCCTGGATTGGGTGTGGTATGGTGTGGCATTGATTGTCAGTAGATACCCAGGTGTGAGTTTATTTATGTAAAAAACTTACATACAGCTGGCTTATATATAGTAATTCTGGCAGCTCCCAACAAAACCACAATGTCAGCAAAAAGCAAGCTAAGGACAAATCCAACCAGTTCCAAACCAATCCACAAGAAAACAGACCATACCATCTGAAAAAAGGGTGGGGAAGAGAAGTTTGTTATGTAGACAGGATGGAAAACAAAATACAAGACAGTTTGGACTTTGTTTCTAGTTCTTAAATCAGGTTGCTGGGAGGGATTTTTTGTGACTTCAGATTAGCCTTGACCAGTGGTAGGTTTCAAATTTTTTTACTAATGGTTCTGTAGGTGTGGCTTGGTGGGCATGGCATGGCTTGGTGGGTGTCACTTAATGGGCGTGGCAGGGGAAGGGTATTATAAAATCTCCATTCCCATCCCACTCCAGGGGAAGGTTACTGCAAAATTTCCATTTCCTCCTGATCAGCTGGGACTTGGGAGGCAGAGAATAGATGGGGGTGGGGCCAGTCAGAATTTTTACTACTGGTTCTCCAAACTACTCAGAATTTTTACTACCGGTTCTCCAGAACTGATCAGAACCTGCTGAAACCGACCTCTGGCCTTGACCCCAAATTAGGCCTTGCAGTTTTCTTGGCAGCAATTTCAGTAGTGGTCTGCCATTGCTTTCTTCCTAGGGGTGAGAAGAGTGACTGGCCAACTGGTTTTGCACCAAAGATGGGAGTAAAACTCCCAATCTCTCAGTTTCTAGCTTGACACCTTAAACATTATTAATAAATGTTACTTATTCTAAATGGTGAACTTCCAAGTAGTTCCATCTTATTTGGCACCAATAACAAGTCAAAGTTTTGTTCATTGTAACAGCTGATATGGTTTGGCCTCTATGTAATTGCAAGACCATCACATCTATATACTTTCTAGAGGCAGATATTGGGGAACTTGCCCATGTGAAAACCACCACAGAAATCCAAAGTTATTTATTGTTGCATTTTGGAAAAACCACCTGGATTTAATCAATCCTGTCCGACATGAACCAAATTCTCACTGGCCATGGTAGATGTGCAGATCCCTTCTATAAGTTGGGCAAAACACCATCACCAAATTGTGATTGTGGGACCGAAAAAAACTTATATCCAACTTATAGCGACAAGGTGTCAAAATAGAGTCTATAATGGAGACACTGTTGATTTCATGGCTGTAACAATGCAGCAACAAAAAAAAACCTGTAATCTGATAGGGTATTTTAGACTTTATAGCATTTTAAACTTTATATTTCATATTTTGTATTTTTAACTCGTATTTTTTTATCAGAATGTGAATGTGCTATACGATAAATAATCCCTGTGGAATAGTTCCCTGTTTCCAGTCTGTTACTTTCCCTGATGGCTTTTCAGAAGGTCAAACAGAAGTGTTTAACAATGGATATTTTATTATTTTATTGTGATTTTATGTAAATGATGATATAGAATCAATAGTTTAAAAATGTTATAATGAAAGACTCTAATTATTCTCTGAAGTGTATATGTAATTTTTTTCAAACCCTTGCAAATATATACATTCTGAACTTGCCTTCAATTATCTCATTCAGTAAAGTAATTTTTAAAAATCTGAATATGTATAAATTGTGTAATCATTAGAATCCTGAATAAATAGCAGAAGGCACAATGCAAAGTAGTTTGGTTTCAAAGAGAATTACATTTATAATCTTTTTTCTGCCCTTCTTTCCTTAATGTAATATTGTTTTCTGTGTTTTCCATAGAATTCAGAGTAATATTTAAATGTTAAATGTTTAAATACTCAATTCTAAATGAGAAGATTTAGCTGAACTGAACAGTGTTTTTATTAATAGCTTATTGAAAATTCAGGGTTTGATTCATAATAGCACTACAAATAGTTTAGTAAATGCCCTTTTTGTACTAACAAGGACGTACTTGTTTAATAAATGCACATCTTCTCTTGGTTTAACAATTGGTGGCTTTACCATCATCAGTGTTAGTCAAATAGTCCTTAAAAATGTTAATTTGATTATTGGAAACAGAACTTAATGGAAAAATGAAGCATGTTGAAGATTTAAATGTTATATTCCCTTTATTTTGAGAATAATTTTAGTGAAGTATGAAAAATATTGGTGACATCTCAACTGGGAAAATAGAATGGAATTTATTATTTGTGAATAAAATGTACACACTTTACAAAGACCTTTCACTTTAAAACTGAAAGGTTTACTTGTTTACTGTTTAAATGTCCTTCTCTATCTGTGCTTCTGTGGTTGCAGATCTTCCATAAATAGTGCCTGTATCTGCACAGTACTATTCATGAATATCAGGGCAAGTGAAAGCAAAATGCTTCACTTTGTTTGAAATTGCTTCTTTTACTAATCAGATCTGAATAAGATAAATATTGACTCTTTTAGATTACTTTTCAAGCTACTGCATAGAATGAGTTCTAGCTGATTCTTGAATTTCCCAAACTGATGGCTGTTAACCAGTTCTTTGTGATTCATTTTGAAGATATAAGCAGCATTCTCGCATCATATGTTGTCTATTAACATGTGCCCATTTTATATAACCCAGGAGTGGATCAGAGAAACGGCTTGTACGTAGGCATGTAAATTGCCAGTGATAAGAAACAACATAGATTAGAAATGCTATGGCATTTAAAATTCTACAGTGGGAATACAACCTGGAGAGAAATGTATGGGAAGAGAATAATTTCTTTTTTCTGAATGCAGTAACCTCCAGAAGAAATAAATTTTATTATTTAAATTAGGATTTTCCAATGTGGTCAATATTGACTTCCCCGCCCCCCCCCCCCCCAAGAATGGACTGTCCATTATTCTTGTTATTAGTTGTAGTACTATTAGTTCAAGTAATATTTATTCAATTATTTTCGTCTAACAACCTGATGAACAATCTGAAATTTTATGAACAGGTTGAAGAGCTGAAGAGTTTGGGAGTGCTGATTTAAACAAAGACCCAGGTTGCTATTATGTATATTTCCATTTAATGAGGTTTGGAGGATTAGTTTAGCACAAGCAGCATTTTTTAGGTGAATTATAATATGGGTCATTATTTAATTTAACATGAAAAATTATTCGCTGTAGGCTTGGCTATCCCTTCAAAAGCAGCAACATATAGGTCTCTGAAACAGGATCGCAACCCATCATATTGCGATCCCACCGTACAACCCACCGTACAGCCCACTTGTATGGTGTATTTGTGGTGCTTTCCCCCCCCTCCTTTTGCTCACAGAAGCTGCTTTCTTAAGTCATCTCTGCAACATCCCAAGGCTCCCGTAAGGCCTTGTAAGTAAAGCTCCACAATGGTTTCAATGCCCCTCCTCCTGAGATCTGAGATTTGCAATGTGGCAGTTGTACATTTTCTATAGTACAAAACTTTAGCATTAAAAAAAAGAGAGAGAATTGGAATTTTGTTGATGCTTTTGAATAAAAGAACCAAATCAGTACTCCTTAATATTTAATGTAAGAGGTGAAATCCATTTATGTAGTTTCATTAGAAGTCCTATAAATAGTATATTAGTCTAGTGCTAGGTGGTCGGTAGAATATGTTCTAATAACATTTTCTTCCTGCATATGCTGATTTTAAAATGAAACCTGTATCGTTTGCTAGTTGCCAATGAGCTAATTTCTCCATTATGACAAAGACGTTCTGCTAAAGCACCCAGCATTCTCAGGTGTGTCAAAAAAAAACGAGTGGCCCTCTCAATGTCCGTGTGTGAATGAATGAAGTCATGTTGAACAATTAAATACATAAACTACCATCATGCAGAGACTATTTGATTATTTTCCCCATGAGATGGCAAGACTGTGAGAATTGGCCTGACCTCTGTAGTAGTGCTGAGAGCCAGCTGCATTTACAGTGGTGTAATGTCAATATGCCACAGCGTGATGAATGCTTTCATGTTCTTTTTTCCCCCCCAGGAACATCGAAGGAAGAGTTCTGAGTGGCTTGAACTCTTGGTCTCAGCATTTTAACTATTGCATTGGCCAGCTACTGCACTCAACCATCAGCATTAGTTTCTGATTTAGATTTCCCTTGCAAACCTAGAGGCTCCAGTGAGCCTGTAGACAGCTTTTTGATAAGATACAAGCTTGGTGCAATTAACTATCCAATCTCACTGAATACAGCACAGACTGGAGCAGAAAATGTTATGAGTCTAATTGGCAGTTTACGTACACTGCTCTCCAGAGATGAGCTTTTTATCAGGAGAAGGGGGGAAGGGTTTACAGAAGGAAACACCAAACTACAGGAAGCAAGGTTATAACTGACAGGTGCATGTTTTAAAAGTGTTTTCTAGAGATAAACAGTAAAATAAAACAACAACCCTATATCCAAATTTAAGTTTATGGCTGACAGAAACATTATCTCTCTCTGCTAGGAAAACATTTGTCATTTTCAAAATGCATAGTATCTGTATCTAAAATGTCAACATTTGACATTGTTTAAAAGCTCAGTATTGTTTATTTTTGGCCCGAGTAATCTCCTCTGCCTCAAATACTGGTGTTAACGTTCTACTGTATTTCTTCTTTTCAAATGCATGTCATTATAATTAATGTGAACATTTTTAAGCTGAGAACAGAGCTTGATGAAAGATTCTTCCGTTGTGAATTACACACACACACACAAATTTCATACTGTTTCATTCTTAAGAGAAAACTGAATTAAAAGTTATCTTGTATTGTGGAGAGAAGAAGGGAGACCAGCTGATTTTGGTAACACTCCCTAAAGAATGGAACTGAGCCAAACTTTTTGTTGGAACATAAATGTGACATGAGGAATGGGAAGAAGAGAGAGCTTTTTCTTCTGGAGTACTAGTTCATGCATAACATTACTCCTAAAGACCATCAGAGCTTTCAGGAACAGCTGAAGCTTTCACGTGGTGAAATGAACTTCCCTGTTGCATGGTTCTCTTTTTAGAAGCTTGGTGTTAATGATACTAAGCAATGTGCATATCTAGATTAGATCAGTCCTCATTTTCCTAAGAATGTTCCTAAGAATGTCTATTTCATTTCTATCTCCATAGATAAATCATTTATTCACGTGTCAACGGTGCTCAGCACAAACAAGGCCATGACGTTATTCGATTTCATTTATGATCCATTTAAGGTCATATAATAGGAGTTTTACTTTCCCAGGGAGCTGCAAATGCTGTGCCTACTTCCTTGGAACTAAATCTAAAGTTGTCGCCTCAGAATCAACTTCAGGGAATTCCGTGAAAGATTCTGTACTTTGATCCTTGCCATGAGTTTACCTCATGCTGTTTCAAAATTGGGAAATTTTCTTCGTATTATTCCTCTTATCCAAGTGGCTTGTCATCAATATATTTTGTTTCTACTCTAATTTTCTTTTTTTAAAAAAATATTGAATTTTTAACATATAAAATACAGAATACAAAAAACACAACAAAAAGAAAAGAAACAGAAAAAAAACATAGCAAAAATTTAACACTAATGACAGCTTTTCCATATCAGTATCTCTATCTTACAAACATATTTACAAAAATTCTAATTCTATATATCTCTATCTTAAATTACATCCTTATTTGAATTATAGTAACATCTATTCACAATTCAATTTCATATCCTATATTTCTTCAACAATTTTACCTTCTACATATTATATTTAACAGATTATCCCTTAGGTTTTGCGTTTACTCTCAAGCCAGGAACTTTAATTTTCTTTATATAACTAATTTAAGTAGAACATCAGCAAGAATGCAAGCGACCCCCTAAATAAACAAAAGATTCTAATTTATTTTTAACAGAATAAATAAATAAATCACAAAGCCATATCTGCCATTCTGTTTGCTTTGACCTTCCCTGCAAACTGCTGATCTCACCCCAATCTCCTTGGGGTAGCAGCAAGAACAGTAGCGAGAAGTCTCAAAGTCAAGATGCTATCATTAGTTTGTTTAGAGGAATTTGTCATGCTGGACTAAAACATAATCACAACGATAATTTAAGTCTAGCAGCATATTTGTTTTAAGGTGCCAGAAAATATTTTCTCTTTTTAAAAAGGATCCTTTTGTCTTTCTTTCAAAAAAAAAAAAAAAAAGTAGAAGACCAGTTCATTGGTATAAGGCAAGGCATATTTATGCTGGTTAATTATATGACTTTCAGCAAATGCATTTTATAAGCAATGGAAAATTTGAAAAATAACACCTTTGATATATTATTTTTTAATTATTAGCATTATTTAAATAGTAGCTTACCTCCCATGGTGCCATAAAATTCCAGGCACATTTTTTATTCTACCCACTATAGGAAATAAAATCCATATTATTTAACATATACCTGAAATGAGTTTCTTGCTTTTATAATAAAAATAAGTTAATTAAGTACAATAGAATGCTGGCAAATTAGAGGGCAAAACACCTGCACATAATTTTTAACCAGTCTTCTATATAAAAATATTAACAATTAAGCAAGCATATCAATTGCCTTATTAAAAAAAAGAAATACATTTGCTGTTAATTGATTTGCTGCATATTTAATAGGGCTGTATTTAGCAGAGCATGAATTATTTCCTTTTGGTTTTGAGTAATAGATTCACAACTATTTCATTTCATTTGCGTATTATTTGCTTAAAAACAATGTTGATAGTGTGTTTAATATTAGACTACACAGCAAAAACCAGCTTATTCATATACAGTAGGCTTAAAAAACCTATCAAAATTTAAGGTGCCTGTGTATAATATATTCAATGTTTTTGATTGATAGGTTAATCTATTAATAGAGGCTTACTTAATTATAATGAAATTCCACTTCCAAACATTGAATTATGTTAGACAAGAGTAGAAAAGATGCACAAGAATCATAATGGTGTTTTAAATGTAGTTTGATACAGGGCAAGAAATGCACCCGCCATTTGAACTAAGGCACTGAGCTTTTTGGTGTGGCTGTAAAAATACAACAGCTTTAGAAATAAGGTGTTTCAAATTATTAAGACCTGTGCTTCAAATACCACCTTATGTGTCAAATGGATTTCTCCAGTTGGAATGAAGTTCTACCTCAGTAGTGGCCTGCATGAGACTGGAATGTAGCTAAAACTATATTTTGGGCAGTTTCATTCATTTCTTGTTAGTCAATACTGTACTCTATTTCATTGGATTATGCAGCATTTGCTTTTTTGGGGGAGGGGGCTTTGATCAATAGTAGCAGTGATATTGATACTAATAAGTAGCAGTGTCAGCCATTTAAACTCTAATATATGATGCCATACTAAAATGCTACTTTTATGTCAAGTTTAAAAAAAGTATGGATATGGGTATGTTTATGTATAGTATATATGCGATTGTATACTTATTACTCATTAATGGATATTGGCGATGAGTTGATATATTTCTCAAGCTATCAAATAACCATAGTTCATATTTTCATGGATAAGAAAGATACTCTGGATTCAAAAAATTTCTCTTGTTTGTCTGTAAATCTCTATTTATTAGATTTATAACCTGCCTTTTCTTCAGGAGCAAAAAATAGGATTCAACTATCCTTTCTCCTATTTTTTTTTCTCATGTGGGGTAGCTGGAAATAAGGTGACTGAGAATGACAAACAAGAGAACAGATTTTAATATTGCAGCTGACTAGAAAAAACATTGTATTCTTCAAATAAAGATTATGTGCTTTGGGAACAGTTGAAGCTTTTTCATATCAAGCTCTATCTGCTCAGATATCTTGTCCATGGTGGATAGAAGAGGAGGAGGAAGAAAGATTTTAAAAAGCTGTACCTCTTTAATTTCCTCCATATGTCTAGAAACAGATTTTAATGCTTCAGAAACTTCCTTTTTGGACAAGTTTACATATTCACAACAATAGATTATAATATAACAGAGATTGACAAAATTATTTAAAATGAGCTTTTGTGGTTCATAATAATAATATACAAATAAAGCCCATGAACAACTACTGTTTGTGTAGAGGTTATTCTTTTGCTACTTCATTTAAGAGACAACATCACAAGTTAGCACTGAGGTAGCTGCCTTAAGACCAAAACCCTTGTTTTATTTAAGATATAATTTCATCAAAACATTCTCTTGATTGAGTAATCTTTGCAGTTGTCCTGACATTGGAGTCAAATTTTGATCCTGCTGCCAACTGAGCAGGTGATCTTGAAACACAATGTTTCTGAAATCTCTTGGACGAGATTTGTGAATCTTCTGGTATAGATCTTCAACTCTGAGAATTTCCCAGCCAGTTGCTTCTTAATGCTGCTAAGGTTCTGAGCAGTTTAAGAAGTGGATTTCAGTGGCCTGATCTTTGCAAATCTAAACAAAATTTATTAAATAAATCACACTTGACCATGTTAACACATTAATGAAAAACCATAAACTCATGTCTTATGAACCACATAAGTTGCTAACCCCAACTAACCAGAGGTGGGATTCTACCGGTTCGGACTGGTTTGGGTGAATTGGTAGCTTCAACGATTAGCTGGGAGCGAACCAGTTTGCCCCAACAATCAGCTGGGCCTGCCTGCCCACACCTGTGCTTTACTTACCTTTATTTCCTTTGTTTGAAGCCCAGCTGATTGGCATGGTAGAGTGGATTGCTGCGCCTCAGCTGTTTTACTCACCAGGGCTGCAGTAGAAGATAAGTTATAGAGCTGAATTCAAATACACCCCGCATGCGCAAAGCATGTGCTCAGTGAACTGGTTATTATACTGTTGAATCCCACCACTGCAACTAACTAACCATATAATGGGTTAGTGTAATATGTGAATCTAGCCAGAGGCTCCAGTTCTTCCCATTATGTAGGGAAGAAATTTCTTCCCATTATGTAGGGATTTCAAAAAATGGAAATCCTCTAAGACAGCTAAGAGGGAAACATTGCAAATAAAATGTTGACACCAGATGGTATGTTATTTTTTGTATTTTTCTCACAACTTAGGGCATCTGGATAACAAAAGGAACTAAATCTACATTTCTTGTTAAATAGCTGGTTCTGGAATTTCTACTTTTTATCACTCCCCAAAAGGGCTTTGCAATATACTTTTTCATATAGACTTATTGAAAAGAATTCAGTGTTTAGTTATTATATTTAACTGCACCCAAGTCTTTAAAACATTAAGGAAAATATATCATAAAACAATATTGCCTCTGCACTTGCAAGAATTATCCTATCATTAAAAACACCTATTATTTTATCATCTTCATTTAATTTTCTTAAATTTCTTAATTGGGGGTAGGCCTGATGTTAGCTGACTACATAATTAATCAGTTTGATTACATCTCCTCATCTTCTTCTGAAAAAGCAAAGGCCTCCACTGATTTCAATCCAGTTTCCAGCAAGGGGCAAAATGTCCAGGTTCCTAACCTGGCAGAGATCTCATATAGGCACTTTATACCAGCCAAGATAAATAATTTCAGAAGGCATATTATATTATTTTTAAAAAAAACAATGAAGCAATGAAGATAATTCTTTTTTTAGTGGTTGGTGATACTGAACCTTCAAAATATAAAGCCCCTTTTCAGATTGTAGAAAATCTTCTGGAAGTAGAATTTTTCTGTAATAACTGTTTTGAAAAGGCTGTTATTGGAAACAAAACACACTGCTGTGGGATTTCATTCAGACTATAGCAAAAAAAAACCCAAAACAAATGATAAGCCACTTTGTTCTCCTTCACACATGCTTTGAAAAGAATTGAAATCAGATTTTTCCTAGCATGGTTAGCACTGAAATGAATGGAATATGCCCAACAGTGATAGTGGGTCATGTTTAATACGACATTTAAAGCATCTTTTTGTTGTTGCTGTTATTTTGGGAGTACTGGGTGTGTGTGTTAGAATCCTGTTAAAGATGGCATCTTAATAAATGAGGATCTTACTTTTTTTCTTAGCCCATGCAATGGCTTCCCAGAAGGAACGTTGATATCCAATTGTGGAAGGGTCCGGAGATGCCATAGGATTTTAGTTTTAGGAGAAGTTTGTCATGTACCACTGAGTCAAAAGCTTTACAGAAGTCTATGTAAATTGCATCTATTGTTTTTCCTTGATCAAGATTTGTAGTCCATATGTTTTTGCAGTGAAGAAGTTGTAAGTTACATGATAATTTTTTTCTGAAACCAGATTGTTTATTAGAGAGTAGATTGTTTGTTTCTAGGTGGAGGATAATGGATTGGTTGATAATAGATTCCATAACTTTACAGGTGACACAACATAGAGAGATTGGTCTGTAATTTTCAACTAAGTTGGGGTCTCCTTTTTTGAAGACAGGGATGACCGTGGCTAGTGACCAAAGTTTGGGAAGGGAACTGGTCGTGAAGGCTTTTCCAAAGATTATGCTTAGGGGTTCTGCTATATTAGTGGAAAGCTTTTTTAAGAAGTATGCACATAGTCCATCAGGTCCTATAGATAGGGATGGTTTCAGTTTGCAAAGAGCTTTTTCAACATTTTCAACATTTTCTTCAGTGAAATCTATATGTGTTAGGTCATTGTTGGTGCAGTTGGGGAATGTCAGGTATGAGCTATTACTGTTAACAAAGACTGAGCCGAAGAATGTGTTAAAAGGTTTGCTTTAACTGTTTCATCATTATTTTCTTTGCCGTTAGATTCTTTTAGTGGTGGGATAGATCTCGAGTCATTAAGTTTGTTGTTCACAAAATTATAAAAAGCACAATTGGAATTTGTGCGCAGAAGGTCTTCTTCTTGCTTGGTGTGGTAATTGGTGCATTCAATTTTTATTTGGTTGCATATATCTCTATATCGGTTTTTGAAATTTGCTACATGTCCCTTTTTGTTTTTTCTCCAAAGGGATTTTTTTTGGGATTGAAGCTTTTTTATTGATATGGGTAATTTGTTTTTCTTGATTTTTGTGGTGGTTTGTGGTACGTAGAGTTTAATGACTCTATTGATTTCAAATAGGAAAACTCTGTAGTGGTCTTCAGCAGTGATACAGGATGAGAATAGATTTTGCCAGTCAAGAAATGAGAGGTAGGTGTTTATAAGGTCATAGTTGGCTTTTTTGAAATTCTAGTTTGGAATACTACTATTATGACGATTTTTGTAAGGGCGTATATTGAAACAAAAGTCTATCATGCTGTGGTCACTGTTGGAAAAGGGTTCTTTTATTTGTAGTCCATAAATTGAGTTTGTGTTGTTGCAGAAGATGAGGTCAAAGCAGTTGTTGATTCTTGTATTGTTAGTTACTAGTTGTTCAAGATCTAGATTTGTGACAGCGTTGTATAGGGTAGTATGGATGGGTTCAGTTGTACATTCGTTTATTATCCAGTTAATATGAGGTAGATTGAGGTCACCCAGGAAGATGAGAGGATATGGGCAAGAGGTAGCCCAAGTTAGTAGTGAGGTTAACATGTTCGCATGTGTGATGTCGTAGTCAGGGGCTCTGTAGCATAGTAGGAATCGAAGTGTGGTGTTAAGGGACAGGTCACATACAATAGTTTCAGGGATAGCAAGTTTATGTGCAACTTGAACATTTTTTAGATTCAGTGACTTTTTATGAAAGATAGCTACTCCACCTTCTCTGCGGATTTCACGATCTGATCTAAAAACATGGTACTCTTTGAAATAATGGAGTCAGGGATGGATGAGTTCAGCCATGTTTCGCTTACAAATATAATATCAAATGTACCATTGTTTAACATGAGTATAAATTCAGGCAATTTGTTTACAATGCTTCTTGCGTTTATCAATTTGCATTTAAGATCTGCAGCGTTAGGTGAAGAAGAAATAAGGGGCGTGCATACCTAGTTATTGATGATAGTTGGTTGGAGGTTCTGATCCACGGATGGTTGGAGGTTCTGTTCAACGTGCAGTTGGAGGTTGGTTGGTTGAACCACAATTGGTTGAGCAGTGGATGGTTGAACAATGGATGTTTGGAGGTTCTGTAAGAAGGATGGATGGATGTTAGTTGGTTGAGTGACGGTTGGCTGAGGGACGGCTGGTTGAGGGTTTTGTACGACAGATGATGATGTTCCTGTCAAACAGACAACAAGTGGTCAAAATAGGCAGTGCCCTATCAAATCCTGTTCCTGTCAATAGTGGCGTTCCCCAGGGCAATGTTCTTGGACCAACACTCTTCATATTATACATTAATGATCTCTGTGACCATATTAAAAGTAATTGTGTTCTTTTCGCTGATGATGTCAAACTATTTAACACTACCAACAATACAGCTACCCTTCAAAAAGACCTTGACTTTGTGTCAGAATGGTCAAAAACTTGGCAACTCCAAATTTCAACCAGCAAATGCTCTGTCTTACACATTGGAAAAAAGAATCTAAACACTAAATACAAACTTGATGGACATTACCTTACAGATGACCCCCACCCTGTCAAAGACTTGGAGTTTTCATATCCAATGATCTAAGTGCCAAAGCCCACTGCAACTACATCGCAAAAAAGGCTTTAAGAGTTATAAACCTAATCTTACATAGCTTCTTCTCCAGAAACATTACACTAACCAGAGCTTATAAAACATTTGCTAGACCAATTCTTGAATACAGCTTGCCTGTCTGGAACCCATACCACATTTCAGACATCAATACAATTGAACGTGTCCAGAAATATTTTACAAGAAGAGTTCTCCACTCCTCTGTATACAACAAAATACCTTATGCCACCAGACTTGAAATCTTGGGTTTAGAAAACTTAGAACTACGCCGCCTTCGACAGGACCTGTGTTTAACTCATAGAATCATCTATTGCAATGTCCTTCCTGTTGAAGACTACTTCAGCTTCAATCACAACAATACAAGACCCTCCCATAGGGAGGGTCTCCTCAGGGTGCCGTCGGCCAGACAATGTCGACTGGCGACCCCCAGGGGGAGGGCCTTCTCTGTGGGGGCTCCAGCCCTCTGGAACAAGCTACCACCAGGGATACGCCAACTCCCTGACCTCCGGACCTTTCAACGCGAGCTGAAGACGCTTTTATTCCATCGTGCAGGACTGGCCTAATAGTTTTTAATGAGGTTTTATTAGTTTTTTAGAATTTTCAGCCAATTTTGAACCAGTCTTTTAAATTTGTTTTAATTTTTGTATTTGTTGTTTTTACCTGGTTGTAAACCGCCCTGAGTCCTTTGGGAGAGGGCGGTATAGAAATTGAAATAATAAATAAATAAAATAAATACAAGAGCAAACAATAGATTAAACTTAATGTTAACCGCTTCAATCTTGATTGCAGAAAATATGACTTCTGTAACAGAGTTGTTAATGCTTGGAATACACTACCTGACTCTGTGGCCTCTTCCCAAAATCCCCAAAGCTTCAACCAAAAACTATCTACCATTGACTTCATCCCATTCCTAAGAAGCCTATAAGGGGCGTGCATAAGAGCACAAACATGCCTACAATTCCTGTCCTATTGTTTCCTTTCATTATATCCAATTAATATAGTTATTACATACTTATGCTTATATATATGCTTATATATTATATAGTTACTTTCATGTTTATGCTTATATATACTGTTGTGACAAAATAAATAAATAAATAAATAAAAATAAAATAAAAGGTGAAACTGAAAACTTGACATTGATGCAAAACTTGCATATTTAAACTCTCTGTTGCAAGTCTCCCCTTCTCCTTTGTGTAAGATGTTTTCATTTTCCCCCAAAACTTTCGCTTTCAGAAGAGTCCCTGTTTCTCAACTTGCCAACTTATCCATTTCCACCCTAAACAGTCATAAAAAAAAGAGCATTTTACTCAGGGGTGAAATGCTCCCGGTTCTGACCAGATCGCCCGATCTGGTAGCGATGGCGGTGGCTGGTTCAGAGAACCGGTAGCAAAAATCCCTCCCCTCCCCCGCCCATGCCCAGCTAAGCTGCACGATCATCAGAGGTTTTTTTTTTTTTAACTTTTAAAAGCATTTTTTCTTTGTCCAAAAAATGCTTTTAAAAGTAAAAAAAAAAAGCCTCTAATGATCACGTGGCTCAGCTGGGATTGTCAGAACCCTTTAAAAGCATTTTTTTACAACCACTTCGGCCGAAGAAGTTGTAGAAAAATGCTTTTAAAAGTAAAAAAAAATAAAAGTTGGCCACAGCCTCCCAGTCACATTCCCCCCCACCAAGCCACGCCCACAGAACCTGTAATAACAAATTTTACATTGCACCCCTGATTTTACTGTATGAAATGTTGTTTCTGTAGATGACATCTAATAGTGGCCTAGCCAAATACACATTCAGTTGATATAGAAAAGCATCGTATACTTTCTCCTGAGCTTTGGGCTCTCGATAGCCTATCTTCAACATTTCCTGTGTTAAAAACAACAATAACAATCCAACATGGAGAAAACTAGCTTGTCTGAAAGGAAGCTTTTCCCTCAACAGCATTTTTTTCCCTTGAAAATCATGGCAAGTATTTAAAAATATGCTTTTCCTGTGAGATTTTGTAGAATAAACATTTGGACTTGGACATAAGAGAATGGCTATTTTCTTAAAGTTCCACATTTCAGTGCAGCTGTCATATTGATGAGATGTCTCAGTATTATACGGTTGTGTGTTCCTGATTAGCTCCAGTGATGCTGAAAGTACCTTTAAATGACCCAACCAGGTGGGTCAGATTGCTGTGTGGAATATTATTGATTCTTTATCTGCTGCTCTGGGGGGAAGCTGCTGATTTTGTGGGAGAGATCAGATGAACATCACCCATTCCATGGCTGACATCTCACTGAAATGTTCCTGCATGATACATTGGAGTTTGTCACACCTAAATGGTCCCCATATGACTGGGATGCAGTCTAAATGCCTTCTTGATTTTGATCGCTCCCTGTCGTAGGTAGTAATTTTTATTCATCTATCGAAATAGTGATTACTGTGCTTCTGTTATTTCACAAAACAGCTGATTTTTCCCCCTAATTATCTTTACATAGAAAACCATTTGCTTCCTGAATCTTATTAGAACAGTTTGTATATAATAGATGTAATTGTTGTTTTTGATTACTTTTCCAGTCAAGTGAACTTGTTACTTAGCTTCATTTGGTTGATTAGCGTGGTTGTAAACCTTGGTAACCAGGGATTCCTGGGATCTCAATCAGTGACCCAGAATTTCTGAATCACACAATTGGCTGACATAATTATCCGGTACAAATGTTGTGAGTCAGTTTGTGCTTTCATATAAATGTGATCATGCACATTTATTTGAAGGCATAGGCTACACAAACTAATCTAAATAGGAAGCTTTCACTAAATGTAATCAATAATGTAGAAAGTACCATTACTGGAGGGTAGCCACAAGTGGACAGTATAAATGAGATCATATGAAGGCAGGCTATTTTGTGTATGAAATTTCTTTAGGGATCATACATACCTGTGATCAAGGCACATAGAATAGAATAGAATAGAATAGAATAGAATAGAATAGAATAGAATAGAATAGAATAGAATAGAATAGAATAGAATAGAATTTTTATTGGCCAAGTGTGATTGGACACACAAGGAATTTGTCTTGGTGCATATGCTCTCAGTGTACATAAAAGAAAAGATACGTTCATCAAGGTACAACATTTACAACACAATTGATGATCAATATATCAATATAAATCATGTTTGCTGGATACTTGTCATTATTGGTAGGTTCACAACTGTTCTTTATTTTGCCACTTCGGGTGTATCTTGATGCTTTCTTATGAAAATATACGACAAAAAGGACTTTTATGCTTATTCAAAAATGGATTGATGTTAACAAACACTATCTGGAAATACTGATCTAAAACCTCCAAAACATTATGAGTATTCTTCGTGACACGGTCTAGATTAAAAATATACATTCACTAGCTTTTGGTTGAATTTTGATCAGTTTAATAAGACTAACTGCAGTGAAAGGAGTCTCAGGTTTTTGGATTGTAATATGCTGCTTTATTTTGCAGATTAAGTATCATTCAAATAAGCTACAAGCAGGAGTAGTCAACCTTTTTATACCTACCGCCCACTTTTGTATCTCTGTTAGTAATAAAATTTTCTAACCGCCCACCAGTTCCAAGTAATGGTGATTTATAAAGTAGGGAAGTAACTTTACCTTATAAAATTTATAAAGCAGAGTTACAGCAAGTTAAAGCATATAATAATAATTATTTACCATTTAGTTTCACTTATGTAACATGAGCTAAACTTATGCGCGGGCGATACAAATAGTATGTTTTCAGAAATTTAAATTGTCACAGGGAATTTTATGCAAAAATGAAAATATTTTTAAATAATGCTATGAATTTTTTTTAAAAAGTCAATTAAATTAAAAAAAAAAGGAAAGTGCTTTAGTATTGGACAAAACCCCTACCACCCACCATGAAAGCTGGAACGCCCACTAGTGGGTGATAGGGACCACGTTGACTACCACTGAGCTACAGTAAAAGATGACATGGCTACTTATCCTCAGCCATTGCCAATGAGAAAGCAACACATTTGGTATCCAAATAAAAACTTAAATAAAATTGGATATGACATACTGAACAAATTAAATAAACCCAGTTATTTAAATGAATGGATATATGCTACATAGGATCAATATGGATATACATTTGTAATTGTCACCAACTGACCTATAGCCAGTTTGTACAGAAAATAACAGTTAAATGTTTCTATGTCAACTATTATTCTATTATAGCACTTTAATAAAGTAATATCTTAGAATCAGAAACTTGTGGCAATTAACTGTGCATTTTACATATTCCCTGCATACAATGTGGGTATTTACATATACTTTTTAATGTTTCAATCTGCCTAGCCTTGGGAAGAATGAATACTTCTGGTGGATTGACTTATCCAACCAGAATTCAGCAATGAGGGGAAAAAATCCCCATATTATCATTTATCGATGTCGCTATTTTCTTTCTATATTGTTTTTTGCTAAAATCACGTTCTCCGTCTTCCCTTTGTACCTTCTGTAACTTGAGAAAAAAAGTTTGTTTGCAATGCTTTTTATCTTCCCCAGTTTCCTGAATTTATTGTCTTGTGAATGGGCGTTTTGAGCTTTTGGAGGTGTGAAAGACTGTATATTGTAGCATGCAAGAAAAAATTCAAAATAATTGCCATATTGTCGTCACAGATGGCTAAGGAAAGATACTGTGAGTGCTCAAGGGAACCCCCAAAAATTGCTGGAGAGGGAAGGCAGGAAAGGGAGTTGTTACATGCAGGGAAACCAATAGCAAAGGCAATTTATGACTGAATCATGTTAATGATAGGAAGCCTATGGTAGACGACATAAAAAGCCAGTTTTTCTGTCTTGAAATATTTTGTGCCAAAACAAATGCTTAACACAGAGTTCTTTCAGATACTCCAGACCAGAGCACAAAACATTAAATGATGGGATAGGATAGCAGACATATTCCTGGAAAAATGGCTGTGTAGAGGCAACACATATGCTTAACTCTGCTTAATTAGTCTCTGGGGAGAAAACGCTTGTGCGCATACAAAGACTTAGAGAACACTGTGTTACACAGAACAAAATGGAGATGCCTGTTATGGTGACTGTTAGTAAAGGAGTTGGAAAGAATTCTAGAAGCCATGTTCTGCATGTCTTTTCTACCTTGTTTAATATGTGTCACTATATCAATGCTATAGTTGAGGGAGTAGCCTTGGTGAACTTCCACTAGTATATTTTGATAGTGTTCAAGGCTAGATAAGAACTCTTCTTCCTGAACCAGTGTATGTATTTAATTAACTTTTAGAGTTTTTGAATGCTTAAAAGGGTAGTATTCTCCTTTTAAATGTAGCAATATTGCATGGTGATGCAGTCTTTCCCAATTAGTCCTGAACTCAAAACTTAGGGGGAGACTAACTTTGCACATTACCAAGGAGACTATGGTTGAAGAGCAGTGATTTTCTAAGTGTAAAATAACAAAAGTACAGTTCACAATTCAAATTTTCAATATTTATAGCCAAAGCACTAATGATGTAAAGCAATTATGGCATAAATCAGTAATCATCCACATTTATGCCAGATTTAGTCATGCTGAATGATGCTGAAAAACTGTTTTCAGTAAGATTTTGTGTATTGTTAATAGAATCCAACTGTAGAAGTTGGATTGAAACCATTTTGTATTTTGATCAAAGCTATGTATTTGGTCGGCAGCACAGTGATTCAACGGGTAAGATGCTGGACTTGTAAGATAGAAAGCTGGTGGCCCAGGTTCAAGACCCAAGTGCCACACAACAGGGTGAGCTCCTGTCCTTGCCCCAGCTCCTGTCAACCTAGCAGTTCAAAAGCATGCAAATGCACGTAAATAGGTACCACTTTGGTGGGAAGGTAACTGCTCTGTGACATCATGCTGCCCATATGACCATGAAAATGTCTTCAGATAGCGCTGGCTCAATGGCCTTGAAACAGAGATGAGCCCCACCCTCTATAGTCAGCAGAGATGAGCCCCACCCTCTATAGTCAGCAATGACTAGTGGAGTAAAATCCACAGGGAGTCCTTTACCTTACCTTTTGAAGTATGTGGAACAGGTTGTACTGATTACAATACAATAACAGAGTTGGAAGGGACCTTCTAGTCCAACCCCTCAGTCAGGAAACCCTACACAACTTTAGATAAATGGTTATCCAATCTTTTCTTAAAAACTTCCAGTGTTTTGGAGCATTTACAACTTCTGGAGGCAATTTGTTGCACTGATTAATTGTTATAACTGTCAGGAAATTTCTCCTTAGTTCTAAATTGCTTCTGTGTTGTGCTGACCAATTGGCCCCCATCTTCACCCATTCACCATTCACCATTCACACACAAGTCTGTGCTGACCAATTGGCCCCCATCTTCACCCATATTTTCAATAAATCACTAGAGATGTGCTATGTTCCTTCTTGCTTCAAACGCTCTACCATCATCCCAGTGCCAAAGAAGCCCACCATCAACTGAATGACTACAGACCAGTTGCTTTAACATCTGTAGTCATGAAAACCTTTGAAAGGCTAGTGCTTTCCTACTTGAAAACCATCACGGATCTGCTGTTAGACCCCTTGCAATTTGCATACTGAGCAAATAGATCAACAGATGATGCTGTTAATATGGCTCTGCACTACATCCTACAACATCTTGAGTCTCCAAAGACCTATGCAAGGGTCCTCTTTGTAGACTTTAGTTCAGCATTCAATACCATCATTCCAGACATTCTTCTAACTAAGCTAAACCAGCTACAGGTACCGGAACAGACTTGTAAGTGGATCACAAGCTTTCTAACAAACAGGTAGCAGCAGGTGAAGCTAAGCAAGATCACATCAAATACCTGTACAATTAGCACAGGGGCCCCCCAAGGCTGTGTGCTCTCCCCACTTCTCTTCTCTCTGTATACCAATGACTGCATCTCCAATGATCCATCTGTTAAGCTACTGAAGTTCGCAGATGACACTACAGTGATTGGTCTCATTCGAGACAATGACGAATCCGCATATAGACGAGAGGTCGAACGACTAGCCTTGTGGTGCAACCAAAACAATCTGGAACTGAACACACTCAAAACCGTAGAAATGGTGGTAGACTTTAGGAGAAACCCTTCCATACTTCCACCTCTCACAATACTAGACAACAAAGTATCAACAGTAGAAACCTTTAAATTTCTAGGTTCTATCATATCGCAAGATCTAAAATGGACAGCTAACATCAAAAACATCATCAAAAAAGGACAACAAAGAATGTTCTTTCTGCGCCAACTCAGAAAGCTCAAACTGCCCAAGGAGATACTGATCCAGTTCTACAGAGGAATTATTGAGTCTGTCATTTGCACCTCTATAACTGTCTGGTTCGGTTCTGCAACCCAACAAGAAAGACACAGACTTCAGAGGATAATTAGAACTGCAGAAAAAATAATTGCTACCAACCTGCCTTCTATTGAGGACCTGTATACTGCACGAATCAAGAAGAGGGCCGTGAAAATATACATGATACTGTTAACATCAATATATTTGTCATCTTGTAGGAACTGCAAATATGTTTAACAGCACAATCATACCTGAATTTAATCTGAATGAAACTCAGTCAAAAAAGGGGACTGGAGGCTAAAACGGATAAAGAATGGTTGCTGGAACTAGGGATCAGATCAGTTGAAGTAGTGGTTTTTCTCAATACTTGTAGGTAATTATTGATGTTCTTTCAGGTGGCCTGTTTTTTAGGGTAAGAGGTGGCAATAAAATAGAGGACATTTTCTACAGCGATGTCCTCCTGGGAATTACTTCCCTAAGAAGACTTCCCTAACACCCATTTATTACCTTTTGACAATTGCCAGCAGCTGAACTGTATGTCCAGATATTGAAACTACTCAAGCTAGTTTTATACCTGGTTTAACTGCTGTTTTGTTAATTTATAAGAATTTTCCTTTATTTATTTTTTTGCTATAATTTTATCTGCAGGTATTTTTTTTATTTAGTATATAAAAATAACTCCCTTTTGGCAACTAATCTGAAATTATTAAATTCTAATAAAAAAAAGATCGAGATAATGAAACGTTATTCATAGATTGTAAGAACACTAGGTACTGTTTAGCCTACTCTTATTAATGCATAATTTAGGGGGGAAATTAGACTTTATTCCTGGTGTGCTTTCTCCATTAAATCAAACACGCATGCTGAAAACACACAGTTTTCAATTTGTGATGCACAGAGAACCAGTGTATTTAATCACTTTAATTGTACAGCTAAAACAATGAAATGTACCATAACAATATAAATCAGACCAATCCTTACAGAATGCAACTATGTATCAGATTGCATATTTTCAATAAATATGTTTTTGATTACTCATAGTTAGAGAACTCCCAATAATGGAGAAAAACGTAAGGATTTAGAGCCCATACCCAACTCAAGAGGCCTGATAAGTCATGGGGATATGTCACTAAATTTCTTTGAAAATTGCTTGGGGACAGAAACTTGCACAGGTCAAGTAGAAAGTTGTTCAGCGGTCATTTGACCTGGATAATTCCATTGAGCCAAGGTGGAACCTTCATCTTTCTGCAATCTCTTCTGGCTTAGCTTGAATGAGATGTTCTGATGAGAACTCTATTCAAAGCCCACTATCACATCCATTAAAGATGTATAACTCTAGCTTTTCTTCCTGTATACTTTCTGTTACTATACAAATTCCCCTGCACTTCTGCATTCCAAATCTTCCATGCCTGGATATTGCTTTAAAATCTTTTTTTTCCACTTTCTTGCTTCATTTTATATTGATTTGTTTTTTGATGCAAAAAAACCCATAGATTTGGTTGTCAGTGACAGTTGAACTACTTTAAAATAAAATAATATTTTAGAATCAAATTGTGATACTACTGATTTCTAGAAATTTCTTGCAATACAGGAATAAATAGATAACCTCTTTTGATTGATGGTATCTGGCATCATTATAAATATGGTACTGTGCCATAAATAGATCTACTTCTAGCATACTGTGTTTACAAGTAAAGAATTATCTTTCTGATTAGTATTTGTTTAGATTGGCAGGGGTTTAGGTCTTTCTTAATGTTTTTAAAGTATACTTTGGGCTACATTTTTCTCTAAAAAAGAAGGGTATCTTTTCATTCCTCATTGGTTACAATTATATATTTATTTTTGTTCTGTGCAGTGAATTAAAAGGCGTAGATCCTTTATACAGCAGCTGCTTTCTCAAGCTGCCAGAGTCTTAGATGCATCAGAGTGCAATTCCTTGAACTTCCAGCCTTTGAACATGTTCATTTAGCTTTCTGGGGTTTGTAATCCCAGAGTATCTGGAAGGTGCCACTTTTGGAAACATTATGAAAGTATAGTTCTCTTCTCCTTCATTCCTCTGTGTGTGTGGGTGGGTGTTGTGTTTCCACTTGCAGAGAAAAACCTCTCTACATTCTGAGCTGTAGAAAAATATAAAGGACAAAGTGGAGACATAACAGAGTCTGAAACCTGACCTTGGATCCACATTTCACAGCAAGTTTAATCATGCTGTAATTATGATACTCCTGTTCAGGGGTGAAATCTACTTACCTTCCCAACCGGTTTGGAAGTGCACGCACTGCGCGTCATGTGCGCGCTTGGACCCTCTGTGCATACACAAACCCTTCTGCGCATGCGCAGAGGGTAAAAAAACAGGTTACTTCCTGGTTAAAACCAGGAAGTAATGATGACTGGGTGGGCGGGTGAGCGGAGCCTTAAGTCGCCATCACTATCAGTTCTCCAAATCACCAGCCACCATTGCTAGCTGTTCAGCAGAACCAGTCCAAACCAGGAGCATTTCACCCCTGCTCCTGTTGGACATGGAAACTTTTGTTGTGATCAAAAGCTGGCTCCCTTGAATAAATCAAATCAATCTGAAGATACAACATAAATTTATTAAGCGTGTACACTGGACTCCCAGCAATGCAGCTTGCTGACAGCTTTCTCAATAGCCCTGAACAAAATCAAAGTATAACTTATATACCTTTGGCCTATTGTATTTCAAAGACAAGACAAAGGAAAAGACAATACAGTGAACCTCATATAGGATTAGTTGTGATGTATATGGAGGGGTATATTATATAGATAGTCCTTGACTTATGACTGCAATGGAGTCTGCCCATCATAGTAAGTCATGATGATTGTAAAATTGGACAATTCCAGATTTTTGGTGCTCCAGCTGAAGAGATTGAACTTCCAGCTGTTTTTCAGATTTCATATGGGAAAGGCCCTCTCAATATTCCCACCTCAGATGTATTAGCTAGTTAGGGTGGGTTGTATTTGGAATATATGGTCCTGCAGTTCATCTCTCTCTCTCTCCCCTCCCCCCAAAGCTGCACTGAAGATTTAATTTGGGAATTCAAATTCAAATTCAATTCAATGAATTTAATATTTCATTTGGGAATTCTTAATTAGGAATAAAGTTCATCTGATAAAAGACTTCACAAATTATGAGCACCTTCATTGTCTACAACATATAAAGTGGTTTCAAAAATTTGTTGGATGCTTGTATTGAATGTTTTGGAGAAAAACCATTTTAGTGTTTCAGTGTGAAGTTGAAAAGGATATAGGAATCAAAAGCAAGGAAAAAGTGTGATGTGAAAGGAACATTGTCTTGTCTGAATGTCCATTTTCTGGGCGCTGTGAGGATAATCCATAGATGGGTTATTCATCAGCTTCTGCTAGAGACTGAGTGCTGTTTCTTTAAATTCTTATTCAATGACTTGGACGAGGGGATAGATGGGGAACTCATCAAATTTGCAGATGACACCAAGCTGGCAGGAATAGCCAACACTCCAGAAGATAGGCTCAAGTTACAGAAAGATCTTGACAGACTTGAACATTGGGCGCTATCTAACAAAATGAAATTCAACAGTGAAAAAAGTAAGGTTCTACATTTAGGCCAAAAAAACAAAATGCACCAGTACCGTATATGTGGTACCTTGCTCAATAGTAGTACCTGTGAGAGGGATCTTGGAGTCCTAGTGGATAACCATTTAGATATGAGCCAGCAGTGTGCAGCAGCTGTTAAAAAAGCCAACACAGTTCTGGGCTGCATAAACAGAGGGATAGAATCAAGATCACGTGAAGTGTTAGTGCCACTTTATAATGCCTTGGTAAGGCCACACTTGGAATATTGCATCCAGTTTTGGTCGCCACGATGTAAAAAAGATGTTGAGACTCTAGAAAGAGTGCAGAGAAGAGCAACAAAGATGATTAGGGGACTGGAGGATAAAACATATGAAGAACGGTTGCAGGAACTGGGTATGTCTAGTTTAACAAAAAGAAGGACTAGGGGAGACATGATAGCTGTGTTCCAATATCTTAGGGGCTGCCACAAAGAAGAGGGAGTCAGACTGTTCACCAAAGCACCTGAGGGTAGAACAAGAAGCAATGGGTGGAAACTGATCAAAGAAAGAAGCAACTTAGAACTAAGGAGAAATTTCCTGACAGTTAGAACAATTAATAAGTGGAACGACTTGCCTTCAGAAGTTGTGAATGCTCCAACACTGGAAATTTTTAAGAAAATGTTGGATAACCATCTGACTGAGATGGTGTAGGGTTTCCTGCCTGGGCAGGGGGTTGGACTAGAAGGCCTCCAAGGTCCCTTCCAACTCTGATGTTATGTTATGTTATGTTATCTTGACCCCGCCTTCCCTGCTCGTGTGCCTGTCTCTAGCAGAAGCTGATGAATAACCCATCCATGGATTATCCAAGCAGCGCACTGGAAAACAGGAAACTATGGGAAACATTAAATGAAAAACAAAATACATCTGTAATAATTCAGCAATTTTTTATTAAGAAGGTCTTGAAAGCTTCTGAGCCGTCTTTGCTGTACAAACTAATAGAGAATATTTTATTAAAGGCAAAGTTTATTAAAGGCAGTGCACATTTGTTGTGCATTGGTGACCTGTTGCAGGAATATCTCTGAAAGGAATACTCAAGGGATGTATTAATTTTTTAAAGATATTGAGATACTGTAGGAAAAGAAAAGCTTTATTAGCAACAAAAAGGCCTTTAATATATTTAGTCACGTAAATATTACAGTAACTCAACTTTATTAAGAAAGTAGAGCTGGAGATAAGAATTCAGTCACTAGAAGAGCTCTGTGCCTCTTCCCAGCTGAAAAAAAAACCCCATTAAATTGTGCTGTTAATGAAGATTCTCTGGGGAAATTGATAATATGCTGAAAGGATTACTGAAAAGGGGACTTTCCATTGCACAGATGGCATCTGCTTTTGGAACACTGTAGGTGAGATTCCAGAAAAGGAAAGTGTCAAATTTTAATCAAACCTTGTTTTGGGAACAAGACGATAAGGCCTGCTAAAGGAAGATGAATGATATAAAAAGAGACCACATATTATTATTATTTTTAATTCCAGTCTGAAATAAAGCTTCCTTGGTATTTGATGTATGAATAAGATCACTGGCATAGAGAAAAATTCCAGGTCAACCAGTTTCTCAAGTGATGGAAAAAAACAGTGATAACATACTGAAAAAGTGGACAACATATATCTGTTGTGAAGGAAGACTGATTATATTATATTTTCATTTCTTTTCTATAAGTAGTTAATGTGTGCTTATAGAGCATTTGTTTGTTTTACAGAGTTTTAGCATCTTTCTTTTAATAATATGTATTAAATGTTAATTGCTCTGAGTATGAATTTTCAGTAAGTTGTTTTTCTTATAACAGTGAGAATAATGACTTTTTAAACATAAATCAGTGGCTGTCTTAAATGATGACCACATACACAAACTCTATGTATCTTATGTATTAATTTAGTTTATTTATGTAGCTGCCCTCTCAGAAATGACTTTGAATAGCATACAAATAAAAGAAAATCAACACACAATGATTTTCTAACTTGGCAACTTTAAGATGTGTGGACTTCACATCAGGGGCAGGTTTCAAAACCCATCGCTACCGGTTTGCTCATGGGTGCGCACATGCATAATGCTTCTGCGCTTGCCCAGAAGCATCCTGGTGGGTGGGCGGAACCTCCCGCTGCCACCACTACCGGTTCCGGGGCGAACTGGTAGCAACCCACCACTGCTTCACCTGTTGTCTGGGGAATTCTGAGTTAGATCCAAACATCTTAAAGTTGCTAAGATTAAGAAATGTTGGTCTGGAGTGATCAGTTAAGGATAAAATGCACTAAAATGATGGTCAGTTCAGACACTATTCAGCAGTATATATTATTGGTTATATTTACATAACTAATGTGATGTACTCAGAATATACATAGTTTACCTTCTATGCAATTCCACATCCCTTCCTTACAACCAAGATCACTTTTCTTAAGATATCTACTATATCCAGTGCAAGCATTTATTCTTATGAGGTGTATTTGGTATGGAGTCATTAAAGTATTAGTATTAGTATTATGGTAGTTGTTCTGACCCAGCCTTAGCAAGTAATGATAAGCTGCTTACTTGCGAGTAAGAACAAACCCCTTTTCAAACAGGGTAGGAACAGTCTTTTATTCAGGTGATTAAACAAAAACCAAACGTAATTAGTCCCAACAGACCAAATCAGAATTGCTTGCTATATCCTAAAAGTGAATTTGCCACAACTTCAACAACTGGCCACTCTCAAACTCCTACTATTTATTTCCCAGCCATGGAGGGTTAGTGTCCACATCTGCTTTTCCCTGAGAGCTGGCTTATTGCTTTCCTTTCCTCTCCTCTCCTTTCCTCTCTACGCATATGTGCATCTGGGATGGGCCCCATCTGTTCCTCCCCCTCACTCAGCTCAGGCCTGAAGACAGTTGCCTCTCCACCTTGGGGAAGACGAAAGGCCACAGCTCTGCCTCTGTCTATGATGCTTTTTTCTTATCAAAGCCTTCCAAAAGTTCCGAAGCTGGCCCAGGCTCTATTTATTTATTTATTTATTTTATTATTTAAATTTGTATACCGCCCTTCTCCCGAAGGACTCAGGGCGGTTCACAGCCAAGTAAAAATACACAGTACACTATAAATACAATTAAAATACAATTAAAAAACTTATTAAATTGGCCACAATTAAAATTTGGAGATAAAACCCATTAAAAACCCATAACTTAAAAAAAACTAACCCAGTCCAGCGCAGATAAATAAGTAAGTTTTAAGCTCGCGGCAAAAGGTTCGGAGGTCTGGAAGTTGACGAAGTCCTGGGGGGAGTTCGTTCCAGAGGGCGGGAGCCCCCACAGAGAAGGCCCTCAACCTCCCTCAACCTCCTCCTCATTTGACTCTGCGGCTAGCTCTGTTGGCAGCCAATGGGTCACAACACTAGTGGCAGTGGCAATAGTATAGTCCTCAAGTTATGACCACAATTGAGTCCAAAATTTATGTTGCTAAGTGAAACATTTGTTAAGTGAGTTTTGCACTATTTTACAACTTTTCTTGCCGCATTTGTTAAGTGAATCACTGCACTTGTTAAATTAGTAACACAGCTGTCAAGTGAATTTGGATTCCCCATTGACTTGGCTGGTCAGAAGGCTGCAAAAGCTGGTCATGTGACCCTAGGACACTGCAACGGTCATAAATATGAGTCAGTGGCCAAGCATCTGAATTTTGGTCAAGTGACCATGGAGATGTTGCAATGGTCGTAAGTGTGAAAAACGGTCATAAGTCACTTTTTTTCAGAGCCATTGTAACTTTGAATGGTCACTAAATGAATTGTTGTAAGTCTAGGACTACTAGCATAGCATAGCATAGCATAGTCGCAGTCTATGTGCAAGTTATTTGCTAAGCAGTTCAGTTTGGTGCAATGAAATGAGAAACAAAGTCACTTCGTTTTTATAGTAATGGTTTCATGAAAAGATTGCAAGGTATCTTCTTTTTACAGTATTCCTGAAGATAGCTTGTCTATTTTTATTTGAAAATCCCAAAGAAATTTTACACCTTCCTAGCCTGCTTGTCCTCTAGCAGACAACACTGAATGTGAATCTGGGATGTTCATAGAAAGCCATAATGGTGCAAAACTGGTAACATGTGGTGATGTCATTACACAAGACCTGTCCTCACATATTTGCCTTCTGAATATCTGATGCAAGTATGTAAATCATGCTACTTGCATTGTGATGCCCATATTGTCATTTTCCCCCTTGACCCCCTTACAAGCGTATATTTCTTTGGCTTCTCTCCATGGGGTTGGTTTTCAGAATGACTCTTCATTGTTTCCAGCAACTTTTTAAACATTTGAAACCCTTGCCAACCAATTGCCTGATATATAATTTAAGCAGCTAGTCCCTCCTGAGAGCCAGTTTGATTTAGTGATTCAGGGCATCTGGCTAGAAACTGGGAGACAATGAATTCTAGTCCTACCTTAGACACAAAGCCAGCTGGGTGACCTTGGGCCAGTCACTCCTTGTCAGCTCTAGGAAGGAGGCAAGGACAAACCTCTTTCTAAAATGCTGCCAAGAACACTTCAGGGGTTTGTCCAGCGGTCATCAGGAATCAGACACATACAGATACCTCCCTCGTGTAATTGGAGATGGAAGGACAATTTATTGGGTGTCCTATTAAAATGCACTAATTGTGCTCCATGCACTGAAGTGAAATTATATAGAAACTGGTGAGAAAAAAATATAGATAAAGTATGTTAATTTTCAACAGGCAATATTCATAGATATGCAAATGGGATTTTAACTAGGAAGAGATTGATTTCCAGATCCCTGCATGTCACACTTGGGAAGCATGATTAATAATCACCTGACTCTCTGTTTTATTTTTAATATGTGGCATTGGACATAAAATGCTCCAGGTAACTGCTATGCAAGTGTTGAAGAGCATTACATCTTTTTTTATTATTATTTCATTGCAAATTCAATTTAAAAGGTAGGAAGTATATTGTGCTTTCAGAAAAATATCTGCAAAACATATAATATATGCATTCTGCGCTCCATGTCGTCATCTGATCTAAATCAGGATAGACTAACTAATGGGACGAGGAACATTTAAATTGGCATTTGACCTGAAGTTTTATGATGTTTTGTTTTATTTGTTTGTTTACTGAGCCCAAATACATTAAATGGCTATGCATTACTCAAGAGAGCAGGACTAAGGGATAGATAACATTGCATTTCGCCAATACTGGAGTTTTGCCAAGAGTAACATACTGAAAATGCAACAGCTCAGTAAATAATCAGCTTCACTTAAGCATTCTAATTAAATATCATTCAATTACACAGTTGTAATCCATATCCTATTACAATGCCAGCTAGAATATACATGCACTTAAAATCATAGATTTCATATCTTTTAGATTTTTCTCTTACAGATACTATTGCAGTTTGCAACCAGGTAATCCATGTATTATTTAGCAAACAATTAATCAATTGCAAATATGTACAGTATTTTATTATTCATTCCACAGATCATTTCCCAGCAAAATCAGTTTTACAAAAACATCTGTAACTTGATTTTCAAAAGTTTCATTTATTAAGGCTTCTTAGAAGCTCCTTTTGTTAAAGAAAAAAATAAGTATCTGATGCCACACGTGGAGCTTAAATAGCTCTCTTTAATGGGAACAACTTGATTTTCTGAATTCAGATACCAAGAAATGCTATGTTTTTTGTAAAAGTGGAAGTAAGAAACTTAAAATTTATTCCTTGAAGATGGAAAAAGAAGGCAAAGAGACCATATAATCCTTGCGAACATTCAGTTTTAAAATAGAACAAAGGCAAAATAGAATAACCATTGAGTAACCACTTCATATAAAATCCAAAGCATTAGTACCCAATTCACTCTGGAATTTAGCAAGTGAGAAGAAAGATTCAATTAAACAGAGTAAAACATCTTAGATTATGTTGGAAGAAATTTCCATCTGGGTTCAGTTCCAAGTGGGGAGAAAGACAATGGAAACATGGAGGCTGCTTGGAAAGCTGGTTTAATGGAGCAGAACCATTAAGCACATGGTCCTGGTGTAGCTGAACACACGGAGTGGCGAGTGAGTGTATTCTCTGGTGCACTGCTTAGAGAGTCCAAGCAGTGGGTTTAATCTCATCTGATTGGCCAGAGACTGAGTTAAATTTGCATAAACACTCCTCTATCCTCCTTTGGAACTCCAGTTTGTTAACTCAGTTGGCCAAGAGAGATTTAATTCTTTTGAGCTCCACTGCTTGGACTTTCTAATTGGCTTTTAACTAGAGATTTCTTTAAATGAATTAAAATTGAGTTTCTGCAGCTTGGTGGTGCTCTCCGGCATTGCGCCGATCAGCTGAGAGGCGCTAATTGATGCAGCGGCATTTCGCACCCACGGAGCCTGGAGATCGTCGGCTTCAAAGAAGACTTTCTTTATGAGTTTTTGTGGCCTGTTAGGCGCGTTGGGAGCTGTGCTGTCAGCTCCGAATCATTTCTGTGTGTTTTTCAAGTGCGCAGGGAGCCGTGGTGTTGGCTCCGCGCCTCTGATTTAAGCACGTAATTACTTGGGAGTTTGTGTGGCCAGTCAGGCGCACTGGCAGCTGTGGTGTTGGCTCCGTGCCGTTTCTCTGTGCTTTTTCAGCGCAAAGGGGGCCGTGGTATCAGCTCCGCACTTTTGCATAGGGCCACAATTATTTAAGGGGAAATTCTATTGTGTTTCTACCGTGCCCCCCTCTTTTCGGTCTGACAGTTTGTTGACAGTTAATTAGAGGCTTGAGTCTGGCGCGTGATTCCAACGCCTCTCCTCTATTGCCCAGTTCACCTGTCATAACAGCTTTTGGCACGTGATAGCTTCTGCTTTCGCCTCAGCACCTCAGTGAGGTTTGGACAGTTTATTGGAAACAACAGGGCCGTGGTGCCGGCTCTTAATCCAAGAATTGCCATTATATTTCTGTCGCTGCAGTTTGTGCGCTATAGGGACCATGGTGATTGGTTCAGTGCAAATTTTGGTCTCCTCAGGGATTGTTTCCTATTTTAATGCTCAACGAACTGTGCTGTCAGTTTGGTATTCAATTTAACCTGTCAGGAGTAATAATCACTTAAAGAACCTTGCCTCAGGTTGTGCGCAATTTGACATTTGGGTAAAGGGCCGTGATGTCGGATTCCTAATTTCCCAGTTCCCTGTGAGTAACAGGCATTTGTGCAGCTGTGGTGTCTGCTGCGCGCCATATAGTTCGCTTCTTCGCATACCCGTAATTGTCCTCATTCATGATTCTTGACCATGGTGTTGGTCTTTGCATTTTGGGCTACATTATTTGCCAGCTTTTATCAGCAGCTCCTGTGTGAAACATATTTCCACTGGTCTGAATTAATTAATTAATTTTAATTAACTATGGCTGACCACAGTCGCTCTCCATCACATGACTCATCCAATAGCAAGGTTTCAGGGAGGTCTTGTTCCAGAGCCAAACACTCTAGGCCTCACCCCTCTGGATCAGCCTCTACGTCTGTTGCATTAGAGAAGGATGCTCAAAGATGTCAACATGCCTTGGAAAAGCAGTTTACTATTGCTCAGAAGAGGGCAGAGCAGAGCGAGAGTTTGACATCTTTTCAATCTAACAAAAAATCTGCAAATAAGGACCTAACCATTCATATTGAACAAGCTGGTTGGTCACCTAACACACCACCTGACATACAGGACATGCAGGAGTTGAACCCAGTTCCTCCTTCTGAAGTACAATGGTCTGATGTGGTTCCCCTGCAATCAGGCAGTTCTTCCCGTGTTTCTGCCACATTTACGCCTACTGCGGCGGGGTTCCGTCCGCAAGACAGTAGGGGCAATTTATGTCACAAGAAATGTGTGATGTGCTAACCCATTTCTCAACATTCAGATTTGTCCTATCTTTATGAGGACAAAATGACTGGTTTTAATCTCTCAGAGGATGAGAAGACCATGCATGACAAACCGTCTATTGCAGGTCTGTTTCGACATGATTTATTTCATTCCTTGTTGTATAAAACCAAAACTACGGCCAATATGGGGGCTCTTATCAGCCAACAAGGGGAATCTTTGGATCCCCCAGATCCTCCAGCTCTTCTATTTACAGAACCTGTCACAGAAGAAGAGGTCGTTCCATCGCCTCAACTTTTCATTGATGTGATCCAACACCAATGGAACCAACCAGTATCCATTGCCAATCCTAGTCATATGGACAGAAGGATGTATACGGTGGAACAGGAACTGAAAGAACTGCTAAAATTGCCCACCATGGATACTCCTATGGCGACTTTGGCTTCATCTAATATTCTTCCTTCAGATTCCATTGACAGTCTGAAAGCTGAGGATCGCAGGGCTGAACTGGCTACCCGCAAAACTCATCACGCAGCTGCATGGGCCATACGGTCCACCACGGCAGTGTCTTTTTTTGCAAGAACATTCCTCATCTGGCTTCGCAGATGCAATCCCGAGCTCAGCCGGAGGACATAAGGCTTAATCAAGACAGAAACAAATTAATAGCAGCAGCTGAATAGTCCGCAGACACTACTCTCTCATCTGCTAAATTTGCCTCTCGAGCCCTGGCGTCCAATATTACCTCTCGACGCCTTCTGTGGTTAAGACATTTGGCAGGTGGACATGAAGTCCAAATGGCAACTGGCTGCTGCACCATTTAAAGGAGGCTCTCTCTTTAGAGAAGCTCTAGAACCTGTCCTGATAGAAAGAAAGGACCAAAAAAAAAGTGTTTCCGCAAGTATATTGAAGGTCGGATAGACGGCCCTATTTTCCTTTCCGCAGGCAGTCCTTTCGAACTATGACACAGAATCCAGAATCCAGGCTACCAAAATCCTTTCCTAAGCCTGTAGATAGATCCCTGGACAGGCAGACATTTTGGGACCGCTTTTGTCAATCACAGGCAGACAACCCTTTCGAGGTTCGGGACAATCTCGTCCTTACCATCGAACCAAGTGACTCTTCCAAGGAAGACTCCATTGGAGGTCGCCTGCTCCGGTTTGCCTCCGCCTGGCAAAAAACCACCACCGATGCCTGGGCTTTACAAACCGTGTCACTTGGTTTTACATTGGAGTTCAATTCCGAACCTCCAAAAAGATTCATACAATGCTCAGTACCCAGAGATGCCACCAAAAGATCTCAAATGGAAGCTGAAATCTAGCACCTTTTGTCCATTCAAGTGATCGAACCAGTGCCCCTTCAACATCAGGGGTTCAGCTTCTATTCAATTCTTTTTCTGGTACAAAAGAAGTCGGGAGGCAGCAGAGCCATACTAGATTTAAAGAGGCTCAACCTGCATGTAAAATACAGGAGATTCAAAATGCACTCCCTACACACAATTCTGGGCTATATATGACTAGGAGATCTATTAACATCTATAGGTCTCCGGGAAGCCTATCTCCACATGCCCATCAGACCATCGCACCAGAGATACCTCCGGTTTTGTTATGCAGGGACTCATTTTCAGTACTGTGCAATGCCCTTCGGACTGTCCTCCACCCCGAGGATGTTCACGAAGCTTCTAGATGTGGTAGCAGCACACTTGAGGGCACAGCCAATATGTCTCTTATGCTATCTCGATGGAGAGTCTCGGAATTGACCACACTATCCATCCACAAGGAGCTCTGCATTTTTTATCCTGACAGGGTGGTTCTACGTCTGGATCCCACGTCTGTTCCTAAAATTAACTCATGGTTCCATAGAGCCCATGAGATCATTCTTCCGGATTTTTGTCCACATCCAACACATCCTAGAGAAAGACTCTTGCATTTCCTACACATTCGCAGGACTCGGCACAAATACATTGACCGGACTGCATCCTTTAGATGAACTGAATCATTATTTGTCTCCTTTCAACCTACTTCATTGGGCACTAAGGTGTCTCCTTCAACCATCAGTCGTTGGCTCAATGCCTGCATATCCCTGGCCTACGAACAGAAGAACAGGCCCCAAGCATCTAGCATCACAGCCCATTCAACGAGAAGTGCAGTGACTTTTGCAGCTTGGGCCACTCAGTCTTCGATACTTGAAATCTGTAGGGCAGCCACCTGGACTTCGCCCTCTCCCTTCATCTGAAATTATAAGATTGACAAGTTTGCCTCGGCGGAGGCGGCTTTTGGGAGGAGAGTGTTACAGCAGGTACTTCCACCTGAGAGGACCCTGGACTCTGCCATTTCCCACCCTAGGGATACTTAGCTTGGATATATCCCACTGCTTGGACTCTCTAAGCAGCACACCAGAGAAGGAAGCTTGTGCTTACCTGAAGGTTCTTTCTGGGTGTGCTGCATGAGAGTCCAAACCCTCCCTTTTTTCTTTCAACAGGTCCAGGGTCTGGGAGCGAGTGTTTTTTCTCGTTGCAGATATCATCTTCTCCAGATCCAGACCTCGTTAACAAACTGGAGGTCCAAAGGAGGATGGAGGAGTGTTTATGCAAATTTAACTCAGTCTCTGGCAAATCAGATGAGATTAAACCCACTGCTTGGACTCTCACACAGCGCACCCAGAAAGAACCTTCAGGTAAGCACAAGGTTCCATTTATACCCTCTCTTGGGCATTGAACTTGAGCTTCCTGTTCCTGTGGCAAGGGCAGGTATTCTATTGGTTGCTGTAGGGGTCATGTGCAAATCCTAGGAGTTTGTCTGAGATTAGTCTGGTTGAACTGTGCTGGGTGATGTAATGAAAGGGCTTGGTTGTGCCATGTGTTGAGTTTTGTTGCTAGATGGATAGAGGACTACTATGTCCTGAGGGTCAAGGTTTTTTGTCTTGTAGATAAGCTGGCACCAAAATATCGGATTGGGCCAGGGGATTGGGGCTGAGTTTCTGTCTCCAACAGCATGTCTTTCAATTTCTCATCCAGGGAAATATAATATTCTGACTTTTTAATGTCTCCTAAAATATTTCATTCTTCTAAGAGGGGTGGGTGCTAACTTTCTTCAATTATTCTATACAACTGACCAAAATAAGAATTGCTAAGAAAAGAATGGAAAGTTTAAATACGGCCTCCTTTCTCTGCAGATTGTCAAGGCTATAGCATAAAAATAAGAAAATTAGGTTAAGTTTTCTTGTTAATTACTATTGCTTCTCATCTGGGAAATAAGCCTCTTTCAGGTAAAAATCAATATGGATGTTAACTTTAGAAAATTGTATTGGCTTGATCTTTAACTTGACTGAACTGGAATTTTCTACCTTCTCACTGCAGTCCCTTGCTTTCTTCAAATATACAGTTCCTTGTGTGAGCTCTGATATAGAGAAGTGCACATAAAGAGCAAAGTGGTGGAAATTGCTCTGTGAACTGTGCTAAGCTGAGGCAAGAATCATTTTACAATACTAGAGATTATCTTCATTTGAGAACCATTGTTTTAGTCACACACCTTTTGTTCTGCAATCACATGCTGGCTAAATTATGCTTTGTTGTTAGTTGCAAAGTCGTGTCCGACCCATCGCAACCCCATGGACAACGTTCCTCAGGCCTTCCTGACCTCTACCATCCTCTGGAGTCTATTTAAGCTCACGCCTACCGCTTCAGTGACTCCATCCAGTCCTCTCATTCTCTGTTGTCTCGTTCTTCTTTTGCCCGCAATCTTTCCCAGTATTAGGCTTATCTCCAGTGAGTCCTTTCTTCTCATTAGGTGGCCAAAGTATTTGAGTTCATCTTCACCTTCTAAAGAGCAGTCAGGGTTGATTTCCTCTAGGACTGACCGGTTTGATCACCTTGTAGTCCAAGGGACTCACAGGAGTCTTCTCCAGCACCATAGTTCAAAGGCCTCCATTCTCTAGTGCTCAGCCTTTCTTATGGTCCAACTTTCACAGCCATACATTGCAACTGGAAAAACCATAGCCTTGACTATACACACTTTTGTTGGCAGGGTGATGTCTCTGCTTTTTAGTATGCTGTCTGATTTTTTAAAAACTGATTTATACTTAATCAGGCTTTGAACAGATGCAATATATTTTAAGTTAAACATGAATGAACATGGCGCTGAATTCAATAAAGCAGCTTTAAGTGACTACGGATGGATCCAACATTACATGAGCAAGAGCTTACCTATGCAATGGACTTTTCATTAAGTGCTTTCCAAATTTGTTCCAAAGGTTTGGAGTTCCTTTCGATTCAACTCTAAGTCTGGATGCAACCTAATGAATTTTCAGAATGCAGTGATGCTAGCTAGCTAATGAACTTTCAGGGATCTTCTTTTGCCCTCAATCTTTCCCAGCATTAGGCTCTTCTCTAGTGAGTCCTTCCTTCTCATTAGGTGGCCAAAAAATTATGCTTAAGATCAACCAAAACAGGTTCAAGCCCTACACGGAAAAGGTGATGCCAAATAGTCAAGATAACTTTAGAAGAGGCTAAGGAACATGAAACATTATTGCTGCTGTATGCTGGATAATGGAGAAAGCCAAAGGATAGAGAAAAAAAGTCAGAATGCTGTATGTTTCATTGATTGTAGCAATAACACTTAGACATATGCCACTTCATTATGCTTTAAAGTGCTCTCTAAGTGGTTTACAGAGTCAGCATATTGCCCTCAACGATCTGGATCCTCATTTTACCAACCTTGGAAAGATGGAAGTCAATCTTGAGCCGGTCGGATCGAACTGCTGGCATTGGGCAGAGTAGCCTGCAATACTGCATGCCACCACATCTCCTATAGAAGGTCCTTTGATTAAGTTGATCACATCAAGCTATGGAATGTGCTTAGAAAAATGGGAACCCCAGTTCATCTTATCTTCATGCAGAACCCATATAGTGGTCAGGAGCCACAGAATGGACAGAATATGGTGAAACAGAATGGATTCAGATTGACAAAGAAGTAACACAGTAGATATGCTGAATATATATTAAAGGTCTCTGGCTTGGAAGAAGATGATATAAAAACTGAAGGAAGAAACATCAATAAACTGCATTATGCTGCTAATACTAGTCTGATAGACAAAAATTTGAAGGCTCTGCAACCTCTAACAATAAAATTCAAGAAGCACACTGAAAAAATATTATTTATTATATTATATTTATATTAAAGAAGATCAACCTAATGACCAGGGTACAAAACCGGCCTTAGAATATATTGAGGCTTCTGCCCTTTAGGATCAACCATCAACAATAAAGGAAAAAGCAATCAAGAAATACACCAGAGACCAGCAGACTAGAATAGCCACGAAGGCATTGGAAAAGATGTTCAGATGTGTCTATACTTAAAAAAATCAGAATAGTGCAGGCAATGGTATGCTCTGTGACACTTAGTGAAAAACCAAATCAAGAGTGTTGACACTTTTGAACTTTGGTGTAGAAAATATTACCGAGAATACCACAAATAGCCAAAAGGGAAGGAAGGAAGGAAGGAAGGAAGGAAGGAAGGAAGGAAGGAAGGAAGGAAGGAAGGAAGGAAGGAAGGAAGGAAGGAAGGAAGGACAGAGAGAGGGGGAGGGAGAAGGAAGGAAGGAAGGAAGGAAGGAAGGAAGGAAGGAAGGAAGGAAGGAAGGAAGAAAGAAAGAAAGGAAGATAGAAAGAAAGAAAGAAAGAAAGGGATTGTCAAACAAATCAACTCAGAATTCTTAGCTCAAAGCACAAATGATCAGATTTAACACCTTGGATAAACTGTAATGGCAGGAGAAATTGAAAGAAAGGGAAGAAAAGGAAGACCAGCAGCAAAGTGAATGGGCTCAATTATAACGATGGTCAATGTACCACTGAAAAACCAGGTTAGGGACAGATTGTCATGGAGAACGTTTATCTTTGTGGTTACTAAGAATTGATATCAACTTGATGGCTCATAATAATCAACATCATTTTATTCTACAAAGTATTGCAAATCTCAAATTTATAACAGTTCATCAATATTAAAGAGTAAAGATGGAATTACAGGCATACAGCTTTGTAGTTTAATAATACAATACAGTCATGTAATCTAATATAGCTATATATGACTGTAAAAGTCTTAATATTTCAACAGAGCCATTAACTCAGTATCTTTCCTCTTGTAGAATTACTTCTGATTTTGCCCAGCATTATAATATATGCTGGTTTCTTAATGATTTTATAAGCAGAACTCTTTAGTTTTTAAAGGATAGTAATTGAAAGATTATTATGATACAGGGCATGCATATCCATAGGAGTCATCCAAAGACAGTGAGTTTATGAACTTGCTTGGATGGTTGCAATCATAAATCTTCATGTACTATAATGTATGAAATATGTAATTGTGCCCAAAGATAACCTCCTCAGAACTGTATTAAAAGCATTTAAACGTGCACATTTACATCGTTTTTCTTCCTCCATATATTTGTGCCATGTTCAGCAGTACTATTTTAGACTTTAGGCATATTATCTTTACTTGTGCTGTTAATAAAAGTACTTATTGAATTACATTCTTGCTTGCCTTTAATTTTAGAGTTACATTTTAATAACAAAGTACACTACGGTGATACCACATTGAGCTCTATGGAAATACAATTATAGAAATATAATTTTCCAGAAGATCAGTTATAAAGTCCTGTGGATGCTACACTAATTAGATAATAAGATTAGAAGGCATCAAGGAGAATAAAAATGATGCCTGGGCTTGATTCATATTTCACATTGTAAAATGTGCAAGTAAATGTATACAGTTCTTGTTGATTTTAAAGGTGGCTTGAATAACGCTCTCTTATATATAAGATAGAGCATATAAAATATTGAATAGAATAGAATAGAATAGAATAGAATAGAATAGAATAGAATAGAATTTTTTATTGGTCAAGTGTGATTGGACACACAAGGAATTTGTCTTGGTGCATATGCTCTCAGTGTACATAAAAGAAAAGATCATAAGAATTCTAAGGTGCAACACTTAACGATAGTCATAGGGTACAAATAAGCAATCAGGAAACAATCAATATAAATATAAATATAAATCGTAAGAATACAAGCAACAAGGTTACAGTCATACAGTCATAAGTGGACGGAGATGGGTGATGAGAACAATGAGAAGATTAATAGTAGTGCAGATTTAGTAATAGTTTGACAGTGTTGAGGGAATTTTTTGTTTAGCAGAGTGATGGCGTTCGGGAATCTAATATACTAGATAGGCATATATGTTTTTATCAGATAACAAGTTCTGTTCCATGAAATCTCCCCAGTAGAAATTCTGGGAATTCTCATCAATATGGAGAGTGCTTTTAATACTTTCTGGTGCTTTCTTTAGCCATCTGCTTTGATTCTGATGCTGCTAAGCCACAAGCGCATCCCTTCTATAGGATTACCTGCACTCGGCTTCTTGCTGAGAAATGTATGGAAGAAGAGGGGGTTTTTTTAGAGGAGAGGAATCAGAAATGAGCAAGTGAAGATGGAGGCTTTGCACATTCCCTCCCCCTCCCCCGCTCAAAAAAAAAAAGCAGTACAGCTGGTGAATGATTAAGTCTTACCAGTGAGAAAATTAAAACATTTGCTCTGGGATAGTTTGTGTAGTTATGCGCCTGGGGTGGGGAGGACGAGAAAGTAATACAAGAAAATGTATCAAAGGTTAAAAAAAATGAAAAGATGATTTGCCTGGTTAAAATATATCTCACATCAAATCTTTCAGGAGGTTTTATTAGTTCGCATGTGCTGTAAATTCAATCAGATGTTTGGAACAGTGATCTTTAATAAAGGGTTCAGACATATGCAACAATTGTACAACTATGTACAATAGTACTTTCTTGCCAAGTGAAAGTGATCAAATGTTCCTTTCCCATTATTAAGTGGGGTGTTTGTTTGTTTTTAATTTGCCAAGGACAGAGTTGAGGAAAATAACAAGACCTCGGAAAGGATTGTTCTATCCTACACACCTTTACAAACAGAAAACTTGTCAGAGTATATTCATTTTATAGACTGGAATAGGCTAACAAGCTCAGCCAATGAATAGGCATAGCAACTAAGTCAGCCAATGGAGACTGTTTGGAAACTGAAACAGTATTTGCTGGAGACAGCTAGAAGTCTGGGCGTGGCTTAGTACTATAGCTCTGAGTCTGTGCAAAAGTTCCAAAGTAGTCTGTCTGCTGAATTGAAGCTAAAAACTGTTCTCTTGTCTGCTGTTGGTATTGTATATTTACTTCATTTATTATATTGTATATAAAGAGAAGTTTATTTATTTATTTATTTTATTTATTTATTTATTATTCGAATTTATATACCGCCCTATCTCCCAAAGGACTCAGGGCGGTTTACAGGCATATAAAACATCAATATCAATATACAAATTAAAATAATCCTTAAAAAACTTATTCTAGCGCCCGAATTATTAAAAATAGAAATATAAGTATCAAATATAAATATTAAAATCAATTTAAAACCCCTCTAAATTTAAAAATCTAAGCCAGTCCTGCACAGATGAATAAATGTGTCTTGAGCTCGCGACGGAAGGTTCGAAGGTCAGGAAGTTGACGGAGTCCTGGGGAGTTCGCTCCAGAGGGTGGGAGCCCCACAGAGAAGGCCCTTCCTGGGCGCCGCCAACGACACTGCCTAGCTGACGGCACCCTGAGGAGTCCCTCTGTGAGAGCGCACGGGTCGGTGAGAGGTATCTGGTCGCAGTAGGCGGTCCCAGATAACCCGCCCTATGCCATGGAGCGCTTTAAAGATGGTCACCAAAACCTTGAAGCGCACCCGAAGGCCACAGGTAGCCAGTGCAGCCTGCGCAGGATGGGTGTTATCACGGGAGCCACGAGGAGCTCCCTCTATCACCCGCGCAGCCGCATTCTGAACTAACTGCAGCCTCCGGGTGCCCTTCAAGGGAAGCCCCATGTAGAGGGCGTTGCAGTAATCCAGGCGGGGCGTCACAAGGGCGGGGGTGGCCGTGCAAAGGGCGTCCCGGTCCAGAAAGGCGAACTGGCGCACCAGGCGAACCTGGTAGAACGCTCTCCTGGAGACGGCCGTCAAATGATCTTCTAGAGACAGCCGCTCATCCAGGAGGGCGCCTAAGTTGCGCACCTCTCCATGGGGGCCAATGACTCGCCACCGATGGTCAGCCGCGGATTTAGCTGACTGTACCGGGATGCCGGCATCCACAGCCACTCTGTCTTGGAGGGATTGAGCTTGAGCCTGTTTCTCCCCATCCAGACCCGTACGGCCTCCAGGCACCGGGACAGCACTTCGATAGCTTCGTTGGGGGGGTCCGTGTGAAAAGTACAGCTGGGTGTCATCCGCACAGCTGGTACCTCACACCGAACCCACTGATGATCTCACCCAGCGGCTTCATGTAGATGTTGAACAGAAGGGGCGAGAGGATCGATCCCTGCGGCACCCCACAAGTGAGGGGCCTCGGGGCCGACCTCTGCCCCCCTGTCAACACCGACTGCGACCGGTCAGGGAGATAGGAGGAGGACTCCCGCTAAACGGGGCCTCCCACTCCCAATCCTCCAACCGCGCAGCAGGATACCATGGTCGATGGTATCGAAAGCCGCTGAGAGGTCTAATAGGACCAGGGCAGAGGAACAACCCTCATCCCTGGCCCTCCAGAGATCATCCACCAACGCGACCAAAGCCGCCTCCGTGCTGTAACCGGGCCGGAAACCGACTGAACGGGTCTAGATAGACAGTTTCATCCAGGTGTAAGGGAAACTGATATGCCACCATACTCTCAACAACCTTCGCCGCGAAGCGAAGGTTGGAGACCGGACGATAATTACCTAAAACAGCCGGGTCCAGGGAAGGCTTCTTGAGGAGGGGCCTCACCACCGCCTCTTTCAAGGCGGCCGGAAAGACACCCTCCACCAAAGAAGCGCCAGAATCGCCTGGAGCCAGCCTCGGTCACCTCCTGCGTGGCCAGCACCAACCAGGAGGGGCACGGGTCCAGTAAACATGTGGTGGCATTCAGCCTCCCCAACAACCTGTCCATGTCCTCGGGAGCAACAGGGTCAAACTCATCCCATAAAATGTCACCAAGACCACCCTCAGCCGTCTCACCCGTATCACCGCAATCTTGGTCCAAACCATCCCGGTTGAACGATTTTATCGTATAGATAACCGTTAAACTCCTCAGCACGTCCTGCACGGGTCATCCCGCCCCTGGTGTAGGAGGGAGCGGTCACCCAAACAGGGCGGCTGGGCGGTTATCTGTCGATGCAATGAGGGAGGAGGCGAGCTACGCCGCTTCCTCAATGCCACTAGGTAAGTCCTAGTATAGGACTTCACTAGTGTCCGATCAGCTTCTGAACGGCTAGACCTCCAGGAGCTCTCTAGGCGTCTTCTCCGGCGCTTCATCCCCCCCCGCTCCTCCGGGGACCAAGGGGCCCGGTGGGGGCTGGGCCGGGGCAGGGGGCGGCAAGGCACGACACGGTCTAAGGCCCCCGCCGCGGCCCGTTCCCAGGCCGCAACAAGTTCCTCAACCGAGCCGTGAGCCAGACCCTCAGGAAATGGCCCAAGCTCCGTCCGGAACCCATCCGGGTCCATCAGGCGCCTGGGGCGGAACCAACGTATCGGCTCCGCCTCCCTGCGGTGGTGAATGGCGGTCAGAAAGTCTAGGCGAAGAAGAGAGTGATCTGACCATGACAAAGGTTCAACAAAGTTAATGAATCCTGCTGAATCAGTTACCTGTGTGTGTTTTCTGGATGTGATTGCTGGAACAAACTCTGACAAAACTCAACTGCCGTTCCAAGCATGACCCTCAGAGTGAAGCCCCTCTTCTCAGGGTAGTAAGAGAGAAGCAGAGAGAGAAGACAAGAGGCTATTAGAGAGGCAAGGTCTCAGGGAGCTACCTGCTCCAGGATCTTCTGCTTGAGATGCTGCATGCCCAATTTAATGCCTGTGGTACTCTGCCTTTCCTCAAGGCCTTATCCATGGGCTCCCATAGAGCAGCAATGGGTTTGATTAGCTGAAAGAGAAAAGGTGCATTGTCTGCTGCTTACGATGATTCCCTGTGGGAAGAGAGAGGGTCCTATTTGGAAGAGGGGAAGAAGGAGATTCTAGGCCTTTTCATTTATACCCTGAGAGATATAAGCAGGAGATGGGGTTATGGAGTCTCTAATGTATGTTCTCATGCTGCAAAAATAAATGTTCCTTCATGCCATCCAGATAAGGAGAGTGGAACATAAAGGATTTGAATGTGTCGATTTCAGAATAAGCAGATTCTTAATTCTTATATGATCTAAACCTGGTAGTTGCTGTGGTAATTAGGCTTACAGGTTACTCTGAGTGACACAAGCCAAAAAAAACCTCCTTTTGGATTTTCCAAATCCTTACATTGGTTGAGCTAGGAGAGGTCCCTCTTAAATTGGGATTAAACAATACTAGCTTCCCCACCCTCTGACAAATATTTTATATTTCATTTGCCCTGATTTATGTACAGTTCAATCAAAATTCTGAAAGAGTTACTGTTAAATGGCTGGCCCTTCATTGTACATATTCTTTGAATTTTAAAATTGACATTCTTAGCCCTGGAATAGCAGAAAATTACAGAAGCATAGCCTTTTCTCTTGCTGGATGTGTGATTACTTTTCCCCCTCATTTATATTCAAAAGTAATTAAAGTATAAGAATAGTGTGTGATGGTTGCTCTGTTTGAGATGAAGCAGAAACTGCAGCCTCCTTGTAGAGGGGGGGGGGTATTTTTTTCTATTGTAATGTTAAAGACGGTAGAGAAAGCATACAAAACACCATTTCTGGATTCCTTTCCAACCTATTTACCCAAAATGTCCGCAGGAAGCATCTGTGCAACAAATAACGTGTTATGTCTACATCTTTCTCCTTTTCATCAGTGTGTATGAATGTTGAACATAGGCACTGGAAAAATAGGCTGAGCAATATATAATCCAGTCTGGATCATGTAACCAGAAGAGAGAAGAGAAGGTGTCACCAACACTCCCCCGCCCCCGCAGACTCTTGGCCAGATCCAGCCCATTTTTAAACTCAGTTTTTCTTTTGCTGCTATTTTTCTCACACTGAATTTAGTCCTATTCTGCTTAGCTTTGGGAGAGTTATTCTGCTGATTGAGAAACAAAGTCCTTGTATCTTTACAACATTTTGCTGGATTATAAAGATAGGTTTCTCTGAAAGATTTGATTGGGGGATGTCTTCACGTTGAGAAGGATTGTCTGTTTTCCCTTGGATATTAAGAACTCACCCCATTCCTAAGAGGACCATAAGGGGCGTGCATAAGCGCACAAACGTGCCTACCATTCCTGTCCTATTGTTTTTCTTTTCTTCTTCCTATATATATATATATGCTTATACCTCCTTATATTTACTCATATATGTGTTTATATACTATATAATCTTTTTATATGATACCTACATATATTGTTGTGACAAAATAAATAAATAAATAAAATAACTGGTGTTAGTGATACTGTTGTCCCAAAGGTGATTTTTCAGGAGGCAACTGGACTTTCTTGTTTTTCTTTGAAGATGTTTCGCTTCTCATCCAAGAAGCTTCTTCAGCTCTGACATGATAGTGGGGAATGGAAGGATTTATATTCCTTGCAGAGAAGCTGAGCATTTGCATCCCTTTAGAGGGTTGTTGAAGCCCTTGGAGGTTTATCTGTGTCCTCAAGGTCACTTGAGTAGTGCTCCTGGTTCCTGTAGTCTGCAATTTTTCCTCTAGAAATCCATTCCTACTCCCACACCATTCAAAGGGTGTTCATCCCAAATTGTATGGCTAAAATTTCTGTAGAGATTCTCAGTCATCCAGGTCCTGGTTATCCCAAAGAAGCTTCTTGGATGAGAAGTGAAGCATCTTTAAAGACAAACAAGAAAGTCCAGTTGCCTCCTGAAAAAGCACCTTTTGGGATAACCATGACCTGGATGACTGAGAAGAATTGTAGCCATACAATTTGGGATGAACAAATTGGGCATGGGGCCAGAGTTGTTTAATAGTCTGTGTGTAATAAATAAATGAATAGGTCAGGGGAAAAAAATCAAGCTAAATTTTTGTTTTGAAACATGAATTTATAGTCAAAACATTGTAGATTTCTTCCTTTCAAAGATAATTAATTGACTTTTTGCCTCCATGTACCATTTTGCCTCCGCTACTATTACTGATTTGTCACTCATTCTTAAACTTCACTCTGTTCATCCTCTGAATAATTAGAAATTGCAATTCCACCAGTTGAGTAGGAGGTATATTAGAATATTTCATCCAACAGAAATTCCTTCATGCACATATAAACAGTGTGCAGGATTTGCCCCCCAAAGCAGCAGAAGGGTAGCACAGTATTACTTTCAAAGAATTTATTTGAGATGATCAAGTTGACTTTTTTAGGTTCCATCAGAACTAGCATTGCTAAACACAAATGGTTTTGATTCTAAGTGCATGTTGGTGCATGTTCAAGAAGGAATTTCCAAGTGCATTGAAGCATAGTTCCAGTTAGTAAACTTAGCTGACAGCGCATGCCTTTCTGTGTTACAACAGGACTAAACTTATTCTGGCAAACATTCAAAGAGATTACATTGTGTGGTATAATATTGGCTTTTTTCCTATATTGCTGGAAGGAAACAAATTTTAGTAAATAATCAATATTGATTAAAACAATCTCATCCATATCATAACGTGTCTCTGTGTGTATGCGTATGTGAAATTTCAAAGTTTACCTTCCCTTAAAAAATGAGACTCTGAGAGTCGTGAATGATAGAACCATACCTTTGAAGACCAACAGTTTGTGAATTTGCGAATAAGCCTGACTAGGTGGCTCAATGGCTAAGACACTGACCTTGTCAATCAGAAAGGTCGGCAGTTCAGCAGTTCGAATCCTTAGTACAGGTCTCCTGCATAAGCAGGGGGTTGGACTAGATGACCTCCAAGGTCCCTTCCAATTCTGTTACTGTTACTGTTTCTGAATTGCAACCCCTTTGATAATCATGATCTGAGAGTTGCTAATGGAAGAATGGTTGCTAATGGAACAGCCAGGACCATATCTTGTGTTGGGTCAGAACTATATCTCAAATAGCATTTATTTTTATACAAGGAAGTGCCTTTGTATCAGAAAAGGTATGAGGTAATTGGACTAGACAGCAATTCTAGAAACCTATAAAAAAGGTAATTGTTGAAAGCATAATCAACATTGTTAATTTATTTCTTACATTTGCCAAAAAAAAAAAATTGCCATAAATGCTATTTTATCTTGAACTCTGTATATATTCGGACTGATCTACAAAGGGAATCATTGATGAAACCTTGCACACAGATACCTTGCTGGAAATCTATTAAAAGTAACTGGATGGGGTTGCGATCTGAAGACTACGTAGGAAGTTGTGCAAGTTATAGGAAAATGAGGTGAGCTCCGGTGTTGTCATTCATGGAGTTTCAGAACTTTAAATATGCTGATTGGATTGGAGAGTGAACAAGAGCTCTCTCTATAATTTTGAGAATATTTTGTTTTTCTTAACTAATTGTAAATAAATACTATGTGATCATCGTATAACCAAAGGTAAACCATGTGTACACAGCATTTATATTTGGAAAGGAAAAGCAATTTCTGACTGCAAGCTTTTTGGAATGGAAATGAATGACTTTCTCAAGATGAATAAACTTCGAAACATCATTCTTTTATTGTGACTTTCCTCTTAAAATAACTAGTCCAGTGAAGGCTGCATACTTCTGACATAAAGTGTACATTGATTTCTGTTGAAAAACAGAAGAGAAGCTATATTCACCTGGAATGCCTTGCCAGTTTTAAAAAAAATGTAAAGAAAAATAGTATAAAGAATTATTTCCGGTCCCCTTTGCCTGCTTGCAAAGGTCAGAGTTAAGGTTATTGCCATGGATTTATAAGGAAACTCATATTACAACTGTCTGGACTATACCTGGCTTGAAGATAAATCAGCCTAGTAAATTTCCACCGCTGCCAGTTCTTTAACCTTCATAAGTACAAGTGTTCAACCCTGGTCCTGTGCTTTTTCAAAAATTGTCTCAATGCCTACACGGTCATTTTTTTATTTTATTTTTTCATTCGGGTTCAGATGTTCTTAGCTCTTAAGGAAGGTTTTTAAGATTACTCTTCCAGACAGCACAGCATAATGACAAACAGGAAATGCTCAGCTGTTCTTAATATTATTTCCTTTTTAAAACAAAACAAAACCTTAAAGTTGCATAGATCAGAATTACTCTGAGAGGACACTGAGTTCCCACTGATGATTTCGTTCTTACTTCAAGAAAGAAAGAAAGAAAGAAAGAAAGAAAGAAATAAAGAAAGAAAGAAAGAAAGAAAGAAAGAAAGAAAGAAATTCATTGTATCGTATAATGTATTAAGTCTTGGAGTGTAACTTCACTAATAGGTTTGTGACTGTGGCTTTCATGAATTTCAGGATCATTCTGTTCAGAGCAGCTATTTCTTGACACAGAAGAAGATATGTCTGGGAATGGAATCATCTTTCTGGGCATCTAGGAAGCTTCGGAATAGTTGGGTCTGCTATTTAGAGCAAGTTCCCCAGTAGAAATATTACTCTTTCCAACTCTGATGGGATGATGTAAGAAAGCTTAGCTATGTGGGAAGGATCAACTGTACCTTATGTCTTCTTCTTCCCACAAGTGTCAGGCCTTTGGAAATGGAAGCTAAGGAGTTGAGGTGAAATTGCCGCATAAATGTTTGTCTTTTGACCTTCGTGTGAAGAAGCAACACGGCAGTGCAGTAGTCCACATATTATCAGATAATTTAAGCACCACTTTATGGATTCATAAAGAAGGTAAATGTCTGTGTTTTTAATAAGAAAAAAATACACAATTATAATGTTTGTTTTTATTTCCCGTTCCTGGTTTTCTTTTCAAGCCACCTGGTCTACCCCTCGGCACTATTGTCTTACATTATCTTATGAAGGGAACATTGGTTGCAAATTGTTTTCAAGTTGCTATCTTAAGTTACAAATTAATTCAATTTCTTTTGCAAATGAATACAATGTCAAATATAATTTGGTGTAAATACAGATTAAGTCACTGGCAATCAAACACATCCAGTTCTTTTCCACATAGATAATATTTGCAGTTTTGGTATATGAGCTTTCTTTTTGTGTAAATTTCAACAGATAACATACAGGGACAAAATGTGATCCCTCTGGCTCTTTCAGCAGGATTTGTGCCTAGCTTCATTGTTTTGCAACAACAGTACAAACACTGTACCAAGGCCACTGAGAATTTTGCTTCATGTCTCTGTCTCCTGCTGAGCAGGCTATTTGGATTGTTGGAGAAGAGCAAATACTTCCAGTGATAATCCAAAGATTTTGTTCCTCCCCTATTGGTCTTTTCCTGAGACGAATATGTTTGCTGAAAATCAGATCCATTTTTTTTTAAAAAGAAAATCTTAAACTGGAGCATTATTTTCAATTTAACACTCCAATTTAAAACAAAAGCAGAAAAAGAAAGGTTTTGATTTAAAAAGAACTGCCTTTGATCTGAAATAATAATAAGGGCTGCTATCTTAGTTGATTCTGAAGTGACAGTGCATGTTAAGCAATAGCAATTTACATGGATTCAGACTATTTCAAATGCAGTCAAATTGTTACCAAAACCTTGTATGTTATTTAGTTCTTCTCTCGAGTTACTGAAATCCATACGACCCAGGAGTGTGCCACAGCCTTATCCCACCCTACAGAGTCAGAGTCTAGGAGTGTGAGACAGGGTGGGGAAGCACACCCAGCATCCACCACAGTATCTTAGCAATGTGGAGAAGTTAGTGTGCTGTATGACATACTTCCAGTGATTTCATCATTGTATAAGGGTGATAGAGTCACTAGATATGTCTTGCACTGGGGAGAATGATAATAGTAGTTCAGAATTAAAACACTTGGTCTGTATGGGTTGGTGGGGGTTTTTTTTTATGAAACTTGCTCCAGGTTAAGTTGTAAGCATCTGTACTCCTGATAAATTATATTCTATTTTAAGAGGTTCAGACACAAAAGAAAATTAAAGGAGGACCTGACCTGTTTATCAAGTGACACTGGCAGAGACCAGTGGTGCATTTCTACCGGTTCGCCCTGGTTCCGGCGAACCAGTAGTAGCAGCGGCAGCAGGCTCTACCCACCCGCTGGGATGTCATCACAAACACTTTGCGCATGTGTAGAAGGTTCTGCGCATGTGCAAAAGTGTTGCATGCAAGCAAAGCTCATTCACGCACACACACACTCCTGGTTCCAAACCAGTAGCAAAGATAAGTGGAACCCACTACAGGCAAAGACATTCAAAAAAGCAATTGCTTATTTCTCCTTTCAGTGGGCTTTTAAAAAGAGGAAGGACTTGCTCCATTTTGTCTTATACTTATATACTTATAATATACTTTATTATTTTTATAAATAAGGTGGTGAACATACCCAGCATGCCTTTCTCCTCCTATTGTTCCCAGAACAACAACAACAACAACAGCAAGATGGGCTGGGCTGAGAATGACTGGCCCAAAGTCACCCAATTGACTTTCATGGCTAAGATGTGTCTTGAACTCATGGTCTGCCACTTTCTAATCTAGTGCCTTAACCACTATACCAAAACAACTCTTTTAGCACAAATCTTTCAGCTCAAACAGTTATCAAAAGAAGGAGAATTACCACTTACCTCTTCCTAAGTGAACCAAGTCTGTGTAAGATTTTTTTGAAGACAAGTGGCTAATGGTAACACTTGTTGAATCTGATACTTCTATGAAGAAGTGGTAGAAGGAAACATTAGGATCAGGAGTGGAACATTTAGAGATCCCCTTCATGGGAATAACCACATTCCCATTACTGCCTCTCTATTTTAAAAGGTATCATTCTAGGAAATCTCATGCTCCATCTCTCTCAGACTAATAAGCCTCCAATCAGATGTAAGTCATTTTTACTAAGCTAGAGATGAAATCGTGACCTGAGTCAACAGAAGCCTATATACATTTATGCATTTTGAATTACATTTGCATGTGCTTCTATTTTTTTTTTAACTTTCCTTCCAAAGGTAGGGATTTGGGTGACTATTCATTCACTGGGTGATTATTCATTACATACACTCTTCAGGCAAAATACTTTTTAGGGCTTTTCCATGTGCAGTCTTTGACCAGCTGCCATTCCCCAAGATAGTAGTTAATTTTAAAACTTGAGTCAAGTTTTTCTAAGCCTGTATCAGTTATTCTAAAAGCACCACAACCTGGATTTACTTTCCTTCCTTCCTTCGCAAAGGTTATGTTTTATGGGAACCCTGTTACGTTTGTTCCTCCTTTTCCATGCCTCACAGCATTTGTACATATGCTTTCTCAGCTCTTGCATGCTCCATCTGCTGCAATCGATTCTAGGAAAGGAATAAGGATAACCTATCAGTGAAGTTGATCTTTAACCTTCTCATTAGTTTCTAGTCACTTTCACAATACTTATATAAAAAAGATAAGCCTGCTTGATTTTCCTTATTATATAAGCAAGAGTTATCAGCAAATATAGTCTCAGTCCTACTTGATTTCTAGTCATTTTCATAATCCTGATAAAAATAGTACTTAGCTTGATTTTCCCTGCTTTGAAAGCAGTAATACTTGTTTCATCTCACTTTCCAGCCCCTGGACTAAGGGTGTGGCTACTTTTCTTCTTCCACACATAGCTAGAGGTTTTATATGGGCACAGTTATAATCATGGTTAAAGCTATTGTGAATCCGGCTGCAAAAAAATGCCTCCTGCCAGGCTGTCCTTCCTGCATCACAACTAGCAAAGGCTTTTTAATAATAAAAAAATAAATAAACAGAATGGTGCTTTCTCCTCAACAATTGCAAAGATTTGCTATGTTGTTGTAAATAGCCACACAATAAAAATGTAAATGGGAGATGGGTTCTAAGGTTTTTCTCTCTCTCTCTCTTTTTTTTTTTTTAGGAATGGAGGCAAGAAGGCTTTTGTTGCTGAGGGGCAGGGACAGCTCAGTGGCAAAACACTAATTTTTAAGAAAATAAAAGCTCTGATCATTTGCAAGGAGAAGAATTCAGCATTTATGTTCTCAAGCTTTTAAGGCTGGAAGAAATGAAAACAGTTGAACTGAAGAGCAATAGAAATTTGGGCGAAGATGATAGTGAGAGTGAATATTTAATCACCTTGTGGTGTGAGAGTGAGAGAGGTGTTACAGATAGACCGTTTGTCCATAAAATGGTTGAATCTGGGCATCTGGCCTCCTACCTTTGTTAAGAAAAATATTTAAGCTGGAATTTTGCCATCTATTTCAAAGGCTCTTCAGAAGTCTCTTTGAATTCTCTTCTTTTCAAATAGGAGCTGGGCAGGCTCAAACTATTAAAATCTTGGGAGGTGAGTTTTCTGTCTTTCAACCATTCCAATTTCAATTTATTTCTTCCGTGATGTCTGAAACCTTGAGAAAAAGAAAAAAGTCAGCTGCAAGGTCAAGTGTGCTGTCACTGATATAACAGATGTTTGATCACAACCAGAAGTTTAAACATCTTGAACAGACAACTGTCACCCCTATAAGTAAAGTATAAGAATATCTACAGTACATTTTCACGCTAAAGAACCTCTATAGATATTAACATATTTTATTCAGTACTGGAACTCATTTCCTTCTAACAAGCCTTATGTCCAGCAGCAATCTTTTCCACGACATTCTAATCTAAACCAATAATTCTCAACCTTTCCCTTCTTGGATCCCACTTATTTTATTAAAAATTCAGCCAAAAGGGGATATAAGTTTAAATGCATTCTGAAGGTCAGGAAACCACTTACCGAGACAATAAAATACAGCAAAAATATTTTAATAATATTATGTCCCAATTCATACTTGCTTTTTTTCTTGTTTCTTCGCCTTTCCAGTAAAAGAAAATTTGTAAATTGGGTTTCGCTGTGAAGATAAAATATTTCTTGTGGAAGGGAGTTCTATTTTTTTTTAGAAAAGGGAGTGGGGGGACTTCCAAAGATCAGAAGCAAATCTAATTTACACCAATCCATTTACTGTACTTTTATCCTTGCCTGCCATGCTTGCTTCTATCACATCCATATGCCACCTAAAGAACTGTCATTATTCTTTAAATTTCTCACATTACTTTCTTTGAGGAGCTCATTAACTTCATCCATCCACCTCCCTTAGTCTTCCCCTTCATCTTGACCCATTCATTCTTCCTTCATATATCTTCAATCAGTTTCTTTATAATCACTCCATTGGCTTTGCTTCTTTTGTGTTAGTCACTGACTTTTGAATTCAATCCATATTCATTCATCACTCATTTATACTTGACCTTATTTCTGCTTGCTTAATTACATCCACTTTTTAAGTAGCCCATTTGATTGCATTTAACTTGGATGTCTCTTGACATACTCAACTCTCATTACCATATAAGAAGTGGACAAAAGATACTTCTACAGATAGCCATTTTTTCCCCTTTTACATTCATTTCTCCAGACAGATCATATATTATCCACTGTTCTTCTACTTTTCTGCATCGTAAATGTTCTGCATCTATTTCCCTATCCTTGATAAATTTCCTACCAGGCTATACAAATTCATCTCCTTCATTTTTTTGTTTTTGTTTTTGCCATTTATATACAACTTGAAATCATTCAGTCCATTTTCCATTCAAATACAATTGTCTTGGTCTCTGAAACATTGTTAGAGCCAAGCTCATGACTGCCTTGTACAGCAGCAATGTGGCTTTACCTGCGTACAAAATTTTGCATATATTCACATCCACAACTGACACAACATTAAAAGCATTAAAAGTTATGTACAGTATACATTCATCAATAAATATATTAAGCAATGAGTGGAACATTTACACTTGTTCTCTTACTATGTGCTTAGTGTTGAACTATTCACTATGTATTCCATTTATTCTTATATATGCTTTATTTCCATCAAAAAACCCTCTTGTGGGATTCAGCAAACAGTTCCAACTCCAAAATCCACAAAGTTTTAATATATTTATATATTCATACATGGCTGAAGAACAAATCTCCGATCTGCTCATTCCTTCCTTGGCATAAAGTCAGACTGTATCTCTGAAAATTTTGCTCAGTGTCACCTCTCATAACATTTCCGTTGAGATTTTATTACAGACCTTCTGGTTACTCTGGAAAAAAAATAATTCCTCCATAATTTTTCTTTCCCTCTTGCTATATTTTCCTTTGCAATCTGGAATGGTAACAGTATTCTTTTTTTTTTATTGAAAAAGTTTTACAACAAACAAGTTTTTTTTTTTTAAATTCCCTTTCACCCTCCACCCTCCCCCTCCCCCTTCACCCCTCGCCCCCCCCCCGAGACTTCCCAGAGCAAAATACAGGGTATAACATTAACAAACATACGCTAAAATACTACAAAAACCATACCTCATAATCCCTTCTCCCTTATTGATCCCTTAACTCCCCATTCCCCTTTTAAACTAATACCCAAATACAATACAATACCTACCATCACTCATATGCTATTTGATACTTTTTGGTCTGATACTTATTTTGAATATAATCAATCCATTTTCTCCATTTCACTAGGTATTGTTCTTGTGAGTAGTCTTTCAAATACGTAGAAATTTTTGCCATTTCTGCTAAGTTTGAAACTTTAAGTGTCCATTCTTCAATTGTAGGCAGTTCTTCTTTCTTCCAATGTTGCGCCACCAAAAGTCTCGCTGCTGATATTAAGTTCAATATCAATTTAGTCTCTATTACTGTACAATCCGTGATTATGCCTAGTAAAGGTAACAGTATTCTTGAAATTATCAAATACAGCTATAGACTTCCCATGAACAGTGAGAAAGTTGGATAGTCACTTCATGATCAAACCAGATTCATCATTTAATGTTTCTTCTGTTACAGAACTGCACTTTCAGTCTTTTTCAATGTTTTTACAGCAATTTTTTTTACTTTGCTTTTACTCCATTTTTTCTTACATACTGACATTTATACTATTTGTGTCATTTTTACTTGTCAACATTTCATTCTCTTCCTCACGGAGAATATTCCTTCCAACCTTCCCTCACATTAATTTCATCACCAATAATTTCCTCAATTTTCTTCTTGAATTGTTAGTCTTGGAAGGTTCTTTGTTGAGCCTTTTTCATCCGTTTCTAAATCATTTTTATTCCATCAATATTGATCTATATTTTCTCTCTTATTTCTTTCTTGTTCTCTTTTATTATATACTTTGCAATCATCCATTTGTCTCCTTGTACAATATAATTCCCCTGTCTTCATTGTTACAGCAGTGCTTCTCTTTTATGCATTATTTCTCTTCCACAGTCTCTTTCACATCATTATTTCACTAAGTTTTTTCATACTTTCCTTTAGCATAGCACACTTCTATGGCATTCTATAATGTTGATGCTATTCACCAAACCATCATTTGCATTCAGTCTTGAATCTCCAAATGGCCTAATCATTTTTTGTATCCCATCATCTTGTTTATACCTATCTATTTATGGCATTTAAAAGAATGACTCCTCAAGACCATCCCATTTGTTCCAAAATATACAGTTTTTCTCCAGTCACTTGTGAATCTTTGATTAGTATCATTGATTGGAGCGTAATATGTAACTATCATCAGCCTGTGAATTCCTATTTTCTTATTCACCTACTTCTAGATGGCAGCATTGCCTACTTTCTGATCCACAGTTTACCTATTTTATTCTTAATTAAAGCCACACCTTCATTTCTTCCATTCTACAAGACCAGATCACTTTAATTCAGATCCATTACATATTTATCTTATCTTAATTTTACGTATAATATGCCTATTTTTCTTTCTTTCATTTAAGGCACTAATTCATGCACCTCTTACGTTCCTACTCACAATCTCCAATATGCTACAGTCATCAATGATCTTGTGAACATTGATCTCCTCTGCCCATGCTGCCTTGATTGACATTTTCACATAATGTTTTTTGAAAAATAGAGTAAATTCAGTTATGAACCTTAGTTACACTAACTTAAGAGCCATGGTACAATGGTTAGAACACAGTATTGCAAGCCAAGTCACTGCTCACTCCAGGAGTTTGATCCTGACCGGCTCAAGGTTGACTTGGCCTTTGATCCTTCCAAGGGCAGTAAATGAGGACCCAGATTGTTGGGGGGTAATAGGCTGACTCTGTAGATCGCTTAGAGAGGGCTGTAAAGCACTGTGAAGCTTTGAATATTGACTCTGGAAGGCCATGATTTGTTATTGGGGTGGCACGCTTTTTTATGGTATGGACAGGCTAAAATGCAGGGATATTTTAGAAGACATTTTATAAGAGAGGCTTTGTTATCAAACTGGGAGAGAATTAAGCCATTTTTTAAAAAATCCCAGTTTGGGTATCAACTATTGAGGCTTTTTCATATGCAATTATGTTTAGAAAGGAACAAATTGTCAGATATAAAGAATTGTTAAATGAGAAGGGAGAACTTAAAACAATGCAGGAATTGGAAAGGGAAGATATAAAGATGAATTGGTTTTCTTACTTGCAAATACGTTCTAGATATGAGAAAGATTCCAAGACAGAAGGTTTTTATAATAACTTGACTAGCTTTGATAAAATTTTAACAGGGACTGATGACAAATTAATTACGAAGTTGTATGGATATCTTTTAGAGATTAAACTAGAAGAAGAACAAGTCAAGGAAACAATGATTGCTTGGGGGAAGAATTTTGGGCATGGGATTGACTTAGAGACATGGCAAAAATTATGGACATATAATTATAAGATGACAATGTCTACGGCTTATAAAGAGAATTTGTATAAGATGTTTTATAGATGGCATTTACCCCCAACAAGAATTGCTAGAATGTTCAAGGATAAATCCGAAAAATGTTGGAAATGTCATCAGTCACCTGGATCGTATTACCACATGTGGTGGACATGCGTGGAAGCTAAAAGATATTGGACTAAAATACACACATGGTTGGAAAAAATGATTAAAGAGCACATAGATTTTAAACCAGAAGTTTTTCTACTTGGGATCATACCAGAAATTTATAATAGAGAAGTGAGATATTTGATGGTAAATATTGTAACAGCAGCTAGAATAGTGTTTGCCAAAAATTGGAAAAGTGAGAAAATACCTTTGCAAAATGAAATAATTAGGAAAATAATGGAATGTGCTGAAATGAGTAAATTGACATTTGAAATAAGAGAACAGGAAGAAAAGCAATATTATAAGATATGGGATATATTTTATCAATGGCTAGAAGGGAAGATATGTTAACAAAGATTGGAGAAAAAATATTATTAATTGAAATATTAAATGAATGGCGTAGAATGATAGACTTGATGATGTTACCAGATAAAATACTCATTAGAGGATATGCATATGGAATGAGAAAAATAAAGGTTATAGCCATTGGTTAATTTAAAGTTCTAGATACAAGATGATGACGATATAAATTTAGATAAATTAAGGATATTTGTAAATTATGAAGGCACAAGAAATTTGTAATCACCCCGCCGATACACAATATTGGGATTGAAAATGTTTTTATGTTTGTTTTGTTTTAAAAGAAAAATTTTTAAAAATTATATAAAAAATAAATAAAAAAGCACTGTGAAGCTTTATATAAGTCTAGGTGCTATTGCTACACTCATGCTATATGCAATATTTCTTGCCAACAGTAAGGACATAGTGCTGGTCATTTTGGATAAGTGTCAAAAAAGCTCAGTTTTACCCCAAACATGTTCATGTTATGCTACGTAAGTCAAAATATTTAATTTAAAGATTATTTGCAAGTCGACATATTGTTGTCTCATCTCTGCAAGGGCGAAGGAGGTACCTGCAGTGTACTGATGCAGAAATGTCCTCTTGTGGTAACGGCAATGGCAAAGGATGTCTCCTCAACCAAATCCCCTGGCAGTAGCCACTGATTCCTATTGGTTCTCTATAGTTCCAATTTAAGGATTGCCTTACCTCACCATCTGAAACAGTTCTTAAGAGATAAGAGAACAGAAGCTACCTTTAAATATAATAAGTACCTTTATGCAGGTAATAACAGATGCCTTAATCTAGAAATTGTTGATTATCGGAGCTCTCACTATTTCTAATTCCAGTGGCCTAAATCAGCAGTCCTTTTATGTGTTGAATGAGGTTTTTTTTTCTCCCTATGCATAGTAATAATAACTGTTCTGCCTCCTAGGACAAGATCCTTTGCTTCATGCTGTGTCTGCTAGACATTTCACTTTGGGAGCCTGGCAAGACAGATGTGGCCTCCAAATTTTTCTTCATGTTGATTAATTCTCTGCCACTGAGGGAAACTTCAGTAAACAGCTTGAATCCAATCCAGGTTCTGGCATCATAGAGACAGCTATTTCTTTTTAGTTACCCACATGTTCACCATACAATAAATAACCCAGAAATAACATTACACAAGAGACAGGCAGGCTGAAACTGTTGTGCATTGGTGGCAAGTTTTTATCCTCTCCCCTCTTCGTGTTTTCATTCTAATTATTATTATGACTAGATACTTAGCCTTAGGTGTGCTGAGGAAATCAGTATGACTCATCTGTCGAGTGCTGGCAAATGCTGGTGTGGATGTTGTCCTGGTGGGTTAATCATTCCCAACTTTGCCTTAAAGGTTTGCTAATTCCTATAGTTGTGCAAAGCAGCTATTGTGGGCTTAGTGGGTGACTTCTTTGCTGAAATAGCCTTTTGGCAATGTCGCTTATAAACTGGGTCATGAAATTAGAGAAAACAATAGCTGTCTTGAGGAGAGGAGCCTGGCACACAGCATACATTGTCAGTAACGATCGTCTGAGCCTCATTTGGTGCCAGTCTTTATGCAGCTTCTCTTAGTGTCAGATTCTTTCACTTTTATTATTATTATTATTATTCAATCCTCCAGGCTGCAATATCTTCTACAGTAGAGTGATTTTGCTACTCTGGCATCTTTCCCCTAATTTTCTGGACAGGAACAAACTATTGGCACATCTCACATAAGGAGGACTGCAGTGGTTGTTAATTCCCTCTCCCTCCAATACACACATATAATTCTGTGTTTCTTTTCTGTACAATACCTAATATTTGAGGGGGAGAGGAGAACAGGATCTATTACCAGGATTTAAGGAAGTCATCCTCCTTAAAGTCATTTTGGGAAGGTTGAATTGCGGTATGTTTTGTCAACCATTGGCATCAAATGAGCCCCCACGGCCGGCAAATGATGAGTAACTTGTGGCCTACATGCAGCTTTTCCAACTCCAAAGGAGCTGCATTCTGTAATGAGATCTCTCCTCCTTTTCTTTGAGCACCAGAATAATGATAGCACTGGGTATCTTCAGACTGAAGTAGGCATACCATAACTATTTTGAGATGTTGAAAACAACATGCATCTGGCTTTGGAAGCCTGCTGTTTTTAAAAGGCCGTGCCCTTCTCTATCAGCCCCTGACTTTGCCAAGCAGAGAAAAATGGGGACTGTCTTGGGACTTCCCCAGCTTAATCTGCAAGCTTGACCCAATGTGTCCTTGAATGTTAACTTTTTTTTGAAAGAGTTGTTTAAGTTTCAAGCCCTAATTCAGGGATCTCCAACCTTGGCAACTTTAAGACTTGTGGACTTCAACTCCCAGAGTCCCTCAGCCAGCAAAGCTGGGAGTTGAAGTCCACAAGTTGCCAAGTCCACAAGTTGCCAAGGTTGAAGACCCCTGCCCTAATTGAATGCTCTTCCTTGGTCTTTTCCTAACAAATCAGTGATGCCCATGCCATGCCTAAGATAAACAATCTCAAATGAGAACACATAAAGATCTGAACATGAGGGAGACCTGCGACATAGTGTTTATCTTATGATACCTATGGATCTCTTTGTTCTACTTCAATATATTTACCTTTTCGTTCTAATTCTGAAATATTTTATGCTGAGAATGTCATTTTAAAGACCCATGAAGTATCTTTATGTAGTTTAACTGTAGAGACTAAGAGGTAGACCAACGGTCTCCAGCCTTGGCAACTTGTAAGATTTGTGGACTTCAACTCCCAGAATTCCTCAGCCAGCAAAGCTGAAGCAAAGCTGGCCAAGGAACTCTGGGAGTTGAAGTCCACAAGTCTTGAAGTTGCCAAGGTTGGAGACCCCTGAGGTAGACTGTATAATACTTGCATGTAGAAAAGTGACTGGCTCCAGGCCAATCTGTAAGTTGTGTTAGCTTGTTACAGCAATGAAATCAGGTTCAGCCTTGAAGGTCAGTATATATCGCTCAGCTTTCAGTAATATCGTCCTACTGGATCAGGGGGTGAAATGCTACCGGTTCTCACCACTTCACCTGAACTGGTAGCAGCAGCGGCGGGTGGTTCAGCGAACCGATAGCGACAGCAGAGTGAGGCTCTGCCCACCTGCCCAGACGTCGTTACTTCCTGGTTAAAACCTGTTTTTGACCCTCTGCGGATGCGCAGACGGCTTTGTGCATGCACAGAGGGTCCAAAATCGCATGTGATGCACACACACTTCCGAACCGGTAGGGAAGGTAAGTAGATTTCACCCCGTATTGGATATAAGCGTTGAAGCAGAAACCTGGTCAGAGAAGGGCACTGTTAAATGCTGAGCAGGTCCATGCCAATCTCAAGGCTGGGAAAGGAGTGGCTAAGAGTCTGTTCGCTCAAAAGAAGAGGGTAAAAATGCATAAAATTTAATCTCTGGGGGTGACCGAGATATGGGTTTGATTTCTATATTCTGTCTCTGTCTGTTCTTCTGCATATACTGTGTATGACTTCTTTCTAGTTTACAATGAAGACATGTATCCAGCAATGTGAAATCAATGAGGTTTTTGCTACTAATTCATGAATGTGAGGTTGAGTTTCCAGAAGAATAAATATTCATAACAATGCCTAATTCTATATGGTCCCAAAAATATGAAGCCCAGTTTTCTCATGGTTAAAATGGGCAGGCAATCATTTCTGAAGGGCAGCAACAGATGGCACCACTCCCTATTAATCCCCTATTCACCTTCAAATGAAACACGCTTATGGTGTGTTTCTCTGCTGTACTTTGGACACTATTCTCCCTTTTATGTTGTCTTGAATCCTTCTGTCCATTTGAGCTGCAGCTAGAGCAGGGGTCTCCAAATTGGCAACCTTTAAGACTTGTGGACTTCAACTCCCATAATTCCTCATCCAACCATGCTGGCTCAGGAATTCTGGGAGTTGATGTCCACAAGTCTTAAAGTTGCCCAGTTTGGAAACTCATGAGCTAGAGCATTTCAGTTGACTCTAGGCTTATCTCAGCAGTGTATCAATTACTTTTCAAAGGCAAAGTTGCCTCTTCAACCTAGTCAATGCTTACCCCTGCGTTCTAATAGCTACTATATCTCTTTTCCCTCCCTCCCTCCCTCCCTCGCCTCTCAAATAGCATAGTGGTTAAGATCTTCACTTAGATACAGAAAGTTGCCAGTTTAAAACTTAACAGAAACATTCTTTAATTAAAGTTTTCCTTTTAAAAAAAATCCTGCTTAAAAAATTCAGATACCTGAAGCCGAAAAGCATCAGCTGCAGCTCCCAGACAGAAAATATTATGTGGCGTCTTTCTTAGTTTTGTTGACTTCTCTAATATTGCTACTGGAATGGATGAATTGTGTTAGAAGAGCTCTTGAGTTTTATGGTTTAGACACCTGTCTGCTATTAACAAAAGTGAGCTCACTTAATGTCACATGAGCCATGAAATAACCTTCCAGCAGTCACCTCTCCAGACAGGGTTAGAGCCAAATATATAAGAGATTGAAAAAGTCAGTATCTTACTGCCAAACTTCTAAATCATCCAGCGCTTATTGCCAAATTATTTTTGGTATGATTCTGAATATACTTCGGCTTCAGGAGTTGTAGGATGCTCCCTTATATGGCCATGATTTATGAACATTGTTCCAGCCATGTCCCACTGAACATTACTGAAACTGTACAGAATATTTTAATTTAGAAGTCATTTATGTTTCATTGAGATCAATGCCATTTTTCTATATCTATGGGACCTATTTTCAAATACATGTGTGTCATCAAAATCCCAGGAAAAAGATGGTTGTCTACATTTTACAGGTATTTTATATTTGCACCAGTATCTAGAATGTTTTTACTTGAATGTCATCTTGCAGCAAATATGTGTTCCCAATAAGCTCTTGAGCTGCCACACTGCAGAATAGATGAAAAACACTGCTCTCGCATAGAACTTCCAATAACTTCTATTCCTGACTTTGACTTAATTCAATACATTTTTTTTTCCAGAAGAAAATTGGGTGAACTAAGATTATATTGTATTTTCTTCAATAGAAGAGTTTGTAAAAAACACAGCATCTTCTTTGCCAATTCTGCAGTCTTGAACTCAGTCTCCCTAAACAACTGGTTCTCATGTTTGGCAGTGGCCAAAATAATTTGTTAGGTATCCAGCTCTCTTGCACTTCACTCATCAAACTGTAAGCTAGAAAGCAGCTTCAGATCCTGAGACTGAAACCCGCCTGACCTGATACCTAGGACCAATTCATGATTCAGAATCTTCCTGGTATCATGAAGAATATTCTAATACCGTCAATTTCATCAAGACGGTAGGAAAAGACCCAGCGTAGTGTTAATGAGAGCAGGATGGCCATGTGTTTTCTTTTCCTGGAAACGTTTTTCCATTTGAAGATTATCCTATGCAAATCCAATTTAAATATAAAAGGGTTAACAAACTAGGTGAAGCCATGGTCTTAAGGTTATCCTGAAAGTCCTTTGGTCATTTTCTTTACTTCAGTAAGATATATTTTCCTGTGCAATATGGCAACTATGAAATTAAAGGATCATGACGTAGCAGCAAAGTCAGATGAATAACAGTTATTTCTAAAAGTTGTATCTGTGCACTAAAATTAGCATAAACAAATATTATGCAAATCAATTTTATCTCCTTTCTGGTTAAGTCTCCCATTTTTTGGCAATAGGCTCGATCAACTGACAATTTATGGTAGTATAGTTATTATAATAAAATATAGTACTTCTCTTTGTTTCTCGGCTTGGCCTTACTCAGAAGTAGTTGACTGCCTCAATATCAACTCATTATCAAGCAAGGTTGAATATGGACTAAAACATTGGCATGGATATGAAGTATCAGATTCATGGCAATGTCCCTACAAATAGATGCTTAGATATTGGGCAGCCCCTTAACTTACGTAGTAAGGAATGCCTGGAGCCCTGGGTTTCAGGCAAACTCTACAGCAACAGGACGCATTTGAAGTGGCTCTCATTTTCTTTAGTCTCTGTACTCCTTCAGTATATCCCCCTTGCCATACACACTGAGAGTAACCCGTTGGTTGGCAGAACATGCTCTTCTGTCAGCAAGATGGCTGGAAAAAACTTTGCAGTCTGCCTGGCAGGTTTTTGGGGATTAACTTGCAAGACGATAGACCTGTATTTATTTTAGGATATTTCCTGCATTTCTCATTGTACCAAAAATGAGGAAGAAGTTACTCTGTGAACGTACCATTAACGTACCCTAACCTATGACATATATCAGAAAAAGGTGGTATTAGGTACAATGAATCCTACAATGAATGAGCACCCACAACTTATTTTCTTTCTTTTTTTTTTAATTTCAGTGAACTCTGGCGATGGCATTGATTACAGCCAGCAGAAGCGAGAAAATATTGGAGACTTAATTCAAGAGACACTGGAAGCTTTTGAGCGCTATGGTGGTGAAGATGCTTACATAAACATAAAATACATGGTCCCAACTTATCAGTCATGCCTGTTAAATTAACAAGAATGATGCCACGAGCACTTTCCAGCTCTGTCTAATGTTTTGGTACTCATTCCAGCCCCCCACACCCCCAATATTCTAAAAAAGCAGCTTCTGGGACCTTAGACTCTTTAGCTCTTCAGTACAAATGTGAGCCTGTCTTTCCAATGCATAAATAGTGCCTGTTTCTTGGATTACAATGGTGTGCTGTGCTTATTTGTTTGGTGAAAGAATTGCTTCTTTATCACAAAAGCAGAGCGGAGCGGGTGTCAGAGTCAAACCTTCATTTGTACGGACAATAAAACTATAATTTTCATACGCAATTCGGCAATTGCTCTTCTGTGTCCGCTTGCCCTGGAGGCGATGTCCCAGGCTGTAACAAGGAGAGTTTATGCTGACTGCTTAATAGGAGAAACAATCGTTCAGCAGTGGTTCTCTAGCAGCTGGGCAGAATAATGGGCCCCGACTTACAATAAAACTGTTGAGCATCTCTATGAATTACAGGAGGGACTTTTGTGCAGCCCATTAGAAAGCGCCTTCATAAATGTAATTAATGAGTCAAACACACGTGTCATCCAAGCTTCCAGGTGTTTGCCTTTTTTCCAAAAACAGAATGCCTTCTTCTTTCTTTCTCTCCCCCTTTTTTAAAAAAAGTAGCATGACAAGAAAGGAAAATGGATCTGCCTGAAAGCGAAATTTTATAGTTAACAGTGCTGCCCTGTGCTTTGTGTAGAAAGGCAAGAGGTGTTTGCAAAAATTCTAAATCTTTGTGACTGGCTATTTATAGGACTCCTCCTCCAGGTTATCTACTGCTTCTGTTGGCTGGAGCATAAGCACATACCATTTTTATGACATATAGGCACAATATTTTTTCTCAGATATGAGAGACCTGGCTAATGAACTGGCAGCTTGCGAAAGAAATCTGGTTCCCCCAAAAAAGGTAGCTGCTGGCTGTTTATACCAAACAAGATTTGTTTTTAAAAAATGCCTGGCAGATGTTTCTATCTGGAGACCATATTTCTGTTGTCCTATAGCACGGGTGTCAAACTCACCGATTGATGTCATGTGATGTATCGTGACAATTTTTGCCTACACGGAGCTGAGGTGGGCATGGCTTGCGTATGACGCATCTGGCTCGCGGGCTGCCAGTTTGACACCCCAGTTCTATAGAGTCCCAATTCCATAACCACTGAAGATTGTACAGAGTGAATCAAGTGCCACTATTTCTGCCATCCTCACCCATAAAAATTGCAAATTAGATGGGGAACAGAGAGGAAGGCAAATGGTAAAGCTGCCCACAATGTGTCCACATCACGCCAACAAAAAACTTTGAAGAGCGCTTTACAAATGTAAAAATTATGACTCTTTTTTTTAAAAAAAATGTTTGAAATGATGTTTTTCACAGGCACAACATAACTCAGGAGTGAGCTATATGTGACTCCCCAGATAACTGCTGAGCTCTGGCTGCTAGCCAGAGCTCAGCACCCCAATCCTTGCAAATAAAAGATTTAGTTCAACTATAGCTAGAGAACTTTCACTGTTATTTCTGTTATAGAAGCAATATAACAATGAAGAATACAAATGGGGTTTCTTGGCATTTGGATTATAAGTAGCACAGTTTAGAGAAGTGCCTGCATTAGACCATAAGAAAAGCTCTCCACTCCAGCAACTAATCCTTTTCTGTTTTTGAGAACAATGGCGTTTATGTACTTTGCAGCCACCATTCCCCATCCGCCCACTAAGTCTGGGTTGTGTTTGCAACGGCAGTGATGGCTCCAACTCTTATTCCCATTTCTGATACAGAACTACTAGCACTACAGTCAGAGATATTGTGTGAGATTATGAGGCCAGCAGAACTCTTTCTTCATACTTAAAAGTCTCCAGTCACAGAAGATTTAATATGTTTGCAACAGAAGTTGTAATATAACTATTGGGGTGGCTTGTACCATTGAGGCTGCCTAAGCAATAATTAAAAAAAAATCCTTGGGGCACAACTTTTCAGACATGGTTTTTGTGATGGTCCATGTGGGGCACATTCTTACAAATGGAGTACTTCAATCATTACCAATGCTGTGTCACAACAGAACATTTCTATACTTACCCAAACACAAAATTATTGTTTACAATGAAGGAAATTTTTATTAATCTTTGAGAACACAGCAATAGTGCTGTGCACAATCCGATTGCCTTAAATCAGCTATAGAAGCACAAATGACAGTTATTTTGTAGTGAATTTCAAAAATAATCCCTTGAAGAAAAGGCATTTTACTTTTTGCTTTATAATATGTGCCCTGGAAAATACTCTTCTGCTACAATATAGCAGAAGATATACAATATATAGGTAGATATACAATATATACAATAATAGTAATACAATAATAATAATAGATATACAATATATACAATATATAGGTAGAAAAGGCCAAAGCGAAAGTCCAAGTTTGTGTTTATATGTCTGTGTGTGTGTGTGTGTGCAATACAGAAAAAGCCACTCCAATTACAAGCAGCTAGAATAGCAATCTATCAATGGACAGGAAGGATTGCAATCACAGGACTGGTATGTGCTTCAGCATGACTCCTTCCCAATATACAGACATGTACACACAGACATACACACACTTTGTTCCATAACCTAAAAAGAAGCCAGGACACATCACCTACATAAAAATAGAAGTGGTGAGCAAGAGGAACGGCTGGTCTCTATTCCTTCTTCACTCTGTGGTCATCAACACAGGCAGGGCCAAAACAAAAATTTACAGTGATTTGAGGGATATGCTCAGAATGGCTCCTTATATTAAAGAAGTGAGTTCCCAGGAAATCAAAGTATAATCTATTCTAGAGGATTTAGAAAATACAATTATATGAATAAACATTTTAGGAATAGCCTGGGATAATTCAAATAGCTTGCTTTTGTGCAGACTACCAGCTTGAGATACAACTTCAACAACAACAACAAAAAGGTCAGGAGAAAGCAAGTGAGAAGGAGAGATGCAAAAATAAAATAAAATCAAAATTATCAGTGATCTGAGGTAATGGTGTAACATTCAGAACTTTTAAATATAGAGCAAAGGGAATCTAATTTTTAAAAAAAGCATTCCATAGTGCAGTAAAAGTGACAGTTTTGACCTCAGTCGGCTAAATTTCAAGCTCCTCTATGATTTAGCAGAGGAAACTGCAGCAGGAAAAGCTTTCTCTTTCAGTTTGGAAGCAGGTGTTAATTCAGCCTCCAAGAAAAGTAGCATTCAGAGTGAACATTTGCAGTTATTTGCAAATATCTTGCAGATAGTTTACAATTGCTTTATTCAGAAGTCCTCTTCACTGGCTGGATGAGTGCAAGAAGTAATAAGGCCAAACCATCATTCTGTGCTTGGTGCAGTGTGTACTGATTTGCACACACCTCCTCCAGTATTAAGTCAACATTTGTGGGAACAAACTGTTTATATACACAATTCTGCATAGAAGGGCTTGCCCAATATCTGGAAGCTTTGTAGTGCAGGGTTTGTATTTCCACAGAAACTTACTAAGGCTCCTGCCTGCACATATTCGTACTGTCTGTGCAAATATAAGAAAGTTGGTCCGTATGCATTGTACCATGAGTAGGGGCCACACCACCATATGCTCACTACTGCATACAAATAAGGCTATTATAGAATATGGATTCTTATAGATATTGTAGCACCAATATAATATATAACCTTTTTACCTTAGACTGGCTACTGTTGACCTCACCCCATTCCTAAGAGGTCTGTAAGGGGCGTGCATAAGAGCACCAGCGTGCCTACTGTCCCTGTCCTAATGTTCCCTTTAATTGTATCCTGTAGAAGAGCGGCCCCCAATTTTTTGGACACCAGGGACTGGTTTGGTGGAGAGAGGTTTTTCCATGGACCAAAAGGGGAGTGATTTCATGTGCTGCCTGCATCCTGCGGATCAGCTTCGCTTATTTGCATGGCCATTTCTGGCATGCCACAGCTTGGTGCCCATCCACGAAGCAGGGATTACAGACCCCTGCTGTAGAATAAAGAGCACAAATGATTCCTTTTTCTAGACAGAAGAAGAAAACATTTTGCTGAAAAAGAACAAGAACAGCTTTCCATCTCTAGAAGATTTGTGCCACCTGTGTAAATATGGATGCTAAATATTCACAGGGAGATAAGTCAAAACAAGAAGAATCCAACCAAATGCACAGGGGCATAGCAATAATTTTCCATCCCAAACTGGAATTGTCCGATAAAGCAAGATCTGGATCACTAGTATATAAAAGGCTATCGTCTTTGTTGGAAGCAGAACGCCCAGAACAGTATTGCATTTAAATTATTTAGAGTCAGAAAATGGTTGAGGAAAATCAAGAGTTGAACTTTTCTGCCATCTTTCTGGTATTTGTCTAACAAGATAGTCATGGGATTTGCAATAGCCAAACTGGGCCAGAAGCCAGATATAAATTAGTCTCTGCAATCTGTAACATCAAAAATGTTTCTACCCAGTTTGTCTTCAATTCTTAATTCTAGGGAAAGTAAGAACTGAAACTGAAATATTGAAGTTCAGACCATTTTTCTGTAGACGAACCTTATCGCTATCTTCTTCAAAGGACTAAGTCCTGTCCTATCTCTGATTCAGCTTCCTGGAGCCAACAAATAATGGTCCTTTAACAGATGGATAAGAATTGATTATATAATTGAAGAGCATTATTTCAGCCTTCCATCCTTTATAAGGTAGGTAAAATGAGGACCCAGATTGTTGGGGGGCAATAAGTTGACTTTGTATATAGTATACAAATGGATGAAGACTATTGCTTGACATAGTGTAAGCCGCCCTGAGTCTTCGGAGAAGGGCGGGATATAAATGCAAAAAAACCCAAACAAACATCTGTTAGCCTGTTCACTGTTCAATTACCTGCTGGGTGGAAGAAAGGGAATATCAGCTTTGAATGAATGTGATCATCCTTCCTCATCTCATGACTGTTGCAGGCAAGCACTTGTAGGTCAGCCATTTTGGGAAAGATAACTTGAGTAGTCATGGACCCACTTCCAGTGCAAACCAGCTGAATACCATGTCTGAAGTGCATGCAGTTTTAAGCAAAAGACATATAAAAACATACAAGTAAGGTGGAAAGGTCTATCCTAGAGAATGTATTTTGATATATGTGGATTTGGGATTGGACGAGGTCAAGTACCAAACAGGTATTTCCACCAACTAGGAATCACATGGCTATCCTTTGCCGAAAGGCAAGGCCAAATTTCTGTACTCATACCTGATTCCTGTAAGGTTGACAGACTCACTGCATTGTAGATCTGCATCTTCTATCTCGTCCCTGGATATAATACAGATAGGCTCTGAGCTGATCCTGTACAGCATATCATTGTCAGATAATCAGCCATCATGAAGATAAGCTGTTTAGGGGGGCATTAAGTCCAGTTCCTTTCTCAAGCTGCTTGCTGGAGCCCTTTCAGATCATCTAATGGGGTTATGTAAATAAAAATCTGGCTGCTCAATCAGGCTAGGGAAATCAAAAGTCTGTTGAACATTGCCTTCTGGTTCAGGCTCCACACAGTGTTTATAACAGCCAGATCTGTTTAAGAGTATTACATATAGCTTTCTAGTAGAGATTGCCACACAGGCCTGAAACAGCTTCTCTTAGTCTAATGAAAAAGAGAAAGCAGGGAATTTGGACTGTACTTAAGGGAACAATGTAGAAAGATTTGTTTGTGCCCAAATACAAGAAACTTAGACAAAGAGGCATAAATTGTTCCAAACCATTTTATTAAAGCATTGTTTGTGAATAAGTCAGAGTTGATTGGATTCACATAGGATGCTAAGCCATAAATCATGAATGACTAATCATGATCACTTAGACCATACAACCTTCCAATCCAAATCAATTAGAAGTATGACTTGCTTCAATTCCTTGGAAAATACCAGATACATTTGACCTTAGCTTTCCAGTTCTTGTTCACTCAGACTCCAAAGGATGACGCTACAACAGCCATGCCTAACAAGGGTGGGGAAAATTACAACACTTAGATAGTAAAAAAACACCCTGATGGGGAAAGGGGAATATTGGATTGAATGACTGGCAGACTTGTCCCCAAATCTGAAGTATGATACCATCATTGGTTGTTCCAGTGATTCTAACTTGAAAGGTAGAATAATGTGAGAACTGAGGTAAATTCATTGATCCTTAATTATACAATTCAGTTCTTTGTAATATGGTCCAGTCTCATTTCCTCAGTGGTTGTACTGATTGATTGACTGATTATGTGCCACCAAGTCATTTTCGACTCCTAGCACCCACATAGATTTTCTCCATGACAATCTATCCCTAACCTGCTCTTTCAGGTCTTCCAATGGTGCACCCATCGCCACTGTAACTTCATCTGTTTCACCAAGTTCTTTCCATATTGTGTTTTCCCAGTCTGGATGTAAGTGTCTCATGAGGACAATGAGATGTCCTAGGTAAATTTATAGTGACTACAAATTGCATCTGCCAGTTAAGACAGTTTAGCAACTTATGATGGGAAAATCATGTCAGGCTTACTTCTTACTTTTATTTCAAACGCTAACAATGGTCTCTATTGTATTTAATAAAATACATTTATTATAAACACTCCTTCTCTTTGGGCTAAAATTGGCTTTTCTATTTTTTATTATTATTTCTATTGATTTAATATACATAACATGGTAAAATTTGATTTTTATCATTTTTACACACACATACACAAATTATAAATAAAAATAAGAAAGCAAAAACATAGCATGTTGCATATAAAAGATCATTTGGCTTAGTTTTTAAACAAAACAATGTATGTTCAAGGGCATCCATGGATTGGAGGTCTACAACATCAAGAGATGGAACTGCTTTTGATGTGGTGTGCACATGTGCTACATACAAAAGGGGAGGTGCTAAATTGTTTCTATACCCCAACTTGCCTTTTAAAAAAAATTCCTCCTGACATCACCTTGTATATGTTCTTATTCTTGATGCCAGTATCACCAGGGATAACAAAATCATGACTACTTCAAAAGAAGCACAGTTTGAGAAATCAGCATCTGTGAAACTTCGTTTGCACCATCCCTTCAAGACTATTTAGCTCGCCTGTTAAGCAGGGGTGAAATCCAGCAGGTTCTGACAGGTTCTGGAGAACCGGTAGCGGAAATTTTGAGTAGTTCGGAGAACTGGCAAATACCACCTCTGGCTGGTCCCAGTATGGGAATGGAGATTTTGCAGTATCCTTCTGTAGTGGGGTGGGAATGGGGATTTTGCAGTATCCTTCCCCTGCAATGCCCACCAAGCCACACCCACCAAGCCACACCATACCCACCAAGCCACACCCACAGAACCGGTAGTAAAAAATTTGGATTTCACCACTGCTGTTAAGTATAATTCCATTCTGAAAAACAAAACTTATAAATTTGCTTCTATTTTTTTTCTCCATGGTAGCTTTAGAATCTGGAGCTCTGTTTCCAAAGATCTAAACAAACTGAGCCAATTCTGGAGGGGTGAGGGCAAGATTGGGCTGTTTCCGGAAACTGAGGCCTTCCTATTTCATCAAGTTGTCTCTTTTTTTTCTGCTGATACAGAATCTGTATTTGCCTCATGAGCTCCCAAATGTCTCTCTCCCTCTCTCCCACCAGTTATGGGTCTGAGAATCCATTTCAGCAGCTTTATGTACCCCAATGGAGCACAGCATGTTTCTTGTTTTCTCTTCCTGCACAGCTCTGTCAACAGATTGCTGCAGAGCTTGACAAAGTAAACATTGCACTGAGACAAATCCATTTCTGGAAAGCAACTAAGTGAATTCTGCTATAGAAAGAAAACTAAGCAATGAGGGGAGGTGGGAAATTAAACTTAAGTAACTGACTCCATGTGAGTATTACCTCTTCTTCTGTACTCTCAGGAAGAAAAACTCAGTCGTCTTTGTGTTTAGGAGCAGCACCCTGCTCATTTTATTTCTCGGTCATTCCCTCTAAGAAGTTTACGCTCCAAACTGTTTTGTTTTGTTTTCCTAATAATGCAGAACCATTCCTGTCAGGAACAAAAGAAGAAAACGCCAGTGTTATGCTCAGGAATCCAAAGAATTCACATCTGTTGCTGTAAAAAAATCTCTTACATCGCCTTCTTATTTGTGGTGCATTATTACAAGAATCATGTGATTTAATGAAAACATTTGCTGCCTCTGTCCATCCACTGCTTTGGATGAAAAGACGGGTAGCTTAGTTCAAGCTGACCGAACAGCTGAGAGGCGATCGCCACATATGATCAGAGCCAGGCATGCTTTGATTCAAAGCAGGGCACAATAGGATCATTCAAAAAGTTGTCCTTCTCAAAGGCCTTTTTGTCCACTCCCCCATATGCCTGGGATGTCCAAGCATGTAAAAATGCAAGGCGAGGAATGGCAGAGTGGGAAAGAAAATTAGTGAAAAACAAAAATATGCCTTTCTGGGCAAAGAGAGTGTAGGCTGTATTCAGGTTTACAGTGTGAAGCTGCTTTTGTTGACTCGTTAGCGAACCTGTAGGCCTGTCCCACATTCAGAGGAATGTGCCAGTAAAACAAAATGAAAAACACTGAAAAGGCATTCTTGAAATAAAGCCCTGTGGGCGTTTTAAAATAAAATTATCTAAAATATTGACAACTTTGAGTTTCAAGAATGTCAACATCAGCCGCAATTCAGTATCTGAATACATTGAGTCCTTGACTTCACGAGTTCTTGACTTATAACTTTGAACGGTTGCTAAACAAATGGTTATAACAGTACTGAAAAAAGTGACTTACGACTGATCCTCACACTTACGACCATTGCAGTGTCCCTGTAGTTAACTCATCCAATGCTTGGCAACCGTCAAGTATTTCCGATGGTTACAGCCTACTGGGGTGATGTGATTGCCATTTGCAACCTTCCCAGCTGGCTTCCATCAAGCAAGGTCAATAAAGGAAGGTGGATTCACTAAATCACAGGTCATAAAATCAGGCACAAGTCATTTAACAACCACTCTGCTTAGCAACACAAATTCTGGTCCCAATTGTGGTCATAATTCGAGAACTACCTCTATATTTTCTGGGTCTTACATTTGTGTAGCAACAACACAATTTAAAGTTGTTAAAATGCAATTTAACCTGCTTCCATATTGCATCTGAGGATAAGGACAGGATTTGCCAAAAGGACTAGTAATTAGTGGATATGGCTGTGGGAATAGGGAAAATCCTATTTCTGATTCTGGAGACAGTTGGTGGTGTCATGACAGGCAGTCATTTCAGACCTGTCACAAATGCTGAAAGCGCCATTTTATTGGCACCCTTAAAGAACATTTCTTTTCCTGGGAGCACAGCCATCTATCCTCTCAGGAAAGGTTAAAGGTGTGGGGATTTTTTAGCCTGGAGAAGAGAGTGGAAAAGGTGATGCGATAATAACGAGGTTCAGATACAAGAAAGGCTGTCATAAATATGATAGAGCAATTTTTAAAAAACTTTTGCTCCAAAAAAATAAAGACTGTTTTCTAATCGGTTGGTGTCGTGTGCAGCTAGCAGCCATTTTATGAATAGGCAATCTCCACTCCATGACATTTGTTTTCTTTGGGCTTCCATGACTTGCTCTCAAAATGTTAAATGAGCCTACTGAATGTGTAGTCTAAAGGTTCCTTCTTTAACCCTGAAATGGGTAAAAGTTCACAGCACTAGTCAAAGGTGAGTACTGGGTTTGTAACAAAATTCTTAGATGACCATTTACTCTGCTCCACGAGCAGTATTATCTAACTTTGTTGCTGGCAATCCTTATGATTTATATTGATATACTGACCATCAATTGTGTTGTAGATGTTGTACCTTGATGGACGTGTCTTTTCTTTTACGTACACTGAGAGCATATGCACCAAGACAAATTCCTTGTGTGTCCAATCACACTTGGCCAATAAAAAATTCTATTCTTATTCTATTCTTCTATTGATCAACCTACTGGGATGCCATGCCATTTCATCCAGATCAAATAATCCCACCATAAGAGTTATTAAAACCATAAGAGTTATTAAATCTAATGGTCTCATTCTCTAGGGGAAGAAAATCTAATTTTTTTTTGTATTTGATGATTGTTTCAAATGTCACTGGCTGAACCCATATTTTAAAAAAATAAATGATGCCAAATTCAACTCCTGCATCTCCAGATAATAGGTGGGATAGATCTCAACCTGCTATCCAGTCAAGTCACCTCTGGACAATGCATCATCGGATAATACTGAACTCTGTGGATCCCCAGAGTGACTTGTTATAATGCATTTCCTATGAGGTCATTCTAAGCAGTTGTTTGCTGACAGCCGAGCTTTTCTTGTTGCTGCTCCTCAGTTAGAAGGCCAAAGTATTGGGAGGTTAACTGACTTCTTCCAAGACACACAATCTGGGCCTTTCAGAGCCAAGGTTGAATTTAAGCCACCGGAGCTCTTGTAAATGTTAGTGTGAGGTTTCCTGCCAGCTTTCAACCTCACCCATCTGAATATGACAAGCAAATGAGTCCAAAAGATTTTTGCCAAATATCTGTGGCAGAGTACAAATAGTCTAGTTTCAAAAGGCTGGTGAAAATAGAATGGCATAGAGATTTATTTACACATCACGACCAGCTGGTTCTCAAATCTTGTAGTGCTATTCAACTAAGGTAGAGCTTGACTTACGACCACAATTGAGCCCAATTTTTTTGTTGTTAAGTGAGACATTTGTTAAGTGAGTTTTGCCCCATTTTACGGCCTTCCTTGCCACAGTTGTTGAGTGAATCTGACTTCCCCATTGACTTTGCTTCTCAAAAAGTTGCCAAAGGTAATCCCATGACTTTGGGACACAGCAATGGTCATAAGTAGGAGCCAGTTGCCAAGCATCTGAATTTTGATCACCTGATCATGGGGATGCTTCAGAGGTTATAACTGTGAAAAAACGGTCACAAGTCACTTTTTTCAGTGCCATTGTAATTTTGAACAGTCACTAAATGAACTGCTGTAAGTCAAGGACTGCCTTTACTGCTTTGGAAAAGCACAAAACAACACATAAGAAAGCGTAACTTTCAATAGCATTGTAGATATTGTTTGTTTGTTTTTAAGGGAGTGAGAATGGATGATAGATATTCAAATTCAAAATAATATGCTAAATTGGACAATGAAGAGGTATGGCCCCATGATTTCTTTGATGGTTCAAATTAACTTTTTTCTTATGATGCCTCCTTCTAGGGATGGGGACTAGGACAATTTGAAAATATGTCGGCAGGAAGGTGTCTCTAAGTTCGGTGGCTTGAAGGTTTGATGTCTCTGGCAACCAGAGGTGGGTTCTGGCCAGTTCCAGAGAACCCGTAGCAGAAATTTTGAGCAGTTTGGAGAACTGATAGTAAAAATTCTGACTGGCTCCACCCTCATCTATTCTCTGCCTCCCAAGTCCCAGCTGACTGGGAGGAAATGGGGATTTTTCAGTATCCTTTTCCTGCCATACCCATCAAGCCACACCCATCAAGCCGTGCCATGCCCACTAAGCCACGTCCACAGAACTGGTAGTAAAAAAATTTGAAGCCCACCACTGCTTGCGACCCATTAGTGTAGAGAGGTGGGTTCAGAGGTTGCCAGGAGTCTGAGAGGAAGTTGTATAATAGAGACCTCAGTTTTTCCAGCCACTTACTAATCCCACCACTTTTTTCTTATAAAGCCATTTAGCTAGGTAGTTGTTATGGTTTTTTTTTTCATTGAGTTACTACTGTATGGTGACTCACAATAAAACTGACCAGGGAGGACTTAAACTCAAAATTAACCAGTGGAATGTTAAAACCCCACAGCTGCCTGAGTTTAAGGATAATACCATCACCTGGTTCGTGATCCAGTTGATCGTATCATCTGAACACATCACTGTGGCTCATTTTGTGGCTTGGATTACACTCAGGCTTCATTGGCATCCGATTCAATCCAAGGCAGTTATTTATTTTTTTATTTTTCCTTATCGCTGATAAAACTCTAAATGGGCATCCGAAAGTCTGCTTTGTTTGACACGACCCTGCTTCACTTATAATCATTTTGGTGACCTTATTCTAAGAAACGTAGCTGGTGGCATGCAAGATAAGGGAACAGCCGGTTCAACATTGACTGACTCTTTTCCAGGAAAGATTAGCCTGGCCTCTTCCTTAATGATTTCTAAGTGAGGGAAGGAAATGTTTTCATGCAGTCATGCTACATTTTTTCTGCCTTGTTTTTATTCTAGATTTTAGACGACTCCAGTTTATGAAACTGGCTTGTAATATTAAGATTAGTATTATCGTATTAAGATTTTTCTTTGGTCTCTGTAAAGTGAGTCATAGGCCAAGTGGTACAGAAATTATGAGCGAGCAAATACTTATATCAAATCACAAACCCAAAGAGATTCCATTTGTCAATTGAATATGGCAAATTTCACACTCTACTGACCATCAGATTGGACAAGGATCCACCTCAGAACTGTATTTATCTGTTTGAATTTATTAGCCATTTAACTCCAATGGATTATAGGCACCATACACAACTAGAAAAAGCAAACTAACAGAAAAACGGGGTGTGGGGGATCAAACCAAACGAACAGCCCAGACTTCAGTAATTTTGATGATCACAAAGGTTAAAAAAAGAGGGGGCTTAGGCAGTGGTGAAATCCAAATTATTTTACTATCGGTTCATGGCTTGGTGGGCATGGTGTGGCTTGGTGGGCATGGCAGGAGAAGGATATTGCAAAATCTCCATTCCCACCCCACTCTGGGGACAGCCAGAGGTGGTATTTGCCGGTTCTCTGAACTGCTCAAAATTTCTGCTACCGGTTCTTCCAGAACCTGTCAGAACCTGCGGGATTTCACCCCTGGCCTTAGGCAAACAACAATACATCAACCCCTAGCTTGGGACCAAGAGGTTTTAAAGGCTTTCTGGAACCCTATGAGAGACGGCATCCTCCTTATCTGTCTCTGTGGGGGGGGATGCTATTCCAGAAGCTTTGACAAAGAAGACTCTTCTTTATCCTGAAAGTTGGAAACATTGAATACAGGGGAACTTGGAACCCATCCACTGCTAATCCCTAGTGCCAGGCCAGAAGGATACTGTTATCAACAGCATTGAAAGTCATTGTAGGAAGTGTAGAGAGGGCATTTCACTCTTTCATCTGTACCCAGCCATCCCAATCATAATATTAATTCAGAATTAATTAATTTGTCATGTTTTTGAACCATCCATCTCCCTGCTAACATTCTCTTTTCCCATTTCTTCTGTTCTTCAATCCCTTTCCTTGAGAATTTTTTTTTATGTCTCACAAAAATGGCTGTTAAATTGAATTAAATTGTTAAATTAAATGGCTGTTAAATTGAATTTATGTAATTCATGCAATGAAATGTTTTTTATTTATTTTAAATTATTTATTTACTTTTCACATTTTTGAACTGCCCATCCGGGGCCATATTGGACATTAGCATGTGCCTTCCCTTCAGGAAAATGAATGCAACATCATCTAAATACATTAACATGAATCTTAAAGTATTTAGCAAACAGGCAGCAAAAAGCAAATTCTGTTTTCTACAAGAAACTGCTATTGTTGTTAATATTATTACTCAATAGCCGGAGTCAGGTTGTCCGTCCAAGAAGAGAAAAAAGGTCAGAGTTTTAATCATACAGTTGTGGCCACCATTTTACATTTTTTAACCTTTCTTGTGGACATCCATAACAGTAGAGGTTAAAGTTTTTCCTCCACAGCTTTTGAATGTCTTTTTGTTTTGATAGTATTGATCAAATATGATCCTACCAAAGGAGGCATTTTATTGTTCTTTCTCTGTTATGGAATGAAAACCATACCTGTAAAAACCTTTACTGCAATGAAAAACAAGCAACTTTTGCCATTTATAATTGGGCTAATGCACCAACAACTCCCTTTTTTACGACCCTGTAATCCTGTGTAATTTAATTTTTTTTAAAAACCCTGTTATTTTTCACTTAAAATAAACCAGAACAGTTAGTTAGGATGCATTTTTCTTTCGTTCCATCATTCTGAGATTATGTTTTCCTGAATAAATGTTTTGCTTTTAATGGTACGGGACTGTAAATAAATGATTTGATTTGAATGTTTTGTTCAGCTATTCTTTGTTGGTGTTTTTAATATGTCAAGTAGAATTTGAAAACTCTGTTAGGGCTGTTCCTGATTATTTATCATTCAACTGAAAAACACATTTCAGTTCCCTAATATAATCAGAATAAAACTGTAGCAAGAATATAAAGACAGCCTGAAGAGAGGCCAGAGATATATCGAAGCTTCAGATGCCTCACTAATCAACAATAAACAAACAAACAAATAAATACAGTATTGCTATTTTTCTGGGGCAGATTCGCTGCGTTTGGAATATATAATAGCGTGTGTTGATTTATGAAAAAATATTATCTTCTCCAGTGACTTTTACCATATCGAGAGCCAGTTAGGCTTAGTGGTTAAGGCACCACACTAGAAACCAGGAGGCTGTGAGTTCTAGTCCCACCTTAGGCATGAAAGCTGCTGAATGATTTGGGACCAGTCATTTTCTCTCAGCCAAATCTACCTCACAGGATTGTTATTGTGGGGAAAATAGAAAGAGGAAGGAGTGTCATGTATGTTCACCACCTTGAGTTACTTATTAATAAATAAAGGTGGGATAAATATTGAATAAATAAATGATTATAAAAGCCTATTTCTAAGAAGTACAGTAGGCTGAACTTTTGAGTTTGCTCCAATCCTGAGTTCATTGCAATCTCCTTTGGTTGTTTGATGCTGCTGAAGAGACTGAAAAAGAAGTTATTGTCAACCAGGCATCAAACATCAGACAGCTGAAAAAAGTCCATAATTCTTCAGTTCAGCTGGTAACAGAACTCAGTTCTATTAATAGACATGCAACTGTTGTTGAAGCTTTTTCTCTAATTCATAGTTAACAGTAATATGGGGCTTCCAAACATTCAGAAACCTGAAATTACTTTCATATGCAATTTTCATAAAGGACCTGTAGGAATGAAAACCCAGGTATTTCAATACCACTGTCTCTATATGCCTCGGTTTCTATAACTGGAAAATGATTAATATTAAGCAAGCAAAGCTGGGATAAAATGAAGCTAACATTATGATATCTTAAAGCAGGGGTGTCAAACTCAAGTCCCGGGGGCCAGATCTGACTCGCAGGGTGCTTAGTCTGTCATTTGCACCTCTATAACTGTCTGGTTCGGTTCTGCAACCCAACAAGAAAAACACAGACTTCAGAGGATAATTAGAACTGCAGAAAAAATAATTGCTACCAACCTGCCTTCCATTGAGGACTTGTATACTGCACGAATCAAGAAGAGGGCCGTGAAAATATTTGCAGATCCCTCGCATCCTGGACATAAACTGTTTCAACTCCTACCCTCAAAACGACGCTATAGAGCACTGCACACCAGAACAACTAGACACAAGAACAGTTTTTCCCCGAAGGCCATCACTCTGCTAAACAAATAATTCCATCAACACTGTCAAACTATTTACTGAATCTGCACTACTATTAATCTTCTCATAGTTCCCATCACCAATCTCTTTCCATTTATGACTGTATGACTATAACTTGTTGCTGGCAATCCTTATGATTTATATTGATATATTGACCATCAATTGTGTTGTAAATGTTGTACCTTGATGAACGTATCTTTTTTTTTTATGTACACTGAGAGCATATGCACCAAGACAAATTCCTTGTGTGTCCAATCACACTTGGCCAATAAAAATTCTATTCTATTCTATTCTAGATCTGGCCCGCGGGGCCACTCTAGAAACAGCGAAGGACCAGCCTGCGTTGCCTCTGCCAACAAACATGGAGCTCGGGAGGGCCACAAGCGGGTCTCCCAAGCTCCATTTTCACTGGCAGAGGGTTGCAGGAAGCTTTTACAGCTGAAAACAGAGCTCAGGCGCTTGTTTTGGCTGGCAGAGACACTGGGCCGCCACAGGCACCCCCAACACAAGTGACATCGAGCTAGCCATGCCCCTCCCAAAGTCAAACACAATCTTAATGAAATTGAGTTTGACACCCCCCCATCTTAAAGAAAAGATATCCCATAATTGTATAAATATAAGTAGATTTGAAAAAGAGAGAGAAAGCTGTACTGATCCATTAGGAAAACAACAATAACAATGCATGAAAAATATCCTAAAGAGGATCCATAAACATATCACTACAAAATGGGCAATCAGAGAAATTAGAGGAAATCCCCTCCTTGCCAAAAATTGAAAAGGAAAAAAGAAATGCCAGTGTAAACAGAAAGAGGGGTGGGGCGGGGGGGAAATAGACCAGAAATTGTTGGCATAAAGTCTGCATTAGCTTCAGCTGCAAGCTGGTGAATGAAGAGTATGCATCCCTAGCTATCAGTTTACATTTAGAGTCCTGGCATGCAAAGAAACAATGGTGACCACCCTGTTTTTGAAAAGATAATGTGAATATTACTTTAAAATTAAAATAAATATTTATTTAAAGATAAACTAAACTAGACCACCTCTAGTCCCCAGAGAAACTCACAGATTCTTGCTTTTTAAAGAGAGAAGAAGATAAGAGAAGCATGGCCACCTTCAAGAAAACCAAGCTAGAGATCCATATTAATTTGTTCATATAAGTTAAATGGATGTCTGGAACTATTTTCATGACCCTTTTGCCTCTCTGCCCATTTTTTTGTGTTTGCAAATACAGTACAGTATGAGGAGAAGGAGAGCAAGCATTACTAATGCTACTTTACCACACACTGTCAAGTACTTATAAACCCTATTTATAGCGACAGTTAAAGATTCAGATATGAAGTACTCCATTAAAAGACCACTTTAATGAGCCCTCAGAGAAAATATCTGACAAAGCCTTTTGAGCTCATAACTGCTTGCTTGTCCTGGGCTTCTTGCTTGTTAACGTTCATAAAATATAGATACTGTGAATGAAATACCAGCACTCTCATTCTGCTATCAACAGATTGCATTGTGTGGTTAAGAAATGCACCACTAGAACTTAATCGCCATGCTGTCATTTATCTCTAGATGAGTGAAGAACACACCTTTGGTTGGAGCTCTTCTCCCCTGAGGCTTTTGTTTCTGGGGATTCACTACGTCAGCATCAGGGAGGATAATCTCAGAAATATCATCCAAGTCTATTAAGTTAGAGTCACAGAGCAAAGCTGCCTTAGATGTAGTGCTAGCTCCAGGGTTGCTGAGAACTGGCCCAACAGCTATAACAAACCTTTGGTGGGATTTAAAGCAATGACAAAACAAACTGTTCTTTGACTTATGGGATCCTACGGTGTCATCACAGGCAGTAGGAGTGTCATGAGGGAGCAAGGATAAAAGAAATGCAGATAGTAAAATTGGATTTATTTATACTCTTTTTTTCCCTCTTCGTTCTTGGCTTTCCATTACTGATGTTGATTTTTTTTTAAAGGTATCTAATGTTTTAACACAGATTCACAAAAGCGGTGAGTTAACAAGTATTATCTCTTTTCTATTGCTAATTGCTGATTTTGGGCTTTGGGATATTTATGCCAGAAGCAATTTTGCACAGAATTAGCCTGTAGGTCCATCTATCCAGGATTGTCAGGATGAACTGGCAGCAATCCTTCAGGGATACAAACAGGGATTTCTCTCAGGCCAACTGGAGAAACTGGAACTGGGGCTTCTGCATGTAAAGTAGGCGCTCTACATAGGAGCTATATTCTCCTTCTATGGGCTGTCGCTTGATAGCCGATCACAGTAAGCCTATCACTGTTTAAGGGAAACCCAAGGCCAGGAAAGAAAGATATACTTTTTTTATTTTTTTATTTTTTTATTTTTGTTACACAGTATATATAAGCATAAGTATGAAAATAACTATACAATATATAAGCATATATATAAGCATAAGTATGTAATAACTATATTAATTGGATATAACGAAAGGAAACAATAGGAGAGGAACGGTAGGCACTCTTGTGCTCTTATGCACGCCCCTTACAGATCTCTTAGGAATGGGGTGAGGTCAATAGTAGAGAGTTTTTGGTTAAAGCTTTGGGGATTTTGTGAAGAGACCACAGAGTCAGGTAGTGTATTCCAAGCATTAACAATTCTATTACTGAAGTCATATTTTCTTCAATCAAGATTGGAGTGGTTACCATTAAGCTTAAATCTATTGTGTGCTCGTGTATTGTTGCAATTGAAGCTGAAGTAGTCTTTGACAGGAAGGACTTTGTAATAGATGATTCTATGAGTTAAACTCAGGTCATGTCGAAGGCAGCGTAGTTCTAAATTTTCTAAACCCAGGATTTCAAGTCTGGTGGCATAAGGTATTTTGTTGTATTCAGAGGAGTGGAGAACTCTTCTTGTAAAATATTTCTGGACATGTTCAATTGTATTGATGTCAGAAATGTGGTATGGGTTCCAAACAGTCAAGCTTGTCTTGTTTCATAAAACCTGGGATCAATATTTGCCTATGATGAAGGATTGCTGTTTAAAGATCAATCCAATAAACAGATCCTCTTGTTTTGGGCGTAGAAGGTATCCAAAATAATCAACTAGAGGTTTGAGATAAATTAATTCATATTATTTCACTTTTTTCCTTGTATTTGGTCACTCCTATCTTGTTTGTGCAATGACATAAATAAGGAACACAAGATAGATAAGGAAATAAGGAACACAAGATGCAACTTTGTGCTAATTCAGACTATGGCTGTCTTGTGCAATGCATTAAGTCACTGTTTGCTTAATCTTGATTTATTGAAGCAGTCACAAGCGGGCTTGAGTTCAAACACACCACACTGAGGCTTAATGACTAAGCTGTAAACTAGAGTTTACACAACACAACCACTGAATTCCTGCAACATATTCAGCCACCAGGACGCAAATGCCATTATGCTTTAGTATGATGTGCATTCCTGTCAAAATATCAATCTGGTTAAGAATTGATTGGCCTGGTGGCGAGAGTAGCTTTCTCTAGGATCGCAGGCAAAAGACACTGCCATTTGTCCTGCTATTTGATTTTTTTCAAATGGAAGAGTTTAGGTTAGGATTTCAAAACCTGGCATGTTCTGCATGGAATATTTTACCAATGCTGTATGTTCTACTTCTCATTTGTAGCTCTTTCCACAAATAAAGGTAAAGCATATGTGCTAGTTGTTCCCGACTCTAGGGGAGTCATCGGGAGTCGTAGTCGTCAAGAGTCAGGAGTCATCTCCATTTCAAAGCCGAAGAGCCAGCACTGTCCGAAGACATCTCCGTGGTCATGTGGCCGGCATGACTCAATGGCAAAGGCGCAGGGAACACTGTTACCTTGCCACCAAAGGTGGTCTCTTATTTCTCTACTTGCATTTTTTACGTGCTTTCGAACTGCTAGGTTGGCAGAAGCTGGGACAAGTCCCGGGAGCTCACCCCGTTATGCGGCACAAGGGATTCGAACTGCTGAACTGCTGACGTTTCGATTGACAAGCTCAGCATCTCTTACCCACTAAGCCAATGCGTTCCTTCTTTCCGCAAATAGCACTATATTATTAGTGTAAGGCAGAATAAACCCTTAACTCTGCCATGAATTCACTGCGACCTGGGGTTACCAGGAAAGACTTTAGATTTGATAGGAGCTTAGGTAAAATGCCTCTCCACTGCTACCTTTTGGTGGGCCTTCCATAAAACTTGAGTAAGGCATGGGACAACATCTCAACATCAGGGATGAAAGAGATGAAGTTTGCCTTCAAAAGTGCTGATCACTGTAGTAGAGCATGCTGTATTTTCTCTGTGTTGATTTCTGGTCACAGGTCCCTCACTGAATACTTCTGTTTAGTGGGTTTTCTCCCCCCAAAATAGATGAATTTGCAACTTTATTATTTTTTTAAAAATAATTTTTATTCATAACCATTTTTGAAAAATAGTGCCTTGTCAGGATAACATTTACAAATAGGGCAAAACCAAAGAAAAATTGATAGTAGCTTTTAGCACACAAACTAAGTTGACTTTGTAAAAATATACAAATAGAATGAGACTATTGCCTTATACACTGTAAGCCGCCCTGAGTCTTCGGAGAAGGGCGGGGTATAAATGTAAACAACAAAAAAAAACAAACTAATAATAATAACAATAATATAATAACAGTAATTATAATTGTATAACCAAAAAACCTAAACTAAATTTCTTCTTACATTAGCCTATTTACATTTTTATCCCTTACTGTAGTTATAATGTTATACATCTTTGAGTCAAGAGGTAGAAATGAGAGAAAGTAAGAGTATGAATGTTAACAATTGTTAGTATGGAGTTTGTAACTTTAGATTGCAGCTACCTTCAATACGTGGATGATATCCGTGGCCAGATAGAAAACTCCTAGGGGTTTTTATTACAAAGTTGTGCCCAAAGCAGACCGCAATTCCCTGGAACTCTAGCGGGATCAGTAGAAGTCCCCTGAATATAAAATAGCATGAAGTGAAAAATTACACTTTCCATTTCTGCTGGAATTTCCCCTGTTCTGAGAAGATGTTGCTTTTTCTTGTTCTTATGAAGGTTTGTTAAGAATAAGATGATGATGTCAATTCTGCTCATAGACTGCAGTATGGGGAAAGCCCCTCCAGAAAGTCAGCTTTGTACCCAATACTGATGGGCGGCACAGAAGGAGAACCCTTACATTTAGCGGTAAAACACTTCTTCTCCTTTCATAGGAAGCTATGCTCTTCTGAGGGGCAACAATAAAACACACAAATCGAGAACTTCTGATACAGAGCTTCCAAGCAGACAAAACCTCTGCAGTCACAGACCTTCCATGGACCCCAAGTGAAAACTTTTAACGTGATATTAAGGGAATAGATTGAATGAATATGTCTCTGGGTGGTCAGTGAAGCCTCATAATCACGTTTGCTTTCTCAATGAAAAGATGTGCAAGCGTTGTTTGACATTTATGTTATAATATATGGAATAATGGCTTTCTTTTTCTTTTACAGCTGACACGAGAAGGGCTTTAACTGCCATCAGCTTTCATTGCTTCCACTGACAATTCTCCACCCACCAGTGAAGTAAAATTCCAGCCATCGTTCGTAGCTATGTGCAAAAGGTTTAAATCCAAACATTTCATTTCAAAGCACCTGTTTGGACTGTTCCAAGCATGAGGTAAAATAAGTGTGACTCTTCCATTTTATTGCTTGTGTGTCTATGCAGAGCACATCAGTTCACTGTTTTGTGACTTGGGATTGGTCTGATTTGTTTCCCCACCTTTTCTAGTCTAGCCAGGGCAGTAGATGGCTCAGGCACGTCTTCTTAATTTAGACTGAATGGGTTGTTGTGGGAGTGGAGCATTGAGGAAAGAAGCAATTAAGCACATGGCTAAGCAGAAAAGAGCTGGTTACTGCTGCGTGTTTGCAGCCTAACAAGTTACTGGCACAGGTTGTCATATCATGTAGTAACATGGTTGGACTTGTACTTGACAGGCTGCAAAAAAAAAAAAAGCTGGAGAAGAAGTAAAAAATATCTACAGTAGGGTGACCTAAGGTGATTAAACAGAAATAAAAATTAAGGAAGCCTTGTGGGATGGATATAATAAACGAAACGAATGTTAAATAGTTTGGTCCCACTGTTTGTTTTATCACTTGGCTGAACAGTCTAGAAGATTTTGTTTAATATATCTCTTCTTAAGGGTTTTTTTGTAATAACAAGTGCTAATTGAAACATTTAAAAAAAATTAGATTGCTAAGCTGCATTACCATAGCCTCTTGTGGGGTTCTAATACTTTAAAAAAAAATGCTTTAAAAATCAAACCCTGGGCAAAATTTTCTGCAATATCTGTAGTAGGTAGCATTCATCACATGTTACAATAAGAGAGCAACAGTTTCTTACAGGTGGAATACCCAAACCATTTCAAGTTTTGTTCTGGCAGAAAATAATAAAAAAAGATGGAACTTTTAGAGTAAGATTATTTTCTTCTACACTCAAAATGAAACATGAGTTCTATTTTGTGCATAGACATACTTATTTTCACAGTTTTAAGTGGTAGAACTTCATTAGATCACCTTATGAGAATTTGATACACATTGACATAAAGGTGAGAAGATCAGTAGGGTACATTTAAGATGGTTGTAGTTGCCATATTACAATACAACAGCCCTACAGCCATTTAAAATATTCTTGATTTCTTCAGTTACACTTGATTAAAAACACTGATATGGGACTCCCATTACCTTCACTGTAGCCAGTCTTTCACTGGTCACTAGTAAAAGACTTTAGGACTTGTAGGTGATCTACAGCCAGATACATCTAGTTTTCCACCCATCGTTTGCAATAATCTATATAGGTGAATATATTTTATCTTGTTCTTCATCAGAAAAGATTCACTTCAGAGGTGATCAAAGAACCTAAGATGACCCCTGTTCATCTTCTCATAGTCATCTTCTCATCCTCCTTTCTTTTACATCAGTTTGGCCAACAAGTGTTAACTCGTAAAGCCTACAGGGAAGACATGTGGGACTCTGGAAGAAAGGGACAAGAAACCAAGAACAAGATGGTTTGCATTTTGGTTAACCCCACTGCACCCCAAGATAGTACTGTAAATGTCAACCTACTTTTTCATGTACTCAGATATTCTATGTATACGTATGTCTACTCAGAGGTAATGCTCGCTGAACTCTACATTAAACTTTGGTGTTATCTGTGAAATTGGCAAAGCTTCCAGAATAGCTGATGGGGCATAATTCTGCAGCTAAACCAGAAAGTCAGGTCTTGCACAGTTATCATGGCAAGGTTGATTTCCGTTCAGCGCATCTTGGTTTGACTTACTTGAAAGTCTAGCTACTGAACCTTGGTAAGATTTGATTTTGTAAAGCAGTCACCGAGGAGAAGTGGATTAGGATTTTTTTCCCCCAGCAAGGAGGAGGTTGGCAAATCTAACACTTGCAAATGAAATGATAGGGCTTCCTTCCTGCCTCAAATATTACTAGTGTGTAGTAGTAGTAGTAGTTGTAGTAGTAGTTGTGTGTGTGTGCGTACAAACAAAGAGTATTAAAGAGGTGTGACTATTCTGCTTCTCCAATTCTACTATATGGTTCCTTATATCTTATGCAAACAAAGAGAGAGAATCTTCACATATTCTGCTAGTAAATATGTACTGAAGTAAAATGGAGCATTATCCTGAGAAACAAGTTAACATATGTTCATAATATTAGAGAGGTCAAAAAGAAGTGATATACAGGAGGCAGAGAAAATGGTATGTGATATTAACAGTGAACATCACAAAATCATTGTTGGTTTGGAAATCCCTGCACCTTCTAAGCGATTCCTTTTGAGGACACCGAATTGCAGCTTTCAGCCTCCCAAAACGTGTCACAAATGAGTCTTTTTCTGGATTTGTGGGTTTTCCAAGGTGGTGGTGGGTGGGTGGGATCTGAAAGGAGGACATATAACATCATGAGGACATACTTGCATCTAATATTGAGACACATAAGGGCAAGGTTTGCACCCTGTTGTAGCCAAATGTTCTCCTTATGGCTACCTGCAGAAGACTATGCACTGCCAAGGGACGATCATGTTCCTTCAGCAGGTCAAAGTTCAGAATATGTACCTGAATCTTGACAAAGCAGTGAACAAAAGAGAGCCCTCAAACTAACACGGATAGTGCTTCCTAGTTTGGGTAATGAAATGTCTGCAAGAAGCGCAAAGAGCACCAATGACCTCTCATTTTAATCTTGAACTACAAATATTCTCCTTATAGAAAACCTTTGTTGTGTCTCGTCCAATCTCACCTTCTTATCTGCTTCCGAACACGGAAGAAGAAATACCTCCAGCCCCCAGCCCTGGCTCCATGCCCAGACAGGCTGAAGAAGAAGAAATACCTCCAGCCCCCAGCCCTGGCTCCATGCCCAGACAGGCTGAAGAAGAAGAAATACTTCCAGCCCCCAGCCCTGGCTCCATGCCCAGACAGGCTGAAGAAGAAGAAATACCTCCAGCCCCCAGCTCTGGCTCCATGCCCAGACAGGCTGAAGAAGAAGAAATACCTCCAGCCCCCAGCCCTGGCTCCATGCCCAGACAGGCTGAAGAAGAAGAAATACCTCCAGCCCCCAGCCCTGGCTCCATGCCCAGACAGGCTGAAGAAGAAGAAATACCTCCAGCCCCCAGCCCTGGCTCCATGCCCAGACAGGCTGAAGAAGAAGAAATACCTCCAGCCCCCAGCTCTGGCTCCATGCCCAGGCAAACGGAGCAACTAGACCCCTCCCCCTCCTCCACAGCATGTGAGCCTGAGGAAGGTTTATTACCAACAGCTGCCGACTGGAGTGACCCTCGTGTCAGAAGACTTGATAGGCGGAGGCAACAGAAGGAAGGGAGGGGCAGGCCTGGATAAGTGCTGAGTCATGGAGCCACACCCCATGGCCTATATAAAGGATCTGCTTTCTGGCATTCTCTGAGTCAGGCAAAGTCTAAACATATCTTGCTGAAGTCACTTTCTGGTCTCCTGCCTGCCTTGAGGACTTTGCTAGGACTTTGGCAGAGCTGCAGAGGCACACCTGATTCGGATTTCCCTGATCCGGCCGTCAGCAGAGGAGTGGGACACGACAACCTTATTTGAGGTAGCCCCATATCTTTGGAGTTATATCTGGCGCTAACACTATTCTTTTTGATTCCAAGAGAAAACATTTTTATAGCTTGAGCTTGTCAATCGAAAGGTTGTCAGTTCAGCGCTTCAAATCCCTAGTGCTGCGTAACAGGGTGAGCTCCTGTTACTTGCCCCAGCTTCTGCCAACCTAGCAGTTCAAAAGCACGTAAAAAATGCAAGCAGAAAAATAGGGACCATCTTTGGTGAGAAGGTAACAGTGTTCTGTGTGCCTTTGGTGTTGAGTCATGCTGGCCACATGACCACGGAGACGTCTTCGGACAGCGCTGGCTCTTCGGCTTTGAAACGGAGATGAGCACCGGCCCCTAGAGTCAGGAACGACTAGCACGTATGTGCGAGGGGAACCTTTACCTTTACCTTTATTTACAGTACTTGGGATTTTATCTTATCAAATTCTCAGTTATGTGAAAAGTTATTGTCAAATGTATTCTATTTTTATTACGTGTATTCAGATTTAATCTTGTCATATAATTTTCAAATATTTATGAGTTCTGTCCTGAGATTTGTTTCTGAACCATGGTACAATTAAACATTATTAAAATGCTTAACTAGTGAATAAGGTTATTCATTTAAATGAAGAGTCATTCACACCCTTTTTCCACACTTTGAAAATGATTCAGGAGTGCTCTGGATTCCATGCACAGAATCTTTGCTGTTCATCAAAGCAGCTTGTCAATTTTCAAGTTTTTTGCTCAAGCTCAAAAAAAAAAAAGGTGCTGCTGTTTTAAGGGTCCTATTAACATTCGCAGTGGCTCCTTTTAGCTACACAAGGAAGTCTTATAAAGTTTGACCTGCTTTAATGAGCAGCAGAGACAGTCTCTGCTCTTTTGAGGTCTAAAGCACTCTTTCAACTCATTTTCGAATTATCCGTGGCTCAAAAAATGAAATTAATTAAACTAAATGATTTAGATGATGTATTTAAATGAACTTTTCTGGTTAAAGGGTCAAACTTGACAAGCTCTTAAGAGGCCAAACTTCAAAAAGTGGGTGGGTCAGAACAAAACTGGAAATTTCTTTTGAACGAAAGAGAATTCATCATTTGTCAATTGAATATCTTCGATGATCTCTGGGGCCATTCTCAAGTCTTTGCCAATTTTAAGATGGGTGGAATTCAACTCCCAGCTGGCTAGAGAATTCTAGAAGCCGAGATCCACTCAACATTTGCTAAGGTTGAAAAACAATGATCTGGATTTGGGTCTCCAACCTTAGCAACTTTAAGACTTGTGGACTCCAACTCCCAGAATTCTGGCTGAGGAATTCTGGGAGTTGGAGTCCACAAGTCTTAAAGTTGCTAAGGTTGGAGACCCCTGATCTGGATAGTACCTTCTTGTGCTCTAAGATTAGTGAGTACAGGGAGTCCCTGACTTACAGAAGTTCATTTAGTGACTGCTCAAAGTTATGATGGCACTGAAAAAAAGTGTCTTATGACTTTTTGACCGTTGCAGCACCTCCCATGGTCACATGATCACAATTCGGCCACTTGGCAACTGGCTTATATTTATGAAGTTTGCAGTGTCACAAGATCACCTTTTGCGAATGTATGACATGCAAAGTCAAATGGGGAAGGCAGATTCACGTAACAGCCCTGTAACTAACTTAACAACTGCACTGATTCACTTAACAACTGTGGTAAGAAAGGTCATAAAATGGGGCAAAACTCACTTAACAACTGTTTTGCTTTGCAATGGAAATTTGGGGCTTAATTGTAGTCATAAGTCAAGGATTACCTTACAGAAAGAAACCAAGAGACAAGGGCTTTTTCATCAAAACCATCACATTAATCTTAATGTATTTTAGTTTTAGTCCACTCTCTCAATTTTTATGCTGATTGCAGTGACTAAGTGCCAAACTAAATATAAAATATAAACTTGATATTGTGCCGTACTGCTGTCTTTATAGAATTGTAGAGTGGTCCGATCTATGTCAGGATCATCGCGCATGAGAAACAGAGTCTTAATCTTGTCATTGATACAGCCTAAGACGACTCACTTCAGAGCTGCATACCTCCTGGAAATTCAAGTTGTACATCTCTGCTTTAAATACATGCACCTAAATGGCTTCTTTTGTTAGGCAAAAGCTTCTTTGAAGGTGGGGGGGAAATCAGATAGCGAGACCTATTTTGAAATAGATGGCAATTTTATCATGTGAAAAAATTTAATAGAATGAAACATGATACCCCTCCAGCCATCTCTTCAGTGCCAAATGTGTAATTTAAAGTGCATACACAGCTTTTTTTTTTTAAACAAAACCACACATTTGGCACACAAAAGCTACCATGTGGATCCTCTATATTCAGAATTAGTATATTTATACTGATAACAAAGGAGACCATTGCAATTTTCTTGTTCCTGTGGGAGTAATCTAGCTGGCCAGGAGACAAAATACAGTACAACAGAGAGAATTTACAAGAAGGTTGATCTCAGGTAATGAACTACCTAGTGACTGACAGGAACTGGATCTCCCTGCCTGCAACCTATTGTATGATCCACTAATAGTTAATGTGTGGTTAGGGATACACCACAGCAGAGGGAGCTAAATGGGTTTAACCCGCCCCTTTATGATACTATTCAGTGGAAATAGATTAATTCAACTACATAACCCAATATATTGATGAAGCATTTAATCTCTCTAATTGGGGGTACTGACAGCATAAAATGGGAACAGGACGAACCTTGACCTTGGAATAAAGCAAAGGAAAAGAAATTCTCCCCATATGACAGGATTCACTTTAAACTGTTAAAATATGTGATTCCAACATTACCGCCTCCCTCAAAAACCCATGTTTGATATATACTTTAAATTTCCTCCAGCAAAGAGAAAGAAACACACAAAAAATTTGAAAGCTTGCAAGATTCATTTCCCTTTTTTTTCTTCCAGAGACGGAGATGTCAACATTTCATTTCCCTAAAATGCATCTAATGCTCCGTCAAGAGTTTTTCCATGTCAGCTCATGTGATAAGGGAGGTTTGCTGCGAGCAGCTGCAAAAAAAATCAGGTGGTCTATCTTTCCATGAAACAGGAAATGGAGTCCTTGAATATTTCCCTCCCTTAATTATTTTGCTGGAAAGGCAGACGGTTTGGCAAGGAAAGAGGCCTACAAGGCTACTGCAAAATGAAGATGATGCAATTTTCTTTCTCCCTGTTCCTTCTCCAACTGTGGTGGCTTTGTGCAAAAGACACAAAAGTTCTTGGATGGACCACGCTTTTGTTTGTTTGTTTTTGTTTCCATGTTCAAGGGTATAAATCCACTTTATACTCCAAAACCTGGTTCTAGAATGTGGAATGGCAGGCAGTCAAATTTTATGTGCAAGAATGAATCTATCAAATCATCACCTCTCTTCAAGTTCACATCGGTTGACAGCCTCATTAGTGAATGCAGTTATTGAGGAACAGTGACATGTTTTCATTCTTTAGGAAAGGACTCTGGGTTAATACCATCTCGATAATAAATTGTTCAAGATAAAGAACTTGGTCAGAAAACACTTTGAAGGCAACGCAAATAAATAAGCATAATGTCTCTAAGCATAGGCAGATACATGCTAATGTATCTGATTAATTTCATTCATTTTTTTTTCATTCATTCTCAACCTCAATCAATCCCCTGCAGGATGAAGACCTCCTCAGCTACTTTCCAACTGCTTATATGGAGATAAATAGGGATTGTGAATAAATCTGCATTATTTAGTGTTAATTTAATTCAGGTTTACCTCTTCTCACATAACCTTCAATAAACAGGAGCTACAGGATTGTCATGTGCAACATTTGGTGGGGGAGAGAGAGAAAAGCCTAGGGCTATATCCTTACCACTTGAAACTTAGAAGTCAGCGCTCCAATACATCTGCGATTTAACAGGTGTCGGGTTTTTTTATAATAAAGGAAATAAGTCTGCCACTGTTTTAGATATTTCTGATTAGTTACAATTTGCTTTCCACTTGAGGTCCAACAGGGTTGGATTACATCTCGGGTATAGAAAATTAAAACAGATTTCTGCAAATTGAATTTTGCTGCTTTTAAAAAGCTGTGGATGCCATCATACCAGATACAGTAAACACAAAAAGGTATCCCGAGTAGGAAGTCAAGAGATAGTCAAGAGAGCTTGCATACAAAAGCAGAGTAATGGGAAATGTATCATAGGGTTGTTCTTGTGTAGAGAGAACATTAATAAAGGAGAATATATGTTCATCAGAATGAAATTGCAGTTCTTGGTGCTCTCTGAGCTTGGCTGTTTGCTAGCAGTCATTTTGTTATCTGATTAGGTAACATCTTCAGTGCTAGAAAGGAGAGGGATTTGCTCTCTGTTTATGTAGCTTGCCCTGCCCTGCCCTGCCCTGCCCAAGTTGGCTGTGTGTGTTGTTTTGTTCTTGGTATGTCCTTGATTAGATTATTGTTTACAGCTTGATTGTTTGTCTGAGTTGATAGTTCCTTGATTAGAGATTTGTTTACTTCTTAATTGTTTGTCTGATATTATTTCTGATGTTAATCCAGTCTGTCTGTTAAAGACAGACAGGAAGATTAGCAGAGTGCCTCCATGAACACCAAGTGGCAGTCAGAAGACACAATGAAAATTCCTTAATTTCATCAACACATGGGCAGATTTAACCATAGTTTCAAATGGGAAACCGTGAGCATCCTAGACCAAGGTAAATCCACAAACTTTAGGGAATTCCTGGAAGTTTGGCATACAGACAAACCAAGAGGCACATAGAAATAAACAATATTTACACATAGAATGAATAGAATTCTTTATTGGCCAAGTGTGATTGGACACACAAGGAATTTGTCTTGGTGCATAAGAATTTCTTAGTGCTCTTGGTGTATATAAAAGAAAAGATACATTCGTTAAGAATCATACGGTACAATACTTAATGATAGTCATAGGGAACAAATAAACAATCAAATCATATTAGGAAACAGTCAATATAAATTGTAAGGATACCAGCAACAAGGTTACAGTCATAAGTGAGAAGGGATGGGTGATAGGAACAATGAGAAGATTAATAGTAATGCAGACTTAGTAACTAGTTTGACAGTGTTGAAGGAATTATTTGTTTAGCATCATTCAAACATTTGTTTAATATCATTCAAAAGAGGCAATAAAAAAGCTAAAAAGGAAACTAGAGGAACACTTCTTCTCTGGCAATCAACACCCAGAGAAGCAAGGATTTAACATCAGGATTGACACCAGACAATGACCAGCCCAGCAATGGTGGATGATCTGTTATTGTAGAACTGCCTCTCTTTCTCTCTAATTGCTTCTTAGGCAGCATCTCTTCCCTTCATCTCCCAAGGCCATCCACAATTCCATTACAACAACCTAATGATAGAAGTTGTAGTGCGGGTATATGTTTGCACTGGAAAAATGTAAGCATTGGAAAAATCACTCTAGTCTCTTAAAGTGTAAGTGTCTGATGTATTCAGCGCTTTGAAGTACCAACAGCCAAAATGATTACATGCACATCCACTTGTAAGTCCCATGATAATATAAGACAGGCTAATATGAGTGCTTAATTTATTTCTCAGATAGATGGATGGATGGATGGATGGATGGATAGACAGACAGACAGACAGACAGACAGACAGACAGACAGACAGACAGAGACAAACAGGCAGACAGAGATGCACAGAAACATATTCCTATAACAAAAACTGCAAATAATAAATATTCCTCTACTTTTTAATAACATTTGCAAACTCAAGAAATAGATTAATGAAGGTTGTTTCTACCAATGAGTATTTTCCAAAGATGGCGGATAGCAAAAAGTGAAATATCCAACACTTCGGTTTGAGAGCATATTTTTCTTAGATTACATGCCTTTCTTTCAGGAGCTCAAGAGGACATTCATAATGTTCCCTTCTCCAAGGAGTATTCAACTGAGGCCTTCCCTACCAGATTATTTTCGCTTTTCAAACTACATATTACTGCTATTGTCCTGGGAGGCTTGGGAGGGGAGCAAAGGGATATTTAGATTTGGAATGGTGGAAATGCAAAAGAAATAGAATGAAATTCTCTCAACATTGAGAATCCTTCTGTAGGATCCTCACACAATTGAGAACCACACTCACAGTTGTAGTTGCCTGGAAAAAGCCTAAATGGGTGTCTTAATACTCACCCACAGCAAAAAAGGTTTTTCAAATTACAGCTTGTATGCTTCTAGAACAGGGGTCTCCAACCTTGGCAACTTTAAGACTTGTGGACTTCAACTCCCAGAGTTCCTCAGCCAGCAAAGCTGGGAGATGAAGTCCACAAGTCTTAAAGTTGCCAAGGTTAGAGACCCCTGTTCTAGAATATATAACAATTTAAACTGGTTGTAACAACAGACACAGAATGGGCTGTCATAACAGAGTATAGTTTACTTCGCTTGTTCATATTAAATAAACCACAGTTGGCTGAATTCACTTATCAAGATAAGCCAAAAGAAACACTTAGTACTATGTGTTAACTTTGCCATATACTACAGTAGCTGGAAATATATATCTTCTGGAAGAATAGTCTCAGCAGTGTACTTGAACCTTCTATGAGCTAAGGGGCAATGCCCTTATTCTTGTGTGTTGTGATTTCTGTCTGACAACCCAAAGAATAGGAACTATGGAGTAGGAGAGAAGTTTAGTAATTAACAAAAAATGGTTTCTTAGAAGCCATTCCATGCACCCTGGAGGTCCTTGTTCTTAGTTGGAGACACAGTTAGCTAGTGCCAGTTATTCAGCAGGCCAGGTCAATGGACAACTCTTGGACTTTATATTTCATCGAGCTCTAGTCTGGAGAAAAAGTTCTCCTTATTGTTTTTCACTGACATAGGTGACACTGACAAATGATCTTAGGATGAATGAATCCATTATCATTATTATTATTATCTCTTTTATTCATTAAATATGAAACTCAATCAACTGGACATTTAAAAATGTGTCACAAATACCATTGACTGATGCTAATGGTTGATATGGGTTGCTGCCAGCATCCTAGGTATCAACCAAGGATCGCCTAAAAATGTACAATGTTCCGAATAGCAGAGTTTTTTACAGTCGCACTGGTATTATTATTATTTATTATAATTATTGTATACTTTTATTATTATTATTTCTCTAAAGAAACAAATAGCCCCCTTGAAAATAATACAATTTTTAGTAATTCTTTTCTCCCATTTCTCCCTGGCTGGCTGTGCATCTGATGGGAAAAGTGTAGGTAACCTTACTTTCATTATGTGCTCTCAATCAAAAGATGAACATTGAAGCATTTTTAGTTGTTTTTCTTTAAGCCCTCCGAACCTGCAGTCACATGCTATAGTAGTTTTGCTGTTTGTTTATGGCTTCTGGTTCATGAGAGTTCATCTGCAGAGAATACAGTGGGAATGATGAGTAATGTGGCTCTCATTACGTGGAAATGGAATTCTGGCTTAAACTACTAGATGAAACACACATCACAGACCAACTCTTAATTGTCACGAGAGACTGAAATTGGACAAAAGTGATAAGAAATTCCTTGTTCCAGGATAAATTGTCTCCATTATTCCAGAATCATGGAAGTGCCCATTCATCCAGATTCCATTTCCTTCATACTTCTTAGTCTCCCTAAACTGGAACTCACCGAACAAGAAGCCAAAGAAATCCACCCTGGATCTTGTTGCAGGTAGATTGGTGCAATCTGGTCACAACAGACTAGATAGCAACACTGAAACTAAAATTATGAGGTTCTTGGTGCTCTCTGAGCTTGGCTGCTTTCTTGCAGATGTTGCATAACCAAAATAGGTAACATCATCAGTGCTAGAAGGGAGTTGGATTTGCTCTCAATTTATATTCTACTGGCTTGCCCTGTCAGGTCTGGTGGGAGTGGTCTTAGTGGTTTCTTGATCAGGCTGTTGTTTACTGTTAGCTTGTTTGGCAGTTCCTTGATTGGGGTAGTGTTTGATTTTCAATTGTTGGTCTAATCTTAATCTTGATGTTAATTTCTGCTCATCTGGGTGTTGAAGTGTTTTATCTTTTTGTTTCCTTTTTGGCTTTTTGTTTCTCACTTTTGAATGATATGTAGAAGTTGTTTACCACTGCTAGTACAGTAGTTAAAGTGCAGTATTGCAGGCATACGCTGTCCCCAATCAGGAGTTCGATCCTAACCAGCTCAAGATTGACTCAGCCTTCCATCCTTGTAAGTTTGGTAAAATGTTGGGGCAATATGCAAATAATACTTACATTATGAACTGTCCAGAGCATGCCATAAAATGCTAGGGGGTGGTATGCAGTGGTGGAATGCTGCCTGTTTAACAACCGTTTGGGTGAGACTAAGGTGCTTTTGCACAGGGCTGAAAATGGAGCATTTAGAAGCTCAGCTGCTTACCTTCCAAGTCAGCAACGGTAAGTAGAACAGCAAGGGGGATGGAATCAGCTGTGCCACGCGACTGAGATGAGCTAAAAGCAGGAAATAAAGGACAAGGTAGAGCGTGGGCGTGTGGGTGGGACCAACTGATCGTCGGCACTACCGGTTCTCTTGAACCGGTCTGAACCATCTGAATTCCACCTCTGGGGGTATGTAAGCCTAAATGCTATTGCTATTGTTTATCTTTATATGCCTGTTGATGGCTGATTTGTCTGAGTGCCAGGCTTCCAGGAGTTCTCTAACATTTTTGGACTTGGCTTAGTCTAGAATGCTCATGGTTTCCCAGGTAAAACAATGATTAAGTGTGCCCAGGTGTTAGAAATTAAGGAGTTTTCATCAGGTCTTTTGACTATTAGTTGGTGTTCATGGATGCACTCTGCTAGCCTTCTGCCTGTTTGTCCTAATAATCTAAAATTAATCAAAGAACTATTAGAGACAACTTACCTATGAACAACAATCTGCAAAAGCGCAACTGAGATACTATATACTTTTCTAAAAGATGTTGGATATAAATAGGAGCAGGATTACACACGAAATGTAAAAACACATACACATATGGGGAAAGATATATTCAAAACTGTGCATCCGGGAAATTAATGTAAGAGTCTCATCCAGGAAACAGGCATTTAAAAAAAAAGGCAGTCAACAGCAACATGAATTGAGGAAGAGAACAACTTTGTACGTCGAGCAATTAAGGAAGTTCTGAGATATAGATTTTACTGTTAATTGAATAATACTAAGAAAAACACAGACATGCTGGAATTCTGCCTTACTGATATGGTTATCAAAGTGAACTTTTTTGATCTGCATATCCTTATTTACAGATGTTGCAGAGGAAGTCACTGAGAAAGTCTGAGCCTTTGCTTGTCAGAAGGTCACAAAAGAGGATCACATGACTCCAGGACACTGAAACCATTATAAATGTGAGTCAATTGTCAAGCATCCGAATGTCAATCACGTGGACTTATGACAATGGTCATAAATGTGAAAAATAAGTCTCTTTTTTCAGTACCGATGTAACTTCTAATGGTCATTAAACAAACTGTTGTAGGTCAAGGACAACCTGTACACTAGACAGAGAGTCACATTTTCCAATATAAAGAAAGGGCCTCTGGTGGCTCAGCAGACTAAGTCTGTCTGTTATTAACACAGCTGCTTGCAATTACTGCAAGTTCAAGTCCCACCAGGCCCAAGGTTGACTCAGCCTTCCATCCTTTATAAGGTAGGTAAAATGAGGACCCAGATTGTTGGGGGCAATAAAAGTTGACTTTGTATATAATATACAAAAGAATGAAGACTATTGCTTAACACTGTGTAAGCCGCCCTGAGTCTTCGGAGAAGGGCGGGATATAAATTCAAATTAAAAAAAAAGGGGGAATGCAAGAACATACAATAATTTGAAATATAAAAAGAGAGAGGAGCGCAAGGGTTAATTTGAACTAGACCCATGATGGGTTGGGGTAAAACTCCATGCAGTCAGAATAGTCATGACAGAGATAAGATTGATAGTAAATGCGAGGAACAGTTGTTTTCCAGCCAGATTTTTTTTAAAAAAACAACAACCAACACCTATTCATTTTACCCCCTCTGGATTACACAATTTAACTCAAGATCTGGGGCCTTATTTTTATTTAATCAAGCCTGGAACCCTGGGATGGAACAGTGGATGGAAAAGTGCTCCATGGGCATATGTGAACATCTTGTGAAAAACTAAATTGCAGTTAGTAAAATAAATCTAAATGGTTTGTGTCAAAGGATGTAGAGCACTCACTTTTCTGTCTTTCAGCAAGTAAACGAATAAGAGACACTTGACCCTTTTAAGTATCATCTCATGGCAATAATAATCTTTCATGCATATTTATGTACAGCACTTTGCTTTTATAATGGGTACTTGAAATGCTGTTTTGCGAAGTGTGGCAAAAATATTCCTAGGACCCAATATCTAAAATGGCTCTGGTGTTTCTTGCATATCAATGAAACCTGTCCCACAAAATTTCTGGGACACGACACACATACATCCCTTCTACATTTCTCCACATAGGATTCTTACACCATCTTAGTAACAGTGGGTTTCTGCGTCAGGAACCCCCTAAGCTTCTTTTCCTGATGTGGAATTTTATGTTATTAATTATGCACCCAAAAGCAAAATCATATGACTCCCGTGACCTCAGTAACATAATTTTCTTACTGACACTTACAAGAGGAAACACTGTTTTTATTGTTAATTAATACTGCCAAATCTGGTTATGCAAATCTGGAGACTGACATTCCAGCTAGTTAAATGTGTGTAAGAGGGAATGACTGTCCATATCACTTCCACTTTTTATATATGGTATATTATTGGAAATCTTTATTTCCTGCAGAGGATAAGGATGTGGTCATTATCAGGAGAACGAGTGTGCATGTGTCTGTCTGTCTGTCTGTCTGTTTTTCTAGCTATCTAGCTATCTTATCTTGATAGAACTTGCAGGGGGAAAAAAACCTAAAATACCCCAAAACATATTTGATAAAACTAAAGAGAGAACAGATGTACAGTACGTGTACTGCAAGAAACACTACAATCTAAAGAATTTAGTGGACAGTAAAATATGAAACATATCTGGGCTCTGAATAGCTATTTTTAATGGTTTATGTAAAGAGCAACTGTGAGGAAAGTAGAAGGAACTTCTGAATTCTTGCCTCGACCACATTTTTACTCTATCTCCTGGCAAAGGAAGAATCATCAGACAAAGTATTACTTCTTGATTCTTGCAGTCGTTAGCCAGTGCTGTAATGAATTTAAAACCTGCTATATCTGCCATACCTCACTGTTAATTAGTTTTCTATTTATTTAGCAGATCTAGAAGTGAAAAGCAATCTATTGCCAGCGAATTGTTTGACTTTTATGCTAAATAGGCCACATTCCAATCCTCTGATGTTAAAACTAGCAGGAGACCAACTTTCATCTTATTGCCGTGTCGAATTAGCACCCAGCAGACCATGGATACAAAAGCTCCTCTCTTCTACCTCCTCTTTTGCTGGCTTAAAAAACACCGGCATGCTCTTATGAGGCAATATAAACAGACACTAAAAAGTAATTTGCTGTTCCCATTTCATTCTTCTCTCTTTCCCCTCCTAAATTGAAAGGTTCACTTAAAATTAGAATCCATGAGGCACAAGCATTGGGCAAGAGCTACGGTTTCTATATTCCTTTTGATCTACATTTGCTTTGTCATGTAAATTTTAAAAGGAAAAATAGAGTAAGAGATATACAATAAGTGATGGGTGAATATAAGACTCTAAAGTAGCTAATTCCCTGATTTCCCCCCCCCCCATACATGGTGGGGCTCTGGGAACCGCAGACCCACACATAGAAGTCACCTGATTAGGGAAGGATGGGGCTAAAACATGTAGCGTATGGTTCAGGGCTGCGATCATATTAAGCTTGATGGGGCTTATTTCTAGGTCATTTGGATTTAGAAAGACAGGAGTGGCAAATTAAAAACGTGATTCGGATTATAAAATGAAAGTCATGCTATTTCTTTCTTATATATATGCTCACCTTTGACTATATAATACATGTCTTATCTTAAAGATTGCATGGATTTTCTCTTCAGAAAACTTCTAAGGAGGTCACTTAACGATACATAGGGATTTACCATGAATTTTGCTGGTACTATGAACTTAATAAATAACAGTGAGAGAGCAAGGAGAGGCTAAACTGGGAAGAACTTTAAATATAAATGGAGAGGAAGTTCTTAGCAGCTTATCTCATAAATGTCTATGGAGCCACTCAGTCATCCAGGTCATAATGATCCCAAAGTTACTGTTTCAAAAGGCAACTGGATTTTGTTTTTCCTTGAAGACATTTGGCTCCTCATCCAAGAAGCTTCTTCAGTACTCACTGAATGGTGGAAAATGGAAGGATTTATATTCCTTGCAATTATCTGGTTGTTAGCACTCTATATGAGAACTGTTGAGGCCATTTGGCGGTTTATCAGAGTGGGAAGGATATGACACTACCTCTCTCCTGTTTACAACAGTCCTTTCAGCATTTCCAAGAAGATTCCACATTCATTTGCACTATTCAGGTGACAGGGCACAAATAAACCTCCAAGTGATTCTCAGAATGAGTGTGAACAACCAGATGACTGCAAGGAATATAAAGCCTTCCATTCTCCACCATTCAGTCAAAACTGAAGTAGTTTTTTGGATGAGGAGCAAAACATCTTCGGGGAAAAATAAAATCCAGTTGCCTTTTGAAAAAGCACCTCTGTGGTTTACTTCATAAACGGCATCTCAGTCTTGTTACAAAAGTCAAGGAAGAAAAGATTCAGAATGTTAGAAGAATGTCTTTGCCTCAATGAACTCATTAATAAATGAGGGCTGGAAGTTCTTGCCATAGTTTATAAGATTTTGTACTTTAATACAAATCTTTGCATTAAAACATCTTATTGAAATTAAGAGAATTTTGTCTTCCTTGATTGTGCCTTACTACGGGGGCTTGAGAGTAAGAGCAGAGAAACAGCTTTTTCAGATTCTGTTTCCCCTCCATACCTCAATATTCATGTTCTTCAGCTAAGAACATTTGTCTTCAGCAGAAGTCAGCAAGTTTTTCAGGAGATGAGTATCTTACAGTAAATTAATATTTTAAATTAAGAAACCAGCTCCAAATCTATCCCAGAGAACTCACAGGATCTCACATAATAATACCAAGATTCTCCCTTAGAATCTCACAAGATTTCTGCTAATATCATTTTTATATTGTACCTTGATGAATGTATCTTTTCTTTTATGTACACTGAGAGCATATGCACCAAGACAAATTCCTTGTGTGTCCAATCACACTTGGCCAATAAAAAATTCTATTCTATTCTATTCTATTCTATTCTATTTTTCTACTAGCTGGATACCCATGCTTCGCTACAAAACTATATGATGGGGCTTGATAAATCAACACTTACAGCTTGACAATTAATGAGTAGTTACGATCGGCCTCTCCCCTCTCCTCCTCTCCCTCAGCCTTGCCCTACAGAACCCTATCCTATCCTATCCTATCCTATCCTATCCTATCCCATTCCATCCTATCCCCCTTCTCTCCTTCAGCCTTGCCCCACATAAACATATCCTATCGTACCTGCTTCTCTCCCTCAGGCTTGCCCCACAGAAGCCTCCCCTATCCTATCCCTTCTCTCCCTCAGCCTTGCCTCACAGAAGCCTATCCTATTCCCCTTCTCTCCCTCAGGCTTGCCCCACAGAAGCCTCCCCTAGCCTATCCCAAGTTGCTGCTGTGAAAGTAAAACTGAAAATGAAACTCCTCTCCTCTGCTTGTGTTTTGCATTTGGAACAGATTTCTTTTCAGGTGGGGAGGGGGAGTAGAACTCCTTAGCATCAGAGCGTGTTAATAATAACATAGGAAATACTAATGTTCTGATGGTCATTTCGAAAAATCCTTTCTTTGTGAGTACCTAGAAGCCAAGAGGAACATACATGGCAAATTTCAAGTTTGTAGGCTTTACGGTTCTGGAGATTTTGTGATTATACCATGAGTGGTTTTTGCTTTTATATATATAGATTTCATTTTTTAGTTATAGGGACAGCAATTGATGGGCTCCTGGATACATGCAGATACCATAATGTCAATTAAGAATTATATTAGAGAATGCACAGAGATTGCAACTAACTGAGAGCTATTAGCATACTGAAGATTAGAAGAAAGACATGGATTATCTTTTTTGGGTCATCCATAAAACTGAATTATCATTAGCTTAATAATCACACACACACACACACTTATACATATTGTTTTTTCTTTATTTCAGATATGTATCTGCATTCTATCATGCACTGACATTTTTTTAAAAAAAGAAAGATTTCCTCCATATGTAACAAACAGATGCCAGAGACTGGAGACCTCGCATAATCAATGAATGATAACATATAGTATCTGTAAAACTGCAGGAAGAAATCTGAATTTCAGCAAATTTCCATCTAGCCTGGTTTTCCAGTTTGATCAACTAGAAAAAGAAAGCCAGTTGAGCATAAAACTCCATCTGTTATTATAGCCTCGATGAACGTGTGCCTAGCAAAAGAATATTCAGAGGAACATTTGAGAAATGTTATTGGGGGTGGGGAGCCCTGAAAATGAGAAATGTCATCATCTGAGTAACAGTCGAGGCTTACAATAATCAGTAAGGATTCAACTTTCTGCAGATGTCCTGAAGCAGTCAAACAGTATGTGGGATGAGACAAGTACTTTGCAAATGATTTATACACCTGTTTGGATGGCATAACATCAGGTAACTTTGGATTGTTCTGTGGGTGAATGCTGCTTAAATTAGGCCTCCCTTTTACTGCAGCAATTAATTTGCTTATACCATACTTGGTTATGAAGATGTTCCACCAATGATTGGCAGATACTCAAACCAGTGATTGGCAGATACAGCCTGCTGAATGGCAAGGGCAAGAGGACTTTAGAAATAAGTTAATAGGGCTTAAAATTAACATGTGGGAAAGATTATATGTATCTCCCGTTGCACATGGATCTTAATTTTCTGTTAATAATATGCAATGCTGCTGTTAGAACATTTTAGATTTAGATTTTTTTTTTTACAGATTATTATTATCTTTAGAGCAGGGGTGTCAAACTGGCGGTCCAGTCAAACTGGCGGCCCATGGGCCAGATGCATGAGCCAGATGCGTCAGGCATAGGCCATGCCCACCCCAGCTCTGCAAAGGGAAAAAAAATGTCGCGATATATCACGTGATGCCGCAGGTTTGACACCCATACTTTAGAGAGGGTAATATGCAGAATTTGTACTAAGATTTTTCTGAATGAACTAATTCTTCAGCATCACTCTTCGAAATATTTTTTACAATGCTGGTTTGATTCATCCTACCATGCCCACGGCCTCATTTGTTGAACAGAAGACTAAAACTACCACCTGCTACTAGCATGATGATGTTATCACTGACTTAAATTCAGATGCGACTCTATTTTATCCAAGAAAAAGATACATTTAAATGCTTATGTCAGCCCCAGCCCTGCGACGGTACTAGGGGCCGCTTGGGGACAGCTTAAGATTCCATAAAAGCCTCAGTCAGAATAAGTTCTAAAAAGAATTATGGTTTTTAGGACTATTTCATAATGGGTAGAATGAAGGCAAATATGGTTTGGAGATTATGGGGGTTGAGTGATATAAATCCAGAAGGATTCCATTTTCCTGACCGAATACATCCCCCAGCAATCTGCCAGTTTTAACCTGCTGCTTTTGGCTAACCAGGAAAAAACACATCACTACTCTTTATTATTCCTGTTATTCCTAATCAATTCTCATCAAGAGCCAGATATAAGGATTTATCAGGGAAGTGAGTGCGATGAAGTGTGTGATTTACTGGGAAGCTAAGTATGATGGAGCCACCCGGAATCGTTTTTCAGAGTAAGATGGAGAGTATATAATTTTAATAAGTGGAAAGCATAAGAGTTGGATTGGAAGAGTCACTTGTTGAGATTGACAGCTACAGAAATCAAATAAATAAATAAAGTGAAGTAAAATTCAAACTGAGCACTAAGTGTTCTTAGGATTCATATCCAGATGCAATAGTAGCAGATACTTCTCCTCTTGTCCAGAATACTTTTTAGTCTTCAAATAGGGAGAGCTGCACCTCTCTTAAATCTACCTGATTTCTACCAATTTACTGATATGAAAAATTGACACCTTGGGCAAGACAGTGTCACATCTGTGGAACATACTGAGAACAGACATTATCTTTCAGCTGTAAAAAAATGAATACTGTTGTAGTTCAGAATAAATCAGGGAACGCTAACATGCTTTAAAAAGTTGTAATATATAGTCTTGGCTATACCTTTTGTGCTTTCTGAAGCAGGTGTTGGAGATAACATCTATTCAGTATTTTGTATGAATTCAAATACAGAATTCAAACTATAGTACTTTAAACTACTTTTGGAAATTCAAACGAAGGCGGAAGTATTGTTGTTGTAAGATCATTTATTTATTCACATAACTTTTTCTTAAAATCTTTTTAATCTCTTTATCCCTCCCCTTTTCCTTCTACAAAATGTTTATAAAGTTGAAAATTTTTCTTACAGCAACTTTGGGTTATTTTTTCCCCTGCTACATTTAAGGTGATAGAATAATTCATTCATTTACTTATTAAATAGTATCTACAGGCTGCTCCAATCTATAACAAAAAGCTCTGTTTTTAATATGAATATATGACCTGTGAATTTTGAACACAATTTCAGAATGGTACAGAAATAATAAAGCTATTTATTATGAGATCTAACCACATGTTCTTTCATTTTATCCAATAAACTTTTTGCAGAAGCATTTGTTCATAGATACTTCACAAGGCCTGTTGGCTCTATGAAAGGTAGACTTTAAGCAAAAGTCTAGAGTGCCCAGGTTTTAGATAACTACTGGAATGATAGTGGATACGGCACTGGTAGGAAACAAAACTTCTGCATGGATCACCATTTACTGGGCTGATTAGATAACATCTCTTTTCTTTTTTCCTTTTGTGTTTCTGTGGAAATGAAAATGGTGGTCCCAAATGGAATTTTAGCAATAGGTTTTTCATAGCATGGCATTCTTAATGAAATATTAATGGACAAACGGGGTGAAAAGCAGCATTTCCTGCCACTCTCTGATGAATTCATGAAAGGAAGAAAGAGGAATGGCAAGAGCCCCATGGAGGAAAGTGGGACCACATTCTGGACTGGGAAGCAGAGTGGTCTCATAGCATGGCCTAGACCAGGATGATTGGGAGAACTCTCTGAGAGGTGCAGTAGCTAAGGAATCTTTTGCTTTATGGATCAGATCCTCTTTGGGAAGTTACCTGAAGCCCATATATATTTCATTACTTAGGCTGCAAGGGCAGCAGAGGGAAAATGAGTCAGGAAAGTATGCAATACACACGTCAATGAAAAAAGATACAAGAGCAACAGTATTTCTGTAATTGACAGCCCTGTAGGACAAAACAGCCCACAGAGTTCAAAGTTAAAATTTAATTAATTACTGTTAATTTGATTACAACACATATGTTTAATGATTACCTGTCTTTTGAAAATTATTTAGTGCAGTTATAATTACAATTCCAGTTGTGGGCTGCTACCGCTTTAAATGCTTAGTATGTTTATAGAGCCCAGGGCCATCTCATTTACAGTTATTCGTTTTCTATTATTTTAAAATTATAACCATAATTAAGATCTGAATCTTGGCACCATACATACACACTTTTTTTATCTTCATTTACCATATTTCATCTTGTTGAATAAATATAAAGAACTGGGGGGGAAATGATAGATATAGCATATGAGAACATATCAGCTGATCTTTCTAAAGGAACTAGTCATTTCATTAAATAGACTAACTGTAAACTGGCGTCTGATAATTTCATCTGTATTAAATTATATTTATTTTTCACATTTTTGTACCGATCTGCCTCAGAGAAGGACTCTGAAATTAGATTCCAGAAGTATTCTTTTTTGTTTTATTATTCTAGATTTGTTTTAAAAAAGGAAAAATTTATTGATATCTTGAAAATTTGTGCTACTAATTAGGGTAGGTTTGTTCTGTAGATACTAAAGCAAAGCAAATGTTCTTCTACTGTCTTGAACATAACTATGTCTGAAGGACTTAATGAAGGTCTAGCACTTCTACTCTAGATAAGATTTTAGTCGCATAATATGTACCTATTTAAGATACTCTCTCCTTCCAAAATAAATATTTATCAAGGCAAAATGGTAGCTGCATGTTTGAAAATGATCTTTAAATGTTACATTTTTATGTGGTCCTATAACAATATTAATCAAACTATTTGTGCTGACATGCCTTACACAATTTATCAGGCAAACACTTCTGCCCAAAGGACAGTTTGAACATAAACTAAATCCCACTTGTATGCTTCCTATTACTTTTAGAAATAAATGCTGTAAATTCCCATAAGCCATTACAATCAGGTACAGCACACAAGGAGCGTTACTATCTTAAAACTGGAATTTCAGAAACAAAAAATATAGCAAATCTAGATGTAAAAGGCAGCAAAGAAAGCAAAATGAATATATTGCACTAAGCCATACTTTAATCATAATTTGCAGACTAGGTAACTGTGCTCACCTAATTCATTAAACTATAAATACTGGTTTGTATGCTTTATAAGGTGCATGATTGAGTAATTAACATAACACGCTACTTCAGAACTAAAAAAATTATTAAGTAGCTGGATGTATGAACCAAATCAATAAGCACAGGTGTTCAAATTTCCTCAGGACCTCTGCGAGAGAGTCCCAATTTAGATATCTGAAGCCACCCTGTTTTCCCCAAAACAAGACCTCTCTTGATAATAAGCACAATCAGGCTTTTGAGCGCATGGCAATTAGGCCAAGTGCTTATTTCAGGATTCAAAAAAATATGAGACAGGGTCTTATTTTTGGAGAAACATGGTACTCAGTTAAGGTGATGCATATTGAGAAGCTTGATATTTTTAAAAAAACAGGAGCGGGCAACCTGTGTCTCACCAAATGTTCTTGAACTCTTGGGTTATCTGGCTGAGGCACACAGACAGTGAAAAGTAGGATATAACTATGAATAAGTAAAAAAACAAGGACAATCGTGTCCAACTTTGGACTTTCTTTACACCTTTGGACTTTCCTTGGTTTACACCTAAACTTAAGCAGCTACGACATTCCAAAAAGGAAGCCTACAGAAAAGGTGATAAAATGCTGTACAATCAGGCCAGAAATGCACTAACAAGGGAGATAAGAGCAGCAAAAAGAAGCTACTCTGAAAAGCTAAAGAATCAATTTTCAGCAAATGAACCAGCAAACATGTGGAAAACTCTTAAAAATATCACCGGCTATGGCAAACCTCCTTCCCAGGCTGAACGTAATTAACAACTGGCAGATGACCTGAATGAATTTTACTGCAGGTTTGAAAGGAAACTACAGCCACCTATCTCCACAACCCCCATCTCAGATACACCAACAACAGCCAAGCCTCCTACAACTGACCCCATTTCATTGGGTTCACAACCCCTAGTGATCACAGAAAAGGAAGTGCAGGACCTATTTCACAGACAAAAGCCAGGAAAAGCTCCAGGCCCAGACAAGATAACTCCTTCTTGCTTAAAAGTCTGTGCTGACCAATTGGCCCCCATCTTCACCCATATTTTCAATAAATCACTAGAGATGTGCTATGTTCCTTCTTGCTTCAAAAGCTCTACCATCATCCCAGTGCCGAAGAAGCCCACCATCAAGGAACTGAATGACTACAGACCAGTTGCTCTAACATCTGTAGTCATGAAAACCTTTGAAAGGCTAGTGCTTTCCTACCTGAAAACCATCACGAATCCGCTCTTAGACCCCTTGCAATTTGCATACCGAGCAAATAGATCAACAGATGATGCTGTTAATATGGCTCTGCACTACATCCTACAACATCTTGAGTCTCCAAAGACCTATGCAAGGGTCCTTTTTGTAGACTTTAGTTCAGCATTCAATACCATCATTCCAGACATTCTTCTAACTAAGCTAAACCAGCTACAGGTACCGGAACAGACTTGTAAGTGGATCACAAGCTTCCTAACAAACAGGAAGCAGCAGGTGAAGCTAAGCAAGATCACATCAAATACCTGTACAATTAGCACAGGGGCCCCCAAGGCTGTGTGCTCTCCCCACTTCTCTTCTCTCTGTATACCAATGACTGCATCTCCAATGATCCATTTGTTAAGCTACTGAAGTTCGCAGATGACACAACAGTGATTGGTCTCATTCGAGACAATGATGAATCCGCATATAGACGAGAGGTCGAACGACTAGCCTTGTGGTGCAACCAAAACAATCTGGAACTGAACACACTCAAAACCGTAGAAATGGTGGTAGACTTTAGGAAAAACCCTTCCATACTTCCACCTCTCACAATACTTGACAACACAGTATCAACAGTAGAAACCTTCAAATTTCTGGGTTCTATCATATCGCAAGATCTCAAATGGACAGCTAACATCAAAACATCATTAAAAAGGACAACAAAGAATGTTCTTTCTGCCAACTCAGTAAGCTCAAACTGCCCAAGGAGCTGCTGATCCAATTCTACAGAGGAATTATTGAGTCTGTCATTTGCACCTCTATAACTGTCTGGTTCGGTTCTGCAACCCAACAAGAAAAACACAGACTTCAGAGGATAATTAGAACTGCAGAAAAAATAATTGCTACCAACTTGCCTTCCATTGAGGACCTGTATACTGCACGAATCAAGAAGAGGGCCGTGAAAATATTTGCAGATCCCTCGCATCCTGGACATAAACTGTTTCAACTCCTACCCTCAAAACGACGCTATAGAGCACTGCACACCAGAACAACTAGACACAAGAACAGTTTTTTCCCGAAGGCCATCACTCTGCTAAACAAATAATTCCCTCAACACTGTCAGACTATTTACTGAATCTGCACTACTATTAATCGTTTCATAGTTCCCATCACCAATCTCTTTCCACTTATGACTGTATGACTATAACTTGTTGCTGGCAATCCTTATGATTTATATTGATATATTGATCATCAATTGTGTTGTAAATGTTGTACCTTGATGAACGTATCTTTTCTTTTATGTACACTGAGAGCATATGCACCAAGACAAATTCCTTGTGTGTCCAATCACACTTGGCCAATAAAATTCTATTCTATTCTATTCTATATGAATTTTAGTGAGGGGGTTTTCAAATTTATCTTTAGAATTCATTTTTTTATTTAAGCATATTTTCAATAATTCTTTATTGAAGAATTAAATGCTTTAATTCTTGGTATTAACATTCTTGACATAATATAGGCTATGCACACTTAAATAAGGTACACACACTTCATCTTATTTTTCTCATTTATATAGCATTTATTGGGTATATTCAGCTTAGAAAATGTCTTAGAAATAATGTTAAATAAACACATAAAGCATTGAAAAAATGGGGAAATGCTTTAATTCTTGGAATTAACTTTCTTTTATAACAAAACCCTCATAAAACAAACACAAAATTAAAACATACAATTAGCACTCAGCTTCAGTACTGACATTTGTAGAATTACATTATGCAAACAAATTCCACTTGTGTTATTTGCAAGGTTGAACTGTCTTTTGATAGAGAAATAATATTAAAGTATGATACTGATGCATGCTTCTAAGATTAAGAAAAAGCATTTCATTTCAGATTTATGGAAAAGGCTAATAAAAAGCATTGCCGAAAATAAAATTGGGAAAATTAAGAGTGTGGGTAAATCTTAATCCAAGTCAAAAGTGAGTCAACCAATTCTATATGAATTAGTGATGAGAAAGAAGAATTTCAGTACATTTTAAATATATAAATTGTAAGTCATTGTTATTCTGAACAATTACCATGTGGCAAATTTATTTTAAATGACATTAAGTATTATATCATATTTAAAGAGTATAAGATATGCTTAATTAAATTTGGCCCTCCTGTATAGATTATATGTGAACTTCACTCCCACATTCCCAACTAGTGATTGTTGTTGAGAATTCTGGGAGTGGAAATCACTCATTGTGGGAGCTGCCCAGGTTGATTAAAATTGAAGCAGATTATCTCCAAAAATAACTTGCTGCTTCCTTGAAGGTCCCAACCACCAAAGCACTGTACTTGATCAGTGTATATCATCTGGGGGTCTTTTATGCCTTACTTCTAACGCATCAGGAAGCTAGCTTATTGTTGCTCTTGCTACAAACTCCCTGTGTGCCACATTATACTGAAACTTAATCTAGCTTGAAGTGATTTTTCATTCAGGAAAGCCCTTAGCATGGTAAATGAAAATGGTAATGTCAATATTGAGACTGATGTAAATGATAGGGTTTTGAATAAATGAAATGTAGATCACTTTAGTGGATCCAACTACATATGAAATTAGACAACTTGAAAACAAACTACAATGAAAACTGGTACATATTTATTAAGGCAACAGACTTTGAAATCCCAAAAGACAAGAATATAAACAGCAGGAGTCAGTTAAAATCCTATTGCTTTTCAAGAAGCAGTGAACATTCTGCCATATCTAACAAGTATTTAAATGGTAACACGGAATACATGTTTTAACATTTCCTATCCTTCCAAGAACGGAACAGTGAAATTCCCCAGCTTCTTGCTCCTAGAAGCAAAAAGAAATGGATTGATGGGTAGAGCTGCAATGATAAAAGATGGACAAGATTAATCTTGAACAATTGATTAAGTACCACTGCAGTCCCAGTATTTTAATGCAATGTATTCAACCTATCTGTACCACTCAGGTTTTGCACTGTCAAAAAAGGTTTATATCCAAATATGTATGTGCAAAACCTATTACTCAATGGATAATTATACTAAAGTAGGACCCACTGCAAAATCCTAATAAAATAAATACAAAATACTTCTGTATGCAGTGCCTTATCTTGTCTAAGATTATGCCCTGTGATAGAATTCACATTAGATATAAATGAGCGAGAAGGCAATGAAGATAAACCACTGTCACCTAATCTGATTGACAAATTAGGCTACCTACTGAGCCACCAATGGAATTTTGAAGGGAGTAGAAGGGCGCCTGAGATATATGAAGGGAAGAACATAAAGAAGCTGAAACGCTTAAAAAAGGAGATGAGGACAGCAACCACATCTACTTAGAGGAATGAATCCCTTGGAAAGTCTTTTAGATAAGTGTGAGTGGAACTGATATTACATTTAAGCTATGAACCATACTCTCACATTGTACGAGGAAGAGATTATTATTATAATTACATTTGTCCAGCGATGTTGATGTACATATTATCTTTAAAGGCAACTAAGATATTATAGAAAACAAACCATATTAAGATCTACATTATCTATGACTCCTTTGGTTTTTTAATATATTTTTTCATGTGCACAACTGAATTTTCTCTGATTATTGGACAAATCAAACTAGAGACAGCTTTACAGTGCAAAGTAACGTTTCTATATTAATAGGTTGCATTGTTTTTTTCCTGAACAGATTCAAATCAAAAAGATTTTAAGCTTTTACATTTGCCTGACAATCCTTTCTCTTGGCAAAAGGTTTTAAATTTGTTTGCCTCTCTTTTTCCATGGGAACTGTTTGGTAAGTACAGACATTAAAGCTGACAAAGCTTTGTCTGTGTTTTCCCCCTTTGCTTGGTTTCTGTGTCTGTGTGTGCAGGCATGCATTCATTAACGTAATTCTTCAACCTTCAACAACAGTGCATCATAAATGAGGGGGAGGGGAGGACCTCATAAATATTTAGATTCTCCTGTCTACCTTCCAAAGCAAAGGTGGGGGCAGAGTGTTTGGTAAGGACCTAGTCAGAGTTAATCTGCATGTGAACCAAAAGAAGATACAAAAGGATGAAAAGATGCTGGAAACTAGTATGCAAACTATCTCTAGAGGGCTATTCATCTTATTCTTGTCAGCCCAGGCCCAGCCTCACTGCCTAGTTGGATCCTGCACATGACCAACAGCTTTGCGAAGAGAATTTGGCAAGAGAAATGTGTATTTTGTTCCTCCATGTGAAGCACTCTTTCCTAACCTGGCACCCTCCAGATGAATTGAAATCAGGATACACTGATTTGTCAACCAGAACTATCTATGATAGAGGATCTAGGTTGTTTGTTTAAGGATTACAATTCGGATACAGGCAGCAATTATACATCTTTTCTAACAAGTGCCTTTGCTAGTTATATTTCCTTCCTCCTCCCCCACAAATCAAAATTCATAAACGTTATGATCCATTTAAATTCTTAACTCTTGAGATCCACAACATTTAGAATGTATAATGCAATTTACAAGTCTATCATTTACATCAAAATGGAAAAAATGAATAAAGCTCTTAAGGTATCTTAATAAAAGTGCAATTAAAATTTCATAGAAATTAATATTATTAACAATGAACAAATAAGCAAATATTGTCTGGAAAATTAAAACTTTCTGGAAATGAAGTCAATTAAATTATGCCTGTAGAATTTTTTTGCTGCAACACTATCAAAAAGGTTTGTTAAATAGATGTTTTATCAAGAGAATTTATGGAAAATTTAGTCAGGAAGCCCTAATTTTATCTTTTCAAACAACTGGATTTGTTTCCAGATTTTTCCATGCCAGCAGACATATTGCTACAAGAACTTTTGATTCATGAGGGAAAGCAGTGTTTTGTTGTCTGGTGGCCTCAATTCCATCTTCTAGATTGTCTTTTTGACTGTTGGGACATTAGAGAGACCTTAAAAATAAAGAAGGAATTGTTGATGATCACTTCCTTTCTACACTCCAAACTTGGTCTCTCAGAGATAACTGTGTGTTGCTTTAGAACCCTTCGGTAGAAAGAAAGGAAAAAAATCAATTTATAAGAGGAAGGCTCTAGATTAAAGCCAGTTTTATTTTTTGTCTTTTTAAATGATACCTACTTCTAATAGGGAGCAAAAGGTTATCCCTGCACTTTTTGTGTGCGATTGAAACAAAAATAGAACCTCAATGCTTATGATAGTTTGTTTCTGATAGATAGCGTAGTTTTTAAACAAAGCTAAACTTTTAAAAAAAGTTTAGTTTTGTTTAAAAAATAACTTGTTTTTGTTCAAGCCACCTTCCTTCATAGATAAGTCTTTAAAGATTAACTTTGTTTCAACATAAGCTATAGTTATCATGAAATACATTTATCCAACTGATCCCAGAGTTTTCCCCAGGAAAATCAATATACGTATAGAAAACAGAATTAAGAGTTTTAATTACTGAATTCTGAATACACTTTATAATATGGTCTGGAAAAATCTTGTCTACATGCTTGCATTTTAATTTTCATTCACAGAAATGAATATTTTAAAAAATCCAAAGGAAGACTATTGACTGATGGTCTTTTTGATTGCAATAATCAATACTGACTCCTGGTAGTTTACATAAATAACAACATAAAGTGAAATAAAATCCAGACTATAAAAAGTGCGACAACTCAACATGTGTAAATGAGCACCAGGATAATGTTATTCAATCTCCAAATGCCCTCAGGGACAATTCAATTTTCAACAATTTAATGAAAGCCAGTAAAGTAAGGAGGCTGGACTCTCAAAGAGAGACCATTGGGTATGGGTTCTCTGATATTTTTACAGGTCACTTTTACATAAGAAAACAGTCACATAAGTACCTTAACATCAAGCCCTTTGAGTTAAAACCAGCGCTTTGAATTTTACTTGGCAACCTGTTAGTAACTAATGCAGCCACCACATTATAGGTCATTTAGGATTATGACAATTCTGATTTATCATACAGGCATCTGCGTTTTGGACCAACTGCGGTTTCCAAATGGTCTTCAAAGGTAGCTGAATGTAGATCTATAAATCAAACAGCTATTAAGTGCATGAATCAATGTTGATAGGACTTCTGGCTCTAGGTAGAGGCACAACTGGCATAGCAGCTAAAATAGACCAAAGACTCACCTAGCCTTAAATCTCTCTAGCAGTAACTGTGAGTTCATGAGATTCTCCCAACTTGTAAATCTGCTTTTTCGGCAATACTACCATATTCAGACTTGTCATCAGAACTGATGACAAGATGGAAGACATTCTAATCAAGCAATAACTGTGAGTCTAGTTTAAATCCAAACTTCAGCACCTTGTAGACATTAATTTCCAAGACTTCTATAACATCTCCAGCTTAGCCTGCAGTGGACATGTAACGCTGTATATCTTCATTATTGTGGTATCTCAAACTGTCACGTAACTGAATACTGGCTGATTTCTCCCTTTTTTTTTATTTGACTTGTTTGCTGTTCCTATGTGGAATGTTTATTTTATTTGACCCATTCTATGTTCCATAACCCTGGGCAGGTCACAGAAGATCAATAGAAGCATAGAAACCACAAGAAAAACTCAAAAGTGCTTCAAAAACAACGCTTTCCCCTACATGACCACTTGCAATTGTACTGAGCTCCAACCTCACTACTTAATGCTTGCAAGAATGGTTATCTCTTCAAGGCCTTCTGGAAGGCTAGAAGGGTGGGAGCCTGCCAGATCTTTAGAGGGAAGGCTATTCCATAGAGCAGAGGCTGCAACATAGAAGATATGCTTCCTAGGTGAGATGCGTGCATTTAAGGGAAGGGACATGGAGTCTATCCACCTTATCAGACCTGGTGGAAACTACAGATACCTCACATGAAATTAAGTCCTGCAAAAAACCTGGCTCTATACCATTCAAGGCCTCGAAAGTGATAATCAGTACCTTGAATTGTACCTGGAAAGAGATTGGAAGCCATATCATGTCACAGTAGCCAACTTCTATAACAGTTTCTAAAGCCATGCTCTGTACAATCCCAGTATTAGAACGGTCTTACATTATGCCTAGAACAGTCTTACAATATGCAAAGTGCCTGGAAGAATTGATAACTGCTGTGCTATGTTTGTTACCTGAACACAACTAAGGGACAAGAGTGAAAAGTCTTCTTAATTTAGGATGAGCGTAACAGGGATTTTTTTCATAGGATTTTCACTCATTTAGTTTTCAAGACCCAACAAGAATCGTATCTTTGAATGAAGGTATGCTAGCAGATCTATCTTGATATGTTACACTAAAAGAATTTTTAAAAATCACCAGAAGAATTTTGAACAAAAGGTTACAGAGATGGAATGCAATGGAAGTCTTACTATGTTTTCTTCCACATATACTTGCTAAAGTGGGTTTTCACCACTAAGTACAATCCAATATTGAAACAGGCTCAATATTAATGCTAAGACTTTAATAAATCTGATATTGATGAAATATATTTTCTTATATAACCTCATATAGCCAATTTGGTGTAGTGGTTAAGGACTCAGGCTAGAAACCAGGAGACCATGGTGAAGCCAGCTGGGTGACCTGGGCGACCTGGGCCAGTCACTCTCCCTCAGCTCTAGGAAGGAGGCAATGGCAATCCACTTCTGGAAAACTTGCCAAGAAAATTGCAGAAACTTCTCTAGACGGTTGACAGGAATCAAAAACTGATTGAAATAAAACACGCTAACAAACACAAAACAACATTACATTTTATAGCTTTCTGAAATATAAAGAAAAATAAATATTACAGTAAGTTTTATTTCAACATTCCTTTAGGTTTTTTAAAAAGAAACATTTCTCATTAAAATGCTGGATATTCTGTATCCTTGAAAAGTTCAAGAAATATTGTTCCAGAGCAATGGTACTCGAAGTGTGGTCTGGTGATTCCTGAGGTCCCTAAGATTATGTCAGGAGGACCTGCAGAGTCAAATATTTTAAAATTTCTCTTTTAATTTCTAATGCAGTAAACATTAATAGATATCACTCACATAAACTAAAGCTCTTTGGGGTCCTCATTCATTTTGAAGAATGTAAAGGAATTCAATTGCTGTTGTAGATTATCTTTATACTCACAAGTAGAAGTCATTCTTTTAAAAAAAGATGAACAGATAAGGAGGCATAGGGAAATAAAATTGCCATTCTATAGCATACTTGAGTGATCAGATTTTTAGCAACATAGAATTTTTATTGGCCAAGTGTGATTGTACACACAAAGAATTTGTCTTGGTATATAGGCTCTCACTGTACATAAAAGAAAAGATAAGTTCGTCAAGAATCATAAGTCATACAACACTTAATGATAGTCAAAGGGTACAAATAAGCAATCAAAAACACATCAACAGCAAGATTCCCACAATATACTAACTTTGATAAATGTTTGAAATATATCTAAAAGAAAGTAAATAACTCAGTACATGACGTAGCCCTCATGTACTAGCATAGTATACCACTATTATTACTCTGTCAGCTAACTGGTATGCTTTTTAAAAGATGATTGCACACTAGAACAATATTCTTTTTTAGTAAGTAAGAAAAGGAAGGAAGCTAAGAGAACAAAGCTGTGAATTTGGTCACACCCAGGGATATGTGATCATCAGATTTGGTGACACAGTCACATGGGGAACTGTGTCTCACTTTTGTTGCTATTTCAATGGGAAGAACAGACTAATCCCATGGCAATCTGGGCAGTTGCCTAGTTAAGAATATTAAACAATAATCTTGAAAACATCGGAATCCTCTTGAAAAAAAAATGAGAACAACATGGTCTGTGCACGTACTGTATATAAGTAAATCTACATGACAGAAAGTAAAATAATATATTAATAGTTCTAACAAAAAAGCAACAAATAAGTAAAACATCCCGCTTCCTAAGTCATGTTTATTAATTATTAATTAATCAGTTGAAATATAAAATATTGCTCTGAAGATATTTTTCTGCTTGACATTTCTTTTAACAGGGCAAAAGAAAGGCCAGTGGAGTGATGCCAAAGCAGACAGGATGAGATCAGCCCATTCACTGTTAAGTCTTACCTTTAAATCATCAGGGTTTATTAAGTACTTATTAAGAAGTGTACTAAAGTCGATTGAAGGACTAAGGAAACAGGTCTAGGATTGGACTGTGATATACCTAGTTTTCAAGATTTGAAATTAGCAAGCAATGGCAACACATTTAATAAACCATGCTAAAATGGGGTTGCTTTATATGTTCTTCTTTTAATATACACATTGAATACAGATATTCTCCAAAAGGGGAAAAAGGATGTCAATTCAACCAAATTCCTTTTTTCCTGCTCCTACAAACCCCCATATAATCAATATTGACAGAAATTTGATTACTTTTTTCCTAAATTTTAGAATAAATGTTTAAATTAACAATAACACTTGGGAATGACACCATTCTGATTCAGTCAAAACAATTAAATTATTTCTAATGGAATATAAAAATAAACTGGCACTGGCATTGCTCCATGTGGTCAATTTTATCAATATCCTTGTTAAAATACAGAAAAGTGGACAAGGGAATTCATCGGAATTTGTTACTGCGTTTTTATGCATCAAGTTTCAGTGAAACACAGTCAACAGAACTACTGATTAAGCTTCCATGGGGAATAAAACCAGTTGTTGAACAAAGTGAGCCATTCTTCCAGATAAATGAGTGGCAGGTGCTTGGCAAATCACTTTGAAATCAATCAGTTTTTATGAAATACGGGGCTAGCATGAGGCTACAACAATAATAGAATCTAACTATATCTAAATTAGAAGATCATCTCTTCCATATCTTTTCATAAGTCCCTTCCGTTCCTGTATTCAGTTTTGTAGAAAGAAATCAGGCAGCTGTAAATTACACACTATTTATAACGAGAATGAAAGTTAAGAATGCAGGGATAAATTTTTGCAAGGGCAGCATAAGAAATGTAGTATTTGGGGGGGGGAGAGGAGGGGAAAAAAACCCCCCTCTGGTTATTTAGTTGACCGATAGCGTGGGAGTATTTAACAAAGGTAAAAAAGAGAGAAAAAAGAGCGGAGGCACATCTTCTTTGCAGACTATCTCAAAATAGGTGAAAATAAGATGCAGATTCGATAGCAGGTCGGTTGACCCCTGCGGCCCTTCGAAGGAAAGAATTCATTCAAGCTGCTAGTCTGGGCGGGAAGTTGATTTCTAAAGATAGTGGCGAGAGCACAGGGAGCCTTAGGCTTTTATGGGGACTTCCAGGCGGCTGGAAGCCTCCAGCCCGATAACTCCATTCATTCATCTCGGTGGAGTTTATTAAAAGAATAAGGCGGCTGGGTTACTAGGCTAAACCTCCTTTGTTCGAAGAAGCGAGAAGGGAACGACGGCGGCGGGGAGGCTTTTGCCTGGAACCGGCTCTTCGCCTCCTTCCCGGCCAGTCAAGAAACCCCGAAGTCGAAGTTGGGGATTTTTGTAATACTGAAGAGAGTTTTCCCGCCTTTCTGCTCCCGGCGGTGAAGCCCTGCCGGCTACTTAAAGCGTTGGAAGACCGCCTCAGCCCTCGGCAGAACTTCCCGCAGGAAAATGAGCCCAGCAGAGGTAACCGCTTTTCGCGGGAGACCCTCCACCCACATCCACCCCAAAGGGCACCCACGCGTGCCGCTGCGCCCAAGCCCTCTGGCGTGCAGAGGATGGAGGCGGGAGGGGGGGAGATGCCAAGCAGACGGGAAGGAAAGCGAGCCGCCGCCGCCGCCCAACTTCCCAGATAGTCTCTCAAGAAAGTGCAGCGGCCCGTGTCTACACCGCCAGAGGTCCGGATCACCAGCCGATGTAAAAGCTTTGGCTTCCCACCGTTAAGCGCTCGGACGGGGGGGGGTTCCCCCCGCATGCGGTAGGAAGAGACCTCCCGAGTGAATGGCTGAGGTAAACTTTGCACGAGTAAGCGCCTACGGCTTCCCCGCGGAGAAGCCGCCTTGCTTAATAGCCGCGCTCTCCCCATCCCCTCGCCACCGCTACACGAGATACACGGACGACCACCCCTTCTTGATGCACCCCCCCCACCTCCTCCCGCGACCTGTCTTCTTCTCTCTCGCGCAAGCGCACAATGCTCGCTTCGATCCCGCCTCTCCCATTTCAATCCTTAAAACCTAAAATATAAGGGGCCGCGGGCCGGCGCCACACAACCGAAAGCGCGCGCGGGCGCGCACCCTCCCGCGAATCGCGGGTGTCAAGAAAACGCAGCGCGCTTGCGCCTCGGAGGCAGCGCAACCCCCTCCCACTAGCACCACGTGACCGGGCCCCGCCCCAACAACGGATCTGTGAAGTACCCCGGAGTTTGTTCAGTTTCTTTCTCGGGCGGTTGCTTACGGGATTTTTGTACACAGCAAAACAAGCAAAACAAACAAACAAACAAACAAGCAAAAATCGGCAGGGCGGCAAACCGGGAAGGAGGGAGAGGGGAAAAGGCAGGATCACGCGCACGCGCGCAACGACCTCGCGCGTAAAAGTAGTACGAGGCGGGTGGCGCGAGCGTTCGGAGGCGCGCGCTAGCGCGCCCCGTCATTCCAAAGCCCAGGGATATCACACGGGTGTGGGTGTGAGGGGCACACTCCCTTCCGTTACATCGCCGGCCCTCAACCGAGTCCCCAGTCAGTCACAGGCAAGCCGGAGGGGCGGGGCGGAGTGGATCTGCCAAGTGGCGCCGCTGCCGCCGCCACTACCGTTGCCGTCGCTGATTAACGGCCGCCCCGCCTCTGCTCCTCCGCTTCCCCCTCCCTGCCTCTCTGTTCCCTCCCCTTCCCGCCGTCGTTGCTTGCTGCCGCCGCTGTCAGCGCCGCCTGAACTGAAGCGAACTCCAGAGCGAACTGAAGAGGAGGCGGCGGCAGGAGGAGGAGGTGAAGGCACCACGGCGGCGGCAGCGGCGGGGCTGAGAGTCGTCAGCCTCAAGCAAACGGCAGAAGCGGGAAGGGAGGGAGGCGAGGCGGCGCGGGAGACGAGGCGGAACTGCCACCAGCAGCAGCGGTGGGAACAACAACAACGGAAGCACCGCCGGTGGCCGGGAACAGCTTTACAATACGCGGCGGCAGCAGCGGCAGCAGCAGCGGGGACTCCGGGAAACAGCCAAGTCCGCCGCCCCTTTGCCTGCCTCCTCGCCTCCCTCCCCGCCGCGGAGACAGACCAGGGGGCAGCAGCGCCGAGAAAAGGGAGCCGCGACCAACGTCTGCCTGTGCGGCGAGGGAGAGGAGGGAGAACTACCGAAGACTGCGCCGCTTTGGAGAAAGGCATCCAGTGGGAGCGGCGACAGGAAGCGGCGGCGGTGGAGGAGGATCCCTGTACAGTCGGGGTGGTGGAAGAAGACTAGGGCGCAACCCTCCCTGGTGGCGGCGGCGGCTGAGGAGGGTTTGGGGTGGCGGTTATCGAGTTCTCCCCTTTTATTTTCCTCCGAGACCCGCTGCGGCGTGCTTGTGGCTTCTTCGTTGACGAGACCCCCTTTTCCCGCTCTCTTGTTTTCCTAAGGGGGGGAAGAGGCCTCTCCCCCCCTCAGCCCACATAACACACCCCGTTTCTTCCCCGCCTGGCGTGCACCCAGTGCGGTGGTTGGACGAGTGCTGGTGCGGGCGCTCGCTCGCTCTCTGTTTGGAATATGGTTGGGGAAATGGAAACGAAGGAGAAGCCCAAGCCGAGCCCCGATTACCTGATGCAGCTGATGAACGACAAGAAGCTCATGAGCAGCCTCCCTAACTTCTGCGGGATATTCAACCACCTCGAGAGGCTGCTGGACGAAGGTAAAACACAATTACACAAACTCAAAACGGACCCCCCCCCCACAAGTAACTATTCTTTGTAAGTCGGAGGGTGAGGGGGAAAATGGTGGCCCTTGCCCCGGCCTCTCCGCGACATAGATCCGCTTTGCCCTTCCCGTTCCTATCCAGCAAATGGGGGCGGACTAGGCTTTGCGCCCCCTCAATGGCGTCGTTTGGCTTTGCCTCTTTTGCCCATAAACAAAGAGAAGCGGGAAGTCTACACGCAGAAGTTTTGGCCTTTGGGGAGCTATGAACTCTGAACGTCGTTTTATTTTTATTTTTGCGCAGATACTTTTCAATAGGCAAACCTCAGTATATAAAATTATATTTTGTAGAAGAAAAAAGTCGGGAGAGGAGAAAGTTTTTTTTTTTAAAATGGGATTGTAGCATTTTGAGTTCTTAAATCCTCATTGGAAGTATGAAAGGCAAAGTAGGCCCGATGAAATACTTTTAAGCAACTTAAGTCTTTCAGCCTAAACTGTACATGGCTGATTTTTATTTTGAGGTTGGGCGGAGGGACATGAAAAAAGCTGGAGAAACTTGAGGGCTCAGTTTTTATTCAATATTGAGCTGGTTGTCGCCTAAAAAGACAAAAAACTCTTAGATCTGTGAATACACATTACGAACTTTATTAGCTTCTACCGTGAAGAACAAACATACTGGGTGATTCTCGATTTGAGTATCAAAAGCCAACGCGAAAAGTGCTTTTGGAGTCTCTGAATACCCGTTGGTAGTTTTAGGCCGTGTGCGTAATCTCGATCTGCCTGTAGTTAGTTGAGTTCCAAGAAGGTGCAAAGTGAGTAACTTTGCAGACCGAAGTGTCTGCTGATTTAGGTTTCTGCAAAATAACTTAAAGTATTACAATTTTTAAACAAATTATTCGGTTTGAGAATTCAGATAGAAATGTCATAAACAATATCTTCTTAAATATAAAAAGTTTTGAACGTATGCTATATGTTCAGTCTAAAATTCAGTCAAAATCCACTTCTAAAAGTTCCCATCTTGAAACTTCCATATTTGAAGAAGACTTGAAATATGAAATATGAAACTTTAAATATGGAATATGAAACTTCCATATTTCAAGAAGACGGGAAACTTGGTGACTATCAGCCCATACCATTTGTGAATTAGACTGATAGTGCTTTTCAGGTTCCGTCTGAGATGATTTAATCATCAGATGATTTAATCATGTTGGAGAAGCATATTCACAGTTGGAACTGAAATGTGACATATATTTGAAACATTTTTGGGTTCCTTTGAAGGAGATTGTTCAAACAGCAGTTGATTGGAGTGTGCATTTGGCTAATTCTAGTTTAGATGAAAGTTAATAACATACCCTGGATATCAAGTAAAGAAGTTTGAGTATAGACATTTTATGGAAATAGTTTAGTATAAATTTCTCCTTGCAGTTCCTTTTTTAAAATAACTGTATTTACCACAACACTAACAATGATTTTAAACATTTCTGGAATCATAGGGGAATAGAAGCATAATAAATCTGTAAGAAGAGCAAATGAGAATATTTTTGGTGTGCCTATTTCAAGAATATATTAAGTCACTGAATCTTTTGAATGCTCTTGAAGCTTTGAGCTGTCAGGTTTTTTTGTAAGTCCAAAATAAGGACTGGAAAATCTAATAATTCAAAAGTCAAACTGTTTGCCCCAATATTATATATGTTTTTTCCTGTGCTACTGTTAAATTTTGTTCGTTTAAATCCCTTTAAATCCTGTTTTCTTGTTTGCATTGGCTTCTGGGTGGAAGAACTGCAAATGTTGAAAACTTTCTGGAATGTTAAAAAAATGTCCTATGCAAATAAGTGATTTAAATGTTTTAAGAGATGAACGCTAAGGGGCGCCAGTTCTTTCTTTCTGAAAAAAAGATTAAGATGGTTTTAAATGTTAATATCAAAATCAATGTATTTGTGTTGTATTTAAGACATAAGAAATTAAGTTTAAAACACAAGCATATTCACATAACTTATTTTGATTTTTTGTTGCTTGGGTTAGTGATATTTCTTTCCCCTAAAATTTTATTTATTCATATTATAATATTGCAAAAAGTATTGCAAAATATTGCAAAAAGTTTATACAATTGGAAGATATTAGGAAGAATACATAAACTGTTGTTCAGTATCACTTGCAAGTAACTTGTTTACAAGAATAACATTTTTCCTCAAGAGATCTTTAGTGGTGGTTTTTTTTTTTTTTTTGAAGATTACATTTTTTGGAATGCTAAAAACTAATAATACTGTATTTCTGTGAACAAGCAGGGGGAAAGTAAAATACAAAATTTACTTATTCTGCAATTTTTAATATTATTGGTATTTACACTAAATTATCAATATTTGCTTAGCTTATTTCAAGTTTAAAATGAAAAGAAACATATAACATTTTAATGAAAACTGTTATAATTATTGAAAAAAATTGGATATTTTCATCTTTCCAAATTCTTATATATGAATGGATGTACTTTTGAAGGGGCATAAACATTTTCTATTATGCACCCTTTTATATTCAAAAGTAAAGAAGGGGAAAATAATAAGATGAAAAGATTTTCATTCTTTACATAATCTATAGCTGTTTCTATAAATGGATAAATATATAAATAAAGCAAAAGATTTTTTTAAAAATGAAGCAATTTCTATTGGTTTACAGTAACCTATAGAAAGAAGAGGAGGAGTTTTTCTGAGTTTGAAGCTATAATTCCATCAATTACATCTTAAAATTATTGAAATCATATTTTAAAGCTAAAACCTTTTCATTTTTTGAAAAGAGAAACCTGTCGATTTCTATGTTCTTGTGTCCTTGTGTTATGAATATCTATAAACTGAATATGAAATTCCAGTCAATGATCCAAATCATTCTTGGCATAAGGGAGAGAGAGGGAGATTGCTTTATGTGTATGATATTCTTAAATAATTTTAAAAAACAGCTGTCTTAATTGGGCTTCCAAGTTACTTTTTTCAGAAAAATCAGCAAGAAACTGCTATATTACATTTATAAATTTCTCCCCAGCCTTGAAGTGTGTGTGATGAATGTTTATTTATCATACATTATAACTTAAACATGTCCTCTTGACCTGTAGTATATATTTATTTAGCTTAATCTTTATAACTACACTCATTTGCACTAACTAATGATATAATAAAACCTTTATCATCTAAAAATAGGATTTTAAAAAAATTCTATGACTATTGTGTGTATTCTTAGCTAACATTTCTCATTATAAATTATTTAAAATTGGTTTGAAAAAATGTAACCCTGAATTTTTATTTTGAATGAATCATAATTAAATGACACAAGATGCAAAAGAAGAAGTGTTATTAGCTTGAATATGATCTAATAATACATTTGACAAAGACTAAACAGTCAAAATGACATGTTGCGGCAATTAAGTTTTCAATTTGATCCAACAGCCCAATTTTCGAACAAGTATAATTGGTACCACATTATTACAGACCTACTGCATGTGTGAATTCACGCAGTCCATTTTGAGCCTATTTCTAATATATTAAACTGAAATTAATTCAGGTTTCCAAAATGTTCTAAATTTCTCAGCACTTTTACAGTATGAATTCTACAGTGTTAATGAGTAGTAGCATAGGCAGCCATTTTTAATAATTCCTGAAAGAGCTAATACTGAATTAGGTAATATGTTCCTGAGTTTATTTTAATTAGAATTTTTTATTTTATAATCTATAAAACCACAACCAGGTAAGTCAGTAGGTAACAGTTAGAGATTCCAGTGAATATATATTTAAACACGGCATACAAGAGTTAACATTAATTATGTTTCATTCTATTAGTGAAACTTTCCTCATTGCTAATAATATTACATATTACAGTAATTAAATATATTATTGTCAGTGAAAAGAAATCTATAAGATTTCCTTAGCATTTCCTTCCTTTCCTTTTTTCTTGAAATTTTCTCCTATATTTTTATATTTTATATTATTTAATATATTTATATTTACTGCACAAGAGAATTTGCCAGCCATATACAAGCATTTTGGAAATAAGTTATTTTATTCCATTTAAGGCATTTATTTTACTTTTCAGTACTGCATTCAATAAACAATCCTAATGATTTCCCTACTGACATTATTTCATTGGTAGAATTGTTAAATGAGAGAAACAATATGTCTCAGTTAAGGCAATTACATTTGTGAGGAGTGCTGTAGAAACATACCTGTGGGTAAGATTTCATTTGAAAGTTGCAGTGCCCAATTAAATGTGTTTCTGTACAGATTTTATGTTAAATTTTAAACTTATAACCTATCAATATATATTTATAAAATACAGAATTATTAGAAAATCCATGTAGGTGTTTGGTGTGCAGGGATATGATTTTTTTTTCTTGATATATACTAGTAAATTTTATTTATTTGAATGTAGTACCTAGATGTGACTTGCACAGCAGCACATTATTTCCAGTGTTGATTTAATAATAGTGGAAAGTCTTGATTTAATAATAGTGGAAAGTCTGTATTCAATATAATGTTGCATATGACAACTTCCTTCGGGTTTACAGAAGCTTCAGGGTTTTTTAAATTTTAAAGCTAAAACCAGCATTTTGGAAAGATACTAAAAGTATACATAATTTGAAAATAGCTTCATTAAACCCAAATTATGTATTGAATAAATCAGAACAAACCATTTCATAGATAGTTTCTGATAAGATTAGTAGCTACTTATGATAAAGCTATTGAAAAAACATGTTTAATGACTTTTTGGCACTTTTGGTTGAAAGTAAATAAAAATTGTTTCTTTTTTGTAAGTTCCATGTAATTTAGAATATATAAACTTACGACAGTAATGGCAATGCATTTTAAATAAATATAGTTTACTGTAAACTGTGTTCTTGCATTTCAAATTCAAGATTTATGGGTCATTGGCTTATTTATATCATTGTTTCCAACTTTGATACAAAATACTAACTTAAAGTTCTCACTAATAATTTTTTAATTTTTAATAGCTTATCATACGAATACTTATTTTTTTTTCTTATCAGGATTTTTGAAAAGATTGTCCTTATGAATTTAAGATGAATATAAATTTATTTTTCCTGATTTGATATATCAATCATTTGATATGTCTGTTAGCTAAGAAAATATAAATAGAACCTTTACCTCTTATCCTTAGATACATTTCATGTTTTAGTATATACAGTAACAGGGAAGGAAGAAACAATAGAAGATATTTTTTATACGGAAACAACTGAATAATTCATTTGTCACACTAAACTCCTTAATTCTTAAAGCACAGATGGTTAAATTTTGGCTGAGATTGAGAGTTGTATCTGCTTTTGGGGAATCTTCACTGAACAGCAGTCTACCATGTCATCCAATGGAGGGAGGAGACTTTCCAAAAGCATCCTAGTTTCTTATGACTTACGTACAAGGGAAAGAAGTTAATGATAATTGAGGCATTAGTATCATTGAGATTGCTTACTATTTGCATGAAAGATTAAGAAGGATACCAAGACTATAAATTACACTAAGAAATTAAACATATTCTGCAAGAAGGCAATATTGAACCATTTCTGTGCTGTTGCCAAGAAAATTACCTAGTTGTATCTATTTAATCACTAGCAGTTGACTCAACTGTGATCGTAACCTTTTTTGTTTAACGTATGATAATAAGCTGGGAAAAAGAAATTGTTAGGATAAAAGCTCTCACTGGGCATTCTTTTTTTTTTTTTTTGTTTACATTTATACCCCGCCCTTCTCCGAAGACTCAGGGCGGCTTACAGTGTATAAGGCAATAGTCTCATTCTATTTGTATATTTTTACAAAGTCAACTTATTGCCCCCCCAACAATCTGGGTCCTCATTTTACCTACCTTATAAAGGATGGAAGGCTGAGTCAACCTTGGGCTGGGCTCGAACCTGCAGTAATTGCAGGCTACTGTGTTCTTAATAACAGGCTTTACCAGCGTGAGCTAAACCGGCCCAGCGATTCATGCTTGAAAACATGTATTTGGTTTCTACCCATTGTATTTTGATATAGATATTGCTTTGAATACCACTATAGTGGTGTATTGCTAAATAGAATGTATAAAGGAACTAAGTACATTATTCTGTGCTGTGTGTCTTTCCTGAATGAACTACTGGAAATTTAAAATACTAAACATAGTTTTTGAAACTGTTAGATTTTAAATTGTGGATTTGAACTTCAATGCAGTTAAATATTATAGACAGAATGTGAAAGAAGTAATGTTTGTTTACATCTTTTTCATCTAGAATTGTGACTGTTGACTTATTCAGCCCTCACAGAGGAATTAAAAAATAAAACAAATCAGAAGATTCTTGTGAAGCGTGCAGACCTCTCCCCAGAATTGCCCAGCCTATGTAATGTTAAAAGTGTCTATTTGTTTATCCTTTTGTAGACAGTTGTTGAATAGCTTCCAGAATTTTTATTACATTGCTCTTATGGGAATAAAAAGGTAACTTTATAAAGTCTTAGCTTCATTTTTCTAGAAGCCTCCTGTAAACCTAATATTTCCAATTGTATATTTATTCTTTGTGTGTTGTATAGAAATGGAAGTCAGTATGTTATGTTTTAAATTATATAAAACAGCCTAGTGTAGAAGATAAAAGAAATCTGTCTTTCTTTGTCAACTCCCTGCATTGTCAAACTGATTGTCGAGAAAATGATTTCTCAAGTTAGATTGGAGCCCATTGTTATCTATAAAGAATCATTTCATTCTTCTCTAATGTTGAATTTGAACAGAATTTAACACATGTTTATCTTTTCCTTTAAAGAACTCAAGGCAATGCAAGGCACATGGCTCATTTTTCCATTTTACCCAGAATTCTAGCAAGACTCCAAGGTAGATTTAGGCTGAGAGGGATTATTAATGAATGGCTGCTTGGATTGCACTCTCATATAGGAATTATTTGGGTTTAAGTTTCCTTGAGGTTAGTGGTGCAGTTCTAAGAAAACATGTAGTTAAAAAGTGAATAACTAGGGATATCCAACTAGCCCTATTAAAATAAAACATTACTAGTTAACACTTTGTAAAAATCAACTACATCTGAAACTGTTAAGCACAATAGTTTAATTTTGACTCTACAAATCTTGATTGTTTCCAAAAATATTAAATAATGAATTAGCCTCTTTTCTGAGAGAGAAATTAAAGGCTTGAACACATTCATTTATATTTGTCTACAGATTTACATAGTTATTTTTGTAATATTATTATATTCAATCCCATTTTTTTAGAAGCTGAATACATAATACTCTCTCATTTGATTTTCTCCTATCGTGACAACTCTGGATTAAGCTGGGCTAAGAGAATGACTGGTTCAAAGTTATTTACTGAATTTCTGTGGACAAAGGAGAAATAAAACCAGGATCTCCCTGGTGCCAGTCCAACATCTTGATTACTGCTTGAATGCTTCCAGATTTAATGTTAATGCTAGGATGAACTTTGGCTTATATAATTAGAACAAAGATTTATCATTTTTTTCTTGCTGAATTTACATAGGATTTGAATAAAATGGTAATTTGAATAGCTGTAGTAACTTCTGCTACAAATATTATATAGTATTATTATAGTATTATAACTTCTTTGGCTTTGAAACGGAGATGAGCACCGCCCCCTAGAGTCGGGAATGACTAGCACATATGTGCGAGGGAAACCTTTACCTTTACCTTACAAGTAAGGTAGCAGAGTTATAGCTACTAAAACTACTGTTTTTCTAAGACCCTGTCTTATATTTTTTTGAACCCTGAAATAAGCACTTGGCCTTATTGCCATGTGCTCAAAAGCCTGATTGGGCTTATTATCAGGGGATGTCTTATTTTCTGAGAAACAGGGTACATTTCATTTGATTGGATTAGATGCAATGTATACTATACATTTTTTGGTTGTTCAGTAAATTGACATGACAGTTTAATCAGGAGTTGCTCAATTTGCATTGCTGCCCATAAGTTTCTTGGCTCTTACCAAAAATTTTAGGACTTATAGTATATTCTATAGCACTGAACTTATTTTTTAGAAACGAGAGACTTTTAATGGTTCATTGCAATGTAAGTGGTCTAGTGGTTAAGGCACTAGGCTAGAAAGTGGGAAACTGAGTTCTAGTTCCACCTTAGCCATGAAAACCAGCTGGATGATTTTGGGACAGTCACTATTTCTTTACCAAACTCGTTTCACAGGAAGGTGGTTGTGGGGAAAATAGGAGGAAAGTGCATTGGATATAACATAACATAACAACAGAGTTGGAAGGGACCTTGGAGGCCTTCTAGTCCAACCCCCTGCCCAGGCAGGAAACCCTACACCATCTCAGTCAAATGGTTAGCCAACATTTTCTTAAAAATTTCCAGTGTTGGAGCATTCACAACTTGTGCAGGCAAGTCGTTCCACTTATTAATTGTTCTAACTGTCAGGAAATTTCTCCTTAGTTCTAAGTTGCTTCTTTCTTTGATCAGTTTCCACCCATTGCTTCTTATTCTACCCTCAGGTGCTTTGGAGAACAGCCCGACTCCCTCTTCTTTGTGGCAACCCCTGAGATATTGGAACACAGCTATCATGTCTCCCCTAGTTCTTCTTTTTATTAAACTAGACATACCCAGTTCCTGCAACCGTTCTTCATATGTTTTAGCCTCCAGTCCCCTAATCATCTTCTAATCATCTTTGTTGCTGTTCTCTGCACTCTTTCTAGAGTCTCAACATCTTTTTTACATTGTGGCGACCAAAACTGGATGCAATATTCCAAGTGTGGCCTTACCAAGGCATTATAAAGTGGCACTAACACTTCACGTGATCTTGATTCTATCCCTCTGTTTATGCAGCCCAGAACCGTGTTGGCTTTTTTAGCAGCAGCTGCACACTGCTGGCTCATATCTAAATGGTTATCCACTAGGACTCCAAGATCCCTCTCACAGGTACTACTATTGAGCAAGGTACCACATATATGGTACCTGTGCATTTTGTTTGTCACATTGAGCTATTTATAAAAATAATGAAGGCGGGAGTAAATTAATGAATAAATAAATTCTCTTAATTCATTTAGATTAATGCAGGTATCAGTATATGTCTTGCAATTTGCCTCTCTTGCAGTGAAAGATCTTAAATCATGCACAAAAATGATTTAGCAAATAAGGGACGGTATATTTGTAAAAGGTATTTGGAAACAAGAATGGAGAAGGATGAAGGAAGAGTTGCAAGGTTTAGAGGATACACATTCCTGAAAATGTGAATAATAATTGAAAGATTCCAAATAAAAACTAGACAGGTTAACCTTTGTTCATAGTTACTCACTAGTTCCATTTACAATCAATAGATAAAAATGCATATGAATGGAATCTTAATGAAAGTTAGATGGGAAAACATGTTTCAGAAAAAGAGGGAAAGGTTTTTCCCCCACTTTATCACAGCTCACTATATACCATCCAGATACATTTGAGAGATTTTCCTGGGGCATCTTAATTGATTTTGGAATATGTGCAGTATGTTGCAAAAATGTGTTTGGAGGGCATTATCGAATACATTCCCCTACCTTCTTGTAGATTTACTATATATGTAAACATTTTGTATAATAAACTGGAATTAAATACTATAGAGAAATCTGTTTATTTAAGTTTATTAAATCTGTTTATCTAAGTTGAATTCATATATTGTGCTATGATATGATTGCTTTTTAAGAATGCTTTTTATTAAATAGCAACTGGTAGAGAATATCCAAAGCACTAAACTATAACATTGGTCGTAAACTACAGTAGTACTTAGACTTATATACCACTCCATAGTGTTTTATAGCACTCTTGAGTGATTTACAAAGTCAAAATATTGACCCCAACAATTTTGGTCCTCATTTTATTGACCTTGGAAGGATGGAAGGCTAAGTCAACTTGTACCAGTCAGGATCAAACTCCTGGCTGTTGGCAGAGTTAGCCTGCAATACTGCATTCTAACCATTGCACCACCATGTCTCCTACAATGATTAAATTCACATAACATGTTAAGGTCAAAGTAGTAATTGTGCTTTAATATATTGAACGTGATAGCATGGATAAAAATCAATTATTAAAAATAATGAAAATCAGATGTCTTTTTAAATCAGATTTTTAAAACTCTTTAGCATTTTATAAAAAAAAGAAGCTAACAGAGATAAACTTCTAATCATATTGTTTTATTATTGCATTTTTCGTAGTTGCTAATATGACATGAGAACAAGACTGCACATATTCCAAAATCAATTAATCTGGTAGCTGATTTCTATAGAAAAATGCAAACTCAATAAACAGAGAATTTGAGCTGATGATATTTTTTAAGAGTTGGTGATGTTGGTTCTATTATATACCATGTATATCACAGCAAAATATCTTATGAAATATTCACTGTACTAAATTGGACTCGGGGTTGTTAAGTTTCTAATGGTCAAATATGTATCTATTTACCTGGTACTTATGTAGCATTTTTTAAAGTTAAAAGCTGAAAAATATTCTGATAAAATAATTGCTTACCTATATTTTTTAAAAATTGGGTGCATGTTTATTTGCATACTGCAAATATATAGTCAGGTTATATCAAATGAGGAGGTACAGTGTCTCAAAGATATTTAAAGATGCTGAGTTTGTCAGCAGGAAAGCTGACAGCCTGGGTTCAAGATTTGAGTGCTGCACAATGGGATGCCATTATATGTCCCAGATCCTGCCCACCTAGCAGTTCAAGAGCATGCAAATGTGAATAGATAAACAGGGACCACTTCAGTGGGAAGGTAACTGCATTCTGTGAACCTTGGCATATAGTCATGTTGGCCATATGGTCATGGAAATGTCTTCAGACAATATGGTTCCCTTGGCTAAGAAATTGAGATGAGTACCACCTCCTAGAATCAGAAACGACTGGACAGGGGAAACCATCACTTTCACTTTTATATCAAATGAGAAGAATGTCCATTTACTAGACACTAGAATTATGTATGATATTTCTAATTATTGAGTGAATTATAGTTTAAATCATTAAATTGAATCTTTTTGATAGGTACACTACTTTGGAGCATGTTGGAATAACAAAAGCTCAATTTAGATATTTGTTAGACTTTTTGGATACTCGGTAATAGAAATAGAAGTATTTGGTTTGTGTCCCATTATTTGGAAACTGCAAAACAAATACTTTCTTGAGCTTGATTCTTTATAGTAATCTACTTCTTACTCATCTATTCTGTTTGGTAACTAAAAGTATTCTGCCAAAGGCATGTGGCTTTTTTTTTTTTAAAAAAAATTCATATACAGCCCTGGGATTCCATGAGCATCTCCATCCAAATTGCTTAGCTTTTCAGGATGAGCCAAAGTCAGTTAGGTGTTGCTCCTGTTGGGCCAAACATATTAGTACAAATTAAACTACTTTGTATTGTCCAGTGGAAGGCTGAAATAATTATCACTTTAATAGTGAGTAGTTAAACTTCTTACCAGAGAAGCAGTTTATTTCTGTTCTATTTTAATTATACATATAGATAGTTTTACAGTTACAAAAGAATAACCTTAGGAAATTAATGGGGATTATTATTTAGATGCTTATATAAAAAAAATCACAGTCCTAATTTGGGAGAATTTCAGGAATTAGTTTCTAGTGAGTTGAAAGTACATTTTATATTAAATATACATTCTACATTCCCATCGGAGTACATTCCCAAAATCTTGGTTTTCTCAGTTTAGTTTGAAATGCCTCATTCTCCAGGGTTGTTGATGATGGTGGTGAGACATATACCTTCAACTTGGTAGCATATCTTGAAATCACTCTTAAAATTATCTTTATATCTCCCAAGATACTTCTAATGATATGGAAGCTGTGTCTACCCAATTTCTTTCAATTCAGCAATGTATTTGTAAAGTTGCAGTCATCAGTTGTGATGTATTTATGAGCCATAGAAAATGTCATAACAGTCTTTGTTTTTTAATTTGCAATTATCATGGTTAGGAATCAGCAATCCTTTCTAATCTAGAGGAAATCCCTTAATCCAGTATATTCCCATGTGCTTGTCCCCACTGTAGGGTAATTGATACTGATCAATGTTAATTAGCATTTGAGCATCTCAATTTGTAATGTCAGGAAAAAAACCTGGAGGTTTTTTTCCATATGAAGATATGGAGTCAATCTCCAACAATTGTCCTTGAGTGGAGGGTCGTATAAAGATAATAAAAAGTGATAGCATGTAACTACGTTTTGCAAATAATAATATAACAGGACTTTTAAATTTCACCACTTTTTTTTCAATTTTAAAAAATTGAGCTGAAAGCAATTGAGTTACTCTGCAAGGGTATGTTTAATAGTAGAAACAACAGATTTTATTTATAGACAAGGATGAACAAATAAAAATTAAAACTTAAGTCTCGCAGCATTCAATTGGTCTAAGCAAACATAAATGTAACATTAAAAATACTGAATATATTTTAAGAGATTTTTTTGGGCCAGTTGAAATGCCATGGCAAAATTTTAAATGATCATATAATTTACTCTGCTAACTTTAATCTACAAGGAAATTAAATGTTATTCGCCAATTCTTTAGGGGGAATTTATTCTCTTCTAATACAAGATAAGGAACCCTGGTGGCACAGAAGTGCAGCCTAATGATCCTGATGGGCTCAAGGTTGACTCAGCCTTCCATCCTTTCAAGGTTGGTAAAATAAGGACCCAGATTGTTGAGGACACTATGCTGACATTGAAAATAGTTCAGAGTGTGCTGTAAAGCACTATGGAGTGGTATATAAGTCTAAGTGCTATTGCTATAAGTGTTTGAAATGCCAGAATTTATGATTGTGACCAAATTCAGTCACATGTAAGTTAAAGAGAGATAGGCAGTTTATTGCATTATTGGAAAATTATGCTTTTATGAATAGATGCTACTCATTTAAAACAACATATTTCAATTAATGGAATTATTTAAAAACTATTAGCTCAATTAAATATCTTTTATTTCAACCCTGACAAAGTTTGGGATTTTCAGGGATTAAGACTACAATATTAGCTATTTGTAGTGGCAGATCGCAAATTGCACAAGTTTTTAAAGAAATTGTTGAAGGCATTTTAGTAATAGTGAGTAGTGTTTCTGTGTACTTGTAATATAAATAGAATATTTACATAGGAAACTGTGTAAATAATTGTATTGTCCCTAGTTCAACGTTGTTGACTTTTTGTTAGTTTGTTTTATTAGATTTAGTCACTATTCACCTCAAAAATTGCTCTGGGTTAGAGTTATCAACCTTAGAAATAACCTTAGAAACCCAATACAGTATAAACAAGATTGCATCTGACTAATCAGTACATGTGCGTGCGTGCACATACCACATCCACACCCCCAGCAAGGGAAGCCCATTCACCCTATCCCCAAACCCCAGAGAACAGCTAGGTTTTCAGTGCTATGTGAAACACAATGAGTGTGGAAACCACACATTTTTCTGGAAAGCATTTCATTCTTGATGTTGGTTGACTTTATTCATTATTTGTCCAAATTATAAATTTATTATTTCTTTACAGTGACCTTTTAACAAAACAAAGAATAGTTCATAAGAGTAAAAAATTATTTTAGTAAAGAATGACATGTAAATTATTATAAATTATTTGTTTCAGAAATATTTCAACATTTAAAATTTGAGTTTAGGATTCAAGTGTTCATTATCAATAAATTTAATGTTATTGGTATTTGAACATAATATGTTAACATTGCTTGTGACTTGGTACAACATATATAGGTGGTACTATTTATATAATAGAGAGCATATGCACCAAGACAAATTCCTTGTGTGTCCAATCACACTTGGCCAATAAAAATTCTATTCTATTCTATTCTATTCTATTCTATTCTATTCTATTCTATTCTATTCTATTCTATTCTATAATACTAGGGGTTCAATTTATATCGGCAATGTTTAGTGTAAAGGATTTTGAAAGTGACTGCAACAACAAAATCAGGAATATTGGATTTGATAATTGATCAAGGATGAAAATCTTTTTTCCAGATTTGACTACAGTGATTTCAAAATAAGAAGATAATGTTAAATAGTTTACATTTAACATACTATAGCTTCATAATTTACATACTGTGGTTTCACAATAAGGATTCCTCGTGATAGATTGAAGAATGGGGACAGTTTCTTTTATGCCCAAAGAAGTATAGATACATTTCAAATAATGGCTGTAATTGTTTATTAAATATTTGACTGTGGAAATATTTGTCATTCTATTATAAAATTAAAAAGATGTTAAACAGTATCTTTATGAAAGAACTTTTGGTAGTTAAGTAGGTGGGCATTAGCTTTAGATAAGGATCGTCAAGATTCAATTGCATATGATTCAATTGTTTATGATTTTTATTGATAGAAAGGTAGTTCTATTTTTGTTTCAAAATGTGAATTGCCACCTTTCATTATAAGCCATAGCAACAACTACAACTTGAAGATCCAGAGCTCTGTTCAGTTTTCAAAAATCTTGTAGTCAGACTTTTGCTAAGTCAAATTATTTAGTTACTTAATTAACTTGGTTAAACTAAATATCTTACTATTTTCCCCCACTTGCTGAGGTGTGGGGAATCTGCCACATAAGCACTAACAAAGCATTTATGATCTATCACTAATGTTTTGCTATTTAATCAAAAGGAAAAATTGATATGAACTTTTGCATTTTATGTTTAGACTATTTGCTGATATTAGACTACAAATGTTTGTCTCTTGTGGCTGTATCCAAAATCAGTCTACTTCTATTAGCTCAATTAGAATTTCTCCCATCCCCTTTTTTCAGGCTTCCCAGCTTCTTTGCAGCAGATATGTAATCAAATTGTGCAGCAGATGTGTAAACAAATTGTGACTGTGTAAAATAAGGAAGGAGAATCTGATGGTTCATCCTTTCTGAGATATTTCTTTACTAGATTCCTCAATGTCTTGAACAGTGGCAGAACCTGTAATGTATTGCCTTCAGTAAAAAAAGTTGGAATACATTTAAAAATGTATTTGCATTGAAAATGCCCCATGTTGAACTGTAGTACAGTCAGCATAGGAAACATTTTATGACATTTTATGTTAGGTCATAAACTGCTTTGTGATAATTTTATGTCATAAAAAGTTTTATAAAGTTACAACATTGCAATTCCATGGGGATCCAGGATTTTGGGCATATTCTGTAAATTAGTGCATTTGAGGTACCTTAGTTCAAAGATTGTTCTCCCATGATTCATTGTTTCATCCAGTTAAAGGTTAAAGGAACAAAAGTTTGAGTAGTATGTGTAGATACAGCTGTTCTCCATAGTGTATTGATGGAAGGGGCTAGAATAATTAAATTCCAGGCTCTATGGACGGTCTTGAATTTTCTGAAGTTCCGCCTCCCTGGTGACGTTCCTCAGTTTTTTCAACTCCGTCTCAGCTATGGACACATGTTGCTTAGCTCCATAGAGCTTCTGAGCCTTTCTTCCCTGAACTTTAGCATTTTTTTTTTAAAAAAATCTTTCTTTGTTGTCATCTGGCATTGGCTTTGCAGCTGGGGGGGGGTCTCTCCTGGTTCTGGATTTGAGAATGTGGGGTGGTCCATATCAGTGCATCCCGCCCTCGTCACCCTTACGACATGGACTGGTATGCCTTTGGGGGTACTGCAGAAGGGGGCTTGATCCTCATCTTGGGTGGCAGCTCCCCGCTGTGAAGGGTTGAGCCGGGAGCCCCCAGGACCGCACCAGCCTCCTGTAGCGTTGGGGTGGTCCTATTCGCTTCGATAGAGCTGCTTCGGCGCCCGCCATTTTTTCCTTGCCATTTTTGCGCCTCAGCGCCTGTCAGCTGTGCGGCGGAGGCAAGCCCTCGCCACTGATTGCAGCGGAACGAGTTCGGCCATGCCAACCTTTTAACCCTGGGCATGGGCCGTTTCTTTCCTTGGAGCCAGGCGCGCAGAACATGCGGAAAGTCGTCGGAGTGCTTGGGACCATACCCGCCTCTCGCAGCCTGGTGTGCCTTCTGGATTAATTGTACAGGATCGGAGGTACAATTTGCCGCATTCCTGTCCAAGACCCTTCAATCAAATTGTATTGTAAATAATTAAATTGTATCGTTTTGACAGGTGAGTTCAATAAAGAGACAAATACTCTCTACGCTATTCCACATCAGATCTTGCTTCTGCCCTTCATGAATAAAGTCTGGTAAAATTGTTTTCAACCTTTCAGACAATATAGTTGTATACAATTTATAGTCATTATTTTATAAAAATATTGGTTGATAACTTCTTGTTGAACTCAGCTCTTGGGGCATTTTAAGTATTAATACTATACTAACCTTTTCCAGCTGTCAGTTTTTCCATTCTATAAAATAAAGGTTGTAAAAATTCACCTTTAAAGCATTAAATGTAGCTGACAGCCCATCTGCACCAGATGCTTTTCCTCTTTAAGCCTTTTTAATAAGTTCACATACTCCCCTGATGGTCCATTCAAAATTTGCCTCGGATTTTCCGTTATCTTCAGTAAGTTTGAGAACTTGAATTGGATCTTCTTGTGAAAGTTCTTGAATATATGAATCTTGCAGGTAATTTCGTTAAATGGATGAGATTGATTTATGTTTCACAGAAAAAAAATGTGGAGAACTGAGAAAACTGAGATTCAAAACGGGACAGGACATGGATATCCACTGTCTCTATTCCTGTTCATTTTAATTCTTGAGGTACTAAATAGAAGATTAAAGAAGAAAGAATCATAGGTTGTGCTCTCTCCCTCCCTCCCTCCCCCATCCATCCATCCATCCTAAATTAATGGCATTTGTGGATATCTTGCTCCTGGTTTTGGAAAATCCACTAGTGGGAATAGAAAGATTAATGGGAAATCGATAGAAAGATTTATGGTACTAGAGCAAATAGAAAGACAATTTGAAATACAATTGTGTATTGATGATGAAATGTATAAACCTTTGTTAAAATTTGAAACGGGAAGAACAGGTTCCAGAATGTATGATAAAATGGGCTAAGAATTTTGGTTATAATATAAAGATAAATAAATATGTAACTAAATGGGTTGAAATTTACAATAGATTTTTATAGATTTTTATAAAATGATGAATTTTATTAAAATTATATAGTACTAGCTGAATAACCATGCTCCGCAGAATTATGTGATCAGGCTTGATAAACGACACAGCTTGAAAATTAATGAGTAGTTACGATTGGCCTCTCCTGTCCTCTCTGTCAACTTTGTCCCACAGAAGCCTATCCCCTTCTCTCCCTCAGACTTGCCGGGCAGAGGCCTCTCTGATCCTATCCCCTTCTCTCCTTCAGCCTTGCCCACAGAACCTTCCCCTATCTTAATCCCCTTCTCTTCCCTCAGGCTTGCCGGACAGAGGCCTCCCCTATCATATCCTCTTCTCTCCCTCAGCCTTGCCCACAGAAGCCTTCCCTATCCTATCCCCTTCTCTCCCTCAGGCTTGCCCCACAGAAGGCTCCCCTATCTTATCCCCTTCTCTCCCTCAGACTTGCTGGGCAGAGGCCTCTCTGATTCTATCCCCTTCTCTCCTTCAGCCTTGCCCACAGAACCTTCCCCTATCTTAATCCCCTTCTCTTCCCTCAGGCTTGCCGGACAGAGGCCTCCCCTATCATATCCTCTTCTCTCCCTCAGCCTTGCCCACAGAAGCCTTCCCTATCCTATTCCCTTCTCTCCCTCAGCCTTGCCCCACAGAAGCCTCCCCTATCTTATCCCCTGGCTGCTGTTGTGAAAATGAAACTCCTCTCCTCTGCTTGTGTTTTGCATTTGGAACAGATTTCTTTTCAGGTGGGGAGGGGGAGTAGAATTGCTTAGCATCAGAGGGCTGTTTGGAAAGTGAAACAGTATTTGCTGTGTAAGCAAGGAGGAGACAGGAAGGAGCCTTGCCATGGCTTAGCTCAACTGTTTTGTAGTAAAGCTGCTTGCTGCTGTGAAAGTAAAACTGAAACTCCTCTCCTCTGCTTGTATTTTGCATTTGGAACAGATTTCAGGTGGGGAGGGGGAGTAGAACTCCTTAGCATCAGAGCCTGTTAATCATAATATAGGAAATACTAATGCTCTGATGGTCATTTCGAAAAATCCTTTCTTAGTGAGCACTTAGAAGCCAAGAGGAACATACGTGGCAATTCTCCATAGTGGTGGAGACAGCAGCCAGGAATGGCTTGTACTTGTCTGTTCAGTTGAAAAACTGAGTCTGTCAAAGTTGCAAGTCCTGCCCTTGTTTGACTCAGTCCTTCAGATTGGACTCAGTCCTTCAGATTGGACTGATGTCAGATTGTTTCTCTCCAATTCTTCTCTTCCAATTCCTGGTTGCTGCTTCATCTTATAGAGACTTTTTCTGGATCTCTTCAAATTATTTAGGCTTGTGAATAAAAGGGCTGACTCCCCATTTGGTTGAGTTGTGGCCTTTCCCCAGCAGCTGGGCTTCGGCTCTGCCTGCTGTCAAGGGGACCCCAGCTCCTTAACAGGTATTTCTTTTTGGACAGGTGTTCTGGAGTAGCTGTGGAGCTCTGCACTCCCGTGGGTGCTGAGATTACTGACTGGTGGAATTTTCGCGCTCTCTTCTGTTGGGATGAATTTGGTGGAGCTTCACGCTCCTGAATGGGCTGGTTGGGTGACCATTTGCTTTTATAACTTGGAAGGAGCCACCCGATGTTCAGCACTGTCAGAGGAGCCTCGTGCTCCCATTTCGCCTGCCTGCACTTTAGGCAACAGCCCTGCGTTACCCTGACTTGGTAGTGGCGTATTTGCTCTTCAAGCCACATTTTTTTCAGAGCTTTGAGTTCTCCTTTACCTCTGAGGTACCCTTGGAGCTTTGTGTTCCCTTGTGGATTCCTGAGCCACCATTTTGAGCTTCATGCTAGAAAATTGTTTGGCGCAGGTTAGCGGGAGCCCCACGCTTTACAAATCTCACCCTGGTTGCTGGTTCTTCTATTAAAGACAGTTTCAGCCCCTTGGCTTTCAGGCTTGTGCTTTTCAAGCGTCTAGAGGGAAGGGCCTTGCACCCTCAATTGACTGTGTAGTCCCCACACAGGAACAGGCATTTTAGGAGACCCCAGAGCATGCCAAACATGCTCGGGGGTCCATTCTCCTGCTGCGCAGAGGCTGGTTGGACAGTCTATTGATGCTGGACTCTTGATTGTGTGAGGTGCTGGCCATTAATACAAAAAAGACAGAAAGAAAGAATAAACCAAAGAGAGGAACACTTATAACAAATATAAGCTTCCAGTCCGCAAGGCTGAAGCAGCTAAAATAGCTGCTTTGATCCCAATGGACACATGTCCAGGGACATCTAAGGCCAGGACTCCAATGAATGAGACCAAGGACAAAAATGGCTCCTGCTCTCACCACAAGGCTGGTCATCATAGTAAGGCATCCCTCCAGGATGAGAGGCGCAGGGATCAGGCCCTGCAAAAAATCTGCAGCAAGGCCAGTAAAAATGCGGTCTCTACCATGGTATCCAGAGATGATCCATGTACATCAGCTGACCCTCTTTCCCACAAACAGTCCCCAGAGGCTACTCCAGACCAGGTCTCTTTCAGACTGCCCCTTGCTGATTTCGATGACTGGATTGTGGGGACCGGCAATTCCACTGGCTCAGGCATTGGCAGGTGAGCACCCATCACAAGTGGCACCTCGCTTCTGCTCCCTTTACAGGGGACAAGTTATTTGGGTCGGCATTGGACCCATTGCTGGTGGAGACAAAGGACAAGCGTAAGATGTTACCTGCATCTCAGTGGCGGGATGATTTCTGCTACTCTCCTTTTTTCCACAGGTCTCCCTTTCGGGGATCCGATTGGGGTGCTGGAACGTCTTGTTCCCAAGGGTCTTTCGGGCCTAGACAGGGGACACCAGGACAGGCCACCTTGAGGTAGAACGTTCCCAGGCAAAGGGCCATTTTGAGGGGGAGGAAGTCATTTGTTCCGATGCCATAGATAACTACATGTTTGACCTGGCGTCAGGAAGGACGACTTCCTCATCTCTATTGACGTCACTGAGGCATATCTGCACATTCCGATTTTTTCTCCACATCGGAGATTTCTTAGATTTTATTGTGTTGGTACTCACTATCAGTATCAAGTGTTACCCTTTGGGCTTTTTTCTGTACCTCGTACCTTTACTAAGGTATTAGTTGCCTTGGCGGCCCACCTTAGCACCATACCTGTCTGTGTCCAATGTTACTTGGATGATAAATTCAGTTCTCTTCTAGGCAACTTTCCATAAAAGATCTCCAAGTTACTATTCATTGTCTCAAACATTAACATGGAGTAAAGCCACTTAACCCCTTCGACCTGCTTGTTCCATCTTGGGGCAGTGATAGATTTGATAGAGTGCAAGGTATACTTGTCTCAGGAGTGGCAGGCCAGCCTCAAAGATCTAGCTGGTAGGGTTCAGAAAGACCATAGAGTACTCTTGGTGCTGCTGTCAAAGCTCCTAGGCAAAATGGTGTCAGCCATTCTCAATCAATGCTTTGAAATGGTAACATTTTAAAACTTTCATTTGTAATTATTTTATTAAATTTCTTTGCTACTACATTCTTTAAAAAAAATCAGAACTGGACAAATTTTTAAATACAACCCTATGTCTAATAAACTCTACTGACACCCTTAAAGGCAGGGAAGTTTTGCTAGGTTCTATGAAGAGATGAGTGCAGAATACATGTCTTATTGTTGTGAATAAAGGTCAATAGTCCAGGGAAATATTGTTACACTAGTGTTTGTAATTAACTATAATTAAGTTCTTAAAAATACTCTCAGAATTGGACTTTTAAACACAACCATCTAAACGTTTGAAGCCCTCCATGCTAGCCCACCAGAATATGCTCTGTTGGTGCATACTCCCACACAGTATGATCACTGCAGGAAATTTGCACTCCTATTATCAATAACTGAAAGGCTTCTAAGCTTTCCCCTATAATTTCTTTGCAAAAAAGGAATATTTTTACTGTTATCATCTTTAATAAGCCATACATAAAACTGAACAACCTTGGTACAACTTGTTGCCTTACCTATTCAGACAGGGTCATTTTGATTCAAGTAGTTGCTCTTTGAGGTTGTCCTCTATCTCCCCAATTCAACAGGGCCTAATGCCATTGGACAATGAGATGTTTGTTTGTCTTGTATGCCACCCATTTTGACTCTGGGCAGCTTACAAACATTTTTAAAAGTCATTTAACTATCTTCTCTACATGAATGACATTAAACTGTAGGCCAAGATATCAATAAGATATCAACTCACTAATCTACTTGACACAGATCTACAGAGAGAACATTGAGATGTCATTCAGAGTTGAGAAATGTGGATATAGATGGTAGTCAAGAGAAGGAAAATGGTGGGTTAGAACTACCAGTGGGGGTCACAAAGCAGACATGCCGACCAACTACAATGTGTCAAAGCTATTGTACTAATGAAACCTACAGCATACAGGAGTGCAATGGCATCAAAAAATGAGCTGCTGAGAGAATGCCTGAGGCAGCAGCAGACTTGGGAGAAAGATCAAGTGGGGGAACTGCCATGGCAAGAAAATCTTGAATGAGATGTACCATAACCTGATATGTAAGGTGGCAGAAAGTGGGAAATCCTACCAAAAGACAGCACTGACTAAAAGACAGCACTGAGACATTGATCATAGCAGCATGTGAACAACCACTAAGCACCAGATCTACAGAAGCAAATATTTACCACACTAAAAATGATCTAAAAGGTAGATTGTACAGAGAAGCCTCAGAGACAGTCTAATACATAGTGGCAAGGTGTAATATTCAGGTGGGAACAGCACATACCGAATGGCACAACCAAGTAATTGGCACTGTATACAGGAACATGTGCATAGTATATGGACACATAGTGTATGGACATAGTGTATGGACCCCTTTCACAGAAGATTATGGAGAATAACGGGGATAAGATCCTATTGGACTTTTGACAGAGATATTGGCCAATCAACCAGACAGCGTGGCAGTAAACAAAGATCAGAAGACAGTGATATAGCAGTGCCAAGTGACAGCAACATCAGGAAGGAGTATGAGAAGCTGAAGAAATACCAGGAACTGAAAGAGGAACTAGAGAGGATATGGGCAGTAAAGTGGTTCCAGTGATGCTAGGACCACTCAAGGCTGTAACTCCTAAGCATGATTCCATCAGAACCCCTTTGTGTTCTTCACATTTCAAACATGCACTTGAAATGCCTTTATGCATTCTAGTTAATTTCTCCAGCATTATCTAGTAATCTATATACATAAAAGCGACCACTCATGTATCATCACAAAATCTCCAGAACCGTAAAGCCTAAAAACTTGAAATGGGGCGTTGGTCTTACCTGAGATGCACCTTCTCATTGGGTGGAGACAGCAGCCAGGAATGGGTTGTACTCGTCTGTTCAGTTGAAGGACTGAGTCTGTCAAAGTTGCAAGTCCCATCCTTGTTGCTAGGGTCTCCAGCTTTTGGCAAAGACAAAAGAACAGTGTCAGAAGAAAAAGTGCCCTGCCTAAAGAAGATCAGACTGACCCAAGAGTGGGGCTGGTGCTGTCTCCACCCAACAAGAAGGTGCGTCTCAGCTAAGACCAATGCCCCTTCTCCATAATGGTAGAGACAGCAGCCAGGAATGGGACATATCAAAGCTGACTGTCCCTGAAACTACAGGCGGGTTCCAGTCTTGTCAGAAGACTCCCCTTCGATATGAACCCGCTGCAAGACCCTGCGACCAGATGCCGCCTCAGCCGAGATGAATCTAATTTATAGTGTTTAATAAATGGCAAAGCGGAAGTCCAAGTAGCAGATTTCCATCAGAGCGGCCCACCCTGCTGACGTGGCCACACTGTGGGTCAAATGTGCCGTCACATGTGCGGGGTTCGGTAGGGAACGCAGTTCATATGCTTTGGCGATAATTTGATGAATCCATCTGCCAAGGGTGGAAGGTGTTACCCTTGGAGATGGCCGGTGATCTCCACCATTTGAGAGATATGCTGATGCTGAGGGGAACCTGGGCCCTGGCTGGCGAATTGCTTCTGCCCATCTTCTGAAAAGGCAAAAAAACCCATTGAAGATTTCTTGCATAAAGCCGTGCCCATGGGGTAATGTGAACAGTAATCAATGGTTCTAATCTTTACACATTTGTATATTTTTTTTATTTCATTGAAAGAAATGTGATTGATACAGAGAAGCAGATTCTTGATGTGTGGAAGTGTGAATGGAATAAGAAAGCTAAAAGGCAGTAGAAATTCACTGATATCTATTCTGATAGCTTTCTCCCAGAATCGGTTTTCCAGTGATGTCATTCCCTGAAGTGCCAGCCCCATTAAATGGATCAGACTAGGAATTCAACTCCACAGGAAGGCTAAAAAAAGTGCTTCATTGAGATTAACTGTAATAACAGAACCTTGCATGTCTGAGTGTGTTCTACCTCCTCTTTCTTCTTGTAATTCACTGAGTTAAGGAGGGATACATCTGAGCCTTTTCCAAATGTTAATCTGTTCCAGTCTTAAAAAATCGCTTTACCCCTTTTGCCTGGGCTACAGCTTCCCCGTATATCCGGCAAGGTATTAACTCCATGCCATCCAGATTCGTTTTACAGTGAGTTGGGCATCATAAGCAGATAGGGCCTCTGTTTGTGCCCTGGCCAAGGCTCTTTCTAGCTGGATTCTTATTTTGCACTGGTTCAGCCAGGAATTTCTTTCACACACTAAGCTTCTTTCATGAAAGACACTCAGGGCAGGACATGAATAGAGGTCCTGGGCGTGGCACAAAGGAGGGCTTGAACAGGACACAAATGGAAGCTTGGCAAGATGGTCATGAAATGAAGTAGCACAAAATAAGACCCTACGCGGTACAGGGGTGGTGTAGTAGTTGTATTAGCAGGCATGGCTGTGTGGCAAGGGCACTGGTGGCAATGCATTGGCTGACAGTCAAAAGAGCAGAGATGGGCAGTTGGGTAGGGGGGTAGTGGGGAGTTCAAGAGGAGACAGTCCCTTCCTTTATGGAGGCTTGGAGTTGGGAGGAGCCAAGCTGGTAATGATTTTCCATACCATACCCCCATCAACATTGTAAGGACAAGGCAAATCCCTTCCTCTCCAGCATTGGTGGTGTTACCTAGTTGGATAATGAAATATCTGCAAGCAAGCAATGAAGCCACAGCACCAAGCGACTTCACAATTCAATCCTAAACTACATATATTATTGACTATTAGAAACACATTCACTTAGATTATATTATTTAAGAGTTATGGATATGTTAGGTGTAGGTAAGAAAATTGATGAATTAGAAGGGCACATTTGTTTTTGATTTCTGGAGTGGCATTTTGCAGAGTTTACATTTTTTTTTCAACAAAGAGACGACGAATTTCCAAGCAATGACATCTAATATTACTTAAAAGTTTACTGAGTTGCTTATGTTGGTTGTGTACTTCTGTTTAAAGTTTCATTATTGTTTTCTATAGCCTTTGTTTTCCTTTTCCACTTGCTATATAATTTGGCAGACCAAAACCAACTTGAACTCATATCCCAGGCTTTGGGAGACAAAAGTAACTGAATGAAAGTGGTGGCTGCTTTATTTAGAATGATGCTGTTCTTATTTTTAAAATCTTCCTCACCATTTCTTCCCAATAGCTTATGGAGTGCACATATTTTTATAATAAAGAAGATGAATTTAACAGCAAACTGGCAACTGAATGGAAATTACAGACCTTGATACTGGGAGAAAATTGTCTATAAAGCAACTCTGGGAGAACAGGCTTTAAATTTATCCACTCATTTCAAAACTGCATAGACGATAGGAATTGCAGGATATTTGGTGGACTTCCTTAGTTTAGATGCATGATGGTTTATTTTTTCTTTATTTAAGAACTGGAGAGTATGTTAAAAGATAATCTTGCGATCTTACAGACCTGACATTTTTCAGCTTTCTTTGTAAGATTTTAAAACATTTAACACTACAAATAATTTTCGTTACACATCATAATTGAAAATTTATTAATTGAGTAGTCATTAATTTTTTTATGGTTATATCCTGCTACAATTCAAAAATAATTTAAAAATGTTTTGAAGTTGACAAAAATGGTGAGATTGTTAAGGGTTTGTTTTGCTTGCTTGTTTTTGTGAAACTAATATAATACAATGTTTATGGAATTCTAGAAACCTTGTATTATATATGCCTGTCTCCCTATCTTATAGGGAATTGCAGTATATATTGTGTTTCTGTAGAATTACTGTGTTTCTGTTCATCAATAATGACTGCAGATTAGTATGCAAGTTCCTTCCCCATATTATGAGATAGATCAAGCTACAATAAAATATATTTGCCCAATCATAATTTTTATGTCTTAACCATATTGGTTACAAATAATGAGAATATCCCTGCATCCTGAGAAGGAGCGTATCAGGTAGGACCAACGCCCCTTTTAATATATTGAGTCATTATGAAGTCTGAAAATGATTTTCAGAATTTTTCCAGTGCACCTGTAATCATAGATTTATTCCAAGGCAAGGAAACTATACAGAAATACTTTAAAACGGGTCACCAACCTTTTGGATCTCAGGGACCACTAAATTTATAATTTTAAATCCCATTGACTACTAATATGATCTGCCTAATGACTGGCTGGGTGGGTATAGCAAGATGGTCATTGACTGGGTGGACATGGCCAACTCAATGTCACTCATGTCGAGCGGCATCTTGCCAGCCTCTACTTGCTACTCCTTGCCTGCCCACCTGGGCTCTTTAGGGCCCCAACGGGAAGTTGTTGGAGCTAAGTAGCCACCACGAGAAAGAGTTGGCAAAACAGCTGGCTCAGTTCAAATTGGATTGAGCGAGAAGGAGGGTCAGCAGAAGCACTCACTGAGGACTACAAGCATAGGCTTTCCAAACAGAGGGAAGACCTGTGGGAGTGCAAGGCCAGGTACTGGCTGGCACCTGGCAGCTCAGTGAACTAAGATGATCAGCCAGTTCCAGCCCATGATGAAGTCCCACTGGAACAAGGCCCTCCGGCTCTTCGCCACCAGCGGCCCTTTCCTCTAGCCTTTGCCCAAAGCCGCACACCAGGAGGCTGAAGCAGACCCCAAGTCGGAATTTCTGCCCCCCTCTGACCCACCCAAAAAGATCCCGAAGGGGGAGACACTCTGCAGCAACACAAATGTTCATTGCATGTATCCATCCCAGGGAGCGTAGTTTGAGGACCCCTGATTTAGTACAATATAAAAAAATGCAAATTATTTTTCTGGGGACCACCAGATTTTTCTCATGGACCACCAGTGGTCCACAGACCACCAGTTGGTGACTGCTGCTTTAAAATATAGTGTTGATTTGTTTTTTCAGTCAATGTTTGAACATATTTATTATATAGCAATAAGAAAAATGAATTTTGAACATTATGGTAAAAATTTTTGAAGTTACTGATTATAACATGATCTATTAGGCACTCTCTATTTCTTTAATAATTATTGTGTTTATAGAATTCAAGTTACAATATCCCACTAAATATATTGCATGTTTGTAAATTTTTCTTTTCAGTACAGTAATATTTGAAAACTAAAATAAAATGCATAAAGTACACAGTAATTGACTAATGTAAAAATCAAAATCTTGCCCTTTAACCATTTTATTTTGGATAACTTTCTTAGCAATTATTTACTTGTCATTACACTTGTTCATTTATTGACAGTGTCAGTCTAATATCAAAGATAATGGCCTTATAATAACACCATAGTAATGATAGTATTTATATTGCACTTAAAAAGTAAGTGTGATTTTAGATTTTATTTTAGATTATGTTTGTTAGACATTATACCCTGTATTCTGTTCTGGGAAGTCTTGGGGAGGTGGGAGGGGAAATGGGGGGGGGGGGGAAGGGGGAAGATTACAAACTGATTGATTGCCAATGTACAGGAATAATTGAAGAATTAAATAAGTTGGAATGGTGCAAAGTCGGGGCTGCTCACCAACCACTCCAGAAGGGAAAGGGTAGGGAGAGAGGAGAAGAGAGAAGGAAGAAAGTAGGTAGGTTGGTAGGAAAGAAGGGAGGGGGAAGAAGGGATATGAGGAGAAGAAGAAGAAGAAGGAGGCGAAGTGAGAGGGTTAGAAAGGGTGGAAGTGAGAAGTGGGAAGGAGGAGACGAGGTAGGAAAGTGAGGAGGAGGAAGGATGGGGAAAGTAGAAGAAGGTAGAGAAGGGTAGAAAGGATTAAGGAAGGGAGTGGCGTTGAGTACAATTTAAGGGAAGGAATAATTCTTGGATAATTGATTGTACCGTACACTGATTAAATTGTTGGAAATAGTATGGAAAATAAAAACATTTTGGGGGGAAAAAAAGTAAGTGTGGGACAGAAGTAAAGCCAAAGCAATTAAAATATACAGAATTAGAAAACAGACATACTGTACATCTAGGCAGCTCTAAAGAAATGGTGGGAATAAAAATAGTAAATAAACTAGACACTATAAAAATTATTAACCTAATCAATTAAATCAGATAAAATTAAATAATATCAGAATGGTGCCATCTGTTCATATTAAATTGGAAGATTTTAATATTTTCGTATAATACTATTTATATTTTGAATGCTAACTTGGGATCTTTAGGGATTCTGATGGTTTGCAAAGCTAATTAATACATAAAGTATTTTTTTTGTTACGAATGTTCAGGTTGATTATAACCTTACAATCAACAATTAATGAGCTGATCTAATAGGTCTCTACACTTTTAGATATTGCTGTCCTTGGGCAACCCTTGCTGTCTTCCTTCCACTTCTTTCATGATGTCATTGAAGATTCTCAGTTATCCAGGTACAATTGTGTGGAAGTTGAATCATGTCAACTGAACTTCTTTTCTTTTTTGGTTTGAAAGGTTTTGCTGCTATTCAAGCAGCTTTAACTCAGACTGAAGACAGCAGCATATAACAGCAAAACCTTTCAAACCAAAAAAGAAAAGTACAGTTGCATTACTCAACTTCCTGACAAGATGCCCCTCCTAGCCTTCTGTCAAGGTTCCCTCAGCCTGGCCTTATGTAAGGCAATTGCTGTTGTGCCATGACTTCTTTCCGAGGCATCGCAAGAACAGCACACAATTTGGAGGACAGCATAAATGGTGTTGCGAAGAAGGCATGTTGTGGCTGGGCATAGCTCATCAATGGAAAAATAGTAAAGATCAGCGAAGTGCCTCAGGCTCTGGATCGTAGCACGGTGATTGCTTGGCACCAGACTGGCTGGTCATGGCCTGGCGCTTGAGGCTGCTCTCCTTACTGATGGTGCTGGGTCTGAAGTAGAGACTTAGGGGTGGCTGGATGAGACTGCTGAAGGCCTGGGTCCTCTATTTCAGTCCTAGCACTGCCACCATTACAGAAGAGTGCTGCTGTGCAGGGTGTCCCAAAGGACAGATTGTGTGTGTGGGGAGGAGGTGAGTTAGAGGGAATTGAATTGCTTCTGCAGTTGTAAGTGTGGGCAGGCTGCCATGCGCACAAATTTTAATCGTGACAGTGGGGGAACTCCAACAGACATAACTTCAGGCACTGGGTATAAATACCATTCTTTCAGCCCCAACATAATTTTGAATGGTCACTGAATGAATGGTCATTAAGTGAGAACTACCTGTATATGAAGAAAGAAAAGAAAAGTTTCCAGTATATATTAGGATACAGTAACAGCTTCAGAAGAAGATAATTGGAAGTCATTATTCTACACCAGCTTATCTTGGCATCAGTGATAGCTTTCTCCTTTGTGTCAAAATTATTTCATTTTACCATACACATTTTTCTTTTATCAGTTTGTATTTTTCTTCTTTACTGTTAGTTCCTCCAAGTTAAAAGAAAACCCTGTAATTATGCACTGCATCAACAGTCCAACCTTTTTTGCTCCATGGACTGGCAGTGGTGATGGTGGAGGAAGGTTTCACATGCACAACCTAGCTCCTGTGCATGCGCAAACGAAGCTTTGCAACCCGCTCACCACTTGCGTGGCCCGGTTCTCAAACCAGTACCAGTCTGCAGTCCAGGAGATTGGGGACCTCTGCACTACATAGTTGCTTCAGGAAATGTTACTTTTGTATTTGAATACTTTTGTCATGCTTGGTTAATTCATATAGTAAGCCAATACATTTGGAAAGCTGCTGAGTTATTCTTTTTCACAAATGCTTTGGTCTGAAATATTTGAAAGGAGTTAAAAAATTAAACCATCATTGTGATTGAGGTAAAATTTCATTTATTAAGGCATCAGATTAGAAATCAGTTCTGTCCTGTGTTAGGCTTGAGAGCCAGCTGGATGATCTTGGGCCAGTCACTATCTCTTAGCCCAACTTTTGCTTAACAGGGTTGTTGTGGGGAAAATAAGATGAGGAACATTAGGTATATTCATTGCCTTGATTTTTATATATAAAAATAATACTGGATATAAAGAAATAAAATAATTACCATTTTTATTTGAATCGTGGTTAAAAATTTGAAAGAAAATATTGCCATATATTAGCTAGATTTATATATCAGTAAGGATACATAAGTGTGTCTTAAATGAGTCTAGCCATTTTGGCCAGAAATGTTTTATGGTTTATGTTTTAGAATTATTTATAAACCAAAGCTGTTGAAAACAATTGACAGGCTAATGGTTAGGCAACTGAAGAAATAAAAATCATTTATTTCCAATATCTATTTTCTTTTTTGTTTAGGTTATTGGTATACTTCACATAATCGGTTATTAGTTGGGAGTTTTACTTCTGTACAGTGTTTATTTTTTTGTTAAAGTTGGTTATTTCTGTTGTTGTTGTTTCTTAGGAGCAAGTGAATTTGGAAATCTGATAAGCTCAGTAGTGCATGTTATTTTAGTGATATTTTTCCATTTTGTTTTGATTGAATTCAAAGCCTTCCGGTTCCATTCACAAGAAGCTGATGCTAATAGATTAGAATCTTAATGATAAATCTGGACAATATTTGAGTATTATGGGATTTGTTTTACCAAGTGAGGAGAATTGAATGTTTGCCAAATCATCATTTTGCATGCATCTGTCATTCCTAGCCAATTACTATATTGTGGTATATTCATCTTTTGTTAAATTCTGTCTTCTATGTTGAGAATTCAGAACATTGACTGTCCAATGATGACTTAGCTTGCCGTCTATTTGTTTTATTAGTTCAATTAAATACAGGTGATAAAGGCAAACACTTAAGTTATTTTTCATTCTGTTGTCTTAAGTATTTCTAGAATATTAGAGAAACCTGGTGAATCTGTTTTGGTTTTCTTAATAATTATTGACCTTGAACCCTGAACAGGATATTAATGAGAATATACTTCTCATTAAATGTGGTAATTGTGAATATTGTGTCATCTATTGAAACCTACTGCAAGTAGTGTTAGTAGCAAGCAATTTAAACACAAAGCTGAGCTCCACTAAGTTTCTGCTGACAGTGGGAATGAATATATGAATATGAGTCCTTCGGGAGAAGGGTGGTATAAAAATCTAATAAATTAATAATAATAATAATAATAATAATAATAATAATAATAATAATAATAATAATAATAATAATAATATATGTCTTTGGTTATTCGTGTTTTCTCCCGCGTAAAATTGGAAGTGTCTTGGGGACGTTTTGACGAAGTCCTATTCGTCATCTTCAGGTTGGGTGTTTACAGCTTCGTGCTTCTAGGAGAAATTTCTCCTGGAAGCACGAAGTTGTAAACAACCAGCCTGAAGATGACGAATGGGACTTTGTCGAAACGTCCCCAAGACACTTCCAATTTTACGCGGGAGAAAACCCGAATAACCAAAGACCTACATACAAACACCCGTGAAAGCCTCCGAAAATATAAATAAATATAAATATAAATATAAATATAAATATGTGTGTGTGTGTGTAGGTCTTGGCATATTCAGGTCTTTTCCCATGTAAGGTTGAGAGTATCCTGGTGACGTTTCGATGAGATCTCACTCATCACTCACTCACTCACTCACTAGTCTTTTGTGTTGTAACAACCTGGTTAATGGGCTGTGTAGAAACATCCTGAGTTCTGGGAATGTGACCTCCTGTAGTGGTAATGGGTTTCCAGAACTCAGGACATTTCCAGGAAGCCCATTACCACTACAGGAGGTCACATTAACCAGGTCGTTACAACACAAAATACTAGGACCACACCCACATAGGATGCTATGAAACGGCTGACCAATCTGCAAACACCCACTCCATCCACCAATCAAGATGCAACCACACAGCCAACCAACCTGCTCACAGCAACACTCCCCACCTCCCCACCAGTATTTATATTATTTATAGAGAGACCACAGCTCCAACCACACTTTGCTCACACAAGCATGAAGCCAAAAGCACCAGCCTGAAGATGATGAGTGAGACCTTGTCGAAACGTTGCCAAGATATATATATATGTATATGTATATGTGTATGTATGTGTATGCATATATATATATATATATTTGTTTTCTGAGGTTTTTGTGGGTGTTTGTATGTAGGTCTTTGGTTATTCGGGTTTTCTCCCGTGTAAAATTGGAAGTGTCTTGGCGACGTTTCGACGAAATCCCATTCGTCATCTTCAGGCTAGGTGTTTACAGCTTCCTGCTTCTAGGAGAAATGTCTTTTTTCTTCTAGAAGCACGAAGTTGTAAACACCCAGCCTGAAGATGACGAATGGGACTTTGTCGAAACGTCCCCAAGACACTTCCAATTTTACGCGGGAGAAAACCCGAATAACCAAAGACCTACATACAAACACCCGTGAAAGCCTCCGAAAATATAAATAAATATAAATATAAATATGTGTGTGTGTGTGTGTGTGTGTGTGTGTGTGTGTGTGTGTGTGTGTAGGTCTTGGCATATTCAGGTCTTTTCCCATGTAAGGTTGAGAGTATCCTGGTGACGTTTCGATGAGATCTCACTCATCACTCACTCACTCACTCACTAGTCTTTTGTGTTGTAACAACCTGGTTAATGGGCTGTGTAGAAACATCCTGAGTTCTGGGAATGTGACCTCCTGTAGTGGTAATGGGTTTCCAGAACTCAGGACATTTCCAGGAAGCCCATTACCACTACAGGAGGTCACATTAACCAGGTCGTTACAACACAAAATACTAGGACCACACCCACATAGGATGCTATGAAACGGCTGACCAATCTGCAAACACCCACTCCATCCACCAATCAAGATGCAACCACACAGCCAACCAACCTACTCACAGCAACACTCCCCACCTCCCCACCAGTATTTATAGTATTTATAGAGAGACCGCAGCTCCAACCACACTTTGCTCACACAAGCATGAAGCCAAAAGCACCAGCCTGAAGATGATGAGTGAGACCTTGTCGAAACGTTGCCAAGATATATATACGTATATGTATATGTGTATGTATGTGTATGCATATATATATTTATATATATAATTGTTTTCTGAGTGTTTTGTGGGTTTTGTATGTAGGTCTTTTCCATGTAAGGTTGAGAGTATCCTGGTGACGTTTGACAAAGTCTCATTCGTCATCTTCAGGCTAGGTGTTTACAGCTTCCTGCTTCTAGGAGAAATGTCTTTTTTCTTCTAGAAGCACGAAGCTGTAAACACCTAGCCTGAAGATGACGAATGGGATTTTGTCGAAACGTCGCCAAGACACTTCCAATTTTACCTGGGAGAAAACCCGAATAACCAAAGACATATACGTGTGTGTGTGTGTGTGTGTGTGTGTGTGTGTATGTTTTCTGAGGTTTTCGTGGGTGTTTGTATGTAGGTCTTTGGTTATTGGGTTTCTCGCGTAAATTGGAAGTGTCTTGGTGACGTTTGACAAAGTCTCATTCGTCATCTTCAGGCTTCAGCTTTGTGCTTCTGGGAGCAGAAGCACGAAGCTGAAGCCTGAAGATGACGAATGAGACTTTGTCAAAACGTCGCCAAGACACTTCCAATTTTACGCGGGAGAAAACCCGAATAACCAAAGACAGACAGACAGACAGACATACATACATACATACATACATATATATATATGTATGTATATATTCTCCGTGGTTCTCTTGTAATTTCTTCAGAGACCAATTAACATTTTAGATAACTTTGCCAACATAGTCATTGTCTTATTTTCCAGTTAATCGGTTACTAGGGTGTTGGGTTCACCTGTCTATTTTAGAATTTTATTTTAGAACCTGCCTATTTTAAAAAATACCAACTTTTTTTTAAAAAGGCTTTGACTTAGCATGTGATTTAGTTTTAACAAGACAGCTCAGCATTTCTTATTATTGACACTTGCGTTATTTTGTTTGTGATTTTTTCTTTTGGTAAAGATTGGGGAAAAAGGGAAATAAGGAGGTTAGTATAATGTAATTTATCATCTAGCAGAGGAATAAATTTTTCATACTGATTAATCTTGTATCTGTCCTTTGAGGTGTATGTCCCCCATAGGATCTGCAGATTTGATAAACATATTTTCAAATGCCATCCACTTAAACTGTGCTCCCTGTCTTTTTACTCACCAGTTTGCCACTCTTTTCTTTTTCAGTTGCTCTATTTACATACATTTGAACAACCTTCCCTTTTGGGGAGGAAATCAAAGGAGAACAAACATATTAAGGAATTTAAAAACTTCTCACAGTCACCGGTCCTACTATCCTCCCTTGACAACTGGCTTGCCCATTCTTTTCTATATAGCCAAAAAAGACTTTGTGTTGCTTTTAGTGTCTTGCAAACCTGTTAATTTTGCACTTTAGCTTCTCTTCCCTTTTGTAAATACCATATACTGGCTGGTTAATCCTCTTGATGATTCCATCTGCTTTCCATTTCCTACACATGCTCCTTTACTTGTAGTGCAAAGAAAACTCTCCCATGTATCCACAATAATTTTCTAAACTGCTTTCCATTGTAATTCAGATATATTATCAACAGTAGTTTTCTTAGCACTTTGTTTTATTTGAAGAAATTATATTTCAAGTATTTTGTTTTTAATTTTCCCCAATCTTTTAATCTTAAGTATTTGTATTTATGCTATTTTATCTGTCTTATCTAATATTCCTTTGAGTCTGTTGAAAATGACTCTCCTGAAGATTTCAGGTTTTTTTTTTTCTGTAGATGCTCAAACTGCAAGATGATATGGCCACTTCCTTCCAGAGTTCCTGCTGTGTTTACCACTTTAAACAACTTTTTCTTGTTGGTTAAGAGCAGGCCTGGGACATCTAATCTCTTTGTCTCTTCTTTAACCTTCTGGAAAATGAAACAGCAAGATCATTGAAGAATTGTTGAGCCTTGCAGTCATGACTAGGTTGGTTTTCCAACAGATGTTCAGATAGATTTAAAGTCTCTCTCTGTTTCTATTCCTGTAACATGCTCCAGAAAGCAATTATCTAAATCTTGTTCCTGGCTTACTGATCTGGAGAATAAAATAATATTTTCGTTATACCCCCTTCCTTACAATCTTACTCAAAACTTTTAACTGAACATATCACCTATGTGCTCTGATAATTCACATAATAAAAAAGAAGCTAAATAATTGAATGAGGGAGATGGATTAGTTCAATAATAATTGAAGCATTGTCTAAAAAACAAAGACTGGAATTGTGTGAAAGGAATGGTAAATCTTGGAAAGAAGAATGCAAACATTATTGTGAATGGGAATAAACTTAATGAATTGGGGTAAAAAACAAATTTCCGGTGAAAGAGTTACTAAAATATGGAATAAAAAAGGATGGGTGAACAATGAACCATAATAACAGTTCTATAATGGAAAATACATCTTGTCACCCATCCAAAAAGCAGTACTTGAGTGGCAAATACAACGATACTAATCCATCATGAGGTTAGTGATTATAGAAACTGAACTGAAGTATTGTATGTCTTTTCGATTTGTTTATTTGTATTCTGCCTTTATTGTTTTTATTAATAACTCAAGGTGGCAGACACATCCAATACACTTTCCTCCTCCTACTTTCCCTACAACAACTCTGTGAGGTGAGTTGGGCTGACTGGCCCAAAGTCACCCAGCTGACTTTTGTGCTGAGGCAGCACTTGAACTCATGATCTACTGCTTTATAGCCTGGTACCTTAACTACTATAGCAAACTGGCTCCCAGGACTGGTGTTCACCAGATACATACTGCATGTATTTTGTTTCCATATAATCTCCAAACTACAGGTTACATAAATTATTAATAAATATCCTGTTTCCCCCAAAATAAGTTATCCCCTGATAATAAGCCCAATCAGGCTTTTGAGTGCATGGCAATAAGGCCAAGCACTTATTTCAGGGTCTTATTTTTGGGGAAACATGATATTTGAAAACTTGGAAGTAAAAGTCTATTAGAAAATAAGACATCAAAATGTACATTATTGTGATGATAGATGGGATGGAATCTCAAAAGCCTAATCTGAATATTTTTGCTTACTTGCCAGTACCTGACTTCTCATGCAATTTTTAGTGTAAAATATAAATATTTTATTTCTTTTGTAGTTTTATAAAAGAGATGGTGTAGTTGGTTTATTATTCTTCAGTGTGCTGAGGTAGTGAATCCAAAGGAATGGAGAGCAATTCTAGATCTGAAGAGGCTGAACAAGTACCTCGCCTACAAACGATTCAAAATGTAGTGCCTCCAGTCAATATTGGAGAGCATCTGGGAGGCCACTTCCTCACATCTATACCTAACGGAGGCATACCTCCACATGCCCATCTTGCCAGCCCACCAGCCGTCCTCTGGTTCCACTATGCGGGTCGGCATTTCCAATACATTCCCTGCCATTTGGCCTGTCGTCACCCAGGATATTTACCGAGCTGTTGGCAGCCCACTTCCAGATGCTGCCCGTACGAGTCCAGTGTTACCTGGACAACTTTCTAATCCAGTCCTCCTCTGGCCCCCGGGCAAGGAGGATCTGCAGACCATGATTCAGGTACTTCAGGAGCATGGCTTCTCAATCAACTTCAAGAAGAGCCACCTGTCTGCAACCAAGTGCTTACTGCACCTGGGAGCAGTCATAGACACAGTATTGTGCGAGGTCTCCCTTTCCCAGGAGCGACAAACAAGCCACATTCAGAGAGAGCGGACAGTGCCCCTGGCGCTCCTCTCACAACTCCTGGGCAAGATGGTATCTTGTATCTCCATCGTCCCATGGGTACACTTGCACGCCAGGATCCTCCAATGGTTTCTTCTGCCCTACCAAAGGTCTGGCAGAAGCAACTCACTGGCCAAGGTTTGAGTCCCACTGGGAGTGCTCCGGTCTTTCTAGTGGTGGATGTCCTAGGCCATCACCAAAGGATGCATCTTCAAAGAGCCCAGCCGCCTGACCATCACTGCAGATGCCAGCCTTTTTTGGTGGGGGGCACATTTCCAGTTTCAGATGGCACAGAGGCAATGGACTCGGGTAGACCAGGGCCACAATATCAACTGGCTGGAGCTCAGAGCAGCTTTCCTGGCCCTCAGACATTTCCAAGACTTGGTGTCTGGCAGGCATATCCTCATCCTGATGGACAATGTGGCTACCAAGGCGCGTATCAACCGCCAAGGGGGTATCCATTCCAGGTCCCTCATGCAAGAGGCCGAACTATTAGGCCTTTGGGCGGAGAGACACATTCTGTCCCTCAGGGTAGAACACATTTTGGGGGTGAAGAACATCCAGGCAGACTGGCTCAGTAGGGCCACAGTGGACCATTCAGAGTGGTGCCTATATCCCACTCTATTCCAGGAACTGACGGAATGTTTCGGCTCTCCAGTCCTGGACCTGTTTGCTACGCCATCCAACAGTCAGCTGCCCAGGTTCTTCACCAGATTTGCGATACCACGGCTGGAGGGACTGCATTTTGAATCGTTTGTAGGTGAGGTACTTGTTCAGCCTCTTCAGATCTAGAATTGCTCTCCATTCCTTTTGGATTTTCTCTTAGCACACTGAGAAGGAGCGTATTAGGTAGGGCCAACCCCCCTTTTAATTAAAATTAGTCTTTTAACTCTGTAATATATAGCATTTTAGTGTGTTTTGCTTTAAAAAATAAATCTGATTTAAGAGCAAATACATCTATATGAAATATGGGATATTTCCATAGTTTACCTCTACATCTGCCGGGGTGTACCCAGCCTACAAACAATTATGTTTGTCATAGAATTACATTGCTTTAGATGGTATTTTGTTGTTGAAATTGGATAGCCCAGATTAAATCTGAATTCAAGCTGATATGAACTTGATATAAATCTTCACTATTAAGTTCCTTTCTGGATCAGCAAGCCTTCCCCAGATCTTGATGTTCTATATAATATAATCATTATTGTTTAATTCATATTTAAGGATCAGCCATTGCTAACGTTCCTACGTATTTTCTGTATGCAATCTCATATGGATATCTTTGCTTTGGAGGTGTTTTGTTTAGGCAGTTTTGCCTTCTATTACAATTTTTCTCTTGTCACTAGCTTTGTATCATTAGCTTTGATATTTTCAAGGTAAATATTAGATCAATGTTTCTGAATCTTAACAATTTTAAAATATGTGGACTAACTCTCCAAATTCCCTAGCCAGCCATCTTGTGCATGTATTATATAAATGCCTCAGTGAAGTGTGTCTTAAAACCTTGTAAATTCATAATACAGTAAGTTAGGATTAGTCTGGGACTTCCTAAGACTGTTTCCTTAAAAAAATACCATAAAAGGAATATTGGAATAAAATATATTTTGTTTCTGCTGTTTTATTTTCTCTTACAGATATATATTGATTGCAAATCTTAATTAAATATATAAATATGCATATGATAACTTATTTCTTCATTGCCTGAAGTGAGATTTGTTTAAACAAATTCTTAGAATCAGCACAATATATGACCAATTTTGATATTTGATCTTGGTTGCTGGTGTGCAAAAAAAAAAAAAAGCTTTACAAAGCTAGGTTGAAAGAAAAGTTAGCAGAATCTTTATTACATTTTTACTTGATATTTGAATTATTTTATCTGTATTATGAAGGATTTGATACATTTTTTACAAAGCTTGTAAGGTGGTGCTAGAGCTTTCTATTTTAGCATACTAGAAACCATTGATCAAACTCCTAATGTGATGGGTTTTGATGGAAAGATTGCATTTACATGTAATGTAAGAGTTTAAAACTTGATGCCATTTTATACATAAATGATAAAGCTGAAACATTAGTAAATACTGATCTTCATCTTATTATTATTATTTATTATTATTTTATTATTTTATTTTATTTTATTATTCATATTTGTATACCGCCCTATCTCCCGAAGGACTCAGGGCGGTTCACAGATTCTTGATAATCGATTCTTGATAATCCAATACTTCTAACTATTATAAATTGACATTTGAAGGGAAATAATTAAGAATGTGCAGTTATTTTTAATCTTACAAGATGATGTGGCTGATTAGAACAACCAGCCAATGTTCCAATATCTCAGGGGTTGCCACAAAGAAGAGGGAGTCAAACTATTCTCCAAAGCACCTGAGGGTAGAACAAGAAGCAATGGGTGGAACCTAATCAACGAGAGAAGCAACCTAGAACTAAGGAGAAATTTCCTGACAGTTAGAACAATTAATCAGTGGAACAACTTGCCTGCAGAAGTTGTAAATGCTTCAACACTGGAAATTTTTAAGAAAATGCTGGATAGCCATTTGTCTGAAATGGTGTAGGGTTTCCTGCCTGAGCAGGGGGTTGGACTAGAAGACCTCCAAGGTCCTTCCAACTCTGATATTATTATTATTATTACTATTACTATTACTATTACTATTATTATTATTATTATTATTATTATTATTATTATTATTATTATTATTATTATTATTATTATTATTATTATATAATGAATGGTTTAATATTTTAAAATGAAAGAAAATTATATAAGCTAAATAAAATATTCCTGTATAAAAGGTTGATAAGAGGAAATAATTAGTTTTGAAATATTTATATTTGCAATTATGTAATTAATTTAGATCAAAGTTTGATAGAAACTGTTTGGATTTTTGTTTATTCTAAAGAAGAAAATAAATGTTCAGAGTCTTTCTATTCCTGCAGGGTCTCCTCAGATATTTAATTGCGTTGAGAAATTCATTCATGCAAGATAGACTGCTTATTTATTAACAGCTCAAAATGTTCATATTTGCTTACACAGACACTTTGGACATGAGATACTATTAAAGCTAGAACAGAGATTGATTTTTGGTGCAAAGTTGTTTTATGTTTCAACCAAAAAGAAAAAGAAAAAACACATATTTCACTGCCACTTGTTGTGGAACTTTTGACCTAATTCTGATCTTCAGAAATCATGGCTATCATAACCAAAATATTAACCATCCACAAAAATGGAAAGTTTAGTGAGTAAAGAAAAGTAGCCAAAACAACACACTCTCCATAGCAGAAGAAACTTGTTCAAGTTCAGAGCAGTCTCCAAGGGTTCAATTTAAAAAAAATAAAAATCGTTATAGGAGAACTTTAATTAAGGAATTCAAGAAAGAATAAGATGCTCATTAGCCAAGGAGTAGAATGTTCTCTATGTGTGTATATTTGAAAAAGTCATTTTAGAGGAATAAACATTAAACAGGAATAAATATTTTCAGCATAGTTTTTTAGATTCATCTTCTTCCTAAACTTGCCCAGGTGTTACTAATGTTAAATATAATTTTTACAGGAATTGCTTGACTTAATTTGTTTAAGGATGGTTCAAAGTTAAGAGGCATTGGGAAAAAAAAAGACAGTGTGCTCAAAATTATGACTGTCACACAACCTCTATGGTCACATGATTGTGATTTGGCAGCCAGCACACACATTGACAATGGTTGCACATCCTGTGATCATGTAATTGCAATTTGCGGCTTTCCCAGTCTACTTCCAACAAGCAAACTCAATGGAGAACTCACGGATGGTTGCAAATTGTGCTCATGTGATCTGGCGCTTAATGATTGGGGCAAAAAAAGGTAAAGTTGGGTGTGTAGTCATAACAACAAATGTTCTGATCCCAGTTGTGATCATAAGTAAAAGATTACCTATTCTGTTATACTTAGATTTCCTTACATTTGGAACTTAGTTGATTTTTAACCTCTGAGGGAAATACAGTAGCTATCAGAATAGTATCACCAGTGTAGCAAAGGTTATTGATGTTTCTTCTTACAATTTTAAATCCATGTCTATTTTTACCCAATGTAGCATATAGATTGAGTAAATAAGGAGAATATATAGTGTTGTTTCACTCCTTCCCTGACCTGGAAACAATTTTATTATTATTTTTACTATTTTCCATTCAGACTGGCTCTTATCCTGTGTGTTCATTTTGCATGAGGATAATAAAATGTTTTGGCATTCCCAGTTTTCCTAAGGACAATCCACAGCTTGACATGCTCATTACAATCAAAGGCCTTTCTCTAGTCAATGAAGCACGTAATTACTTCTTTTTAGTTTTCTTTGTCTTACTCAGTTTTCCAGCATGCATCAGAGATAATTTCTTACTCCTCAGATGTTATTAAAAGTAACTTGACTTGCTGGCAGCTCCTTTTCTATGCAGGGCTCTAATCTGCATTGGATGCAGGGGTGAAATACTCCCGGTTCGCACCGGCTCTCCCAATTAGGTAGCGATGGCAGCTGCTGGTTCGGAGGACCGGTAGCAAAAATCCCTGGCCCCGCCCCTCTGCCTCTGCTGAGCCGCACCATCAGCAGAGGTTTTTTTTTTTTTAACTTTTAAAAGTTTTTCTTCAGCTGAAACATGCCTTGAAAAATTAAAAAAAAAACCTCTGATGATCGCGGGGCTGAGCAGAGATCACCAGAACACTTTAAAAGTTTTTTTAAAAAAACCCTCTTCAGCCGAAGGGGAAAAGAAAAAAGAAAAAACCCCGAGGTTTTAAAAGCCTCCTCTGGCGATCGCAGAGGAGTTTCCTGATCCTCACAGGCTTTTAAACTCACTTTTTAACAGCCCCCACTTACAAGAGCCCCTACCCAAGCCCAGCCAATTTCCCCTCCTCACTTGCCTATAATTACTGCTCTTTCGGGCTGGCAACGGCATGTTTTCTTCAGCTACTGAAGAAAAAAAAAGAGCTTGCTTTGATTTCCTGCTTTGCTGGCTGAGGAACTCTGGGATTTGAAGTCCACAATAAAATAAAATAAAATAATAAAATATTTGTGCAGTTTTCTGAGATTTGGTGTGTTTCTGTAGTGTTTCACTCTAACTACACAAACACACAAATTCTCAGAAAGCTGTATGTGGCATTTTGTGTGTATGTGTGTGTGTGTGAGTTGTGTGTGTAAAGTGTGAAGTTGGTTTTTGAGCTTTTTGTGGCTGTGTGAAGTGTGAAGTGCAGCTGCTTTTACATTGTGTGTGAGTCAGTTGTGTTGTGTTGTGTGTGTGTAAAGTGTGAAAGTTGGTTTTTGATACCTCTTATTGTTTTTTATACTTTGTTTATTATTTTTATTATTTATTGTTATTGACCACACCCACCCAGTCATCTGACCACCAAGCCACGCCCACAGAACCGGTAGGGAAAATTTTTAGATTTCACCCCTGATTGGATGATTCTAAGTTTTATTTTGCTAGCATACGAAATTAAGGACATTATGAGACTCTTTGCCCACTATTAACTCTTTTCTGTAGTATTGATATGTTGACATCTGGTTTGTTTGCCATTGTGTTGTTCACCAAGTATGTTGGCATAGCTTGTTTGGAAATGTTACTGATTCTTAAGTTGCTTACCATATTTCTATACTATAGATACTGCATCAATCCCTGTAACCTTTTGATTAGAATATTGACATCTTTACTGTATAGAATTTCAATATACACCTTACATTCCTTGTGTGTCCAATCACACTTGGCCAATAAAATTCTATTCTATTCTATTCTATCTTTGATCTTTGAATCTGTTATTTGTTCTTTAGTGTCCTTTAGCATACAAAATTGAGGCTGGAACCTCCTTTTGAATTGGATGATCTTTTAAAAAACTCCTTTTTCCATGTTCGTTTCACTCTTTACAGGTATTGATCTAAGCAACAGAACCATGAGTTCAAATATATATTAGGCATTAAAATTGGCTGAGTGATTTTGAGCTAGTCACTCTCTCATACATCAGCCCACCTCATAAGAGTGTTGCAGGGAAATCTGGTATTGTTCATCAAGATAGGTGTTATTTTGCTTGTTAGAATTGAAGACTGTTAGTAATGAATAAGTAATTGGATTTGCAGAAAGTGGTTTTTTATTGTCGACCTTCCCTTTTTCTGTATCACTATCAAAGAGTTGTTCATTCAGTGATATTAAATAATTTATTAAATGTACCCAAATATAGTTTTTGCTTTATCCCTCCTGTTTATGAAAGAAACACCACTTTGTTTTTCATAAGCTGCAAAGATAGAATTACAGTTGGGTTTTCTTTTCCTGCATAGTAGCTTCTGCAACTAAACATTTCAAAAGCTTTAATCTAACCACATCATAAACAACACTAGTAGTATGAGAGATCCTCTTCATCAATAATAGCATGTTGAATGCCATCTGACTTCAGGGGCCCATCACTCAGCACTTATATCAACAATCACTTTGTCTTGTCTGCCCATGAGATTTTCTTGGTAAAATACAGGAATGCTTTATCCTGGCTTTCTCCGATGCAGTATGAAGTGAGGCCTTTATGAGCAATCATCTGCCTCCAGAATCTCCCTATATCACTGTTCTGTCTAATATAACTGCTTGCTTGTTTTAGCTAGGCAGCTGAGATGACTTTTTGTGCTTTGGGAGACTCTGCTGGGAGTGTATACTTTAGGCATACATTCCTGGCGTTCTTTGGTCATCCCACTGGGGAGTAGGCTCACCATCATCAGAACGTGACACCATAGCAGGACTGGGGAATGAGGTATTTCTCATGATTAATATTAAAGAAAAAAATATTTGTGTCTTTCCATTAGGCAAATCAGATTGTCCATTCCCCTGATAAAAGTTATTACCTTCTACATTTGTTCCAAGAATTCAAAAATAAAGTGGGCTGGGAAGTGGCTCACCAGGCTAATGCAGCCTGTTATTAACACACAGCTGCCTGCAGTTACAATTAGTGCAGGCTCGAGTCCCACCAGGCCCAAGGTTGACTCAGCCTTCCATCCTTTATAAGGTAGGTAAAATGAGGACCCAGATTGTTGGGGGGGCAATAAGTTAACTTTGTATATAAATATACAAATAGGATGAGACTATTGCCTTACACAATGTAAGCCGCCCTGAGTCTTCAGAGAAGGGCGGGATATAAATTCAAATAAAAAAAAAAGTGGAAAGGATATCAATATGCAGTAATATCTCTTTGAGTGAATGGACAGTACAGAAATGTGATAGATAGATAGATAGATCAGAAACCAGTAATATAACCTACATGAAGATAATTCAAAGAGGAAAACTTGCAGGGGAAGAAGACATTGGATTAAATTTTTTTGCAATTTTTCATCAGTAAAATCAGGCAGGCCAGTTCTGTCTGACTTTGGATAGTCACATTTTACAGGTAGGAATTTCCAAGGATATTGATTTTACAGTTACAGAACTAGCAGTGGGCAGAATCTGTAGTCCCATTTTTTCAAATCAGACTGGGTGCTTAAGACCCATTTGAAGTTACGATGGCCTCAGCAAGAGTGTTTACAGCCTCTAAAGCAGCAGTCACCAACTGGTGGTCTACAAGAAAATTTTGGTCCTTGGTGAAATCTTCGTATATTTGCCAGTGCACCCTGGTGGAGGAGCTGCGGCATAAGCGGGCCGAAGCAGCAATTGCGATGGCTGGAAGCTGTGGGAGCGAAGCACTACTTGCATTTGTGCAAGTACCCCTCCGTGCAGCATATTTGCCCAGCCGATATTTGTGCAGCATATTTGCCCAGCCGATGGCGCAAAGCAACCCTCGTCTCCTGCTGCTTGGGACTCGGAGGGGTACATGGCAACTGGTCTGGGGAGCAGCCGGATTTTGCTCTACTGTGGATGCCAAATCGCCCCCCTGCAAGCTCTCGTCTCTCAAGGAGTGCTCGCTGAAGCAGCGCAGGAAACTTCGGCCAGGCTCCTCGAGAGACGAGAGCTTGCAAGGGGCTGATCTGGCATCCACAATGGAGAGCAAAATCTGGCTGCTCCCCGGACCAGACGCCGATAATAATAATAATAATAATAATAATAATAATAATAATAATAATAATAATAATAATAATAATAATAATAATAATAATAATAATAATAATTTAATTTGTATACCACCCTTCTCCCGAAGGACTCAGGGCGGTGAACAGGCAGATAAAATACAAACATACACAATAGTTAAAAACTACCCTTAAAAAACTGATTTAAATTTGCCCAAAAATTTAAAATAACAATACACCCCATAAAATTACAAAAATTTAAAAACCCATCAAATTCAATTAAAATTTAAAAGTAAAATCAAGCTAGTCCAGCCATACGAAATAAATAAGTTTTAAGTTCGCAGCGGAAGGTCCTAAGGTCAGGTAGTTGTCGAAGCCTGAAGGGAAGTTCGTTCCACAGGGTCGGAGCCCCCACAGAGAAGGCCCTCCCCCTGGGGGCCGCCAGTTGACACTGTTTGGCTGACGGCACCCTGAGGAGTCCCTCTCTGTGGGAACGCACCGGACGATGGGAGATCAAGGCCGGCAGTAGACGGTCCCGTAAATAGCCCGGTCCTAAGCCATGGAGCGCTTTAAAGGTGGTAACCAATACCTTGAAGCGCACCCGGAAAACAACAGGTAGCCAGTACAGTCTGCGCAGGATAGGTGTTACGTGGGAGCTCCGAACCGCTCCCTCAATAATCCGCGCAGCCACATTCTGGACTAGCTGAAGTCTCCGGGTGCTCTTCAAGGGGAGCCCCATGTAGAGAGCATTGCAGTAGTCCAGGCGAGAAGTTATGAGAGCATGAGTGACCGTGCATAAGGCATCCCGGTCCAGGAAGGGACGCAACTGGCGAATCAGGCGAACCTGATAAAAGCTCTCCTGGAGACGGTCGCCAAATGGTCTTCAAAGGACAACCGACCATCCAGTAGCACGCCCAAGTTGCGTACCTTCTCCATCGGGGCCAATGACTCACCCCCGACAGACAGCCACATCTGCAGCTGACTGTACCGAGGTGCCGGCATCCACAGCCACTCCGTCTTGGAGGGATTAAGTTTGAGCCTGTTACTCCCCATCCAGACCCGTACGGCTTCCAAACACCGGGACAGCACTTCGACAGCTTCACTGGGGTGGCCCGGGGTGGAAAAGTATAGCTGAGTATCATCAGCGTACAGTTGGTATCTCACCCCAAAGCCACTGATGATCTCACCCAGTGGCTTCATATAGATGTTGAACAGGAGGGGTGAGAGAATCGACCCCTGCGGCACCCCACACATGAGGCACCTTGGAGTCGATCTCTGCCCCCCTGTCAACACCGTCTGCGTCCGGTCAGAGAGGTAGGAGGAGAACCACTGATAAACGGTGCCTCCCACTCCCAACCCCTCCAACCGGCGCAGCAGGATACCATGGTCGATGGTATCAAAAGCCGCTGAGAGGTCTAATAGGACCAGGGCAGAGGAGTAACCCTTGTCCCTGGCCCTCCAGAGATCATCCACCAGTGCGACCAAAGCTGTCTCTGTACTGTATCCGGGCCGGAAGCTGGACTGGAATGGGTCTAGATAGACAACTTCATCCAGGTGCTGGGGTAGCTGACATGCCATCGCATTCTCTACAACCTTCGCCGTGAAGCGAAGATTGGAGACTGGCCGGTAATTCCCTAAAACAGTTGAGGAGAGATCTCACCACCGCCTCTTTCAAGGCAGCGGGAAAAACCCCCTCCCGCAAAGAAGCATTTGTAATCCCCCGGAGCCGGCCTCGTGTCACCTCCTGAGTAGCCAGTACTAACCAGGAGGGGCACGGATCCAGTAGTGGCATTCAGCCTACCCAGCAACCTGTCCATGTCCTCAGGAGTCACAGGATCAAAATCATCCCAAACCACCTCAACAAGACGGGTCTCGGAACCCTCGCCTGGATCTACCCAATTTTGATCCAATCCGTCCCGAAGCTGAACATTTTATCGTATAGATAACCGTTAAACTCCTCGGCACACCCTTGTAGGGGGTCCTTCCACCCCTCCTGTTGAAGGAGAGAGCGGGTAACCCGAAACAGGGCGGCTGGGCGGTTATCTGCCGACGCAATAAGGGAGGAAACGTAGAAACGTTTCGCATCCCTCAGTGCCACTAGGTAGGTCCTGCTATAGGACCTAACTAGTGTCCGGTCAGCCTCAGAACGGCTGGATCTCCAGACACTCTCTAGGCATCTTCTCTGGTGTTTCATCTCCCTCAGCTCCTCGGAGAACCAAGGAGCTGGTTGAGACCGACGCCGGGTCAGAGGCCGCAAAGGCACGACATGGTCCAAAGCTCCAGCCGCGGCCTGTTCCCAGGCCGCAACTAGTTCTTCAGTCGTGTCATGGGCCAGGTTCTCGGGAAACGGCCCAAGCTCCGTCAGGAACCTCTCCGGGTCCATCAGGCGCTTGGGACGGAACCAGCGCATTGGTTCCGTCTCCCTGCGGTGGTGGGTAGCGGTCAGAAAGTCTAGACGAAGGAGAAAATGATCTGACCATGACAAAGGTTCGACAACTAAATCATTTAAAACCAGATCATTCAACCACTGGCCAGAGATAAAAATCAGGTCTAGGGTGCCTCCCCCGACGTGGGTAGGGCCGTCAATTAATTGAATCAGATCCATGGCCGTCATGGAGGCCATGAACTCCCGAGCCGCCGAGGATGCCACGCTGGTTCATGGCAAATTGAAATCCCCCATGACCAACAGTCTAGGGGTTTCAACTGCCAACCCGGCCAGCAGCTCCAACAGCTCAGGCAGGGCTGTTGTCACGCAGCAAGGAGCCAGGTACGTGATCAGCAAGCCCACCTGAGTCCTACGACCCCACTTCACGTAGAGGGATTCACACCCAGCTATCTGAGGCACAGTGGTCTCCCTCGGCTCAAGACTCTCCTTAATAATAACCGCCACCCCGCCACCCCTACCTTGGGCCCTCGGCTGATGGAATGCTCGGAAACCTGGTGGGCACATCTCCAGTAGGGGAACCCCCCCTTCGGTGCCCAACCAGGTCTCCGTAATGCCCATAACGTCCGCGGTCCCCTCCTGAATAAGATCTGAAATCAGGGGGGCTTTATTAACCGTGGACCTGGCATTACATAACATCAGCCGAAGGCCCAAGTCCCGAGTACTCTGGCCACTCGGGTCACGGGAAAATCCTGGGGGGCCGGAGCACGCAATCTCTCGTAAACAGCGAGAGCGAACCCCCGAAACCTGATGTGGCCCCCCCTTCCGTCATATCTGCCTCTCCCACTTACCGTTTTAATAGCTCGACCCTGACAAACTGGAACGACACCCCTCTCCACAACCTTCGGACCTATTAAGTTACCGCCGCGAACACATGGTGGACCTAGCACCCTCCCTGACGAGTTTCCTCCCGCACCCATCCACCCCCCTGAACCAAACCCGTCAATTTCCCTCCCCCCCTTAAAATTCCCTTTAAAACTCCCCGTAAAAAACCATTTAAAAAACCCCTACCCGACGAGTATCCCCCATTACCCGACTTCCCCCTCCCTCCCCTTAAAAATCTATCTAAAAAACCCCAAAGGTTTACCATTCCGAGTCCCAAGTGGCAGGAGACAAGGGCTGCTTTGTGCCACTGGCTGCCGCAAATGTACCGAGGCGGAATGCTGATGCCGCACAAAATGAAATAGAGAAAAAGAGAGAGAATGAGAAGAGAGAGAGAGAGAAAGAGACAGAGAATGAAAGAGAATGAGAGAGACAGAATGAAAGAGAATCAGAGAGAAAGAGAATCAGAATGAGAGAATCAGAATGTGGGGGATAGAGAGAGAGAAAGAAATGAGAGAGAAGGGGGGAGAAAGAGAGAATGAGAGAAAGTGGGAGAGAGAGAATGAAAGAATCAGAGAGAGAATCAGAATGAGAGAATCAGAATGTGGGGAAGAGAGAGAGAAAGAGATGAGAGAGAAAGTGGGAGAGAGAATGAGTGGGAGAGGGGGTGAGAGAAAGAAAGAAAGTGGGAGAGAGAGCAAAAGAGAGGGAGAGAGAAAGATGAGAGAATAAATGGGAGACAGAAAGAGGGAGAGAGAGAAAGAGAATGAGTGGGAAAGAGAAAGTGGGAGAGAAAGAAAGAGAAAGTGGGAGAGAGAGAGGATGAGTGGGAGAGGGGGAAAGAGAGAAAGATGAGAGAATGAGTGGAAGAGAGAAGGGGGGAGAGAAAGAGAATGAGAGAGAAAGAGTGGGAGAGAGAAAGAGAGAGGGGGAGAAAGAGAGAGAGAAAGAAAGAGAGGAGGGAGAGTGCCTGAAGGACCCTATCCCGTCACTGGGAGTCCAGGGGCTTCAGCAAGCGGCATGCTGGATTTGTATTAGTGGTCCATGGGATTTAAAATTATGAACTTGGTAATCCCTGAGGTCCAAAAGGTTAGGGATCCCTGGTCTAAAGTACTTTCAGCTATTGTAAAATTTGCCAAATCCCCTCACAGTCATGTGATCACAATATTGGTTCTTGGCAACCTATGACTAGTTGTCAATTGCCCCACATTCAATCATATAATTACCATTTGCAATATTTTCTTTCCCCAAAAGTCAATGGGAGAGTGGTAGGGAAGATTGTAAGGGCTGCCTCCTGTCACAGAGCTAAGTTCCCCCCTTCCCCACAACTCTTTGCAAATGAAAGGACTGCCTGTTTGGAGGAAATCTCAACTCTATACATAGAGGAGATACCAAAGATCTGAGGTCTGCTTCTGCAGCCTACCAGAGGAGTTCCCTTTAATGCCCTGAAGGGGTGGGAACTCCTTCAGTGGGTTGCAGAAAAGGAAATCTGATCCCAAAGCCCTCTGGTAGGCTTCAGGAATGGAGCTGGGAATTTAAGGATCTATCTGAGCCCGTTTCTCCTCTCCCCTTGAAGAGTTCATCTCCCTTCCAGGCTTCAGGAAGAGTTCCATTGGATGAACTTAAACTTGAACTCTTCTAGTGGCGTGAAAAAAAAGGTCAGATACCAGTTCTGTTCCTATAGTCCATCAGAGCCGTTCCCTTCCATGGATGGAGGGGAGTTGAACTCCATAGGCAGTTACTTCACTCCATCCACTTCACGAGATTGCTTAATGGCTACAGTTGGAAGGGCTGGGATTGCAGTAATTGAGCAAAGCAGTCAGGTGACTGACTACCTGTATTCTGAATAATTGAAAGATAAGCAGAATGTTGCTTCTGCTGAATAATGGTGAATGGGAAGGGGTTGAAGTTCTGTAGGATGTGTGCTTTGCAAGCCTGAGAATCAAAGCTTTATCCTTGTGGTTTGTAAACTCAAAACCAATTCATTCCCAAGACTATTTGAAAATGCAAAAGCAAGTTTATATAAAATCTCAGAGACTGTTCATGATGAGCAAAAGACATTCAGTGCATTTAGAGATGGTTTCTAATTGTAGCCCTTCAGTACTTTCAGCTCAAAAAGCAGAAATTTATTTAAAATATATCAGTTTCTAATTACTTTGCTGATTAAATACAGTGTTCCATACAGATGGCAGTTAATACATTATTATTCCAGATTTTTAATTTTGTTAATGTAACACACAGTATATTTTTCTCCTACAGAAATTAGCAGAGTACGGAAAGACATGTATAATGACACATTAAATGGTAGTACGGAGAAGAGAAGTGCTGAGTTACCTGATGCTGTGGGACCTATTGTACAGCTACAAGAAAAACTATATGTGCCTGTAAAAGAATATCCAGATGTAAGTACCTACTAGTCAGTTAATTTATTTCTTCTGGTTCATATGATACCTTTGTAGTGTATTTTCTCATGTGACCTCTGTTGTACAAATGTTGCGGGCCCAAGAATGCTGTTGAGAGGTAAGCCTGTATTTGATATTTATAGCTTCATAGCAAGTGTGATGTTGTTGTTTTTTAAAGTGCTAAAGTTTGCAAACATTCTATATCTATCCATAATCCTGCAGTATTACTACCTTCAGTGTGATCTAAACTTACAAAAAGACCTGTTAACAGATAGAGATTCCCATTTAATAGCCCACAGCATACAATGTCTCAGTAACAAGCTTTCAGGCTGAATTACCATGGTCTAGGGTTTTTTTTTGTTCAGGTATTTCTCCAGAAGTTGTGGTTTTCATTTTCAGAGGCAGAGTGGACTGCTTTGTGGCATATTTCTCAGCAGCTCACAGGTACCTGAAATGGACTGATTGGCCTCTTGTATTTGAATTTGGCTGATCTGTAACTGATCCATGTTACAAGACTCCAAGAAAGCTACTTCCTAATTGGATCATTCTCCAATTGGCCCATTTTGAAGTTCAAAGACCAATGAAAGTACAGTTTCTTCTATTTAGTTGTTCTCCTCTACTAAATACTGTATAATAGTGCACTGGTGCACGCATCATTCTTGCTCACTTTTATTATGATAGACTCATTTGTTGTTGTTACCATATGTTCACTTAAAATACAATACACCAAAAAATGCAACCATAGCCTGAAGTTCCTTTACAAAATATTTTATGCCTTATTCTTGGTGTGATATTCCATGATGAATAACAGTGGTGTTAATTTTCTCTAGTTGTACACTGTCTGCCTGACTGAGGCATGATAAGAGTCTTTCACAATGGTTTAGTTGCCTTTTCCAGTCTCATAAACAACAATTTTCCAGAGCATAAACAACACTTTTTCTGAATTATCCTAAGAGCTCTTGTGATCAAGCATAGTCAGTTCTACAAACTAGGGTCATGAAAAGTAGACTCCGTTAGTCACATCAACACATATGTGTCATTTGCTTGTTCCCAAACTGACATCATATTGTCATCTCATAGGAACATCTAACTCAACTTATTCTCTTAAGAGAGCTAATTATTATAGTTTTCACCTACTTTTCCAAAAATGACCGTGAACATTTCTGAAGTATATTCAGGGGAAAATTGCAAAATGGACTATTTTGGCATGGTTCAATTAGAATATCCTTATCTTGGACTTAAAGCTCTTAATGCACTAAAGACCTTAATGCATTAAAGACTGCAGGATTTGGGGTATAGAATTCTAAAAGATTCATGAACTTTCTTCCACCATAGCATAAGAACAAGCATGACCTAGCCTGCTAGGTAAATGACATTCGATAACAAAATAAGAGAGTTGGAAAGGACCTTGGACGTCTTCTAATCTAACCCCCTGCTCAAGCAGGAGACCCCACACCATTTCAGACAAATGGCTATCCAATCCCTTTTTAAAAGCCTCCAGTGATGGAGCACCCACAACTTCTGAAGGGAAGCTGTTCCATTGGTTGATTGTTCTCACTGCCCTTAGTTCTAAGTTGCTTATTCTTTGATTATTTTCTAACCATTGTTTCTTGTCTTGCCTTCTTGTGCTTTGCAAAATAGGTTAACCCATTTTTTTTTGTTGCAACAGATAATTCACTGTCTCCCCGCACCCCGCACTGATGATGTAGTACTGCAAGAGCTTTGCTTCAATTGTATTGATATAATATAGTGAGCATATACAGACTTCATAGTTTGATTTCTTTAAAAAAGTGTATTGTATAGCATTCCTAACTAAGACAGACAGACAGATATAGCTTTTTTCAGTAATGCCATAGTTCAATTAGAAAATGGCTCAGATTAAATTATATTCCTTGGTTAATGTGATTCATATTTATAGAATTATAATACGTTGTTAATATGTTAGTATATAGAAATATCTAGAAGTTGATCCAGTCTTACTGATATCCACATTGTCTGTGGGTTGTCTGGAATAGGAGAGTAGTTATATAATGATTTTTCTAATATATTCTCCGTACTTTCTGTCATGGGAGAAGGAAATATTGCTGGGGGGGGGGTAAGTATATCCTCATTAATCGTTTGATTGAACTTTTGGGGTTTTTTTAAAAAAAAAACTGCTTTACTCCTTGTAACATATCTTCATTCTAATAAAACCACATTTAAATTATACTGCTGGATTTGTAATTGAAGACCTTATGGAAGTACATTCTGCAAAATATGTTTAAAATAGGTGCGGGGTGGTGTGTGATCTTAAGATAGTGACACATTCTAGAAAGTTGTGAGAGAGTGGAAATCTGGCTTTTTGTTAACTAAACTAGCTGAAACTGTTAAGTAGGATGACTTTTCTTCAGAGAGTGTATTGAATATTTTTATTCTTGTTACTTCACTTAAATTTTGTTTTACATACCATAGTTCATAAAGGAAATTAAAGTGTTGGTAATAGGATTTTGCCTTGGAGCAGGTGACAGTGATCAGTGTTTCTTCCATAGATGAATAGTGTATCTCTGACAGTTGTCAGCGTTGTCACCAAGTAGGTGATAAAGCACTGGAAGCCTTGGACAAAGCTGACTTAAGGTATTCTCTGGGGATCCATTCAACATTAGATTGACTCATTATTAAAAGAGAGCTGATCAAGCATGATAAAAGTCCTGCTTATGTGTTTTCTCAGTTAATAGAATGATCAGCAAATGAATTCTTCATTGGAAATGCTTAGCTTAGCTCCTTTATGAAAATGCTTATGTGAACTATCAATTATTTGAGTTCGGTCATGCTAACCTGTTGTACTATATAATTCTAAATATTGCTGCAGAATATATAAAAAACAGGTTTTTGTGGCTAATTTACCATATTGTGAGTTGCATATGTATATAAGTATAGAAATATTTTTTCTAGCAATTTTTCTAAAGTCAGCATTCTAGCAATTCTTTTGAAGGACTTTTAATGGAAATAACCAAATTGTTCATATTCTAGTTTCATGGAGCATGAATATTATTCTAGATTGATTGATTAATTTGAAACAACAGTTGCAAAATATTTTATTTTTTAATAGAGTGAAAAGTTATTTTAAATTAATGTTTTTATTCTAATGCAAATTGATTAAAATATTTTTTCTAGTTAAGAAATATGACAAGTAAAATAACTAAAAAAAATCTTACGGTCTTCACGACTTTGAGATTAAAAAGTATCAGCAATTGAAATAAAACCTCAATGAAATAATCTGAAAAAAAAATTGTGTTAGATAAAACCCTTTTATAGAAGCTCTATAGATTAAGCATCTCAGTTATACTTTGTGGCAGGTGTGGGTTGTTTGTATGTGTATGTGCACATTTGGAAAACTTTCTTCTATTTATTTTGCTCATAGTTATGTGTGAATAGTGTAGTTGTACTGCTAAGGTTTTAGTCTACAGATCTATCATGTTTTCTGAACATTTAGGAAAAAATAGATTATATTTTTAAGGATTAAAAGATTATTTTTTCACTATATTTAACACCAGCTTTGTTTGTGACCAACAGTCCACAAAAATAGTAACATTCCAAGAAACATTTTTTTTTTTGCCAAATTCAAATATTTCTCCACCTTGAGGTTCCTAAACTTTCTAAAACAGACTCTTGTCTTACAACTTGGGTCTCAAACTTTACCACAGCATTTTGTTGCCATGGTCACTACTTTGTCTACTATAGCTTGGAATGATTTTTTAGACCAAAAGGAGGTTATTAATTGTATGTTATAAATTATTTATTACTCCAAAAACTTACCAAATATTCCATTCTCCAAGTTCCAAGTTTTGTTGCATATTTATTGTAAAAAACTGACACAGATTCAGATTTATAAATAAATAAAACCGGCTAAGAAATACTAATATTTAAAGAGGCTTTTTTTAAAAAAAGAAAAAGACACGTTTACCTACTTCGATCTCCAGTTGATTCTATTTGTGGTTGGCTTGATGTTGCCTTAATATATTTGCATGACAAATTCAACTTAGTGGTGCATGAGTGAAGTTTGAATCCTTACTTTCTCTTTCATATTTCATAAGCCTTATTTCACTAGGGAGCACAAGCAAGATACCTTTTCCTATTAGTATCTATTTATATCTCAAACTATCTATAGGGGAAAGATTGCACAATTAATTATAGCATTTTGGCTGTAGCAGATACCATTGAAGCACTTCCATTTATCCTGTAGAATCTTCTTACATAGGTGCAAGGTAAAAATCCTGTATCATATATTGACAGTTTGAATCCTGTGACTTGATTTTGGTAGACATAAAAAAGGCATTATTCTTTGCTTGTTGATTTCTAAATACAGAGATATGCATTATTTCATTATTTATGGGTTAGATGGCACCTCTTGTTTTCCATTCAAATTATTGCTAATAATTTGAGGAAGTAGTCTTTAGTCCCATTTCAGAAACATTTCAAGGACGGGGAGGAAGGGGGAGGGAGAGAGAGGGGAAAGGGAGGGGGACTGAGGGAGAGAGATTTATTCCCATTAGTCCCATTTCAGAAACATTTCAAGGGGATAAACAGACAGACACATACATAGATAGATACTCTTTTATGCAGGTCCAATATAAGTATCTAATACTTATATCTATGTATTCAAATAAGTAAATTGTTTTTTTTTATCCCTGTTCAAAATTTCTCTTGAAAATTTTCAGCTTAGTCAAGGCCAATTTTTATCTACATTTATTCTATGTGACTCAGTAATGTTGAGAGGACTTCAATGATCCAATGGAGGTAGATCATTGCCTTCAGAAACTTTTTGAGTTTCAGGTTTGATTCACTAGGGTAATTTTCAAATACTCCTTATCTCATTGCAATGCATGTCAGTATTCAGTCTCCCCTCCAAATTATATGACAGTTACTACGGTATGTACTCTTCATTCTAATCTATGTTCATTTAGATGTTTCTATATTAAATTCATTGCCAGATACTTACAGGGAGATGCTTCATGAGTTCTGCTGACATTTGGCCAGAAATATTGCAAGGAGAATTTATAGCATTTCTCATGTTCTCTGAGACTACTAGAAATTGTCTTCTTTTCCATTTTGTTTTATTTTTCAATACATAGATGCAAACACAGAGTTCTTTCTTGAGAATGTTATAAATTGTAGGTGGGAATAAAATGTGTAAAAGTTTTTACCTGATTGGTTGATATTATGAACATGCTTGATTCTGGACTTAAAACACACTAATTGTTGAATATAATATAAGTATTTAAATCTTTCTGAATTCAGTAAGATAAAGATAACCTAATTTACAAGACTTTAAAAAAAACAAAAACTAGTCTCAAAGAAATAAATCACCAATAAATGTATTTGACTGGAATATATGTCTCCCAAGCTTCTGCTTTATGGTTGCATATTGTCTTCTCAGTAAAATGGCAGTGTCAGCTAGGTAAAGAATGTCAGTAGATGCCAGAAAAAAGGATAGTTGTCAAAGAAGAAGGGCAATAAATGAGATCAGAGTTAAATATATGCCTGTCACATTCTACCAGCTGGTTTAAGCCCTGTTGTTGTTGTTGTTCAAATACACTGGCCTTAAAAAGGAAGCAAATGTATTGTAGCCTACATATGAAGAAGGAAACAGCTGGTGGATTTATCACTCCTCTTAATTGACAGAGAAGGTCAGACTTAAAAAAAAATGAAGTGAATTTTATATTCTTTGTGTAACAAATTAAAGCGGTACTACTATATAAAATAAATATATTTCCTTGTGTTCTATCTACAAACATAATCATGTATTCCCTGTAACATACCTGATATTGAGAGATTTAATTTATGTATGTAGGTTTCTTTTTTAAAAAAATTGCCACAACTAACTTTTCAGTTTTTCATAATGAGAAGCAAAGAACAGTATTATCTTGAAATAAGTTCAGTCAGTTATGAGACTGTTCCTAAAAGGAACTTTCAGGAGCTTTAAAATTGGGGATAAGACTCAAACAAATGGGCATTTGCATTCATGTATGAGTCCTGTAGATATTTATGTCATTAATTATAGTATCTTCTTAGACATACCACTACAGTGACTCTGTGACTGTATGTATGTATTCTATGCAATGGAAATGATCTAAAGTATTGTTCGATCCCTATAGAAGTCACAGGCTACATGTAGTAATCCATTATCATTTTCATGTTCTAGATTGGAGAAGGTCAAATTTTTCAGTCTGATTTCAAGAGTTTTAAGAAGAATATTGGTAATCTAAAGCCTTCAGAGGACCGCCTCCCTCCAGAGGACAGAATCTCTTTGTGTCCTTCCAGCTGTCTATCCTTGGTCATTGGGTTATGTTGGCCACTTTGGGGCGCTGGATTAGAGCAGTGATTGCTAAAGCCTACGATGCACAGACCTTACCCGCCTCTAAACGGATCACGACTCACTCGACCAGGAGCGTGGCCACCTCAGCCACGTGAGCTATGCAGGCCTCCTTGGAGGAGGTCTGCCGTGCCACCACCTGGTCTTCCTGCCATTACAAATGAGATATTTATGCTTTGGCAGAGGCAGCCTTTGGCCACTGGGTTCTCCAAAGAGTTCACATGGGCTGAGCATGCTGGACCAGTCGGGTTCCTCCCATTAGACACACTGCTTTGGTATGTCCCATTCCTGATTGTAGGTCCCACCTTTCTGGAGAATAGGGATTGCCTTATCTGAACGCCCTTTCTCACAAAGCAGGGACCCTCAGTCAGCCCCACCCTGGTTCCTCCCAGTTCCGGCCTCGGGGGAGGGAACTAACCTTGTTGTTACAGCTCAGCACAACAGTTTGCCACTCATCCTCGTCAGAAAGCTGGGAGGCAAGAGGAGAAGCCTATCATCTTGCAAACTCAGTCCTATTGTATCAGAAGGAGTTAACCCATTCCTGACTGCGGGTCCCTGCTTTTTGAGAAAGGGCATTCAGATAAGGCAATGCCCATTTTCAGAAATCTATCCAGCTTATAGAGTTCTTAATGATTTTTTCCAACCTTTTGTTTGAGCTGATATAATAAACTCTGGTATGGTGTTTGTGTCAGTAGGAAGTTGAATTCTATGTTTAAATTCCCTGGTTTCTGCTTTCAGAGTTGAATTATGTAAGGTTATAAGATAAAAAGTAAGGTTTTAAGAATAATGTTTATTAAATAAAATATGATCGGTAGTATAACAATCACTTCTTACATAATGATAAATCTGGAGAAAAGATAAATACACTCAGTATGGAATATTTTATTCCCAATTTTCCACAAAGAGCCTTTTATTTTGTATTCATTTATTAGCAAAGATATAGTTGCCCATCTACCAGAAGGAACAGGGAATGGGCAGCAGAATAAAAGCACAGTGCACTGAAAACAAAAACGTTATCTAAAACAACAGTGTTGACAATTAAATTCATCAATCATCCATTCTCCATTGTGGTGGAGATAGCATTCAGGAAAGGGTAAACCTCATCTGCTAGCCGATTGGACTGAATCTGTCAAAGCTATGTGGACACACCTCTTTCACCAACAGTCCCCAGCTTTTGACTCAGTCCTAGCTAAAGACAAGCTATATTACCACCAAATATCAGAGTAAAGAGCTTTACCTTGAGCCCATTGAGGGCCACACAGCGGCAAGTCAGATCACCAGGAGGTGATTCTGACAGGACAGCGAGCATGAGCTTCGCTCAAAGCAGTTGGCCCTGGGGCTTTGGAAAGACCAGGATTCAGTGTTCTTCCGCATTCCGGCTGGGCGAGAACTGTGTACTTTACCATCAGTCGAGCGCGTGCTTGGCTGCCAGATGAGCATGGGACTATCGAACAGACAGCTGCCACCTCGGAGCCATAGTCCCCAACGATTTGAGCCCCTGCCCGGTCTCCGGGCATATTGTAAGTAGCCGTCCATCACATTTTTGGCAGCAGTGCCCTTGCTGGGTAAGCCTGCTAGGTGGCAGATTCAAAATGGAGAAAGCAGCTGCTGCTTTAAGCGGAGGGAGTCGCTTCGGCAGAGGGAAGCTCGGCTCTCTCTAGTCAGATCGGCAAGGCTGCAGGGGCCTCGGGACTGAGGCCTGCAAGCAAGAGACCCTCGGCAAAGCTCTCTAAGAGCTCCCAAGTCCTATGCGAAAGACTTGTAAGGTTGCAGAACGTGAGGCTGCATGGCGCCAAAAGGGGATAGACCACAAAGTGGCCAGGGTGCAGAAGGAAACTGACCACCGAAGGGAAGCACCCCAAGCTGTCTCTCAGGCTGGTTTCCGCCAAATTGCAGGACAACCGTTGGAGCTGCCTGACATTTTTGACAGCTGACCTCCACAAACATGGTTTCCAGATGACGCTGGAGAGCAGCTTTTTGCTGCAGGTTTCAATCTGCCCAGCAACAGTGAGATCTATTTTGGCTCACTTCCAGAACTCTTTTTTATTGTAGGTGCCTTGCAACAGCCTTTAAGGCAGAAAGCCTCATCCATAGAGGCAACCTTTACCCCAGCTGCAGAGGGGCTCCGCTCAGGGAGAACACAGGAGCTTCAACTCCCTGCTGGTATGGGACCCTTGATTTCAGAGGCAATTAAGCAGAGAATAGCCGGCTTACAACAAAACCAGAGAGCTGCTTCAGTTCAATCTGACCGCCCCTTGCCTCCAGATCTCCCAACACTGGCCCAGGCTTCAGGGGACTTTTTGGCTACACAGGAATCATACTCCCCTACTTCCTTTAATCAGTCACCCTTGGAGGAAGAGAGACACAGAGACCTATAATTGTCAGAGGACAAAGGCTCTTTGCTGCCTTTTTCGTCCAGCCTTATTTATTTATTTATTTATTTATTTATTTATTTATTTATTTATTTATTTATTTATTTATTTATTTATTTATTTATTTTCATATTTTTATACTGCCCTTCTCCGAGCTGTACAGCATAAAGAAAACATAGATATCGAAAAATTTTAAAATACAATATTCAATTAAAAATCTGATTCAATAAGCTGCATGTTAAGATTTTATTCAAATCTTTGCTTTTTAAAGCAAAAAATACTGCTCGAATGGGAACCCATCTGCCAATGCCAGATCCAACATCAGAGGCTGCTGATACTCTGGACTTGCTGTTCTCTGAACCGACAACAGAGGGCCGAAGTGGTTACTTTGCCCAGGCTGTTTTTGGATGTTGTACAGAGGCAGTGGGCCTCTCCAGGGGCAGGAGCAAATCCCAGCAATCTGGACAAGAGATTTTATAACATGGGTCCAGACCTATCTAAGGCACTTCAGGTACCTGTAGTGGATCCCCCAGTGGCAGTGTTAGCTGCACCTTCTGTAATGACAGATTCGCCGAAAGATGCCCTCTGGCCTGAAGACAAACATGCGGAGCAGTTGCCTAGGAGGGCCCACCAGGCTGCTGCTTGGGCGGTTAAAGCGTCCACAGCAGCTTCCTTTTTTAATAGGGCTTCATTGCTCTGCTTGCGGCAACTGCAGGACAGAATTCCCACGGGGGACACAAGGTCTCATCAAGACCTTAATAAATTAGCAGCAGCTATGGAATTCTCAGCAGACGCCATATTCAACGCGTCAAAGGCCATCACCTCTTCAGTGGCTACCAGAAGACTACTGTGGCTTCTCCAGTGGCAGGTGTATGCCAAACATAAGTGGAGGCTGGCCTCTGCCCTGTTCACAGGGGAGAGGTTGTTCAGAGACTCCTTGGATCTGATTCTGGTTGAGTCCAGAGACAGACGTAAGATCCTCCCATACCTATCCCGATGAGCGGATTCCCGCCCACTGCCTTATTTTCACCACCAATCTTTTCGGGGGTCGGACAACGGGTTTGGGCCATCACGCTCACAGCACCCCTTCTTTCAGAGGCAGGACCAGCAACAGGACAGGGCAGGGAGGTATAAACAGTTTCCCCCCAAATGGCCCTTTTGTGGGGAACGAAGTCATTCCTTCAGACGCCAGAAATAACTGCACCACCAACGCTCCCATTGGCGGCTGCCTGGCCTTTTTTGCCAGCCATTGGGAAAACATTACCATGGATGCCTGGGTCCTGGAGATGGTCGGATTGGGCCTCTCCCTAGAGTTCCTCTCCACACCCCTGAGGTTTTTCATTTGCTGTCTTATTTTATAGGACAGGTCGAAGAGGGTCCTTATGGAAACTGCTATTCAACATCTGCTGGATATTCATGCAATCCAGCCGGTTCCAGGGGACCAAGAGAGGATGGGATTCTATTCCATCCTCTTTGTGATTCCAAAGGCCTCAGGATGGTGGTGGTGGAGGGCAGTTCTGGTACCTGAAACGGCTAAACTGCCTTGTCACCTATAGGTGGTTCAAGATGCAGTCACTTCAGTCCATTTTGGAAGGAGTCAGAGAGGGCAACTTCCTTACCTCCATTGACTTGTCAGAAGCTTACCTGCATGTTCCTATTTTACCAGAACACAGACAGTATCTCCCTTTTTCTTATGGAGGATGACATTATCAGTATAGGGCCTTGCTATTTGGCCTATCGTCAGCTCCCAGGGCGTTCACAAAACTATTGGCTGCGTTGGTGGCACATCTTCGGGCTCTTCTTGTGCATGTCCAGTGCTACTGGGACAATATCCTGATCCAGTCTGCCTCTAAGCCCCAGGTGTGTCGTGTCCCACTCCTCCGCTGACGGCCGGGTCGGGGAAGTCCATATCAAATGTGTCTCTGTAGCTCTGCCAAAGTTCTATCAGAGTTCTCAAGGCAGGCAGGAGACCAGGAAGTGACTTCAGCAATCCAAGTTAGACTTTGCCTGACTCAGAGAATGCCAGAAAGCAGATCCTTTATATAGGCCATGGGGTGTGGCTTATCCAAGCCTGCCCCTCCCTTCCTTTTGCTGAAGTCGCCTCTCAACTCTCCGGAAGCGAGGATCTCTCCAGCCTCCAGCTGTTGGCAATCCTAGCTCATGACTGGCCTCACATTCTTCAGGCTCACATGCTGTGGGGGAGGGGTTTAGTTGCTCCATTTGCCTGGGCATGGTGCCAGGACTGGGGGCTGAAGGCATGTCAGGCCCTTCGTCTTGCTCAGCCTGTCCGGGCATGGTGCCAGGGCTGGGGCCTGGAGGCATGCCAGGACATTCTTCCGAACTATCAGCGTCTGGCAGGAGATAAGAGGGGCCCGGCTGCGGCAGGGGGAGCGGGAGCGGGAGCGGGCGAGACACAACAAGGTGAATCAGAATCACCATCTAGGTCCTTCAGGACCACAGGTTTTCTATAATTACACCAAGAGCCATTTGATGCCAACAAATTGGTTGCTTCATTTAGGAGCGGAAATAGACACCATTGCGTGCAAAATACACATCTCCCAGGAGCGCCAGACAAGTATAAAAGAATTGGTAGATCAGGTCAGGAGGGAACGTACGGTACCCCTGGCCACCGTCTCGGAGCTCCTGGGTAGGATGGTGTTCTGCATTCCATCATGCCTTGGGCACACCTGCATGCCGGGTCGCTCCAGTGGTTCCTCTTGCCTTACCAGAAGCAATTCCCCGTCCAAGGTCAGGGTACCACCGGAGGTGATCCGTTCCTTACGATGATGGGCTTCCAGGGCAATTTCAAAGGGAAGTTTCTTCAAAGAACCGGAACACCTGACAGTTACAACAGACGCCAGTCTCTTTGGCTGGGGAGCACATCTCCAAAATAGGATGGCCCAAGGACAGTGGCCACAGGCAGACCTGGGCCACAAGATAAACTGGCTGGAACTCAGGGCAGTACACCTGGCCCTCAAAACAGTTCCAGGACATAATGTCAGGCAGACATGTCTTGATTCTGACTGACAATATGGTCACTAAGGCACACATTAACTGTCAGGGAGGAACCCACTCCAGGACCCTTATGAGAGAGACAGAATGACTATTTTTTCATTTCATTTATTTGATTTTTATACCGCCCTTCTCCCGAAGGACTCAGGGCGGTGTACAGGCAAATAAAAACAGACAAGACAATATTCTATAAAATACAACATTAAAAACCTTATTATAATTTGCCTAAAAATTTAAAATATATAGAAATTAAAACCCCGTTTAAAATTAATAATAAAAAACTATAAAATCCATAAAATTTAAGCCAGCCCGCGAATAAAAGATCGTCTTCAGTTCGCGAAAGGTCCAAGGTCAGGTATTTGGCGTAAACCGGGGAAGTTCGTTCCAGAGTGTGGAGCCCCACAGAAGGACCTTCCCCTGGGGGCCGCCAGCCGACATTGCTTGGCGGACGGCACCCTGAGAAGTCCCTCTCTGTGAGAGCGCACGGGTCGGTGGGAGGCATATGGTAACAGTAGGCGGTCCCGTAAGTACCCAGGCCCTAAGCCATGGAGCGCTTTAAAGGTCATAACCAAAACCTTAAAGTGCACCCGAAAAGCCACAGGTAGCCAGTGCAGTCTGCGCAGGAGAGGTGTTATGTGGGAGGTACGCGACTCTCCCTCTATCACCCGCGCAGCTGCATTCTGGACTAGCTGAAGCCTTCGGGTGCACCTCAAGGAGCCCCATGTAGAGAGCATTACAATAATCCAAGCGAGAGGTAACGAGTGCGTGAGTGACTGTGCACAAGGCATCCCGATCAAGGAAGGGGCGCAACTGCCGAACCAGGCGGACCTGGTGGAAGGCCCCCCTGGAGACGGCCGTCAAATGGTCTTCAAACGACAGCCGCTCATCCAGGAGGACACCTAAGTTGCGCACCCTATCCTTTGGGGCCAATAACTGCCTCCAACAGTCAGCTGCAGCTGCAGCTGACTGAATCGAGATGCCGGCATCCACAGCCACTCCGTCTTGGAGGGATTGAGCTTGAGCCTGTTTCTCCCCATCCAGACCCGCACGGCTTCCAAACACCGGGACAGCACTTCAACAACTTCATTGGGGTGACCTGGGGTGGAGAAGTACAGCTGAGTGTCATCAGCGCATTGATGGTACTTCACCCCAAAGCCACTGATGATCTCACCCAACGGCTTCATATAGATGTTGAACAGAAGGCGAGAGAATCGACCCTGCGGCACCCCACAAGTGAGGGCCCTCGCGGTGACCTCCGCCCCTGTCAACACCGTCTGCGACGGTCGGAGAGATAAGAGGAGAACCACCGATAAACGGTGCCTCCCACTCCCAATCCCCCCAGCCGGCGCAGCAAGATACCATGGTCGATGGTATCAAAAGCCGCTGAGAGGTCTAATAGGACCAGGGCAGAGGAATAACCCCTGTCCCTGGCCCTCCAGAGATCATCCACCAATGCGACCAAAGCTGTCTCTGTGCTGTAACCGGGTCGGAAGCCACAGGTTTTCTATAATTACACCAAGAGCCATTTGATGCCAACAAATTGGTTGCTTCATTTAGGAGCGGAAATAGACACCATTGCGTGCAAAATACACATCTCCCAGGAGCGCCAGACAAGTATAAAAGAATTGGTAGGTCAGGTCAGGAGGGAACGTACGGTACCCCTGGCCACCGTCTCGGAGCTCCTGGGTAGGATGGTGTTCTGCATTCCGTCATGCCTTGGGCACACCTGCATGCCGGGTCGCTCCAGTGGTTCCTCTTGCCTTACCAGAAGCAATTCCCCGTCCAAGGTCAGGGTACCACCGGAGGTGATCCGTTCCTTACGATGATGGGCTTTCAGGGCAATTTCAAAGGGAAGTTTCTTCAAAGAACCGGAACACCTGACAGTTACAACAGACACCAGTCTCTTTGGCTGGGGAGCACATCTCCAAAATAGGATGGCCCAAGGACAGTGGCCACAGGCAGACCTGGGCCACAAGATAAACTGGCTGGAACTCAGGGCAGTACACCTGGCCCTCAAAACAGTTCCAGGACATAATGTCAGGCAGACATGTCTTGATTCTGACTGACAATATGGTCACTAAGGCACACATTAACTGTCAGGGAGGAACCCACTCCAGGACCCTTATGAGAGAGACAGAATGACTATTTTTTCATTTCATTTATTTGATTTTTATACCGCCCTTCTCCCGAAGGACTCAGGGCGGTGTACAGGCAAATAAAAACAGACAAGACAATATTCTATAAAATACAACATTAAAAACCTTATTATAATTTGCCTAAAAATTTAAAATATATAGAAATTAAAACCCCGTTTAAAATTAATAATAAAAAACTATAAAATCCATAAAATTTAAGCCAGCCCCGCGCGAATAAAAAGATGCGTCTTCAGTTCGCGAAAGGTCCAAGGTCAGGTATTTGGCGTAAACCGGGGAAGTTCGTTCCAGAGTGTGGAGCCCCACAGAGAAGGACCTTCCCTGGGGCCGCCAGCCGACATTGCTTGGCGGACGGCACCCTGAGAAGTCCTCTCTGTGAGGCGTGCGGGTCGGTGGGAGGCATATGGTAACAGTAGGCGGTCCCGTAAGTACCCAGGCCCTAAGCCATGGAGCGCTTTAAAGGTCATAACCAAAACCTTAAAGTGCACCCGAAAAGCCACAGGTAGCCAGTGCAGTCTGCGCAGGAGAGGTGTTATGTGGGAGGTACGCGACTCTCCCTCTATCACCCGCGCAGCTGCATTCTGGACTAGCTGAAGCCTTCGAGTGCACCTCAAGGGGAGCCCCATGTAGAGAGCATTACAATAATCCAAGCGAGAGGTAACGAGTGCGTGAGTGACTGTGCACAAGGCATCCCGATCAAGGAAGGGGCGCAACTGCCGAACCAGGCGGACCTGGTGGAAGGCCCCCCTGGAGACGGCCGTCAAATGGTCTTCAAACGACAGCCGCTCATCCAGGAGGACACCTAAGTTGCGCACCCTATCCTTTGGGGCCAATAACTCGCCTCCAACAGTCAGCTGCAACTGCAGCTGACTGAATCGAGATGCCGGCATCCACAGCCACTCCGTCTTGGAGGGATTGAGCTTGAGCCTGTTTCTCCCCATCCAGACCCGTACGGCTTCCAAACACCGGGACAGCACTTCAACAACTTCATTGGGGTGACCTGGGGTGGAGAAGTACAGCTGAGTGTCATCAGCGCATTGATGGTACTTCACCCCAAAGCCACTGATGATCTCACCCAACGGCTTCATATAGATGTTGAACAGAAGGGGCGAGAGAATCGACCCCTGCGGCACCCCACAAGTGAGGGCCCTCGCGGTCGACCTCCGCCCCCCTGTCAACACCGTCTGCGACCGGTCGGAGAGATAGGAGGAGAACCACCGATAAACGGTGCCTCCCACTCCCAATCCCCCCAGCCGGCGCAGCAAGATACCATGGTCGATGGTATCAAAAGCCGCTGAGAGGTCTAATAGGACCAGGGCAGAGGAATAACCCCTGTCCCTGGCCCTCCAGAGATCATCCACCAATGCGACCAAAGCTGTCTCCGTGCTGTAGCCGGGTCGGAAGCCGGACTGGAACGGGTCCAGATAGACGGATTCTTCCAGGTATTGGGGTAACTGACGCGCCACAGCACTCTCTACAACCTTCGCAACAAAGCGAAGGTTGGAGACTGGCCGATAATTTCCCAAAATAGCCGGGTCCAAAGAGGGCTTCTTAAGGAGGGGTCTCACCACCGCCTCTTTCAAGACGGCAGGGAAAACCCCTTCCAACAAAGAAGCATTTATGATCCTCTGGAGCCAGCCTCGTGTCACCTCCTGAGTGGCCAGCACCAGCCAGGAAGGACACGGATCCAATAAACATGTAGTGGCGCGGAGCCTCCCCAACAACCTGTCCACGTCCTTGGGAGCCACAAGGTCAAACTCATCCCAAACAGAATCGACAAGACGTGCCTCCTCTCCCTCTATGTCTCTGGGTGGAGAGGCTCCATTTGTTGCTAAGGACGGAGCATATTTCAGGGGCCACAAATGTACAGGCAGATTGGCTTAGCAGGGCCAGAGTCGATCATTCGGAGTGGCGTCTGCATCCGACTTTGTTTCAGGAGCTGACAGAGTGCTTCGTAGGACCAGCTGTGGACCACTTTGCCACCCAAGACAACGGCCAACTACCAAGTTTTTTCGTGAGACGTAAGGGATTGATGCGCTTTGCAGCCCTTGGCTGCGGGAACTCCTATATGCCTTTTCTCCCCTTCCCCTTGTCTCGAAGGTTATACAAAATATTTTGGTGGAAAGGGCGGAGGTGCTGCTCTTAGAGAGGTTCTGAAGGCTGGGGGCAGCAAAAAACATCCCTTCCTGTCCAACCGGAAGTTGGGAAAAGGGCCATTTCTGGCCTCTGGAGTGCCTCTGGAGGGTGGGAAAGGCCATTTTTGCCCTCCCCACAGTCATAGAGAGGCTCTGGAGCCAGGTATGAGAGAAAAATGGGCCTTCCCCACCACCACCCAGGCCCTCCGGAGGCAGGAAACAGCCTGTTTCCCTACTTCTGGTGGGCCCATAAGGCCCAGAGCTGAGCTCGCATACCCATTGATATGGCTACATATCAGTGGGCCATCAGGGTGGCACGTGTGCCGTAAGTTCACCATCACGGAGTTAGGTTGATGAATATATTCCTATGCAGTAAACAGTAAACAGTTTTTAGCTACTATAAGATTTTGATCTGGTATTGATTAGTCTGATTTGTAATAGTGCCTCTTTGGATTGCTACTCAGCCTAATAGTGATGCTTCCTGATCACTATAAAGCTAGTGATGAATATTCACGTTCAGAAATTGTCTACAGATCATCTGATTAAGGAGAGAGAGAGAAGGGAATAGACATTTGTCTCTCATTTGAACAACAGTTGTTCAGTGAGTCATTGCAGTTGTTAAATTAGTAACACCCTTGTTAAGTCAATCTAGCTTTCCCATTGACTCTGTTAGTCAGAAAGTCACAAAAGATGAGCACATGAACCCGGGACACTCACATCATAAATATGAACCAGTTGTCAAGCATCCAAATTAAATCACATTGATGGAGATGCTGCAGCGGTCATAAGTGTGTAAAATGGCCATGTCACTTTTTTCAGTGCTGTTATAACTTCGAACGGTCATTAAATGAACTATCGTAAGTTGAAGACTACCTGTATCTTGATTTTTTCCTTTCTAAAAGCTTCTGTTCATGCTTATTGCTTGATGGTTTCTGAAGCATAAGCCAAACATTTTCACACCTTGATTCACCAAAGTTTCATTGTATTATTATTATCTGCTATGACAGCAAAGTGACCTCTAGTGTTGTTTCGAGGTTGGAAGGGCTTAGCAGAAATGCTAAAGGCAAATATGGAATGCTGATTCTGGCATTATTATTTATATATATTGATCCCTCTTTCCAGATTGGAATTGATTTATTATAATCCCAATATACCAAAAATGAGATAAGGAGCAAATTAACATCAGCTTGCTAAGCCTGTTGAGCAAGGGTACAGTTCAGTGGTGGGTTTCAAATTTTTTTTACTACCGGTTCTGTGGGTGTGGCTTGATGGGCATGGCATTGCTTGGTGGGTGTGGCTTGATGGGCATGGCAGGGGAAGGATACTGTAAAATCTCCATTCCCACCCCACTCCAGGGGAAGGTTACTATAAAATCCCCATTTCCTCTCCATCTGCCTCAGAGAGGCAGAGAATAGATGGGGGCGGGGCCAGTCAGAAATTTTACTACCAGTTCTCTGAACTACTCAAAATTTCCACTACTGGTTCTTCAGAACTGGTCAGAACCTGCTGAAATCCACCTCTGGTACAGTTGGCACCATCCTTGGCAAACTCAAAACAGGATGATACAGCATAACATCCTGATGGAAGAACAAGGTGGTTTCAGAGAAGGACAGTTAGCACTTCATACTTCTCCTTCATCTTCAAACTGAAAAAAATAATAGGCATGTGGAATCCTTTACATTGTCTCTTACTGCTTGACAGGCAGACTTTGATTCAATCTCTAAAGCTAGGTTCGGGGGAATTTTTTTTTCACTTTTTGTTGCAGAGGATGAAACAATACAAAGGCACTGTAACTGTGTTGCTCTAGTGCTTTAGGTGTTTTTTTCCCCACCCATAATCAACATTCACAAATGGGCAAAGCTTACATTTCTTCCTTTTCTTATTAAGTAATAGATTTGTTTGTACTCATCTATATTCCAATATAACAACTCTCTTGGTAACACAGAGTAGATCTGAGATAGTTTCTGTTATCTGCTAGTAATTAATAAGTACTAGTCTACTAACAAAACTAGTCACCTTTCCTAAATGGCCTATTATTCCTGCCACTCGTAAAAAATGAATGGCCTTACCGTTTATCAAATTGAATTCTTTAAGCATTTAGATATATTATTCTAAAAATATAGTATTCATATATATGTGTGTGTGTATGTAGGTTTTGGTATGTTCGGGTCTTTTCTCGTGTAAGATTGGAAGTATTTAGGCAATGTTTCGATGAGATCTCACTCACTCATCATCTTCATCATCATCTGAAGATGATGAGTGAGATCCCATCGAAACGTTGCCTAAATACTTCCAATCTTACACGGGAAAAGACCCGAACATACCAAAACCTGCATACATATACCCGTGAAAACCTACAAAAACATATAAAAGAATATATTATTCTAAGCCTTGTTGACCTGGAATCTGCAGAAAAGAGACATCACCGTTATCATCACTGATAAACTTTAAATATAATTTTTTATTTTGCTAATGGTGATAACCAGCTACAATAGAAATTTTCAGACTTCAGGTCATCGTCCACCTGTTTGATGGTATAGAGTCACTGAGTCAGGGGTGAAATCTAAAAATTTTCCCTACCGGTTCTGTGGGCGTGGCTTAATTGGTGGGCGTGGCTTGGTGGTCAGATGACTGGGTGGGTGTGGTCAATAACAATAAATAATAAAAATAATAAACAAAGTATAAAAAACAATAAGAGGTACCAAAAACCAACTTTCACACTTTACACACACACAACACAACACAACACAACTGACTCACACACAATGTAAAAGCAGCTGCACTTCACACTTCACACAGCCACAAAAAGCTCAAAAACCAACTTTCACACTTTACACACACACAACACAACTCGCACAAACACACACACACACACAAAATGCCACATACAGCTTTCTGAGATTTTGTGTGTTTGTGTAGTTAGAGCGAAACACTACAGAAACACACCAAATCTCAGAAAGCTGCACAAATATTTTATTTTATTATTTTATTTTATTTTATTTTATTTTATTTTATTTTATTTTATTTTATTTTATTTTATTATTTTATTTTATGATTTGATTTGATTTGATTTGATTTTATTATGGACTTCAATTCCCAGAGTTCCTCAGCCAGCAAAGCAAGCCAGCATTAGTTGATCACTGAAGAAATAGATTAGCTAAGCAATTTGTTCTGTCTGGGCTGAAAGTGAAATTGCTTTCGGGCTGGGAAAAAAGCCATGCGTTCATCAGTAATCAGGTAAATGCCTTAGAATCTCTACTCTTACTTGTAGAAAACATGTTTTCTACAAGTAAGAGTACAAGTAAGGTTCTGCTGATGAGGAACTCAGGTGAAATCGCCAGAGGAGACTTTAAATTTTTTTTAAAAAAGTTTAAAGGCTCTGCCGAACTCAGCTGATGGGTGGGATCCTCAAAGGCTTTTTTTTACTTTTAAAGGCATGTTTCAGCTGAAGAAAAACCGGCTTTTAAAAGTAAAAAAGAAAAAAGCTCTGCTGATGGTGCAGCTCAGCAGAGGCAGGGGGGCGGGGCCAGGGATTTTTGCTACCAGTCCTCCGAACCAGCAGCCGCCATCGCTACCGCATCGCGTGAGCTGGTCCAAACTGGGAGCATTTCACCGCTGCACTGAGTGGATTCTGTAGAGCTGATTCAGTTCAGCTTTGAGAGTTTTTGTGCAAATGAACCATTGCACATCCCATTTTCTACCAAGACTAGTATTGGACCTAATTTCTGTGAAGGCCAGCATGCAGCTTTGCCATTTGAAATACTGGATCAAATTCCTGGATGCTGAGGGTGGTGATTTCCATATAGTAAGACTTTTGTGTTGTCATAGAAGCCAGTCATATTCTTAGATATATCATGTGCCATTGACCCCATTGTCTTGGTTGACATGGTCCTGAGAAAGCCTGGCCTGAATTGAAACAACGGGTGCTACCATAGATACTGATATCCAGCATGAAATAAAATCTTACATCTTTGGTAAATGTGCTTGTTGGAGAGATCATTCTTCCCTGTCAAATGTTTATCAAGCAGATTTCACTCTCACCATTACAGTGTTTTCCCACTTTCACTATAAGAAGGAAAATTAAATCACAATGTTGCACTAGAAAAAATAGTCTTGCCTGTACTTCTGTAATGGACCTTCTCTATGATGTGGCAAGTTTACCAAATAATGCTTTTATTAATACTTTCCTCCTTCTAGCTTGTAAGTACTGGATATCTGCGCTCACTGAATTTGTTGCATTTACAATTCCTTTAACATGGTCAATTGTTCAGCAATTATGGTAACTGATATATAGTAATCTAAGCATCTGTTGTAACTTACTTTGTCCACACTAGCTTTTTTCTATTTTCTAGTGCATTTTTTTAACTTTAACAAGTTTTTTTCATTGTTTTGAAGGAATAATTCAGAATGATAGGCATGTACTAGGGCAAAGTTTTACAGAATGCTGCATGTTAATTATTTTCACTGTGTTCTGAGCAATTATTTTTCTTCTTTAAAATTTCAGTTCAATTTTGTTGGAAGAATTCTTGGGCCTAGAGGGCTAACAGCTAAACAACTTGAAGCTGAAACAGGATGTAAGATAATGGTCCGAGGCAAAGGGTCCATGAGAGACAAGAAGAAGGTAAGTTCATTCAAAAATAGCAATCGATTGTCAGGAAAACTTTTTCACAGATGGCAGAATTTCCGATATAATTAACTGATTAAACTAATAAAATACTCCACAGTTTACTCTGTTACTAAATTGTGCAGTACTTTGGAAAAAAGTTCTTTGCTTTATCCAAATAGTTTGTACATATAAATGTTATGTGTCCTGAAGGAAATCTTGAGGCTTTGCTTACTTACAGAGGATGTGTGTATGTTGTACAATGTTTATTGGGATTCTGTAAAATACATCTGTACCCATCCAAATGTAGAGGGAATTAAATTTAACATTAAAAAGAATTAAATGCAATTTTATTTTCAAGAATAGAGTAGCAACTGTATTTTTTTAAAAAATAGAAAATCTGCCTGTTAAAACTTCATAGTATATTTGAATTTTGCAAAAAACTTAAAGAAATTACATATTTCAAGCCCTAATATATAAACTGACTGGAAATAGCTGTTAACAATCATGGTTAACTATGATTGTTAACCATGACTGATTTTAATGCTTGAGGTCTGTAATCTTGGCACCTCTATTATACATTTATGATTGAGATGTTCATTGCAAAAATCCTAAATACAGTATCTTATTAAGAAAAAGACCTTTACTATAATTCCACCACTCATTCCATGGTTATAACCCTTCACTGAAAAACAGATGAGATCATCTGGCTGGTTCTTTATATAAAAGAGTTGCTATATTTTGAGAGTTTGATATGAAACATAAATTGTTTTTTAATCTCAAGACTACTAATTTAATTTTTATATCAGAACTTTAAGGCAATAGTATTTAGTTTTCACTTTATAAGAAATACAAACACACACACATATCCCACTAATATTCAAAATAAAAATTTACATTTACAGAGTTCTTCTTCATTGTGGTGGAAATAGTATCCAGGAATGGGTTAATTCCTTCTGCTACCTGATTGAACTGAGTCTGCCAAAGTTGTGATGACACACCTCCTCTGCTTGTGTCTCCCAGCTTCTTGACTCAGTCCCAGCTAAGGATGGTCGTGTTTAGAGTTGATCCTTGGATTCATCCTCACCACAGGGACTGGTTGAAGAAAGGCATTCCAGCTGGCTCCTGGTCTCGACTGGTGGAGCCGCTGGTCTTTTCCCAGCGTGACAAGTTTTTAGCTCAAGCTCGCTGAAGGCCGCAGATCAGCGGTCAAATTGCCAGGAGGCAATTGTCCATAGTGGTGGAGACAGCAGCCAGGAATGGGTTGTACTTGTCTGTTCAGTTGAAGGACTGAGTCTGTCAGAGTTGTCAAGTCCTGCCTTTGTTGCTAGGGGCGTCCAGCTTTTGACTCAGTCCTTCAGACTGGATGGACGTGTCAGATCCATCCCACACAGGGGCTTCCTGGGAGCAACCTTTGAGGTAGAGAATTCTTTCCAGAGAGGCAAACTTCACCCCAACTGCAGCAGGGCTACATTCAAGGGGCAGCCAAGAGCCTCAAATTCAAACCAACATGGGTGCTTTAATCTCTGAGGCAATTAAGTAGGGAATAGCATCTGGCTTAATGCAAGCCAAAGAGCTGCTTCGGTGCAGCTGGAATTTCTCGTGCGTACTGGTCATCAACAGGTGACCCATGTTTCAGTGGATTTGTTAGCCCCCCAGGAGATATACTCTCCAAACCAAAGTATATCTCAGGTTCTTCTGAGTAGAATCATTCCTCACTCTCGGAGGAAGAGGTTCAAAAGGATCTAGAACTATCTGAGGACAAGGGCCTATGGCCAGAGCAAACAACCTTTTGCCCATCATTATTCAAGTCTCTGCTTTATAAAACAAAGAATACTGCACTCCTGGGAACAAATCTGACTGCCCAAGATTTGGCCTCATGATCAGACAATCCTACGGATTCACTTTTCTGAGAACCAGTCACAGAGATGGAAGTGATTCCCATGCCTAGGCTAGTTCTTGATTGAGACAGAGACAGTGGGCCTCTGTCAGTGGCAAATCCCAGTGGCAAATCCCAGCAGTCTGGATAAGAGGTTTTATAGCATAGAGGTTTTGCAGTCAGTTACAAGGTTCTTTTTGAAAACACAACCCATTTTTATTACCAGATGTAGTTGATGTATGTCTTAAGTGGTAATTACATTGCATTCAATTTAAAGAATTAAAAAAAAATACCCTTCAAATTTGTATATCCATCCATCTTACCAAAAGCTACTCTGGGCAGCGGGCAACTATGATTGTTCCCTCCTAAATACTTTACAAGGACCTCCACCCCTTCACTTAGGCCTCACTTAGTCTTCAGATCTATAAATCATTAATTCATTTTATTTCTTCTTTCAGCAAAAAATCAATATAAAGTTCTAGTTGTTCAAAAAAAAGTTTTTGTTGTTTGTTCTCTGACCAATGAGATCAGTTTCTCCATTTCTGCAAATTTTGACATAATCATGGTCCATTTCTCTATGGTGGGGATTTTATTATTCTTTCATCGTTGTACATACAATAATTTTGTTGCAGTTACCATCTACAATATCAATGTGCCATAAGTCACAATAAGAAAAGTTCTGATTTTTCAGAGTATTAATCCTTAAAATCTTTTGCAGGATTATATGAACTGGTACCCAAAATTCCTTACCTTTCTCACAAGTCCACTATGCATATAAAATATCTCCTTCTGCTTTTCACATCTTCAGCATTGGTTTGAAATACTTTTATAAATAGTTTTGATAATTTTATTGGTGTCGTATACCAACACTATATCATTTTATAGACATTTTCTCTTAAATTATGACAGCATAAGTTAATACCAGTTTAGTAACAGCAATAGCACTTATGTACCGCTCCATAGTGCTTTATAGCACTCTCTGAATGATTTAAAATGTCAGCATATTACCCCCAACAATCTTTACTGACTTCAGAAGGATGGCAGTCTGAGTCACAGGTTGCACCAGTCAGGATCGAATCCTGGATGTGGCCAGAGTTAGTTTGCAATGTTGCATTCTAACCACTGCACCACCATGTTTATCTACATTTTCTCTCAAGTACTCTTCTCTATGAAGTATGTTGCTTTATTTTAAATGTTAAATTTGCCATTTCAGATACTTGGTGTTCAGTGGTGTTCTGGCATCCAGCCTCTTTGTATACAACTAAATTTAGATCCAGTCCATAATACCTAGTGAATATTGTGTATTTTCTTAATAGTATGATATTTATAATAAGACATCTGGCAGATTTATAGGAGACATTTATCTTCTGAGAGGTCTCTATGTGCAGAAGAAAAAGAATAGGATTGATTGCACACAGTCTAAAATTTCAAAGTGCTTCTAGATTATTTGCATGCCTAATTACTGTGCATTCAAAATTAAGTGAACTATAGCTGCTTGGAACTGGAAAATGAAAAGCAATCTTTTATGGAGAAAATATCACATTTGCATGTTCGCCTTTCTATATTTTAGAATTAGATTTTTTTCCGCATGTGTAATAATAGTGTCTAAAAATATGCTTCTGTATTCAATGAGTGAATGGGGTCCTGAAACATTGGCTTTGCTTTGATGTAGCACAGCAAAGTGATTCTGAGATAACAGTAGTGATGTGCATTTTGATGATAAAGGAATATGTCAGAATAGTAATTAATTACCTGCTTTGCTTGATATGGAAAACAGTGGTCCATACTCACCTTCCTAATCCTCGGGAATATTTTGTTCAAATGTTTCTATTAGTGAAGGATATTAATACACATTTGAGTTTGCTGAGATTTCTATTTGATTTGTGTGACTCCAGTATATAAAGGAATTATATTTTAGTTCTTAGTATTTTGTCTAAAGTATGTGGGAAAGTAATGAAAAGAACAGTTTACATATTTATATAATGAAATCTGCTAAGTTAATTGAAGAACAGCTCAGTAATTTGCACTCAACTTACAAGGTTTCACTGTACAGGTAGTCCTCGAGTTACGAATATAATGGAGCCTGCCTATTTCGTTCGTATCACGAGGATTAGTGGGACTGAATCTCGTACCTTGAAGGAGATTCACTCCTCTTTTTGCCCATTCATTAATCGAATGCGAGGCTCGTTAAGTGCACATGAGGTATTTCAGGGTAGGGAAGGCCATGGGGGGGGGAGGATACTGATGGAACAGGCCATCTGCCTAAGACCACCCAAGGCGTCCCTTACCCACTGAAATACCTCATGCTCCCCAAATTGCTTTTCCTTCTCCAACCTGGGTCACTCTCCAGCCTTGTGCATCCCTCCAACACTCCATCAGATAATCTTTATAGTAGTCATATAAAGCAGGCTAATGCTTTCTATATGTGGGCATGCTTTTGTGATAAAGTGGCACACTACTAGATAAGCGTCTATTAAAGGGAAATATAGTAATAATGAACTCAGTTGAGTATATCAAGAATGGGTTATTGAAATGAGCAGGATCTATTAGTGCGTTTGGAAGATGCTGAGGTTTGCAAAAAGAAAAAAGAAAGAGAGGCCTAAGGTGATTGTCACTTTTTCTCTGCCCCCAAATGAAGTCTGAGAATGTATAATGGTATCTTATTTTCAATTGAGTTATGTCATGATAGCAGTACAAAGTGAGAAAATCCTTAGATCTCAAATTATTCTTTTGTCTTTCTTACTCAGTTAAATCTCTAGAAAGTTTTATGTTGACTTCTCTCTGTTAGCATTAGAAAGTGCTTTTGGGCCATTTGATGATAATTGTTAGGGATTTCGGAAATACAAAATGCACAATGAAGCATACAAGCACACACACTCATATATGGTTCTAATATTGTCCAGTAATCTGACTTGTTGCAATTAAGGTTAACCAATTAAATGTGATCTTTCATTTTTCTAGGAAGAACAAAACAGAGGCAAGCCCAATTGGGAACATCTGAATGAAGATTTGCATGTATTAATCACTGTGGAAGATGCTCAAAATAGAGCAGAAATCAAATTGAAGAGGGCTGTGGAGGAAGTAAAAAAATTACTGGTACCCGCAGTAAGTAATATTATTGACATATTGATGTTTGATATATGTTCCTTAAGGTTATATTATCTTCCATGTGGTATTACATTGTATATAGTGAAAGGAAATATGTTCAAGTAAAATATTTTTCATCTGAAGCCTTGTTGGTATATAATGCACTGTAATGTAAAAATAAGATTGAATGTAGGATATCAATTGCTTTTTAAAAAGCAACTTTCTCTAATTTGAAAAGAGTAATATATAACTAGTGCATACTTAGAAGACATATAAATAGATTTATAGGAGAAATAGGAATATTTCAGATAATTTTTATGATTGTCTGGAGAGCAGTATGAGGCAATAATTCATTTAAATAAAGCATCCCATCTCTGTAGTAAGTGATTTTTAAAATTATAAGATTCGGTTAACTTGTGGAATTTTCAGAAACAGTTTATAATGAGGGCTATTAAGAAAAAAAAATGGTTAAGCATGGCATGGCTCTTGTACACTCTAGTAGTAACTCTGCAATCTATCTATTCCATCCAAGTGAGTAGAAAGAGGGTGCATCAGATCTCACTAGTTTATACAGTACTATTGACTAGCCATAATTTTGAGATTTGATTTCATAATACACTGAGGCAACATTTTTCTTGTTATAAAATTGTTTTGCTGAACATAGATATCTATCAGAGAAATGTATCAAAGAAGTCAATGTATTATTGGCTGTAGTTTATTATTTAAGATCATAGCTTTTTATATTATTTATGTTCCATAAAAGACCATTTTGGAGATGGGGATATTTCATTCCAAGTATGTGCATGAGCAGGATGTTTAGTTATATGAATTTTATAAGTATTTATAAAAGAAAGAAACATGCAAAGGAAGAAAACTAAAAATACAAATAAAAAATACAAACACAAATTCTGTTGGCTTAATATAGAAGGAATATAGAAAGAAAAATTCCTTAGAAACCGATATAAAGTTGGAATTTGTTTTTCATACAAACTCGCATTAGAAGGATTTTTTTCTAAAATTATATGTTGTTGTATCTTAAACATTGTTACTAACTATAATAAAATTATCAGAAAGATATTGTTATACCTCTGAATTAAATTAAATTCTGATGAATTTTAGTAGAATGATACAACTATTTAAAATCAGTTCTGGATAGTCTTGCTTGATTTTAATCATTGAGAACAATTGAAACTGCATGTAAAGTTGCAATTTTATTAAAAATTGAGAGTCAGTGTGATTTAGTGACCAAAGAGATCCTAAATTCCAATCTTCCCTTAGTCATGAAAACTAGCTAGGTGACTTTATGTGGGCCAAAAATAAAAGCAGGATAAAAATCAAAGAAATATTAAAAGAAACTTCATTCATATCAGGGAAATAAAGTATAGTTTGTTTCCTTAAAACAAAAATCTATAAATTTCATTAATTAAAATTTTGCTCATGTAGCTAATCAATTCTTCAGCAATCAACTAATTTAGTTTCATTTTTGGTCTTAAATGGAAAATGTTTGCTTTGACATAGTACACATAGTCATTTGTAACTAAACTGATCTCAGTTGTAGATATATTACGTTTAAAGTGTAATTGTGCTGATGTAATTCTTCAAATCTAGACTGAATAATTAGCTGTGTTAAACTTTTAATTAATGTGTGTCATCAGTTGATTTTAGTTGGTTTGGATAAAGATATAAAGATAAAACGTGCAAACAGTATTTTTTAATTCTAATTGTAGATAAATTTGCCAATATTTTAAATACGGATCATTGTTTATTATTGATCCATAATTTGGGTTTTGCACTCTGTATCCTTTTATCACTGTTAATATTTTAATATATATCCAAAATGTGCTTTATGTAGATGTTACAGTTATTTTTTTCTTTTTGAAATGTTTACTTGGAAGGAAAACAGGATTTTTTTGGTGTTTTTTAAAATAGTTTTTATTCAGCATTTACATCATTAAAATCATTGTTACATTTTTGCATCTTTCCGATACCGGCATCTTTGATAACATCCATTTAACCTTTTAACCAAACTATATACATATACATTTTATATATTGCTAACTAATTTCTATATTCATTACACTTTATAGCTATCTATTACACATTATCTATTTTATTCCTCTATAATATTTTCTCTTATATTTATACATTTATACATTAATTTTAGATTCTTTCTCCAGCTAGTTATACCATCTATTCCCTGTTTTGTAACATACTGTTTCCTCTCGGTCTTTTAATTCCATTGTTAATTTATCTGCTTCTGTGCATTCTAGCATCTTTTTAATTATCAAGTTTGATGGAGCAAATTTTTGCTTCCAATTTTGTGCAAATGAAATTCTGGCAGCTGTAATTATATACAATATGAGATAGTAAATTTCTTTTCTAATCTTCTGTTCGATAATTCCCAATAAAAATAATTCAGGTTTCATGGCAATTTCCCCCCCTGTCATTTCCTCTATCCAATTTTGGATTTTTAACCAGTATGCTTTTGCTTTGGGACATGTCCACCACATGTGGAAGTATGTCCCATGTTGATAGTTGCATTTCCAGCAATTTGGTGTATTTTTTGAGGATATCTTGGCCAATCTGGCCAGGGGTAAATGCCACCTATAAAACATTTTGTAAGTATTTTCTTTGTAGGCGGCTGACAATGTCATCTTATAATTTGTTCCCCATAATTTTTCCCAATCCTCTAATTCAATACTATACCCAAAAATTTTGCCCAAATTATCATTGTTTCCTTCTCCGTTTTTTCCTCCAGGAGAAAACGAAAAAGGAGGAGGAGGCATTTATATATTTTGGTAATTATTTTCTCTTCAGTCCTAGTTAACATCTTATCCATTTCCTGTTGGTCAGTTTGGAATCAATATACTTCTAAGTCTTTTTGTATTTTCTTTGAATTTGTAAATAGGGCCACCAGTCAATTTTGATTCCTTCTTCTAATAATTTTTGTCTAGATTTCAAATTTCCTAATCTGTCTAACAGTTCCTTGTATGTTACTATTTTATTCAGGTCAATTAAGTTAGGGTAGACCAAGGCTTTCATTGTCAACACCCATCTTGGAATTTTTGGATAGAATTCCTTTTAATTTTTGTCAAATTAAAAGAAAACAGAGTTTTATTTGAGTGCCTCTATCTAAATGTTCTTGACTACACAGGCAATCATAGAGAAAATGACAATCATGTTAGTTGTTTAAAATACTACCACACTAAAGACTATGATTCTTAAACAGCAACCATCAAGTTATATTTAGAAATCTATTTTTCACTCAGATCTTAGATTGTATTAATTCTACCAAATTTTCTTTGTAAATGTTGAGGTGTAAACTTTTTAGTTGATTTAGGAAATATTATCCTTGGTAGGCATACTGTAGGATAAATTGATATTAGTATCTGTAATACACATAGCTTGTTGAACAAGATGTAATATTTAGGTTAGCACAACATTAAATTATAGGCCACTAGTTTGCCAGCTGCATTGGATTTTTCACTCAGATTCATAAATTGCACTGAGCTAAAAGAAAAGTATGGCTTAGCATTTGAGCCCAAGTACTGATTATAGTAGCATGAAAAAAGTGAACTATTGTATCTAATTCCCGTGCCAAGGAGTCATTTAACAAATGAAACCTACAGCAAAATGTTGAATGTATCTTTATCTACTTGCAGAATTATGTTCAGGATTCTGCCAGCCAACCAGTTGATTGTAAATTATGTAAACAGTTGACTTCATTCTTCACCTCTCAGTTGATATTTTCTTTCTTTTTTCCAAGTATTACTAAACATTGTGTGGTTCTGGAAACTATTAAATATATGCAATTTGTAAAACTTTTTTGACATGGTATAGTGTCCTTTTGGATATAAAACATTTTACGATTCTGCTTGCTTCGGTATTTGTCCAAGTATATTTGTTCTGTCCTCGTTTCTCTAGTTTTGTTTTGATTCCATATTTGATATCACCAAATCATATGAGTTTGCAATTAGAGGGAATAATAAGTATCAATACATGAAAGTATCAATACATATTGTTTTGGAAGTTCAAACAACTAATTGCTTATGCTGTGTTCAAATGGAAAGCACCATATTTTTCGGAGTATAAGACGCACCGGAGTATAAGACGCAGTTTAGTTTTTGGGAAGGAAAATAGGAGGAAAAAAATCTGCCGATCAGGTATTCATCTGGCTATCATCCTTAGTCTGGTCAGCTTCAGCACATCAGTTTGCTGGTTTTGAGCGTGCGCGCACGCTTTTTATCTCCTGTTTGGGGATAAAAAACAGCTTCTAAAGCACATCTGAGAGGGTGCAGCAATGAGAAAAGCAGGCAAAGCACAGAGATTGCTTCACTTGCGTTTCGTTAGGGCAGAAAAAAAGCTTCTAAAGTAACCAGTACCTTGAATTGCACCCGGAAGATCACCGGAAGCCAGTGCAGCCTGCGCAGGAGTGGTGTTATATGGGAGCCTCGATTTGCTCCCTTTATCACCCGCGCGGCTACATTCTGGACCAGCTGAAGCCTCCGGGTGCTCTTCAAGGGGAGCCCCATGTAGAGAGCGTTACAGTAGTCCAGACGGGAGGTAACAAGGGCATGGGTGACCGTGCATAGGGCATCCCGGTCTAAGAAGGGACGCAACTTATGTACTTTTCCTGATACTGCATATCTAAGAATGCCTCCGTAATAAAGCTTTAAAATAGGCAGATTTGAACAAACATTAATATAAACGTGAGTATATATCAACTAGTATCTAAAGTTGATTTATATATATATATAAATAAATCTGCATGCACTCTCACACCACCACCCAGCACAGATTAACTCCGTAGCCAAGACACTCATCTCTAGAACAAAACGCTTAGCTGACGAACAACACCTAAAAACCGAACTACACACTCTCACAAACGTACTAACATCCAATGGATTCCAGAGAAATAAGATTACCAAACTAATCCAAAAAGAACCCCCCGCTAAAACCCAAGACAGAGAGCAAGAAAACGGCACAGCCCTCCTCCCATATATAAAAGGCACCATAGACAGAATCAGCAAGATCCTCCACAAACATAACATCAAGACAGCATTCTGCACAAACCAAAAAATATCCACCATCCTAAGAAACCCCAAAGACAAAATTGAGTTAGAAAATCAAGGAGTATATGAAATCCCATGCACCGCCAGCCCCACCACATACATCGGACAAACCAACAGAAGAATAAGTGCACGCATTGAAGAACACAAGAACTCAGTCAAAAAAGAGGAACCAACTTCTTCCCTGGTCCAACACCTTAAAGCCACAGGACACGATATTGACTTTAAAAAGACCAGAACTATCGCCAAAACTGAACACTTTAACAACAGAATAATCAGAGAAGCCATCGAGATAGAAAAACGCCCACACAGCATGAACAAACGAGATGATACCTCCTGCCTACCAGCCATTTGGAAACCTGCCCTTATTGACAAACGAGTCCTTAACACGAGGAATGACACCAAACTCACACTCAAGAGGTCCACACAGGATGTCACCACCACACATCCATTCAGAAAGCAGACCCAACCCACACTGATCAGGAAGCACGACCAAGGACCAGAAGCCAGACCGCAGCTGCAACATTAGCCATTTCAAACCCCTCCAATCCATATATGCAGCAGACTGACACCCACTACGAAGATGTAGCATGACCACGAACACAAAGCCAAACAACAGCAATGCAGTTCACCAGCTCAAATCCCCCTGCAACTCAGACAAATCTGAGCACAACCAAGCCCCCACCCAAACAGGACACACCCCCAGCCAATCAGAGCACAAAAAACCTCCATCCAATCAGAGCACAGCCAAGCTCCCACCCAATCAGTTCAAACCCCCACTAGCAGTTAAAAAGGAAGAAACAGCTGCAATCACACATTGCTCCCAGAAGCACGAAGCTGAAGCCTGAAGATGACGAATGAGACTTCGTCGAAACATCGCCAAGACACTTCCAATTTTACGCGGGAGAAAACCCAAATAACCAAAGACCTACATACAAACACCCGCAAAAACCTCAGAAAACATATATATATATATATATATATAGAGAGAGAGAGAGAGAGAGGGAGAGGGAGAGGGAGAGGGGGAGAGAGAGAGAGAGAGAAGCTATATCAACTATTAACTGTAGTTAAAAGTAATCCTGTGTCATCACACTTAGCAATTTTACAAACTACTTTTGTAAATTGGTCACAGTTCTTTAACATTAATTCCCGGCATATTTTAAAATTTAGAAGTTCAATATTTGTTGTAGATTATGTTTCATCTCTAATTGATCATACTTTTGGCCATGAAGAGAATTTAGACCTGATTTAAAGATAGGATTTTCTCCAAGGGAATTCATTAATTTTGTGACATTAATTAATTTAATCAGGTAATGTGGTAAAGGGATCAGAAGGCTAGATGGTGATTGGAAAACAGAAACTGAAATTTCATAAAATGAAGTGATAAAGTGAGTGGTTCCAGATTTGGGAGTTGGTAGAATTGAATGTTCTGAATGAAAATGTACTTCAAGGAACAAGATTGTCGTTTGTTGATACTCCTTGGTATAGTTTTATTTCTGGAGCCTAGATAGATAGCCACAGCGATTAACTTAATTCAGTTCTGGTCATTCGTCTGTTATGCCCTTTCTTAAATGAATATAGCCTGGCCACAATAGCCATGCTGTAATGTCTTAGGCCTGTGATGGCAAACCTAAGGCATGCATGCTATGGGTGGCACGCAGAGTCCTCTCTGAGGGCATGCGAGTCGTCACCCTGCTCAGCTCCACCCTGCATGCGCATGCACCAGCTATCTGCTTTTCGAGTCTCTGCCGCGCATGTGTAGTGGTGGGATGCATGCGGGAGACGTATGCGCATGCCCGGTGGGATCATGAACGGGGGTGGGGGAGCACGGGGGTGCAGCGCTCCCACCCATGGCCCATTTTGGGCCTAGCAGGCCTCCTTGCAGCCTCCTGGGACCAAAAATGGGCTGCGGGGAGGGGCGTGGGAAGCAGGTGTGTGTGTCGCACATGCATTGCATTATGGGTGCAGGCGTGCTGAAAAACCCAGTGATGAGCACTTGTAACCCTCACTACCACTTCCTGTGCTATCAACATTTTTCTAGCTATTAAATAACTGATTGGTGCACCAGGTATTTCTTTATGAGCTCATAATGATGTTTAACTTATCAATATAGGCCTTTCCCCTCTAGAAGTTTTGCCGGTCTGATTTAGAACTTTGAAATCCCTTGACTTGTTTGTTCTTGACTGCTTAGAAAGCTCAATAAACATATAGAAAGTTTAGTTTTTATTTGTATGGTTTTGTTTTTTTATTATATACCCTTCAGTATTGTTAAGTTTAAAAGTGCGTAAATTGTAGTAATTATATAACAATGGATTGAATTAAAGAAAACAACTTCTTTATTGATGAGAGAATAAAAGTGTGACTCTTTCATATTTGAATTGAATACGGCTTCTTTTTTCACCATTAGATTCCTTCCAAAGCATGAATTGCAAAGTACAGGTGAAATGTTATTCTATTTTTATTTTTCCACTGTATTTGAAAATTAGTTTGATTTTATGTTCTTCTTTGTTATTCTAAAAAGGGGGATATGTTTGTTGTGCAAATGTTTTAAAAAACATCTATTAGGATTGTAAATCTACTACATAGATTCTACTTTGTGACAGTTTTCATTGGAACATAGCTGCTGCATTTTCAGTATTGTTCTTCTCAAAATAAAGTATTGAATAAAATCTTGAATCCATACATTCTGATACCTGTGTGTCAACTCTGGGGTGAAAGCCAATAGTGGTGTGAAAGGAAGATTTGAGTTTGAGGCTCTGCTTATTTATGAAGTTTGTTGATTGGTCTTGTTCAGACTGCTGAGCTGTTGTGTGAATAAAATATTGAAACAAATTCTTTGAGAAGTGGCATACAGTGTTAACATTCAAGAAATAATTAGCTTCCTCTATGATAATTATACAGGGAGTTAAATTTGCACTTTTGAGGATTATATTTAGAAAAATGTGTTTTCCTTGAAAATACTTGACAACGGTGTATGCTTTACAAATTTGATGACTTTACTCAGTCTCTGCTCTTTCAAATTTAATATTTTAATTCTAATTTTACTATTAACATTCTTAGTTTAATCTAATTTCTAATCATGACACAACTGTAGCTGACCAGATACCCATATTATATTTTCTGCCCAATTCAACCTGTGACTGGACAGGATCGCCTGCATGAGAAACGGAGGTTGCTTTCCTGTAAATAAGAGTTCTTCCAGAGTGCCATTGTCTAATCAATTATCTGTAGTGTTTCCCGCTTTGGGGAATGTTTTAATTAGTGAAAGATAAGCAAAGCAACCAAATACATTGTCTTCATTTGTTGAATGGAGCGTCCTGTGTATTTGGTGACTAAAGTTTCCAGTATTCCCAGCAGTTATTTGCTTGGGCAGGGTGGCTAAGGAAGAATTCTCCTAACAGGCAAGGAGCTTCTTCTTTCTAACTCCAGTTTTTGTGTCATGTTCCAGGTCTTCCAAAGGTTGATAAGTTCCTCCCCGAAAAAGTAAGTTGGGCTGTAATTTTTCTGATTTAAAAAGTTGTAAAAATAAGCAACTTTTATGGGTATTTTACCTTTTTATAAGACTTTAAAAAGTTGGTTGTAAACATGCACTTTATTTTATAAACTGTATAATTTATACAGTTGCAATTCCTGAAATTGACCCATGAAGCTAAATATCAATATATCTGAATCATATTGTGATTTATTATAGGTACTTGATAGTAAATTCTAACATTTTGGAATAAAAAAAGGAAACATTCATGCAACGGCTAGATAATAGGGAATTCTGAAAGGTTTATGTTTGAGAATTTAAGGCAGAGGTGTCAAACTCGTGTCATCATGGTCTCACATGACGTATCGGGACTTTTTTCCCCTTTGCTAAACCGGGTATGGGCATAGCCAGAGCGTGACTCATCTGGCCTGCCCGTTGTAAGTTTGATAGCCCTGATTTAAGAGGTCTAAAATGATCGTAATAATTTCTTTTAAGAAAAATCAGAATTTAAATTGTTAATGCTGAAATTTATTATTTTAGGCATTGTATTCTAGTATTTATAATTCTAATAGTATGACTTTTTTTCTGCTTTCAAATGCAAGGACTATAATTATATTTCTACTTTTGAAAACTTTGTATTTGGAAATAGTGTAAAACATGTATAATATATATTTTAATGTAGCCCAGATTAGGAGTGTAGCTCAAACTATATCCTTGACTCTCCTTTGTATAGAATGTGTCGTTGTAAAATGAACTCAGGGGATATATGATAAATACAGGTTTTTTATAGTTTGTCAATAGGAATTGTCCATAAGACATGAATGGCATAATAGTAGTATCAGACAATAGCTGTTGTCATTTCAGAATTATATCTAGGATAATGTAAAAAATAAATGATAAATAAATAAATAAATTGACAAACAACTATAAATGTGGAACTACTAAAAGTCCTCACAGTGGAGGTCTATTCACTTTGGTCACATGAAGAATTTTAATATCTTAAGTTCTAAAGGGTTATCTTGTCTTTGGTGATACCAAATAATTTAGAATGGTTAAAAGGAACAATGGATTCTTTCAAAAGTTTATGTTGGGAGAATGAAAATTAAAATGGCAAAGTTTCAGTATAAGCAAATATAGTATTTTTCATCTCTCTCTCTCTCTCTGTCTCTGTCTCTGTCTCTCTCTGTGTATGTGTGTGCGCGCTAAACCCTGCATCTGATGGGGCCTAAACTAATAATTTATACAAAAGTTATACACATCATTATAAAAAATGATTTTGGGATTAGGGTGGTTTGCTTTATAAGAACATTTACAATGCATTTCTGATTTCCAATTGTATTGGAAATAAGAAGATGAATTAAACTGAACTGGAAAAATCATCATACACTTAGAAAAATTTTGGGGGTAGTATTCCTGGAATTCCGAGTGTAATTCTGATTATTGTACTTAAGAAAGATGCAGAATTGGACAAAACACTGAAGAGGGCAGCATAGATTCTGAGCCATCCTGCTAGGATGAATAGTTCACTTTTGGGAGTGTTTTTTAGGTGGAAATAAGTACCGTATTTTTCAGAGTATAAGATGCACCTTTTTCCCCCCTAAAAGAGAGTGAAAATTTGGGTGCATCTTACGTGCTGAATGTAGCCCCGCCCACCATTGGAGCCCACCCTTTGGTCTCTGCCTCCCAGCAATTTACCTCCTTGCAGCAAGAAGAAACAGCCCATTTCAGCTTCAGCACAGTCTAATTAGCACAATTTGATTGTTCCTTCGATCAGCCTCCCGACTCTCAGCTGTTTCAGGCTGCAGGATTGCCATTGCCTATTGCTGCGTGGGCCTCTGCTGCTTGCTGCAAGGAGGTAAATTGCTGGGAGCAGATTTTTTTTTCTTGTGCTAATCAAGCTATGGTGAAAACGAAAATGAAAGTAAAGCAGGCTATTTGCTGTTTGCTGCTACAAGGCAAAATTGCTAGGAGGCAGGGACAGATTTCTTTTTCTTGTTTTCCTCACTAAAAAAAGATAGATGCATCTTATAGTCCAGAGCGTCTTATACTCCAGAAAAATACAGTAAACAAAGGAAAAACTATTTATGAATGGTCTGGAAAAATGCATATGAAGATTTTTTTATCATTTGTAATGAAGTTGAACAATGAATTTCAACTTAGATGAGAAGATGCATTTGTATTGTCTTTTTTAAATCTTTCAGTTGATCTTTGACATAAAGATAGGTCCTTAGAACAGTTTATAACACTGCCTTCTTCAGTTTCCCGCCCCACTCTGTAATGTAAATTGGAGTGAAAGAAATTGGCTGGTCAAAAGTCACTCAATTCCCTAGTCCAAGAGCGGACTGAAATTAAGATTCTTAAATGCAGAATAGTGATATAGTTTATGTCCTTCCCTAAACAACAAGTTGAAAAGATAAATCTTAAAAAATAACATTTTGAAGACTTGTGAACTTACATCTTATTTCCAATAATTATTAAATTTTTGATATATACGGCCTTTATTTTAAATTACAGTATGTTTCTGTAGCCTTAATTCAAATTTTTGCTCTAATTTAAATTTTATTAACTGTATGTCACAAATATCAATGTTACCAGATTGTATCAACCATTAAAATTCATATACAAGAAAGCTAATTTTTTTAAAAATTAATAATAGATAAAACTTTCAATATCGTAATTATTATTGATACCTGCTTTTTATTTTATATCTGCTAGGACCTATAAAATTGACAGTTAAGTGGCAATAAATTTATACTACTTGAAGTGCTTGTTGAAAATGTCTTTAATCTGTTTAAAGAGTTCTTCAATTGATGCATTTCCCACATCTTAACAAAGTTGAAATTGTCTGTTACCCTGTAAGTAAGTTAAGCATCCATACAACTATCTGTTTCTGAATGATTATGGTCAGTTTGCATAAATTATTATGCAATTCTTCTAAATTATTGTTGAAGATCATAGTTAAGCTGCTTGAATGATGATCTAAGCTGTATGATAGCATAATCTGCATTTACATTCCTTGGTTTGATACTTAAAGGTTTTGAACACAAGAGAGAATTAAACAGGGCATTTTAGTTTTTTTTGATATAGAATTAGGGTTTGGTCAAGAGTGGCTAAATGGAAGCAGTAAGATAGCTAAATATTATTGAGAAAATATATCTCTTATGGAAGAAGAAATATTTGGTCTCAGGATTTAGCTTTTTCCTTTCTGAAGTCATCCAGGTAAGACCAACGTCCCTTTTCATATACTCGGGTTAACCAAAAGTGTTCACAAAAATCCATTGACCTTTTTAAAACTTTTTTTAAAAAAAACAAATAAGCAGCTTTTCATGTGTTTTCCCCTTGGAGAAAATGATACTGTACATTTTTTAAAGATAGTTTAACTAAATTTACTACATATTGCAGAAGCTTTTCTTTCTTAATAATCTAGTGTTTTGGTTTTGTTGTTATTGTATTCAATTAATAAAAGATGTTTTTTCCTGTACATTGCAAGGATTGAACTAGTTGATCCTTGTGATCTCTTCTAAGTCTATAATCCTCTAAACATTTATCTGTTTTCTAGAATTACTATAAAGATACAAACTATGCTAGCACCAGTGGATTTTTGTGAATGGAAGTTGAAGGCTTTCATCTCAACCAAGATAACAATGATTTGGCTGATAAAAGGAATGAATTCAAAATTTGCTTATAGGGCTTGCTTCTGGAGGATCTGTCACACACTGAATGAGTGATAGAATTAACCTTGCTTTTAAATACTGGTTAAACTATATTTTAATAAAAGTTATTTTTTAGAAGTAGTTCTTGGAATTGATTTTCGTCAGTCTATGCATCATTTAGCAGCATTGATTGTAGTGGTGTCATAATGAATTTGAAGACACTCCAAAACTAATGTTAAGGAAATTTAAACTCTTGAATATTTCTAAATAACTACCTTATTTCACGTAAGGCTTTTTGAATTTGTATGTAAAATTTTGTAGCGCACTTCATAGTCAACCACCCATTTGGTAAACTCTATTAAAATATTTTAGGCAAATATGACAATTAAAAAAATCACAATGCTCTTGAATTCCTTTGATTACAGTATTATGACTTCATGAAACGATCCTTTTTTCCAAATCAAGTATTACACTAAAATACAAATGGCAATCAAATGATTATAATATGCCGTAACATCACAATTATGAGCTGGTCACCAAGTGCCTAGGTTGCAATCATGACCACGAGGGCATGCAACAGCCAGAACTATGAGGACCTGTTATCGGCACCATTCATTCATCACTCTTGTAAGTTTAAATGGTCACTGAATTTAAAGTTAAACAGTGACTGTTCAAACTTACACTTTTGCTGATGATGCAGCTTGTACTGTATACTGACCATGCAGTCATTCTATCCCTAACTTGGATAGAGTTTACAAGTCTACAAGGGTTATTGTAGGGAAGAAATACAATAAACTAATTTAATCATTTTCTTGAAGGAACAGACATCACAAACACGAATGGCAGACAGGTAAACCATGGTAATACAGGATCAGAGGTTTTGTCTTCCGAGCTTTTGGATGTGTGCTGGAGCCTGTCTGCAGAGAACTTCTCTCTAGCACAGTATGTGCTGTTCTCTCTGTGATATTTATTGGGCTTGTAGTAAGTAGCTTTTAAAATGTTGATTGGGATGTGTTGATGGCAGGCTTTTAAGTCATTAGCTGCCATTTACTTGTGCTACCCAGTCCTCGCCTTCAAAGTACTGGATAGGCCTGGTGGTAAATCAGCTCTCCTGTTGACTGACGAGAAGGGGCCTGTTTCCCAGGCTTCAATCCCCTGGCTGTGTTTGTGCTTGCTCGTCCAACAATCTTAGTAGCTGCAAAGTTGAATGTGTGTTCCCTTTCATTGCAATGTGAGGAACCCTGTTTTGACTGCTCGCTTGTGTTCTTGCAGTCTGGTGGTTAGCGTCCTCTCCGTCTGTCCTACATAGTCACGGGGATTCGTTGATTACATTGGAAGTATCTCCCGCCTTCAAATGATCTTTACAATGCATAATGTGTCCTTCTATAGTAGCCTCTGGGCAGTGTGCGACGCCCACTTGCAGATCTCAGAAACTGCTTTCTGCAGCTTCTGCAATGTTTTTGATGTATGGCAGGCTGTGCCGTGTGGTTGGTCTTGTACCTTGTCTCTTCCTTTCTCTCCCCATTGTGTTGCATAGACATCTTGTGATAAATAATTGTGGGTATCCATTCTGCTTGAATTGTTCACATCTGCTCTCTACCTGTTTGGTATGTTAGGTACTACAGAGGATTCTCACCCTGCCATATAGTGTTCCAATGCAACTCTTTTTGTGGGACAATGGATGGTTGCTGTTGAAAATCAGAATGCGTGCAGTGTTGGTGGCCTTGCAATAAACTGATTTCTAGGATTCCATCCTCTTGTCGTGAAATTTCAGTTTTCATGTTTGTAAGATGATTCACTTGGGGATGGCTAGGACAATTATCCACTACAAGGAGAATGGACCGTTTCTTCTTCATTTCTCAGTCAATACCTCTTACCCACTTTTCACACAGGGCACCAGTCATCCAAGTAGATTTTTTAGATTTCCAGGTGACAGGAAGGTCTTTGGACTGCAAGTTCTTGAATGAGATAGCTTTGCCGATTTACCAATCATCAAAATTTTAACTTCTCTCTGGTTAAGCTAGCACACAGTAGAACTGTGAAATGTGTTTTGGAAAGTTTTCCATCTTACTTTTGTCACCAGGCTCCTCTGTCAGGCATTGCCTTGAAAAAACAGTCCACGCTCGTCAGCATTAAAGATGTCATCTTTACTGCCGAATCAAAGTCAAAAACATTGTATTGTATGATATTTTTCTTGAAAGAACTTCATTGCTACCAATTCTGCATTTCACTTCTCCATTGTATCAATGGGAGAGTCCAGGATGGGTTGCTCTAGTCTCATAGCTCGATTGACTGAGTTGAAATTCTGAGGACACGCCTCCCTGGTAAACGGTTCCCAGTTTTTCAACTCAGTCACAGCTCTGTAGGACACTCATTTCAGCTCCCTCAGCTTCTGAGGAGAAACTAGTTTGCCTTTTCAAAATTCCCTGGTGTTTTTGACAATATATAGAAGAGCGGTTTGAAAGGTTTGAAGAGCTTCGGAACACTCAATTATTTGCGCCCCACAGCTGATTGGCAGAACAAAGGCCTCTGACATAGGAGTGGCCCCTTGAAGATCCATGGCAGCATAAAGGGGCCTGGGGCCTTCTCACTGTTCCGGCTGCTATTTTGCTTGCAGTTTGCACTTCACAGCTGATTTTCAGGGACCAGATCCACGCGCCTCACAACTACCATCTGCGCGGCCCCTTGTATCTTGTATCTCCGCGATGGCAGAGAGAGGCCTGGGCTGCAGCACTGCTCGAGCCAACTTTGCCAGATCAAGCCCCGTGCCTTTCAGGATCTTCGCGCTTCACAGCTGATCTACAAAAGCCAGTACCATTAGCAAGAGTCCCTAGACTTTCCGCAGCTGCAAAAAAGGGCCTGGAGTTCCTTTTAGGGAACTCGGCCTTTTAAGGCCTACTAGAAGAGCTGAAATTTCTGCTCATTCTATGTCGAAGATTCCTGTAACAGCTACTGAGAGAGGACATCCCTTAAGGGGGCACAAACACATTCCAGAGGCAACATTTACCCCAACAGCGATGGGGTTTTTCCTCCACTGTCCCATTTCCAAAGACCCGGCAAGAAGGGAACTCATGGAATTGGTGATCCACCATTTGTTGGATATTCGGGCCATTCAGCCGGTTCCCCCAGACCAGTGGGAGCAGGGCTTTTATTCAATTTTTTTTGTCATACAAAGCCCTCGAGTGTGTGTGTGTACGGCAATTCTGAACATTAAGGGACTCAACAGGTATCTGGTCTACAGAAGATTCAAGATGCACTTCCTTCATTCCATTCTGGAAGGAATCCAGGAGGAAGACTTCTTGGTTTCTGTAGACCTGACAGAGGCATATCTCCATGTCCCTATTCGTCCAAGTCAAGGCAATTCTTGAAGTTTTGTTATGCTGGGCACCATTTCCAATATGCGGCCTCCCATTCGGCCTGGCATCGGCCTTACGGGTATTCACCAAGATCATGGCAGCTCTGCCAGCATATTTCAGAGATTTACCCATTCATATTCAGTACTATTTGGACGATTTACTAATCCAGACATCCTCCTGGCCGCAGGGACTCCAAGATCCCTCTCACAGTTACTACTATTGAGCAGGGTACCACATATATGGTACCTGTGCTTTTTTATTTTTTTGCCTAAATGTAGAACCTTACTTTTTTCACTGTTGAATTTCATTTTGTTAGTTAGCGCCCAATGTTCAAGTCTGTCAAGATCCTTCTGTATCTTGAGCCTATCTTCTGGAGTGTTGGCTATTCCTGCCAGCTTGTTTTCATCTGCAAATTTGATGAGTTCCCCATCTATCATTGATGAAGATGTTGACGAGTACTGGGCCTAAAACAGATCTTTGGGGTACTCCACTGCATACTTCCCTCCATGTGGATGTAGTTCCATTGAGGACTACATGTTGAGTGTGGTTGGTCAGCCAGTTACGAATCCATCTGGTGGTGATACTCTCTAATCCACATTTTTCTACTTTACCTAGCAGTATTCTATATATGTATTTTATAACAATATGTATCCTATAACAGATAAGAGAACTTTTTTTATTACATTAATAATAATTGTTTATTGGAACATTGCAAGAACAGTATTATATAGAAAGAAGATAGAAACATAGTAGATAAAGACTAAAATATCTATAAATTAATAGAGTTTACAATTTTCATAAACTTTGAAATTCATTATTTCATTCCTTAATTAAATGTATAGCATTAAGTTCTGAAAATAACTAGAAATCTATAAAAATCTGAATGTGATATTAATATTGATATTACCCACTTTGTCATTGTTTCAAGGATGAAAGTGTGTAATTACATAAAGGAAAGAGAAAAGAAAAAGATATAATTTTTTTTAAAAACCCCAATATTAGGAAACTATATATATAAAACCATAGGCAAGCTTTGCAGTTTCCTCCCATTATACCTGATGATTGAAATTGTTTCTAATTATTATCTTTATGTAACACTTCCCCCTTAAAAACAGTACATGTCTGAATTTGCCTTGTAGAGTGGCATCTAACAGGAAAATTTTTCTTACATAAAATCAAATCTCTGTTCTGAATCTACACTGATAATTTTGTCAGATGTTAGTCTTACGATATCTGAATTTAGTCAGGTGTCAAATGTCAAAGAAAGCACATTTTGTTATAGTAATTTTATATTGTCAGATTTTTGAATGGGAAAATGTTATGCAAATTAGAGACTCAGTGAAGTCAGGAACCAACTATGAAAAAATGAGCCCGCACAACATGGTTAAATTTAACGGTTAAGTGCAGTTCTTTGAATCTTAAATTGGTCACACTACCAATTTGCTGGTAACTCAAAGTAATCTTGCTATTATTCAAATCTGGCCTTTTTAACTATATTGATGACATGATGATGATGAATCAAGTCATTCTCAACTCCTAGTGACCACATAGATTTTTCTCCATGAAGACCTATCTCTAATCTGGACTTTCACATTTTTCAATGGTGTACTCATTGCCACTGTAATGAATTCATGCCCACCTTGCAAGTAAGTCTTGGCACTTCTCTTTTTTCCCACCTTTTCCAGGTGGAAAAGGTGGAAGTATGTCTTTGCATAATGTGTCTGAAGTAAGATAGTTTGAGCTCGATCGTTTGTCTACAGAGATTCTCAGTTATCCAGGTCGTGGTTGACCCAAAGGTGTTTTTTCAGGAGGCAACTGAACTTTCTTGTTTTTTCTTTGAAGACATTTCAAAGAAAAAACAAGGGGCACGGGCCTCTGTGGCTCAGGCTGCTAATGCAGTCTGTTATTAACAGCAGCTGTCTGCAATTACTGCAGGCCCAAGGTTGACTCAGCCTTCCATCCTTTATAAGGTAGGTAAAATGAGGACCCAGATTGTTGGGGGCAATAAATTGACTTTGTATATAAATATACAAATAGAATGAAGACTATTGCTAACATAGTGTAAGCCGCCCTGAGTCTTCGGAGAAGGGCGGGATATAAATGTAAATTAAAACCATTTGACGGCCGTCTCCAGGAGAGCTTTTTATCAGGTTCGCCTGGTTCGCCAGTTGCGCCCCTTTCTAGACTGGGATGCCCTATGCACGGTCACTCATGCTCTCGTGACATCTCGTCTGGATTACTGCAATGCTCTCTATATGGGGCTCCCCCTGAAGAGCAACCGGAGGCTCCAGTTAGTCCAGAATGCGGCTGCGTGGGTGATAGAGGGAGCCCCTCGTGGCTCCCATGTGACACCTCTCCTGCACAGACTGCACTGGCTACCTGTGGCCTTTCGGGTGCGCTTCAAGGTTTTGGTAACTATCTTCAAAGCGCTCCATGGCATAGGGCCGGGCTATCTACGGGACCGTCTGCTGCCACCGATTGCCTCCCACCGACCCATGCGCTCTCACAGGGAGGGACTCCTTAGGGTGCCATCAGCCAGGCAGTGCCGACTGGCGACACCCAGAGGGAGAGCCTTTTCTGTGGGGGCTCCCACCCTCTGGAACGAACTTCCCCCAGGTCTTCGTCAACTATTATTATTATTATTTAGATTTTATTATTTCCGACCTTCGAACCTTTCGCCGCGAGCTTAAGACACATCTATTTATTTGCGCAGGACTGGACTAGAATTTTAAATTTTAATTTGGTTTTAATGGGGTTTTATTATTTTTATTGCAATTTTTAATATTCGGCCTTATTTAATAAGTTTTTTAAATTGGTGTTTTATTTTTGTATTCACATGCATGTTTTTATTAGGCTGTAAACCGCCCTGAGTCCTTCGGGAGATAGGGCGGTATACAAACGTGATTATAAAAAAATAAATTTTTTTTTGCTTCTCATCCAAGAAGCTCCTTCAGCTCTGACTGGATGGTGGGGAATGGAAGGATTTATATTCCTTGCAGACAGCTTTTAGCTATCCAATTTGGGACGGGCACCCTTCGAATGGCATGGGAGCATAAACAAATGTCCATGGAAAGAGAAAAAAAAATTGCAGACTACAGGAGCCATCAACACTACTCAGGTAACCCTGAGGATATAGATAAATGTCCAAGTGCTTCAACGACCCTCTAAAAGGATGCAAATAACCAATTGTCTGCAAGGAATATAAATCCTTCCACTCTCCACCATCCAGTCGGAGCTTCTCCATCTGAAGAACTTTCTTGGATGAGAAGCGAAATATCTTCAAAGAAAAAATAAGAAAGTCCAATTGCCTCCTTAAAAAGCACCTTTGGGAGTGATCATTTGTCCCTCCGAGTGACAACTCTGGGGTGATTTGTTCAGTGATCCCTTAGTTTGTTTTCTTGACGATTCCACTTCTAGGAATACTACAGTTTGCACAATACTGGTCTTTGTAGATATAGACATATCATGGTATTTGAGTATGGCTATTGAGAGTTGATCCTAATAGGCAGAAGCGATATACTAATTTAATATCTTCATTACCAATTTGGTTGGCAAGTTTGGTTGTTCTATCATCATTAATTTGGTCTTCTTTATAGCTTTAACTTATATTTTCATTTTTCACTGCGCTTCTTGATTTTTACTAGTACTAAGGGTTACAGATCATTTATATTTTCATTGGTTAGCGTCATTGGCATAGTACAGGTCATGGAAGTTTCTTCCTCTATTAGCTAGATTAATAACATGGACTGTACAAATACCTTTTCAAATAGAAATATTTAATATGAATGTTTATTTTTTTTATTGAAGAAAAAAATTTACAATAATTTTTTTTTAACAATTATCTCCTCCCTCCCCCCTCCCCTCCCCCCTCCCCCCCTGGAGACTTCCCAGAGCAAAATACAGGGTATAACATCTAACAAGCATACGCTAAAATACTACAAAAACCATAACCCATGATTCTTCTGTCCCTTTGCTTTCTTAACTCCCCTTTCCCTTTTAAACAAATATACAAATACAATACATTCCCTACAATCACTCATAAGCTATTTGATACTTTTTAGTCTGATACTTATTTTGAATATAATCAATCCATTTTCTCCATTCTACTATATATCGTTCTTGTGAATAATCTTTCAGGTACGCAGAAATTTTTGCCATTTCTGCTAAATTTGAAACTTTGAGTGTCCATTCTTCAATTGTAGGCAATTCTTCTTTCTTCCAATGTTGCGCCACCAAAAGTCTCGCTGCTAATATTAAGTTCAATATTAATTTAGTCTCTATTACTATACAATCCATAATTATACCTAATAAAAACAGTTGTGGAGTAAACTTTATCTTCTTTTTCAAGATATACTGCATAATCCACCATATCTTAATCCAAAACGGTTTGATTTTTTTACAAGTCCACCATGTATGATAATAGGTAGCATCATCACAATCACATCTCCAACATTTAGGTTGCTTATTCAGATACATACATGCCAGTTTTTTAGGGTCTGAATGCCATCTATAAAACATTTTATAAAAATTTTCTCTTAAATTTTGTGCTTCAGTAAATTTAACATTCCTAACCCAAATTTTCTCCCATGTTTCCATCATTATTATAGGTTGTTGAATATTTTGTGCCCATTTTATCATACAATCCTTAACTAATTCCGTTTCTGAGTCTATTTCTATCAATGCATTGTATAACCTTTAAATATGCATTTGACCTTGATCTCTAATTTGTTTTACCAAATTTTGAATGTTTAATTTTTTAATTACATGTTTGGACATTGAATACGTACTCAAAAAAATTAGCCTTTTCTTTACATGTTTCTGTGTTCTCTTTAAATTCTATTATTCTGTTTATCTCAGATATTTATTTCCATTTTTATGTTTATATTTGATAAAGTAATAATAATAATAAAAGATGTGATAAATAATTGTTCATTCCACTTTGAAAATATCATTTCATCCGATTTTCATATGAAAAATAACATTAACTTCTTGGTCACTATCCATACTGCAGATTTTTTTTAATCTTAGCTATACTTTTTCTTAGAATGTAAATTAATTGATTTGCTACTGTGTGTATACCCTGCTTTTTTCTTGAGAATTCAGGTCAGTGTATATGATAGTCTTCCCCCTACATCCACAACTACTGGTCTATGAGGCAGGTGAGAAGGAGAAAATGTGAAAAATCACCAGTGAGTACTGTGGATGGGAAATGGGGAATGTAACTTGAAGTTCTGATACCAAGTCAGTATAGAAAACCATGCCCCCTCCAAAAATTGGCGGCGGGGGGGGGGGGCTACTACATATAAACAGAGAGCAAATCCCACATTTACTTACACTGATGATGTTACCTAGCTGGGTAATGAAATGTCAGTAAGCAAACCACCAACATCAGAAAGCACCAAGGACTCCAAAAGTTCAAGTCAATTTATAAGATATAGTTTAAAATGTGTTGTGTGTATATGTGTGTGTGTGTGAAACTATTATTTCCAACCATCCAAGGCCGTTTTAATCTGAATGGAAAATCTGTCTTGGGACCCCAAGGACAGTAATTAGCAGTCTCTTCAGAGTGACAGAGTGGAATTACCATTGTAATGGTTTAGTCTAAGGATAAAAGGATTGAATTTGGGTCTCTCAGCCTGCCAAACGAAATCAGTTGCCATGGGAATTTTCAAATAGGCATTCCCTTGAGTGATTTGAAGGGTATGAATAAACTCATAATAAATTACAGATTTTAAAGGAGCAATCTTTGCTGTCTCTGGCATAGACTGAGCAGCAAGCAGTGTGGGGGCTTTAAAGAAAAAGCTTACATAGAGAAGTTGAACCATGTTTCTATGCAGGCTATCCGGCTTATTAAAGCTAAACTGTTTCTGCTTAATGCTATAAAGTATAGCAAGCAGAATTCAAGAGAGTTTGTATCAATTCCTTTGAGTAAAAAAATCTGATTGCTGTAGATGTAAATTAAATTATTTTGCTGAATTAGATATTTTTTCAAGAAATTCTATTTAAGACAGATCTTTATTGTTTCAGCAAACATTAATTTGATTTTAACTTTCTCCTCTGCATGTAATATTTATTAGACATTACATTCCAAATGTAACTATGAAGGATACTAAAAGCTTTATAGGTAATCCTTGATTTACAACAGTTTGTTTAGTGACTATTCAGAGTTACAATGGCACTTTAAAAAGTGACTTATGACTGTTTTTCATACTTACAATAGTTGCAGCATCCCCCTGATCATGTGATCAAAACTCAGATGCTTGGCAATTGGTTCATATTTATGGCAGTTGCACCTTTTGCGACCTTCTGACAAGCAAAGTCAACTGGGAATCCAAATTCACCTAACAACCATGTTGCTAATTTAACAACTTCAATGATTCACTTAACAACTGTGGGGATTTTAAATACGTGGATGCTCCGAAACGGCGTAGTGGATGTGTGGAGAGAGGTCAAAGGAATTGAAAGAGTATATACTTTTTTCTCTAAGATATATAATACATATTCTAGAATTGATTATATTTTTCTTTCTAAAGATTTGCTGAACAATGTGGATAAGGTAGATGTGGGAATTTTTAAAGATTCTGATCATGCAGAAGTTATAGTGGATTTAGATTTTAATTTTGAGAAAAAAAGAAGTTATTGGCGATATGAGGAGAAACTGTATAAAAATGAAAAGGATAAAAAATGGATACTTAAAAAATTGGAGGAAAGTTGGAGACTAAATGATAACGGGGAGGTTAAATTTGAAATTGTTTGGGATGCGATGAAAGCAGTGTTTAGAGGGGAGAGTATTAAATTATCAAGTAGGAAATATAAAAATTATAAAATTAAAATGGAAAGGGATAAAAATCAGATTAAAGAATTGGAAAATCAATTTTTGCTTACTAAAGAAAAAAAATCCTTGAGGAGCTTAATATGTTAAGAAATAAAATGATAGAAGAGGATACAGAGTTGGTAAAAAGAAATTTGAGATATTTAAATAGGAATTTTTTTGAATTTAGTAACAGAAACTCTAAGTTATTGGCAAAGATGGCGAAAAATAAAAGAGAGAAGAGAGAAATTGAGCTTTGATAGATGATAGAGGTATAAGATGTTACAAAAAATTAGAGAAATGTGAAGTGGTTAGAAACTTTTTTCAGAATCTATATTCAAAGAAACCAGTTAATCGGGGAAAATTGCAAAGTTATTTAGAAAAATATGTGGTGAAAATTGATAAAACATATAAGGAATTGATGGAAGAAGATATAACACAAGATGAGATTAATGGAGTTATACAAAAAATAAAATTAGGGAAAGCTCCAGGTGAGGATGGATTACCTGCTGAGTTTTATAAAGAATTTAAAGAATTAATAATACCAAGATTGCAAAAATTATTTAATGGAATATTACATGGTGGAGAAGTACCTTCGTCATGGAATAGAACGGTGATATCCCTAATTCCTAAGCCAGATAAAGATTTAGAAAGGATTGAGTCCTGTCGGCCCATTTCTTTAATTAATCAGGATGCAAAGATTTTACTGCTATTATAAGTAATAGATTAAGTAGATTTATAGATAGATATATAAGTTACAACCAAGTAGGTTTCGTGAAGGGCAGATATATGGGTGATATTGTTAGAAGAGTATTAAATATTATAGATGTAGCTGAACATAATGGTGATAAAATTGGTATAGTATCATTGGACATTTTTAAAGCTTTTGATTCCGTACAATGGGAAGCTATTAAAGTAATTGTGGAGGCTTTAGGCTTTGGTAACAAGTTTATACATGTTATTTCAAAATTGTATCAAAAAAGTAGTGCAAGAGTGAAGGTGAATGGAATATTAACTGAAGAGATAAAATTAGAAGCAGGTATGAGACAAGGATGTCCCTTGTCCCCAACATTATTTTTATTGGCTATGGAAATCCTGACAAAAATGATAGAAAAAGATGAAGAATTAGAAAGATATAAGGGGTATAAGATAAATTTGTATGCGGATGATACTTTAATTATTTTGAAAAATATAGAGAAAGACCTGAAAAAGATATATAAGCATTTGAAAGAATTTGAGGAAATGACAGGTCTGAAAGTAAATTGGTCAAAATCAGAATTATTGATGGATAGTAATGGTAATGAGCGCGAGAATATGCAAGAGCAATTTGGGATAAGGATTAAAAATACATTGAAATATTTGGGTATAGTGCTCTCACTCAAGGTTAAAGAATTGAAAAAACTTAATTATGATGTGGTGATCAATGAAATTGAGAAGAAGATAGATAAATATAAAATGTTAAAGTTGTCTTGGTTTGGTAGAATTGCAATGTGTAAGATGATGTTGCTGCCCAAGTTTAACTTTTTATTCGAGATGCTACCGCTAAATTTGATAGAGAAAGATATCTTATAGAGGGATATAAATTATTTAAAAGAAATAGACCAAATAAAAGAGGAGGTGGAGTTGCACTATATATAAGAAATAACTACATCTCTACAGAAATAGAGCACAACAATGATGAAAATCATCTTGAATGTATTTGGGTCAATATAAAAGGGGTGAAAAACGATATTGCCATAGGTCTATACTATAGGCCACCCAACCAAACAGAGGAAGTAGATGAACTTTTTGCTAGTCAGCTAACTAAGGTATGTAGAAAGCACATCACAGTAGTAATGGGGGATTTTAACTACCCTGACATCAACTGGGAAACAAACTCTGCACCAAGTGGAAAATCCAACAGGTTCCTAACAAACCTAGCAGACAACTTTGTTTCCCAAAAAATAGAGAAGGCGACAAGGGGATCAGCCATATTGGACTTAATTCTCACTAACAGAGATGAAATGATAGAAGGTGTTGAAGCTACAGGAACCTTGGGGCAAGTGACCACGCAATATTGGAATTCAACATTAAGCAAATAAAAGTAGTAGAACAAAGTCAAACTAGAGTCTTGGACTTTAAGAGAGCTAATTTCAATAAACTTAAGAGAGATCTTGAGAAGGATTCAATGGATGAGAATCCTCAGGGGGAAAACAACTCAAGAAGCTTGGGAAATTTTGAAAAGTGAGATTATAAAAGCACAGTCTAACACAATACCAATGAAGAAGAAAAATAGTAGATCACAAAAGAAACCAGCATGGATGCATAAAGAACTATCTGACAAATTGAAAGACAAAAAGGACAAATATAAAAAGTGGAAAGAGGGGCAAATAACTAAGGCAGAATATCAGCAAATAGCCCGAGCCTGTAAAGATGAAGTGAGGAAAGCTAAGGCTCACAATGAACAAAGGCTAGCGACAAAAGTAAAAAATAACAAAAAAAGCTTCTTCCAACATGTTAAAAACAAGAAAAAGTCAAGGAAACAATTGGCCCGTTGCTGGGAGGAAGGGGCAAGAAGATGACAAGCAACAGGAGAAAGCAGATCTACTTAACTCATATTTTGCATCTGTCTTTACACAAAAGGAAAAACAATCCAACCTATCAAAAACAGCACTACAAAAACAGATTGGAAACACAAGTTAAAATAGGAAAGAAAATGGTAAGTGAACACCTGTCTACCCTAGACGAGTTCAAATCACCAGGACCGGATGGATTACACCCCAAGGTTCTGAAGGAACTGGCAGACGTGATCTCAGGACCACTGAACTATATCTTTCAAAGATCCTGGAGGACAGGGGAGCTGCCAGAGGACTGGAAAAGAGCTGATGTAGTTCCCATCTTCAAAAAGGAAAAACAGATCCAGGAAACTACAGACCTATCAGTCTGACCTCAATACCGGGAAGATTCTGGAAAAGATAATCAAGCAACGAATCACGAACACCTAGAAGCAAACAAAGTAATAACCCAAAGCCAACATGGGTTTGTCAAAAACAGATCATTCCAGACTAATCTTATTGCATTCTTTGACAAAATGACAAAATTAGTAGACCAGAGGAATGCTGTCGATATAATTTACTTGGACTTCAGTAAAGCATTTGATAAAGTAGACCATAACCTACTACTAGATAAAGTAGAAAAATGTGGGTTAGACAGCACCACCACCAGATGGATTCGTAACTGGCTGACCAACGCACTCAACGTGTAGTCCTCAACGGAACTACATCCACATGGAGGGAAGTATGCAGTGGAGTACCCCAAGGCTCTGTTTTAGGCCCAGTACTCTTCAACATCTTCATCAATGACTTGGACGGGGGGATAGATGGGGAACTCATCAAATTTGCAGATGACACCAAGCTGGCAGGAATAGCCAACACTCCAGAAGATAGGCTCAAGTTACAGAAAGATCTTAACAGACTTGAACATTGGGCGCTATCTAACAAAATGAAATTCAACAGTGAAAAAAGTAAGGTTCTACATTTAGGCCAAAAAAACAAAATGCACCAGTACCATATATGTGGTACCTTGCTCAATAGTAGTACCTGTGAGAGGGATCTTGGAGTCCTAGTGGATAACCATTTAGATATGAGCCAGCAGTGTGCAGCAGCTGTTAAAAAAGCCAACACAGTTCTGGGCTGCATAAACAGAGGGATAGAATCAAGATCACGTGAAGTGTTAGTACCACTTTATAATGCCTTGGTAAGGCCACACTTGGAATATTGCATCCAGTTTTGGTCGCCACGATGTAAAAAAGATGTTGAGACTCTAGAAAGAGTGCAGAGAAGAGCAACAAAGATGATTAGGGGACTGGAGGCTAAAACATATGAAGAACGGTTGCAGGAACTGGGTATGTCTAGTTTAACAAAAAGAAGGACTAGGGGAGACATGATAGCTGTGTTCCAATATCTCAGGGGCTGCCACAAAGAAGAGGGAGTCGGGCTGTTCTTCAAAGCACCTGAGGGTAGAACAAGAAGCAATGGGTGGAAACTGATCAAAGAAAGAAGCAACTTAGAACTAAGGAGAAATTTCCTGACAGTTAGAACAATTAATAAGTGGAACGACTTGCCTTCAGAAGTTGTGAATGCTCCAACACTGGAAATTTTTAAGAAAATGTTGGATAACCATCTGTCTGAGATGGTGTAGGGTTTCCTGCCTGGGCAGGGGGTTGGACTAGAAGGCCTCCAAGGTCCCTTCCAACTCTGATGTTATGTTATGTTATGTTATATTGAAGGATATCAGAAAAAATTGGACAAATTTTGCAATGGTGGGAAAAGACCTAGATTAGTGAAAAAAATGTGGTATCAAAATCAAAAGGAAGGTGGATTAGGAATCCCCAAATTATTTAATTATTACTGTGCATATGGTATCCGGATAGTGGTAAAAATACTTAAAGGTGAGGATAACTATTGGAGAGACTTAGAGTTAAGGGATATAGAGAAATTTGGATCAAGGTGGTTTTTAGATAAAGCAAACTTAAAATGTGTAATTAGAAGTTATTGGTTAAAGGGATTAAGTAAAATGTGGAATAAATTTGTTAAAATTTTAATTCCGGATATAATCTTTTTGGGGAAGACAATTGGAAATTGGCCGATTAAAAATAATATAAGACGTAATGAAGTGATTAAAGAGGAAAATATAGAAACTGTTAGAGATTAGATAAAAGTTTTGGAAAATCAAAGGAGGAACAAAGAAATTACTGAAAAATTAGGGTTAAGCTGGTTTGAAAAAATACAGATAGAAAAATGGACAAAAAAATTAAGGGAAAACTATTCGATAAATAGATGTGAAACTGAATTTGAATATTTAGTATCTCGGATTATGAAAGATGAAATTGGGCTAAAGGGACTCGTTAGCAGGGTTTATAAGATTATAAATTCTGATGAAAAATTACAAAGAGTGATGAGGACAAATTGGGAAAAAGATCTTAATATTGAAATACCAGAGTCAGATTGGAATGTTCATTGGAATAGTAGAATTGTGAGAACTTTATCTATAAGTATTAAAGAGCATAATTATAAAGTTGTTTGGAAATGGTATTTGACTCCAGTTAGATTGTCACAAATGGATAAAAAAATTAGTAAAAAATGTTGGAGATGTGAGATGGAATCGGGGACTTATGAACATATGTGGTATAAATGTGATAAGGTTAAAAAGTTTTGGCAACAATTGGAGAAAATGATATTTGAAATGATGGGGAAAGTAATAATATTGAGAGTGGAAACTATATTATTGTTGGTAATTAAGGAAATAGAATTAACAAAATATGAAAAAGAATTGATTAGAATTATGATTATAATAGGTAGAATTATAATAGCTAGATATTGGAAATTAGATGTGATTTTTAGAATAGAAGAGTGGAATTCTGAAATGTGGAAATTAGCCTTAAATGATAAAATGACATGTGATATTAAAATTAGAAGTGGTGTGTATAAAGAAGATATTTTCTGGAAGACTTGGAAACCATTCGTGGACTATGCGCTTGGAACATTGGACGCCTCGGTACCTGTACCTCGAGAACGTGGATTTTGGCAATCATGAGGATATATCCGAAGACCCAAATCTTCCTTTTTTTTTATGTATAGCACAAGGGTGGAAAAATGTGTTTTCTTTTCTTTTTTTTTCTGTTTGTTCGTAATGTGAAAATTTTTTTTAAAATAAAATAAAAACTAAAAAAAAAAAACTGTGGCAAGAAAGATCGCAAAATGGAGCAAAACCCTCTTAACAAATGCCTTATTTAGCAACATAAATTTTGGGCTTAATTATGGTCATAAGTCAAGAAATACCTGTATTTGAAGCAAATGAGATCTGAATTGATTCTTTAAGATTATCTATATATATAAAAGTGAAATACCACTGACGAATCATCACAAAATCTCCAGAACTTTAAAGCCTACAAAGTTGAAATTTGCCACATATGTTCCCCTTGGCTTCTAGATACTCACTAAGAAAGGATTTTTCGAACTGATTATCAGAGCATTAGTATTTCCTATATTATTATTAACACACTCTGATGCTCCCCTTTCCCACCTGAAAAGAAATCTGTTCCAAATGCAAAATACAAGCAAAGGAGAGGAGTTTCCGTTTCAATTTTACTTTCACAGCAGCAAGTAGCTTTATTACAGAACGGTTGAGCTAAGTCTTGGCCAGGCTCCTTCCTGTCTCCTCCTTGCTCACACAGCAAATACTGTTTCACTTTCCAAACAGCCCTCTGATACTAAGGAGTTCTACTTCCCCTCCTCACCTGAAAAGAAATCTGTTCCAAATGCAAAACACAAGCAGAGGAGATGAGTTTCAGTTTCAGTTTTACTTTCACAGCAGCAAGCAGGGGATAGGATAGCAGAGGCTTCTGTGGGGCAAGCCTGAGGGAGAGAAGGGGATAGGATGGGGAGGCTTCTGTGGGGCAAAGCTGAGGGAGAGAAGGGGAGAGGAGAGGCCGATCATAACTACTCATTAATTTTCAAGCTGTATCGATTTATCAAACCTGATCACATAGTTTCGTAGTGGAGCACTGGTATTCAGCTAGTATATAAATATAATAGAATCAAATATGATTCCCACTTTAAAGAGTTTGTTTTGGTAGCTTTTTTCTCCATATTGACACTTCTGAAATTTGAGAAAATAGAATATGTTATTGGAAAGAACTAATTTAATAATAATTAGTCAACTATAGATGTAAACGTAAATTATTCTATTTATATCAAACATGATTTATGTTTATAAAGTCAGAATAGTTTATGTTCTCTAGTTACTACCATGTTTCCCTGAAAATAAGACAGTGTTGTTGTTGTTTTTTTGTTGTTTTTTTGTTGACCCCTGAAATATGGCCTTGGCCTTATCTGGGTTCTTATCCCTAAACTTTCAGCTGAAAAAATTACTAGATATTTCATATATATCATTTCCTAAACAGTTGGTTTATTGGCATCAAAATTGCTTTGCACTTTTTATCTCTTTATCTTAACTGTTCCTTATACTGTTCGACTATATTATTTACAGCTATTTTTCTCCTTATGCATCCCGTACTTGTTTTTCACAGTACAGTAATTTAAAAAATAATATTTCTTTCACTGTCAGGAATTCCTTTTCATATTTTTCATATAGTCCACATATTTCTGTAACATTCCATCACATAATTGTTTGTAGGATAATTGTCATTTAGTACTCTTGGTTATCTGAGAAATGTTCTGTGGTCAGAGACTATCTGAAAATAATATATATTCTTTCCATGAACAGCAAAAAAACCCCAACCATTTAAGATCTCTTATATTTTTATCATAGTTTTATAAAGTGAACAAAAGAATCATGTCTTAAGGAACTTCTGTTACCAGAAATTTGTCATCCAGTTGCCCTTAATAAATAATACTAATGCATTTACAAAAGCAGTTTCAGAACTATTTTTTCACTGCCTAGAGTTAAATGTAAACATGCTTGATGTTTGAATTAATTGGCTAAAAATTCCAAAGGATAATTTTCCTTCCCTAAATTTTCTATTTTGTTATGAGAAAATTGTCTTATTGAGCAAACCTGGGTGACTATTATTAGATAAAATATGAAATTGTACTGTGTAACATTATTGTTCTTAATAATAGTTGACACTAAGAATTTAGGATCATTAGAGCCTAGAGTGGATTGTAAATACGATATTTTATGCTGTGGAGAGGCACCCTCCTTAAAAGTTGCAGAAAGGTGATCACTCCTGGGAAGAAAAAAACCTTCGTTTCAGAAGATTTTAAATAAGTGGAAGACATGTTCTATGTGCAAAGTAGAATAAAGCTCTTAAAATAGCTTATGAGATCTTCATTCTGAGATCTCCCCGCAATCTCATTCTCTATATTCAGTATCTGTGTCAGGTTATTTAACTGTATATAGTTTTTATCACTGTTATGCAAGGGACATTAAGGTCTTTTCCTGTTTAAAGTCAGATATGATAAGGTGGCATTGGAATTGATACCTCTTTTTCTAGTTTTGCACATAACCCTAAGAAGACCAATGAGATACCTAAATTGCTGTCTTTTCATTGTGAAACCAATGAACTGCATTTTAGTCCAATGATGTGTGTTTGATTCCTATTCCTATGAATTATTTCAGGTATATTTTATAAATTATCCTATACGTGCCTGTTACATTCTTTTTTAATCTTGGCTGTTGGAAATAATATATATGGGAAGCAATGGCAGAGTGTTGTGGAGTCAATGACCATGACAAAAAGAGGACCCACTGAATTAACCAGTTCTCTGAACTACTTTGCAGATTAAGGCGAGAACCTTCAGAAGGACATGCTTTATTATACTGGGTGATTTTCATTCAATCATCAGAGAAAGAAGTTATATGTAACTTTAAGAATTTAAAGGAAAAACATTATTTGAAAATAAGCAGCAAATAGGGTGATTAGATTGTTAATTTTGACAGTTTTAAGCAGACTAAGGGGCCAAATTGACTGGTAATAAGATTTTGAAATAATTAATATACTTGATGTATTTGTTTAAAATCTTATTAAAATATATGAAGATTTTGAATTTAATGTAAGAAATCTTTTTTTGCGAAAATGTTGTGGATTAGAAAGAAACATGATAAGACAAGACCTTGAAAGCTGGTTACTAGAGGGAGCCAGAAAGAACTAAGAATTATTTAGTTAAAGGAGAAGACCCATTACAGAATGGACAAAAGTTAACTCTAGAAATTATCAAGGATATTAAGCAACAATGTAGTCAGAACTTTCTCTTAAGATTATCCATAACTATAAAAAATTGTTCAAAAATGAGAAAGGAAAAGAATACAACTGAGAATCAGACTATTGGTTATGAATATGAAATGAACAGGATACAAGAATGATATTGACAAAAATTGTATACAAGACTTTAAAATGAAACTGACTGATATTTTAATAATTAAAAGGGAGAGACTTATTTATTTGTAAGTAAATCAGAAAAGTGACTTCGTTGTGTGGATTTCAACTCAGAAGAGTGACTTGGACACCTTTTTTTTGTTAATTTACCAAAGAGATATATTACACTTATAAAAGCATTCTTGAAAAAAAGAGAAAGAGAATGAAATCAGCTTTAAGGACACTACTTAAAAGGAATACATATTAAAATGGAAAAAAAGTGTTAAACTTGTAAAACAGATGTTAAACAGAGATGAAGGGAGATAATATGAAATTAATTTATAGAACAGTATTTGAAGGGATTAAATTTCAATATGTTGTTTCTGGTATTGTAGCTCAATATAATTTTTCTTGATTAAGTTTGAATGGTGAGGCTTTAAATATTTGTTTATATATAAGAGATAAGACCTGGCTTGAAGAGTTTTTTTATTTAGAGAAAATAAGACTGTGATAAGAAAAGGAAAGGAATATGAAATTAATTTATTTAAGGTCACAATATAGTTATTTCTGGCTTTTAATTGATTTGCTGATTAAGAATGAATGTTGAGACGTTATTATTAATACATAAAAGATGAGATATGGGATAGCAAGGATTTTGGTTGAAATCCTAGAGAAGGTGATACGTTACTGAAATTGTACTTGTCTTGATGAAGGGACATGAGGTTTATATATTTTTCTTTATATATTTTTTCTTCTCCCTCCACCTTTTAAATTCTGTCTGTACTTTTTATTTTTTATTTTATTTAAATTTTTATTTTACTTTTTATTTGTATTACTTTTTTCCTTTTTTTCAGGAATTCCTGTGTGTTTGTGTTTGTATTAATTTTTTCTTTGTATTTTTAAACTTCAATAATGTATGTATGTATGTATGTATGTATGTATGTATGTATGTATGTATGTATGTATATATGATTATTAAATGGGCTTTATTTACAGCTACAAGTAAGCAGCCTGAATTTTGTACTTTCTGAAACAGTGCCGGATAATTAAATCTAGCTGAGAGGCTAGATTAAAACATGCATACATATAGAAAATTATTCCCAGCAATATAAAGAAGACAAAGTGGAACTGAAGATTTTGAATGTAAAATAGCTGAGTGACACGTCTGCTCCTTAGAGAGAAGTCACACAATTTTGTTTAGTTCTCTGTATTAAACTGACTGTAAAACCTTTGCCAGAAGTAATATGAGCCAAGACAGTCCAACAGAAATAGCATTAACATCTCATCCTGGAATCTACAGACTGTCAGCAATAAAAAGCTGCAGGAAAATAATGTGCTTAGATTTACAGTGAAAGTCATTTTGGTATAGTGGTTAAGGCACCAGACTGGAAACTGGGAAACTATGAGTTCTACCATCCTATTGGAATGAAGCCAGCTGGGTAAATTTAGACTAGTTGCTCTCTCTCGTCTCTAGGAAGACGGCAACCACAAGCCACTTTTGTTCATCTTGCCAAGAAAAGTGCACGGATTAGTCCATGCAGTAACTAGGTGGTCAGTGTTCCCAGGTAAGCCAGTCAGGAAGCACAAGAAGATGAAATAATTATACTTTACTGTAAGGCTGTATTAATGGAATCTTGCACATTTGACTCCCCAATTTTAACTATTGTTAAAATTGTTAGGAAAAGGTCCTTTCTATATTTCTTTCTCTGAAATCACATGACAAGATGGTACACCGTATTTACTAGATCTGTTCTGTAAAGTGTACTGTCAGATGTGTTCTCTCTCACCCAGGAGATGCAACACCAGATCCAATTAATGGATTCAGTCTAGATGTTGAGAGAAATTTTCTAACAATAATGGCCATCAACCAATAGAATAGGCTATTTCATAAAGTGGGAAATTCTTCTTCACTCTGGAAATCTTTACAAGAAGCTGAATAATCAACCTTTAGCAAATTTTGCACCAAGCACAGAATTGGACCAGTAACTTCTGAGATCCTTTCCTATTTAAAATTCTCTGAAGTATAGATAAAGGCTTTATCTCAGAAGTTCATGGTCTCTACCTAAAAATTACTAATGCTTTTTAGATTGTGTTGTGTTTGCTTAGCTACTTTGGGGCAACAGCACACTGAAGAACAAATCTGCTGCCAGGTAGGCCACCAATCCCAAAGTACTGTACCCAACAAGGTGGCACTGTTTCCTTTCTCTGTTCTTTTCCTCTCGCAGGCGAAGAGTTCCTGAAATGTAAAATACAGTCACTGCATCATAGCCATTCTCAAGAGTAGGGGAAGTCAGGGCAGTAAAGCATACTTCTTCTCACTCCATCATGGAAGAGGTTGCAATAGGAGTAGTTAAAAAGAACAAAATCTCCACCTCCTGCTCCATCCCTGAACCAGTAGTTAAACTGTTAACTTTAGAGAATCAGTTGGAAGGCTTCTATTGTGTATAATAGGTATAATGTTGCTGTTCCTTGTAATATATGTTACAAGCTTTTTCAGAGGAAAATAAGCTATACCATACTTATTTAGCACTACAATTGTTTCATGGGAATAAACTTGGTGTTCATACATTGCTTATAAATATATAAAAATGATCAGTTGGCTGTGTGATATATCTAAACACCATTTGAACAATAGTTAAATTATCCATAGTTGACTACAGCTTTGCAAATCATCTTCCAAAATACTCTGATTTTTTCCTTTCACATATTTTAATTCTAATACAATCTGGTTAAAGATGTATACATAGAATGTTCTTTTGCCAGACCTTCTTTGAATAAAAAGCAATTGGTTAAACATTTTATAGTCCAGAAATGCAACTCATTGGCAGAAATGCAACCAGCTGTTTTCTTCAGCTCTTTCTAAATTAGGTTTCTATGCTGCACATTCAGGTAGAGGCATTTTAGCAGAGTCAGTGAGTTTTGAAGGCGTATATCATTCATTACTACAATACTTTGTATTTCTATCCTAAACATATGGAAGATAAAACCTTGTTCTGCCACCTGTTAGAAGCAATGTAGCTACACACTGGAGCCTTGAAATGCGTATCATTCTGTTGCAAATCCACTGTGCTGCTTTGCAGGGAATAATTGAAAAGGCTTTGCATTCTGCACTTTCAGTGCAGAAAATTTCTCCCAGTTTACTGCATTTCCATGTTGGTTACAAGGGATGGGCTTCTCTTTTTCCCTGGCCAGCACAAGAATAAATAAATTTGAAGTGTATATAATCTGAATCTGCTATAGTCTGCTAGCATATTGAAATTATTGTATAATGTTCCAAAATCAAAATTGTTTTCAAGTAAATCACCCTATGTGCCATGCTGCTTCATGACATTCTGTGATTGGTTTGGTGATTTGGTTAGTTGTTTTTGTTTTTGTTTTTAAATGCTTCCATGCCATGGAGACCTGAAGGATTGTTTGAGGTAGGCAACACAGTAGGGATTGTTTATTATAGTAATGTAGAATAACAGAATATTGAAAGCTTCTCTATATTTTTCTCTGTCCTATCATATATTAAACAAAATCAAGGCAATATTGTTTTGAGTTTCTTTCTCACACTTTTCTTTTTCATGTTGGTTTAATCTTTTCTGCAAGTTTCCCCTTAACAATTTGTTCCTTCCTTCTGTATTCCTATTACAAGCTCTGTATTCTTTTACATTGTTAAACAGGCATAAATTTCATCATTGCTGTCATTGGGTGAAGTCAGTTAGGAGGACAAGGGGGGATAAGACAGAGTGAGTGAAACACCTGTTCAAGCAATTGCAAAGCATTTTTAATCATGATAAAAAAATGCCTGCCATATAAATATGTAATTGTTTTAATTATAGCTATTTCCCCATCTTTGCTGTGGTGAATCCAAGAGTTATAATATAAACCATCCTTGTGAGTTTCATATGTGTTCAACTTTCTTTTTCACATTAGTTGGCACATGCAAAGAAACACTTTATAGAGTGTTGCTATGCTTCTGAATTTTCAGATTACTGCATCTGAAAACTGTTGTGTTGCTTGGTGAGCATTACAGTGAATGCACTGTGAATTTGATAGAACCTTCAAGCCAACAGCCAGATAGTATTTTTGCTGTTATATTGTGCATGGGTTGTTTTGTTAATCCATTTCTTCCTGTTCAGTTTTGTGGTTGTTTTTCTAAGCAGGCAATCTATCAATCAGTAAAAATAAAGTTTTTTATTATTTGCTATGGTTTGTAAAATGTTCTTTTATAAAAAAACCCTTTGAACACTGTTTTTGTAGGATTAATGCAACATTTGTAAAATGAAAACTAGGTTACAGAATTTATATGATGATTCATAGTATCCTAAAAGTACTCATTAGCAGCTCCTAATTAAACTAGAAAGAATGGTAGGTGTTATGTTGAATAGCTCAACCCAAACCATCAACTTCAAAAAAGTTATTTAGATAAGAAAATATTAGATGCACAAATAACATCATAGGTGTGCATATATGAATGTGAATTAAAAGCTGTTTGAAATATGAATATCTTACCAATTTATTATATGAACTTAAGTTTGTACTTAACATGTATGTACCCCTCTATATTGCTAAATTATAGAACTCCCTCATCAGTTAAGTCTTAGTTATATTGCCCAGCATCCCTCCATCAAGCACACTTGAAGTTTGTTGCTTTCAGGCTTTCCACAAGTACATTTTTATCTTATCTTTCATCATTTTCAGCTGCGCTTTGGGTTTTCTGCATTGAGTTGGCAGGTGGCCCCACTGTCACCTCCTCTTTAGCAGGTTTCTTAGAGTAGGACTGCAAAGGGTTTTTGTAATCTTCTCATTTATCCACAATCTAATTCAGCTTGTGTTTATCAGCCCATATTAGGCTGATATTAAAACCAGTAGCCAGTGGTTTCAATCCATTTCACTCCTTCTCCTTTCTAAGCATCTCTTTTTCAGAGTCCTCTCTGATGCTGTTTAAAATTCTAGCTGGGATGCTAGTGTGACATTTGTTACTAGTCCATATGCACTGCTCTTCTATGAAAGTTTTCTACCAGGTTTTCTATTCTCAATTTTTTATTAATAAAATGAGTGCAAACTGTTTTATTTGGGTACCCTTTGACATGTTGGGTGTAATTCAGAAAAATTAATAAAGAAGAGATTAAATAAATACAGGTAAATTGTTTAATGGCTGCCCCTTTTAGCCACCATTTGAAGTTATGATGGCACAGAAAAAGTAGCAATAACACTTAGATTTATATGCTGCCCCATTGTGCTTTAAACTGCTGAGCAGTTTAAAATGTCAATATATTGCCCCTAACAATCTGGGTCCTCCTTTTATCAACTTGGAAGGGATAGAAGGTTGAGTCAACTTGAGTTAGGATCAAACTTCAAGCTGTGGGCAGAGTTAGCCTGCAAAACTGCGCCACCAGGGCTCTTTAGTAACTTTATTATTGATCTTTGCACTTACAACTGTTGCAGCATCCCTGAGGACATGTGAGGAGATTTTGGCAATTTGGAACCTGTGGGTGTTTACGATTGTTACTGTGTCTACAAAAACATGATCACTATTTGCATGCTTGCATGCTTCAGCTTTCAACATACCTGTCAATGGAGAAAAAAACAGTAAACTCACAAGACACTATCCCACAATGTCTTGCTTAACAACCATGAGGGATTTGTTCAACTGCATCACTTAATGACAGAGTTGCTGGTTCCAATTGTGGTTCTTAAATGAGGACTATCTGATTTTGTTGTCTGTTCCATAAGTCAGTTCCATTGGATAAAACCAATTTCCAATTATAAATTCATGTAATAAAGAACCTTATCTTACCCAACAAACAAAAAAATAATTAACTAAGTGCCTTGCAATGAGATGGACAGCAAACAAATTTAATAAATAAATTGTATCAATAAAGGAGAATGTTTGTAGCTCAAGGTTGAAATGAGAGGTCTTGGAGCTTGGCTGTTTTCTTGCAGATGTTTCATTGCCCAAACTATGTAACACCATCAGTGCAGTAAAGAGTGAGGTTTGCTCTCAGTTTATATTGGTGGCCCTAGAGGTTCTTCGGTTGAGCTGTTTACTGTTGACTTTTTTCCTCTTTGGTAATTTGGCCTTTCTTAGTGAGGTCACTGAAATTTTTTTTGATTCGGTTGTCTAATTTTTATATTCTGTTAGTGTTTACTGGGATGTAAGTTTCTTTATCTTCTAGTATTTCTTTTGCTTTTTAGACATAAATAATATCCATAGATTATGCAAAAGAGACAATCAACAAGCCAAAAAGGGAACAAAAAATCCTAAACATCTCTCCCCCAGCAATCAGCACCCAGATGAGAATAGATTAGCTTCAAGAATAACATCAGACCAACAATCAAGTAAACAATACCCAAATCAAGAAACTGCCAAACAAGCCAACAGTAAACAGCCCAACCAAATAACCTCTAAGACCACCCCCACCAACACTGACAGGCAAGCCACTAGAATAGAAACTGAGAGCAAACCCGACTCCTTACTAGCACTGATGATGTTCTCTAGTTTGGATAATGAAACGTCTGCAACAATCAAGCTCAGAGATCACCAAGGATTCCCCAATTAATTATATGTTAGTTATATATCTGACTTTCAGTGCCAACCAAAAATTTTTGTAAATTATTTTTAAAAAATCACCCACTCTCAGCCCAACTTATTTATTTATTATTTATTTATTATTTAGATTTTTATACCTCCCTTCTCCCGAAGGACTCAGGGCGGTGTACAGCCAGATTATAAAAAACAATACAATATACAGATTAAAACAGAAAGTTAAAATAACATATTCCATAAATGGCCGAAAGTTTCAAACCATCAAATTTAACCCATAAAATTCATAAAAATACCCCAATTAAAATTGTTTAAAATTCAAAAAGTTTAAAAAATTTAGGCCAGTCCCGCTTGGATAAACAAGTGCGTTTTCAATTCACGGATAAACTAGTGCGGATAAACAAGTGCGTTTTCAATTCACTTGCCTCCCAAGATTGTTGTTGTGGGGAAAATAAGAGGAAGGTGGGTTGGATATAACATAACATAACATAACATAACATAACATAACATAACATAACATAACATAACATAACATAACATAACAACAGAGTTGGAAGGGACCTTGGAGGTCTTCTAGCCCAACCCCCTGCCCAGGCAGGAAACCCTACACCATTTCAGACAAATGGCTATCCAACATTTTTGTAAAAAAAATTCCAGTCTTGGAGTATTCACAACTTCTGCAGGCAAGTTGTTCCACTTGTTGATTGTTCTGTCAGGAAATTTCTCCTTAGTTCTAAGTTGCTTCTTTCCTTGATCAGTTTCCACCCATTGTTTCTTGTCTTGCCCTCAGGTGCTTTGGAGAATAGTTTGACTCCGTCTTCTTTGTGGCAACCCCTGAGATATTGGAACACTGCTATCATGTCTCCCCTAGTCCTTCTTTTCATTAAACTAGACATACCGAGTTTCTGCAACCGTTCTTCATATGTTTTAGCCTCCAGTCCCCTAATCATCTTCGTTGCTCTTCTCTGCATTCTTTCTAGAGTCTCAACATCTTTTTTACATTGTGGCGACCAAAACTGAATGCAATATTCCAAGTGTGGCCTTACCAAGGCATTATAAAGTGGTATTAACACTTCACGTGATCTTGATTCCATCCCTCTGTTTATGCAGCCCAGAACTGTGTTGGCTTTTTTGGCAGCTGCTGCACACTGCTGGCTCATATCTAAATGGTTGTCCACTAGGACTCCAAGATCCTCTCACAGTTACTACTATTGAGTAAGGTACCACATATATGGTACCTGTGCATTTTGGGTTTCTTTGCCTAAATGTAGAACCTTACTTACTTTTTCACTGTTGAATTTCATTTTGTTAGATAGGGCCCAATGTTCAAGTCTGTCAAGATCCTTCTGTATCTTGAGCCTATCTTCTGGAGTGTTGGCTATTCCTGCCAGCTCAGTGTCATCTGCAAATTTGATGAGTTCCGCATCTATCCCCTTGTCCAATTCATTGATGAAGAAGTTGAAGAGTACTGGGCCTAAAACAGAGCCTTGGGGTACCCCACTGCATACTTCCCTCCATGTGGATGTAATTCCATTGAGGACTACACGTTGAGTGTGGTTGGTCAGCCAGTTACGAATCCATCTGGTGGTGGTGCTGTCTAACCCACATTTTTCTACTTTATCTAGTAGTAGATTATGGTCTACTTTATCAAATGCTTTACTGCTATGTTCACTGCCCGGAATTAATCATAAAAATAATAGTTGAGATACAAATTAATAAAATGAATACATTCTTGCCTTCTCACTGCATTTTAATATATACTTGGGCCCTGAAATCCAGCCTTCTAAAATTGGTTGTTCAAATAGGGTCAGTCAGAATTTGAGCATTGATGCTATGTGTCTTGCTGATATTCACAGTTTTCATAAACTGCCAGTCTGTGGTAGGTGGGCAAACAGTGTAGAACAGAAGGATTTCTTAAATATGCAGAAATATTGTGTGTTTGATTTGGAAGCTTCTGAAAAGCTTGAGTGTACATCAAGCAAGATTTTCTACTTTTTAAAATAGCAATCTACTTCAATTAGAGAGTTAACTATTTCAGTGTAAAAGGGAAAAGGGTATAATAATACTGCTCCTTTAATCCTTTTATTTGTGATATTACATGTAGTTCTTGACTTCTGGTCATTTGTTTAATGACAGCTTAAAGCTATGAAGGTGCTGAAAACAAAATGACTTGCAGCATCCTGGGGTCATGTGATTGCCATTTGCAACCTTCTCAGGAAGCTTCTGACAAGGTGGGGGGAGGGGAATCCAAATTTGTTTAATGACTGTAGCAAGAAAATTTGGGCGCAACTAACTTAATGACCCCATTACTTAGAAACTGAAGTTGATTCCCAGTTGTGGGAATTAAGTTGTGGATTATTTGTATGCCTCATTAATACCATACCAAATATCTGATTATTGAAAGGAATTCTATATTTTAAATGCTATTTGCTTTCAGATGTATACTATAAGGTGAATTTGGGGGACTCACGGGCAGGAAGAGTCTTATCATATCAAAAATGACTAATGAGGTCTGTGTTTTAATGATCTGTCACTATAGTGAGTAAGAGATCTGTGAGTAAGAGATCTGTGACTTCGTAGAGCAGGGATGTGTAAACTTTTAGCATAATATTCATGTCTAATTGAATCTAAGGAATTGAATTCCCCCCCCCCACACACACACACCATTGTAGCTAGTGCAGTTGGAGTATTGCAAAATGCCATTAATTTGGATAAGCAGCTGTTTTATTTTCTTTAAAAAGCATGGTATAACCCAATTAATGAACTTAGTTTTAATGGTAGCTATCCTTTGGGGTTTTTTATGATAATCATTAACATTTTTAAAAATCTAGAAACTTTACCTCACACATCATGCACAACATATTATAGCAACTCCCCAAATTAAGAATGCCATGGTTTAAGGACAATTCAGATCCAGATGATTACGCAATTACTGGCCATTCAACACTGATAGTAGACAAGGACCAGAAGATAGCATGGGTGATAGATACAGCAGTGCCAAATGAAGCAACATCAGGAAGAAGAGGTATGATATGCTGGTGAAGTACCAGGTCTTGAAGGAGGAACTAGAGAGGATGTGGAAAATACAGTGGTCCCAATGGTAGTAAGAGTCTGTGACTCCTAAAGCGGAAGATTGGCTTCAACAGATCCCAGAGACAACATCGATCCAAGAAGAATGCAGTGCTACGAACGGCTAAGCTCCTGCCCAGAAACTTCAATTTTCCAGGCCTCTGGTAGAGGACCCAAGATTAAGGAAGATACATACCACCCATAGGGATGAGAAGGGATTTATTTATATTTACCTATTACTTGTGTCATGAAACCCTATTCCAAATTTCCTATGCTTGGAATAAATGATCAGATAAAACTTATCTGATCTTATATTTTTTTAATGACACTTCATTAATAGTAGAGTAGAAAACATTTTAGATTTTAAAACCAGGTGTACTCTTCCCACAACAACAGACACTTTGAAAAATGCAGCAAGCTTGCTAAAGCTTGACTGGTTAATCTTAATCATTCTGGATCACCTCTATGTAACTATAATGTTTGAGTAAACATTAACTTTGTATATAGCTTAATAGATTTCGAGTTTAAAATAAGATGTCTAGGAAGATGGAGCATCTTGTGTACATCTACTGTTTTTAGAAGAAATCCTTTAAGAAGCTTATAAATAAAAATTTGTAAAGGTTGTTTTATATTTTGCAATCAAATGTATTTAACTAGTTTTCCTTCTCAAAATCAGGAATGGGGAACCTTTCTGCCAATGACTTTGTTCCTCCAGAATAGTCTCTTGGGGGCTCTGAGATGGGCAACATTAAACAAATGGGGGGAGTCAACTTTAAAAATAAATGGGAACAGGCACTTTCTCTTTGATCTCTTCCTTTTCCGAATACTTTTTCTTCCCAAAGAGTGGGCTGAAGAAAAGGTAGAGCTAACTTTGTCAGAGATGTACACTGAACTTTTGATACTACTCAAGGCATTTTGAAACACAACACTCCTTTCTCTATTTCCCCCCAGCAACAGCCCTGTGAGGTAGGTAGGGATGGTAGTGACTGGCCCTAAATCACCTAGCTGGTTTTCATAGCTAAGGCTGGACTTGAACTCACAGTCTCACGCTGTCTAGCCTGGTGCCTTAACCACTAAACCAAACTGGCTCTATCCATTATCATATGCATTATAGTATCCCTTTCATTATGCAGTATTTTTTAAAAAAGACTAAAAAAAGGAATTGAAGACAGGAGATAAGAGAAAAGGAAAGAAACTCTAACTAAATCCAGTTTGTATTAAACCTATTCGCTACAACTTTCTGTGCTGTTCTGTCCTTGAAAGCCATCCTTGCTTTGATCATGTCCATACACCAATTCATACTTAGTCTTTTGTTCTTTAAACTTCTCAGTTCTCTTTTTGAAGATCACATTAACTCCATTGTGCCACTAGTTTCAATTTCTTCATCTCATTTACTCCTTGCTGCTTAAAGTTTGCCATTAATGAGAGGCCATTTTACGATTTCTCAAACATGAGAAGAATTGGTGGGGGCAGAGGGAAATCAAATATTGATACCAAAAACTACAACAGGAATTAAACGTGCCTAGTAAATATAAGTACCTAAAGCCCCACAAAACACATTTCTAGTAATTACTAAATTTTTAAAAAAACCAAATGATTAATCATTTCAGTAATATATTTTTCTGATCATTGTTTCAGATTATGATATGTCTAAGATTGATTGTGATTTCAAAGATGAAATGCTTGCATAAGTTATTTTATTTTAAGCTAAAAGCATGCATAAACATAGTTGCTGATTTTATTGAAATCAGCTCCCTCTCAGTTCATATATACACACAGTATTGTGTTTGTTTTAGAAGAATACATCTTTAAAACTGCTACAGTCATTGTACCAGTTTTCTGTAATTGTCAATCTAATAATAGCTGATTCACTAAAATGATGTGCTTCCTTTCTGTTGTATTTTTCAAGAATTTGATTTAAGCATTTTCCATCTAGTGTTAAAGGCACCAGGCTAGAGACCCAGGAGATCATGAGTTCTAGTCCTGCCGTAGCAATGAAAGCCAACTAGGTGACCTTGGGCAAGTCAGCCCAAGTCATCTCACAGGGTTGCTGTTGGAAAAATATGAGGAAGGAATATGGGATACATTCACCGACTTGTGTTTTTTTTTCATTAAAAAATGATAGGCAAGATATAAATAAAATAAAATTTAAAATTAGGAACTGGTGAAATGCTGCAATTAAGAGTGTGTAGTTAAATATTCTAAGGATAATGTCTACATTTATTGGTGATTAGAAATCCCTTATGGATTTTTGCATAAAAATGAAAAAGAAATGAACTTGTGATTTATGGCTTTGATGATTAGACTGGCTGGATGATAGAAAGAGGAGGGTCATGATGTAACTTTAGAGTAAAATTAACTGTGCTTATAATTGCAGTGAAGAATATAGAAAGCCACATCTTTATATCTTTTTTTACATCTTTTTCCTTTTTTAATTTTTTTTCTCATTGCACTTTTTTGCTTTTGCTTTTCCTTCTATTTTAGTTTGTATTAGTTTTTATTATTAGTTCTTATTAGTTCTTACTATTGCTTATTATTACTTTTCAATAAAATACTTTTTAAAAGCATATATACTTAAGTTTTTATTTATTACTTATTAGTAACTAATAAATTATATTTTAGAATACATACAAACAATATAATACAAAGAAAAAAATAGTTTACTATTTGTACTTTGGCCTGTTGATACAGGAATGCTTCATACAGTTTAATTTTGTAGAAGTTATATCCATTAAAGTTTTCATAACCAAACTTGGTTATGCAAGTAGCAAAGTAGCAAATATGCATGGATCATAACTTTGAATAGGTGTGCTTGTAGACTTCCCTCATGGAAGCATTAGTACTTGTGTTACAAATTAAGAGTTTTCATTTGTGACTTAAGAATCATTAGTCTTCCATTTCAAATTGCATGGAAGACAGATTCAACCCTTTAAGCTACTTCTGTAGTATATTTTATACAACTCTGATTCAAGAAAAAGTTTCCTATCCTCTTCCAGGTTTGTTTTACCTGAAAGAAAGGATTTCATGCATTGCTTTATACATTGGAATTGCTGTCCAGAAAAGAGCAGCCTCTCTTACTTTTCTTATAGCACTGTCACAGTACAGTACTATTACAGTGGTTTTTACGTATTCTTGAAATCTAATAGGTGCATTGCAAGGTGCAGGATTTCGAATTTACAAAAGCATATAAGAAGTCATTATGTGACTAGAGCAGCATCAGCATCAATTTCCTTTATGTAAATGTGTTTCTATTTCATATATCACTTAGAAGTTGTATCAAGTTCTTTGCAATTGTGCTATGAGATTATAAACTGCTTTGCTAATAATGTACTTCATTTGTGCAGGCAGAGGGAGAAGATAGCCTTAAAAAGATGCAGTTAATGGAACTTGCAATCCTGAATGGTACCTACCGAGACGCCAATATCAAATCACGTAAGTCCTATAGTACTATAGAACTTTTCATATGTGTACAAGAATTTTAGTTCTTTATATGGCGAATAGAAGCTGACAAAATGTGTTCTAGTTCTTTTTGTTATTCACATATTTTATAGCCTTTTCAAATATCTTTGGTGCTCACAAGAGTACATTTTGTGTTTGCCCCATGTGTATTATCCTGCTTTCCAGAGTTTGCATATCTCTGTTCATATTTTTGTACTCCTTAACATAGTATACATTGAGCAAAGCTTGTTGAAAGGTATTGCACATATTTTCTGGCATCTCTTGTTTTTTCTTAATTAAATCTTCACTAAATAGTCTTAATTGTGGTGACTTTTACAAAATAAATTCTCTCCCAAAGGTGCTTTTTTTCAAGAGGCAACTGGACTTTCTGGTTTTTCTTCACCTCATGACAACTGGAGAAGCTTCTTGGGTGAGAAGCAAAATGTCTTCAAATAACAGTCAGAAAGTCTAGTTTCCTCTTGAAAAAAAGTACCTTTGGGACAACCATGACCTGGATGCCTTAGAATCTCCATAGACACAATAAATTCTGTTTAATTCAGCCATGGGGGCAGAGACTTGGCACCTTCAGGAAAATAGTTATCTTATATGTTAGGGTGAGATCAGACCATAGTTCATTCTATGTAGTATTTTCACTTTCTCCCATTTCTTTTGCTGTGAATACTGAGATCAGTCATATGATAGTAATGATGACTGTAAACACTCTTAGTTGATTCAGCATGTTTTCACAAATGCATGTATTCAGGGATATTTGAAAACTAAATGCTTTTCACTTACTGACTGGATTATATTTTAGTCATGTTGAAACATTAACAGGCAAATCATTGCATTTTGAGAATAAGAATGGTTTATCTAACCACTAATAGATAATAGGAAATTATACTTCACATCAGTGCTCTTTTATGTTCAGTGAATCATAAAACTGATAAAAGTTTTCTGGTGTATTAAGGGACCTACCACAACATTTGGTCCAGACTATTCCTATAATAAATTCATTTTCTAATATACACATATAAGGAACTTGTAGTAACAAGATTGCAGATCCCTTGTATGGCAGAATAAGGCTGAATTTGATTCAGAACTCTGGCAGTGCGTTGGGAAGTTATTCTCTATTGGATTTCATTCATCCATCATTTTAGATAAGCCAATATTTTATAAATTTGCAGAAAACCTAACTAAACTTACCTATTACTCATAGCTTCCCATGCAAATGGCAGTGTGGGAAATTCAGCATACATGTTATACTGTTCTCAAATATTAAATAGTCCTTTTAAAAATTCCAGGGATACACGTGTCCAATATCACTGCCAATGAATCTAAACAAAGTCAAAATAAGAATTCTTTTTTATTATGCCTTACCACTCCATTTGAACTCATGGCATTAAAAGAATATATCCAAACATAAATTGAAATAAAAGATAAATACACAAAAGGCAATACTAATTTGAAATGTTCCTTACTTCATTGAGTAAACTTGTATGGACTTTAAGCTGCAGAGCTTTAAAATGAATTTGTACCTGCAGTGTATAAATTGATTTTGCATTAGGTCTTGAGATTATTGAGTTTACAATAGTGTGGGTTTGCTTAAAGTTTAGCCATGTAATCTGATACCTGTTTCAGCATCTAATCCCAGATTCTTTTACTTTTTTGTTAAATAATGTTTTACAGCTTTGAGAGATTATTCTTTCTTATAAAATAAAAAAATTGTAGTATAGTATAAGTTTTCTTTTTTAATATGTTTTAGTATGATTTTAGCAGCTTAGGGGACAGCTGAATCACTGTTAATATTTAGTGTTTATCTGAATTTTATTTTTAGTTATTTTCTCATAGTCTAAGTTGCACTGTAATATTAATGGTCTCCAACTTCAGTAATATAGTACATTCAAAGCACATCCCAGTGCATTCTTCTCACTCCAGATTACCATTAATAAAACATTGTGTTAGTATTTCTAAAACTCTGATGCACAGATTAGTTTGTACTTGGCCTTGACCACTGACAATCACTTGTGTCTCCTGTTGGGCCCCAAAGCTTTCGTTTTAAAAGTAATTTATTGATCCACATATGCTGATTTTGACATGTTTTTAGTGATCACTTTGATAAGTTATGCTGCAGAGCAAGTGTTTGATCTCTCATAGGTTCAAGAAGTAATCTTGTCATGCCTTAAGATAGTTTGCTGTTAGGTATAGAAATATTTCCTAGATGTATCATAAGGCATCACCATTTTCTAGTATAACAGCCCTAGGATTTAATTTCCATCATCATGCTAGGAGATGCCTGAGTATTTTAAAATATCTACAAATTAATGAGCATATGAGTCTTATAAACAGAATACTGGCAACTTAGAAACCTTGTTACCAGGTTATGTTGTCCTGAGAAAGAATGATTCTCTGAAGCCTGCCTTTTTGTGATGAATTGGCTACACTTCAGTGTCTCACAACTTCTATTGTTTACAGTTCTCTTAAATTGTGTCAGAAAAATATAATCAAAGAGCTTTAAGACAGAAATACATCCCTCTCTTCTATGCACCTGCTCCTTGTGAATTACTGGGAATGGTATTTGTAAACAAAAAATTACAAGTGATATTAGTAAAACACACTTGAATAGAAAATAATGGAATCTATCAGAATATTTTATATAAAAAGACAGGAATAAATTACCCATAACATGACCAGCATGCTATTTATTTGCTTTTGTTAAACTGTAGCTCAGAATTTTACCTTTCTTTGCTTTCAGAATTGATTCATTATTTATTGATCAGTCAAGTTTTAGTGGTTCAGCTTCATCTTAAATTTCAAAAATTAAATAGTGCTGCCTGAATATACCCCAATTGCTTTTTAAGTTGGTAATTTAAATATATTGTAAAATATATACTTAGCAGTATTTCACTCTGTTTTGATAAACTATTAAAAGTAGGCTTAAACCTAGGAACTCATGGCAATTTAAATATTTTTCAAATAGTGTTAACATATATGCACATCTTTACTTACAGTTTATTATATTTTAGTTTTTTAAAATATTACCAACCTGTCTCTAAAGAGAAAAAAGTTACAGAATTGTTTTCCAATTACATTAGATGGGAAAAAATGTAGCAAATGTTTTCTGTATCCTTGTCACCACTTGTGCTGTGATAGTTCAGAAAATGGACAGGAGATACAAACAAATGTTGATACTGTACTTGCTCACTCAATAGAATGTTTACTGGTTAAGTTGCAACTGAAATATGTTATATTGTATATTTAAGCTTCACTGAATTTCTGTGGATTCTGAAATCTCACTATTTTTAATGTTCCATATGCAATTACAACAGTATTTTCTTTGTTTCCTGCATGCCTCTCAGTCTCATGCAGTCTTGAAGGCATAGGTAATGAAAAATATGTGATCTACATTGAGCTTTTGTGCCGTGTGTTACCTGTTTTAGAAATATATTCTGCCATTTTAAATTGGCTTTTATTTTGCATGTTCATTTTAATCACACTGGGAAATGGAAAGCTGTTGCTTTTGAATGGTGTGCTTTGGCACTGTGTGATCAATGCATGTACTAATGATTTCCTTTTATTTTTCTTCTTTCCTACTTTTCTACTTTTCCCATCTTTTCATGTTTTGCACTACTGTCTCCATACTTTCTTCTGAATTTCTTTGCTTACTGTAGCAGCCCTTGCCTTTTCTCTTGCAGCAACAGCCCAGGCTCCAAGGATTATCACAGGGCCTGCCCCTGTTCTCCCACCAGCTGCCCTGCGTACCCCTACGCCAGCTGGCCCTACCATAATGCCTTTGATCAGACAAATACAGACCGCTGTCATGCCAAATGGAACTCCTCACCCAACTGCTGCAATAGTTCCCCCAGGACCTGAAGCTGGTTTAATTTACACACCTTATGAATATCCCTACACACTGGCACCTGCTACATCAATTCTTGAGTATCCTATTGAACCCAGTGGGGTATTAGGTAAGTTTATCCAAGATAGTTTAATTGAATATTATAGGTAGCATGGTTTGTGCCCCATTATGTTTGGGGAGATTCTGAAAGCATTTTTGTTTTACTGTCAATGAAATGTGCTTCCCTTTTTAAAACAAGTGTGTCCCCACATAATAAGGATATTCGGTTTGAAAAATTACACTTTTTTTTCTGTAAAGGAGATTAGGAGATTGAAATATCTGATATTCTTAATCCTTTGGTTCTTTGGTTTTCAGCATGAAGACTTTATTTTAGTATCACTTAGAAAAAGTTAGTGTTAATTTGATATTGCTGTTTTTGTTCATATCACCTTTTTTACTTTTTTCTCTGTTCCGATATTAAATGTATATAATGAATTATGTTGTTTTATGTCATTTTTAATGCTTGATTGAAAAGTAGTTACTGCTGGTGATTATATTCAGAAGCAACATATAGTCCTAGTAAAACACACATAAAATCTCATTTATTTCAGTTTGAGAAATTAATTGCAACCTTCTATCTGTTTATGTGAAAGCATGCCTGATTGAATATATTGCTGAATACATAAGCTATCTATTTAGGTTACTCTTCCATTAAAATCCATGGGACAGCTTAACCATTGGTTTTTTGGATCCCCAGGCATTTGAAATAGTGAATCAATTATTTAGTTCCCTATCTTAATTTTTTTAACCTAAAATTCTAAGCTTGCAAAGCAAGCAATACATTTTATGCCTACATCCATACTTCCCATTTTCTCTGGGATTGAGAAAACAGCATAGCTATTTTATATTTCACTGTATTTTTTTTTATTTCTTTTTGTCACAACAGTATACACAAACAATTGTCAGATAAAACAACATATCTTGAAGAAATATATATATATATATATATATGTATGTATGTATGTATGTATGTATGTATGTATATATATGTATATATATATATGTATGTAAAAAAATATGCATCAACTATATTAATTTGAAATAATGAAGGGAACAATAGGACAGGAACGGTAGGCACTTTTGTGCTCTTATGCACGCCCCTTATAGTCCTCTTAGGAATGGGGTGAGGTCAATAGTAGACAGTTTTTGGTTGAAGATTTTGGGATTTTGAGTAGAAACTATGGAGTCAGGTAATGAATTCCAAGCATTATTTAAAAGTGCTTTTGTAATATCAATTCTTCTACTATAATTTATAACATACTTTTTTACATAAAATGGCTGTTACTTTAAATTAATTACAATTAACAATAGTGTTAAGATTGGGAAATTGTATATTATCTGGTAGTTCACATTTTCACTTCCTTTGTGAGTTTTTCCAAGATGATATTTTCAGGAACACTTTAACTTAGATAGATATATTTATTTATAATCACCAATAAATGCTTTTCACATTACTTCATTTGGATCAGCATATAGTGATGAATAACATGAATGTAGCATTTCCATAGATATTTATAATACACCATCATATATAGTTAACTATGCAATTAATTTATGTTAATTCTGTTTTAAGGCTAGGCTGTTGGAATTATGCAAATTAGGGATTTTTAAAAAAAGAATAGAACATGATCCTATAATTTTTAATTTTTTAAATATAAAAAAATATTTTTTTAAAGTTATTGCTTCTGTTTGAAATGTTTGCATGCTGTCATTTTAGATATTGATATTACCTATCAACTTAAATATAATAATATAGTTTTATACGTAGTATTAGTTTATGGCTAATTTTCAGCTAAATTCAACTTTACTAAAGATTTACTAATTTAAGTTAATGTTTACAATTGTGTGTAAATATTCATTTTAATTTTGACTCTATCATGTGATAAAGTTAATAGTAATAAAATCTGAAATAGGTGATATAATACATTTTATAAATATAAAGATTATAATTGTTTCTTACAAGACAATATCAAAGTCAAGACACTGCTTCCAATGTGGAGAACTGATCACTAAAGTAAATGCCATCTATTACTTTCTGCTGTATTGTGAAAATTAAGTATAAGTCTAATAAACTATGTGTTAATAAATGTTGACGCTAAAATGCTACGTGTTAAAACTATTATTATGGAAATATGCATCTTAATTTTTAGTGATGAATGCCAGCAAGGCTGTGCAAATTATATGAAAGATTTTATTTTCATTGTGTAAGAACTTTATTCTAATTGTTAAAGTAGCTGCATCTTTTTTTTAAAGTTCATAAGCTGTTCTCAGCTATTTTTGCATGCATGTGCATGCCCATCCCTTTCATTCCCCTTCCAATGAGTCCACTTTAATTGTTTGAGAACTTGTGCTTGTATGTGCCCTTTCCCCATTGTTAAAAAAGAAAGAAAACTATTTCAAACTATTTGTAAATCCCTAATTTACTAATATTTTGGCAAAATTTAAGGATTTAAAAAGAAAAGCAATTTAGGAAAAATGTGTAAATAATTTAGGGAAGATTAGGAAATAAATTTATGGGAAGGATTGACAGCATCAAATCTTAGTTGACTAATATTTAATTCCCTTTTATCTTTAGGTATGGCTTTCCCAACGAAAGGCTAAGAATTCAAGAATGGTCTTAACTGAACCTCATCAGAGCTGACTTTTAACAAATGTTTAGTTTTCAGCAGCCTTGAAAAAATGTAGCCTAGCAGTCAGTGACTTACTTGCACTTTTTTGCACATAGAAATAAAAATGCTATTAATTTGATGTAGCCTATGCTATGGCAAAGTAGCTGTGATTTATGAGTGTATGGTAGTATACTGACTGCTATGTATTCTGTACTATTTGCTTTACTAATCACTTAATTCATTGCAGTTCACAGTTATTGACTTAGTTTTTAAAACAGTCTGTAGGCTTGAGGAATTGTGTTATATATTTTTTAAAAATGGTAAAAACTGGAAGTTGTTTAAAAATTAGCAAAGAACCTTCAGTATTAAAAATGGCATTATTTAAGATAGTCCTGCTGCAAGGAAGGCACTTCAGTGAATATGTGACTAGTAAAGCTCAGTTGTGTTTGGGTCTAGTAGATTTCATGAAATACTGTAATCAAGTTTGTAAATGAATGGATAATGCAGGTTAAGGCCTGGATGTTTAAAATAAATGCAATATTAATCTGCACAGATATAATTCATATATTAAGGTTAAAATTTGAAACTACTGTGCCTTAACTTGTTGCTTTCTTTAAACAGTATTTTAAGAAAGTGATCATTTAAAATCCATTTTAATAAGCCTGCTGTTAATGTTTTATCAAATGTTTTCTAACTGTCTTGGTAATTGCAATTTAACTAGGTGCGGTGGCTACTAAAGTTCGAAGGCACGATATGCGTGTCCATCCTTACCAAAGGATTGTGACCGCAGACAGAGGTTAGTTTAGTTCTGCAGTTCTTGCTTATAAGAAATGCTTTGAGTGTACATGGAAATTTGCAACACCACAACTGGTTAATCAAATTCTATTTTGACTGTTTTATTGATATTTATATTAAATTGAAGTGAACATAACACTTTTCTGGCAATTTAAAACTACTGTACCCTTTCTATCAAAAATCTATACACACACACACACATACACACACAAACTTCAGTGTATTGAGTATACAAAGTTATAACTTCCTTTGTGAGCACTATGATTTAATTCAAGTAGGCGTCATTTTATTGTTGGGTCGGTATTTGATTTTCCTATGGGACTCTTAAATGATTTGTGATATATCAAATTGGTGTTGCAAAATAAAATGAATGGATGAGTGCTTAATAAGGTAGAAGTAAGTGCTATATGTATTTTTTCAGGAGAAAAACTGAAGATTTATTTCCTCTCTGTTGACAAGTTGTTTGTGCCATTTGCCCTAAAATCTCTACATTTAACAAGGAGATTAAAAGTGATATATCTAAAGTTTGTGTGTTTTTTCCTGGCTTCTAGGATTTAAAAAATGCATTTATAACTAAAATTCATTTTTTGAACTTACTACTTTTGGTATTTTGGTAGGCAAAGCAAAAAACATGCTTGGCTTGGTTATTCAAGGGAAAATAAATCTTCATTTTCTCCTTTATATCACACAATTTACATTCCTTGTAAATTTATAGGCTTTTGAATGATGTCCTTTTCTTGTGAGAAGTGACTTCTCGGTTTATTGACATTGAGTTTACTACTGAAAGCAGTGTGACAATTCAGGAACATTTGTTCCACTGTAGTATTGTTTTGGTTTCTGAATTTGGAAACTCAGATGTGATATCAATATACCTCCCTTAGTTGGCAGAGGTATCGTGAGGATTAAGTTAGGTTCCATTGCCTAAAGTGCAAATCAGATTAGAATGCAAAATTTTAATTCTTGGAATAGATTTGTAATATTGCACTAGAATAAATTCAGGTAAGAATAAATTTATTGCAAAATGATATTTCAAATGCTAAATAAATACCAGTGCCCGTATTTTTAATTTTTAACCAGTTCTTGAGCTCATAGCATAGGAGCTCATTGTTAGAAACATTCCAAACCAGATAGGTACTTTCTACAACATTTCAGAAATGCCACATTGTATTTTCGAAGTATTTCCTTTTCTGAATCCCCCCCCCACTGTTTGTATTGAATCACCATTATGAATGTTCACTTCTGTGAAAAATACTTTTTGTACATATAACGAGGGAGCAATACCATGCATTCCTACTTCCATTCTTCTTGGATGCCACATGTGAGTATTGTTTAATGTGAAAAAAATTGTGCTATAAAACCACTTTACTTGATTCTCCTCTTTTGCAAATTATGGTCGCATGTGGATATCTAAAGATAACGGAATCAGGACAGATATCTCACGTAGAATGGGAAGAAAAATCACATTTCACTACTGATTGAGAGAATTGTACAGGATAGTTACTGGGCCAGAGAATCAACTAGCTTTTAATATTTTGTATCTAGAAGTCTGACGTTTGGGTGGTAGTTCAGTTTGTGACTGAATTTTTAATTGTATCTAGAGTTGGCAGTTGTTAGAAACAATGTTTTGTAGGTTTTGGGAGTTTTGTTAAAACTAATTTGCAGACGTTGTATAAAGATTCATATTTTTATTTTGGTAATATTTGAGAACACGTAGCCTACACTTTAGTAGTAGAATGTTATAGTTATAGTTACCATTGTATAGTCCAAGGTGACCTTTTTCCTCCTAATAATTAGTTTTACTAATGATGGTATATGATTCAGATACACATGACATTAGTGAACATGATGAATAATTCCATCAAACTGAGGTGGCTTTGTTTATTCATTTTGAATTGTGGGCAATGTAAAAGTGTAAAAGAGTAGAATACTATACTGGTTTTTGTCATTAATACATTTTTATTTATATCACTTGGTTCCCCATTCAGGTTTAATTTGTTGTGTGCAACCAAGTTAAAAATTCCATTGTAACTGGACACTGTATAACTTCACATGTTTGAATAATTGTCCAGTTCAATATGCATTAAAATTCAATGTCAGTAAACCGAACCACTTTCTGTTCATAAGAAAAAGTATGAGAAATTAACTGAAGCTAGCATATGCATTAATTTGATCTTTGGTTAACAAAGGTTTTAAAAGAAGTATCCCATTATTGTCTGATGAAAGATTTTATTCTTAATGCTGGCTTATATGTAAGCATTGTGTTTAAAGCAAGAGCTCCCAACTTTTCAGAATTCATTTCTGTGAGCATTAAACATAATTTCTCCTAAAGCCCCGCCATATAAATAATATAAAACTGAATTTATGTAACAGAGAGACTGACTGATTTAATTGTAATAAACTGTAATGGTGTTGCACACTTGACAAACCTGTGTGTACTGTAGATGGTCAGGGACTTGGCAGAGGATGTATCACAGGTGTACTGGTATCTTACGATAGCTTGCATTGATTTAAATACACAAGAAATGGCAGTGCTGAAACTATAATAGTAAAGTGTTTTTCTCAAAGCCAATTTTCACATAATTTATATCTACAAATTGTAATACCATATTAATCAAAATTGTAGTAAGTACCAAGAACGCTTTAAGATTCTGGATATGTAATACACATTTTTATAGTGGCAAAATAATGCCACATTAAATATTTATTAATTTTAAGGTGGTTTTTTTTACAATATTTTTAACTTAAAACCCCTCTTCTCAGCATTTAAAAAAAATCAGGGAAAATAAGGTATCATTTAAGTTACAACAGTAATGGTTTTAGAGTTCATGAACTGTAGCCTAAATGATAGGCCATAGAAATAATATAAAGCCAACCCAAGATGTACGGCCTTTAAACATGTGCTATCTGTGAACATTGCACCTACTGAATTCATTTTTAAAAATGGCACAACTCTGACTTTGCACTGAACACCTTTCTCACTTTCATCTCCTCTGCTTTAGTCAATGGCAACAGTACAAATATTCTTATCAAACCTCAGAATTTATTAGAGATAATAAAGCTGTTGAATGAGTCTTAAAATTTGTACTACTGTAAAGTGGACCAAGTTGTTGAAGGAGAATGAGAAAGAGAGTAATTAAAGAAGAAACAGCTCAAGAAAAATGGGAATGATAACTTTCCACTTGAGAACTTTTTTTTAATGTTTTATTGTAATATTTGTGTGTTTTGGAAAAGAAAATAGTATTTACAGGTGGCTTCTTTTAAAATATAAAAATATAAAGCAGGAATGTATATGAAATGTCAAATTTTATTGTATTTGCAAAGTATTAGCTTTGAAAAAAGAGCTGTTTGTAGTTTTTAAAATGCCTTATTATTATCAATTAGATTTCCTATATTTTTGATGTAACTAGAGCATTTTAAATATAGAATTTTAAATGGCAGGACTTTTACAGTGTTTACATACAAGTGCATTTTCTTAGTGTCCTATATGTGTAAGATAGGGTTTTTTTAAAAAAAAAAAAGGAAAAAGCTCCCTAGAACATTTGGGCTTTTCCTGTTTCCCATGAACGATGCCTACTCTTTTAGACTTCAATTTAGTATTGCTTTGTATCATGAAGCCAAGAAGTTCAGTGTTGATTGTAAATAGAATCATTGAAAAGCAATAAAATCTATTGAACAAAAAACTTGTTTGGCCGGTAGTTTGTGAAATCAAATGTCAAAAAAATCAAATTTCTTAGATTCATTTCTCTTAACAGTCAGTTATTAATAATCACATTCATCATTACTAGTTGCTTTGATTGCTTGCACATGGGAGAATACTAATGCTTAATAGCAGTCAGATACTGATATGGTGCACTGACTGTTCTCAATTCTTTATCAAGTTCCAGAAATCGTTCATCATTTTGTTTTGTTTTGTTTTGTTTTTTCTTTCATCGACTGCTACTAACCATTAGTTATATTTTTATTTCTATTTTTCCTTGTTAACCAGTTTTGTGGGGACTGGGCTTCTCCTTCATATGTTCAAATCATGATACTAGGCGGTCATGATTTTTATTGCATTCTGTAGATGGTGTCAAGCAGTATGTCAGAATTAAACATGCTTGTTTTTATTAGTTGTGATTAGTTTTCATGTTGTCATTAAGCCGTCACTAGCTGAAACTAATCTCTTCTCTATCTTTCTTTCTTTTTTTGTTTTTTTGTTTTTTGTTTTTTGTTTTGTTTCTAACCACCCAGCCGCCACCGGCAACTAACCTATGACCTTCTGACCTCTGAACTCTTCACCCAATGATGACCTGACCATGCCTGCCTGCTGATCAGTTAACTGGTAATCGCCTTTGCTTGTCTGTCTTCAGTGCAGCGAGCTGAGGCATTTGTCCGTTCGTCTTACCATCTAACAAAAAGACAAAGAATTTGTTGTCCTCCAACTCAGCTTTTTTTCCCTGTTTGGGTGAAAGTGGTTCTAGAACCTGCACTGAATAGTAGTAAAGCAATAAGGTCCAATTCATCCTTCCGCACTGATCATCTTTTAGTGTCCCACCCTAAAAATGGTAAGAAGGGCCTCATTTAAGAGATGGAAGCAGATGTCCCTTAACTCCCTGATGTCAGAGGCAGTTACTGTGAGACTTCTAGGAATCTTTCTCTTCTCATAAAGAAGTCAAAGCTCTCTTTGAATGTACTGTGTGATGATGCATCATGCATGAACCTTTGGTCAGGGATATCATTGGTGAAGGGATTCCTAAAAGTATTCAAAATTTGACATGCAGTGTAATCACTACCAATGCCCTCAAAGGGCAGAAGATGCAGCCTTTTTTATATTACCTGCCAAATTGGGTGTTTTTAAGAAAAAAAAAGTGCCATGAAAGATAGGTTACTGAATTTTTGAACCACATCAATGCATTAAAAGACAGCAACCCTATCGAAGCAAATGCTGAGATACAGTTCTTTTACTATCATCAACTTCCTTTTAAAAACTACATGAGTACAAGGTACATGCATTATGTGTCACATTACTGGGCAAACTGTTCAAATATTTTTTTAAGCCTCCCTGTATAGAGTAAATTCATAAGGATATAAAAGCCATGCTTGCCTATTTGCTGTATACATGTAATGAAATTGTAGATAAAGTGTAGTGCATTGAAACAAATTGAAAAAAAAAGTAGATACTTTTACTATACAAGGGTGCTGGTGCAGAAGAAATATATATTTTTGGAAATGTAGCATTTTATACTTTCAAGTGTTATAAAAAAGAAAAAAGAACAAAGAAACCCTTTATTTCATTAAATGATTTTTTCTGGTGGTTGTCGAGAAACAAAAGACCAAAAGAGCCTTTTTGTCTTTCTTTTTTTATTTTTTAAGTATTGGAATAAGTATAAAGAAAAGAAAGTGCCTTATTTTCTTCATGGTCATTTAGTCAGGTGTGTCGTATAATCAGCTCCTCCCTAAGACAGCAAGTTAATGCATGCCACTCAGTCCGCCCAGTATGTGAAAAGAAGCTGTGAGGAAAGACAAATGAGTTGACTATTAAAATTACCTGGTTTTTGCCACAGCATGATGCAACCTTGCCAGATCCCAAACTGTGAAATAGAATTGTTCCACCAACAGCCAACCGCAATATTTTTGTAACACGTTCCCTCTTCAATTGTAGACAATATATTTTTATAATACTTGCTCAGCCTTAAACCAAAGGGTTCTACGATGCAGTTTCATTCTAAATCAAATTATAAGATAACAATAGTTATAGAGTAGCAAGTGTTTGGGTTTTTTATTATTATTTAGAGATCAGTTATCTTTTTTTTTCTGATTGAACTAGATGCAGGAAACTACAAGAGAACTTAAACTTGCTCCCATATAATTTCGTCCATGACTAAACCAAACATTAAGATTGAGCATATTATAAGTTCTGGATGTTTTAGCTACAATGCCAAGTGCGTATGGATTTACATAATTTTCATGAAACTTCTACTTGAGGAATGTTAACTACTGGTTGCGCTTTCCCTTAAAGGAGGAAAATCCAGCTGTGGTTCAGTTTGAATTATTTAAAAGAAGTTTGTGTGGCTGAATTAGTATTAATTAACACTAGTGTTTATAAACACTTTACGCACAAAGTGGAGTGTAAAATTAATGAGCAAGTATCAACATGGTCACGGCTTTGAAGCAAATTGGCAAAGATCAGGTGATACCTTGCCCTTTACATTGTGTCAGCTTATTCTCCTAAAAACCTTCACAGTTTCCAAATCAAAGGTCAATAGTAAGTTAGATAAAGAGGGCTTATTTTTTAAGCATCTGCATGGTGACTTTATCAACATTGTGTCTCACCTGGAAACAAGTATCAGTTTATTTACTATGCAATAAACATTCATCTTTTTGTACGCAGCTAGCTTTCCTTTTATTCTGCCACTGGCTTTGTCTTCCTGTTACATAACATTTTTGTTGTTTTTTTTATTTGGTTTTACTTTTGGTATATGCTGTGCCATTTTGATTTTTGTTTGGTTGAATAAACTTGCGACACTCAAACATTTTGGAGAGAGGATTGCTATAACGTTACCAGTATTTGATCCAGTTTCATCTCAACTGTGATAAACCTGGACATTTTTAGATGCTGATCAGAGGTCTCTTCTTGGGAGAAGTGTGACTTCTAAAAGTAATGTTTGTTCTGAAAAAAAAAGTTTTAAAACTTGGTTGATAACATTTTGGATCAACTTAAAGCATGACTTTTGAATCTCTGAATGCCTTGGTTCTCAGTATTATCATCCTTTATTGAATTTTTCTTTCTTAAAATATGTAGTTTAAGTCTTTTTTCTGACAGTATTATGTAATTTTTAGAGTGGGTATATGGGAGTGTCGCTTGTATGTAACCGTACAGATGACATGTATTTGTCTATTCTTTTATCTTAGTTTGATGCTATGTATGTAACATAACCAACCTATTGCCTATGAGAAACATGTAAGATAATGTATTTACAGCCATTGTTACAAGTTTATAATGTATTTTTCTATCTTGTTTTATATGTATGTTATATAACATTCAGAATAATTTTTCCTGATTGAGAAAAGGATACAAAAATGCAAAACCCACAATTTTGATAACTGAAAATTGCTAATTGTTTTGCAGTACTTTATTATTATATTGGGAGTGTTGTCTTTCTTAGGCTTTTAGTTAGCTACTGGATTGAATACATTAGACATATTTGGGTTTTAGTTGGGTTTTTACATAGCTTGCATTTTAATTCTTTGGTTCTTTGCTGTTTCTATTAACCCATAGCATTATTTTAATAAATGTTATAATACCAACCTACTAACTTTGGACTATGTCAGTTTATTAACCATTACATGTTTAATTGAATAAACAAGAAAGGACAGAAGAATGTAAGTTATGAGTTCTTGGACTAACCCTGAAGAAATGACCACAGATAACACATGATTTGTTTTATGTTGTTTGTTTGGCTGACATTCTGCACACTACCATTGAATTGGCTTTGGTCATATTGGACTTTTACCTTATGGGTAAGTGCCAGTAGAGTGGGGAACAAGTAGCATATTTGCAGGTAATCTTCTTTTAGAGTCTTGCCACTCGTCTTTCAGCATCTGCATTACTAATTCCACAATCTCCTTTTCTAAATTAATCACTGTCACCTCACAGCAAAAGGGCAGAGATGCCAATATATTGGTATACAGTATATGCCCAAAGAAACCAGTTTGATTCTTTGTTGAGCCTTTATGATAGAAACATTTAGTTTGATTTGAATGTTCTGACTAAAATGACAGTTCAAGCATCTCAGTATCTAAACAGCGTTATTGTGCACATTTCTAAATGTATCTAAAGAAAGAAACACCATTAACTTAGCAGGATCCATATTTCTTTCAATTTCATTGTGATCCTAAAGGTGATTTTAGAAGCAGTCTTCAAATGATAAGTCTCAGGTAATCAAGTTGTCTTAAAGCAAACTGTTTCTTAATAAACAGTTTTAAAATTGTGGGTTCACTGCTTCTCAGGTGGAACATTTCTTTTTTATATCTATGGTTTGTAGTATTTAAATGACATCATAGTACAGGTCAAAATTATTTAAAACCAAAGTAGATAATTTATTAATTACTGCAAAAAAGGTATATAAAATATCAATTTTTAAAAGAAGTCTAACATTATTTTGTATGCTTATCTAGGAGATAATTGCTTGCAGAAATCTGTTGCAATAAATTATTCAAGTTTTTCATGAGTAGATAATGGTTACTAAAATATGGCTAATACGGCCTATTCATCTGTTTTCAAATTTAATTTAATATATTTTATGGAAGACCTATTTATATGGAACAGCATTTATTCAAAACATTCCTTTCAATGATCCACTTCAGAGAATTTAGGCTGAAACTTATATCCATTTATGTCAGATTAATAAGGCTTAATTTTGAATAGACATACATAAAATTGAGCTGTTATAAGCACAACATGAATATTGTTTTTAAAAAATGAAGTCAAGCTTTTTCATTTTTAAGAAAAATAAGATTTTGTTAATACAGTGGCATACAATCAGTATTTCTTACTGAAATATGTAATATATTTGAAACACTGTATTTCATAATAGTATGCAACAGAATCTTAACTCATCATTATTAGAAGAGTCTGGATAAACATAAGGATTTACCATCTATGAATTATATAGTAAAAGAGAAATTGAAATAAAAATGAAGTAAAGCCAACTGTCTCAATCTATTCAAGCCTATTTTCCTAAAAATATGCAATAGGAATGGGTTTTGTTCAATATTGTAAGATAAAATACAATAGGAATAAAGCCATTAACAATATGCATGGATCCATACCTATTTGAAATCATACCCACCATCGACTGAACAGTAACTAATACTAAAAATTAGGTATTTTTTATAGCTACCATTCCTTGTGTTTTTGATACAGAGAGAAACAATCCAAATGCTGCAGTGGTCAAATAGTATTTTTTACGAATGCAGAATGAGAAGCAATTGACAATTACGTATACCTAAAATTACCTAAGGCATGAAAAAAAAATACATATGATAACTTTCCATAACATCAGTCAGTATTCCATATGATTTGATGAAATGGCTGTTTAATTATGTTAATTTGAGAGATAATAGAGGGAAATTTATCTCTGTTTGTAGGATCACATAAGTCAACAGGTGTAACATTTCCACGTTTTTAACATCACTAGCTCACTTTCTAACAAAAAGTTACTTCTTTTGGAGGAAAACCAATATTTCCTGAGGTAAATATAACTTCTTTAATAGATTGAAAACAAAAGTAATAAAAGCTTCACTGTAGCTAGAGTGAAAATAATGTAAAGAATATGTTATTCATAACAGTACTTTTGATTTTGAAAAACAGCCATAATGTGAAGCTTAAAGAAGTCAGGTACAAAAATTATTTTTAAGTATGCTAAATGTTAGATATTTTGTTTAGTACTTTCATTCAGAGCAAGAATCCAGCAGAGAGTTGTCCCTGGAGGATGATGAAGTTTTTTCCAGTTCCCTCTTCGCCATTTCATTTCTGTCTTTTAAACAGTAAGATCTTACTGGAACAATGCGGGTGATGCATTGGTTTCATGGGTTAGGAAAATGCTTTCCCCCAGTTAAAATTTGAACATTATTATAGTTAAGGTAAATTAACACTAAAATTAAAGTTGAATCTAGACTGTGATTTCTCTAATAAAGTGGACTGTAAATAAAAGCAACTACTGTAATTTCATTTGGTCAAGTAATAAATTGCCAGTATTATTCCCTTTAGGAAGCCACAAAAGCATTTATTTTTGCTGGAATTAATATTTCTAGAACTTTAAACATTTAGTGTTAGTAATAGTTCTTTAGACTTATATTTGTAAATCTCATTTTTTCAGCCTATTAACTAGGGAACCACTGGAATAATTCCTGTTGGAAATACTAATAGAGAGTGGACAGCCGGTCAAGAATCATGCAGGGACATCATCTGCAGATCATCTTATGTTGGCATAAAGCCCATAATTACAGAATATATCTTGATATTTTTTTTAAAAAAAAGATACTCTAACTGGAATTTCGTATCTTTTTCAGGTATTCACTATTGCCAGTCAAATATTTTATGTAATACTCAATGTTGAATCAAACTGGTTAAAAAGGAACTGTGCTCCTGGTTCTTTTTATGCTGCCGGCTAACTAACTGCAGGTGTGAACATCCTGCCTCAGAAGTGGGTATTTGAGCAACACAGATTATTTATTTGCAATAATCAGTTCTTGATACTAGATATGATGGCAGTAATTAAATCAGAGTTACTCCCAGGAGAAAGATTTGCATTTGAGCAACTAATTATTAGACAAAAGTTTTTTTAAAAGATATAAATATCCTTTTGAGTTGTATTATTTGAATTTTGTGTCCATGATATAATGTGTATTAGGAAAAATGGATGTTGCCCAAACACATGTAAATAAAAAACATCACACCTGTAAACAATGTGCAATGAAACTGGAAATTACATGCACTTTATGCTTAGAAGCCAATGGACAGCTTACAGGGCTACCATTACTTTTATATTTTGAAAAATAAAATTTTGTTCTGTATGGCAGAATAAAGAATGTACATTTTGCACTCTTTAACTGTCATTAATGATTTTGGCACCTTCGTATATCCCAGATTTCTATGCCTGGCTTCTTAACACTCTTGTCACTGTAGATTATATATCAGCAGCTTGTGTCAGATTTTAAATACAAATAGAAATGATTGTAATAACAGGTTCCTATGAAGGTATTTTAAACCAAAGATAAAATGATGTGAAATCCAGTGTAAACAAAGAATAATTCTATTTTGCATCGTTTGTGAACAATAGAAAACGGTAATGTTGCATTTATCCTATGGAATATTAAATTGTTATAGGTGGATGTTATATATTGCAAGTGAAAAAGTTACACATTTTCTTACATTATGACACATAATTAGAAAGAGTTTAATCATTTATCTGGTAGCTATTTATTTGTACTGTTGGTACCAGTTCTGTCCCTGACAAGCCATTTTAAATCTGTTCAAATAGAACACATCTCCTTTGCCATAATAAAATTGGTAACAAGATTCATAGACAAGAAGCCTCCATTGGAATTTCTGATGCTTCTATGACTACCATAAATATGTATTCTTTAGCAATAGAATCGGAGCTAAATGGTCTCAACAACATGTGTTTCCTTTTGCTGATCGTTACTTCCAAACTTACCTTTGGCCAGAGTTGTTTTCCATTTCCTTAGATCTGCTGGCCTTCAATACTGTAACTAAACTGTAAATGCTGCTGGAGGTAATTTTGTTCGAAGAATTTCAGCTGGGGGTTGGGTGAGAATGGGAAGGGAGATTTGTACAAAGGCTTAAATGTAAATGTAGAAAAGTCTGAGTGCTCATGAAAAGGGTAAGGATGGGGTGTTTTCTTCTTTTTTCTTTTTTGGTAGCTTAAGAAAGGATACTTGCTTTCCTGGCCACAAAAAGACCTATATATGTTGTCTCACCTTGAAGGAAGCAGTCAATAAAGAATATAGATTGAAATGTTGACAGTGCCACTTAATCATTACATAGCTTCTTGCTTGCTTCTAAGCCCCCATAATAAGAGTTACTTAAGTGAAAGAGGTGGTATAGAAATGTGATGTATAAATGAACACAATTATCTAGTGGACAACCATTTAGATATGAGCCAGCAGTGTGCAGCAGCAGCTGCCAAAAAAGCCAACATAGTTCTGGGCTGCATAAACAGGAATAGAATCAAGAACATGTGAAGTGTTAATACCACTTTATAATGCCTAGGTAAGGCCACACTTGGAATATTGCATTCAGTTTTGGTCACCACGATGTAAAAAAGATGTTGAGACTCTAGAAAGAGTACAGAGAAGAGCAACAAGGATAATTAGTGGACTGGAGGTTAAAACATACGAAGAACAGTTGCAGGAACTCGGTATGTCCAGTTTAATGAAAAGAAGGACTAGGGGAGACATGATAGCAGTGTTCCAATATCTCAGGGGTTGCCACAAAGAAGATGGAGTCAAACTATTCTCCAAAGCACATGAGGGTAGAACAGGAAGCAATGGGTGGTAATTAATCAAGGAGAGAAGCAACTTAGAACTAAGGAGAAATTTCCTGACAGAACAATTAATCAGTGGAACAACTTGCCTGCAGAAGTTGTGAATGCTCCATCACTGGAAATTTTTAAGAAAATGTTGGATAACCATTTGTCTGAAATGGTGTAGGGTTTCTGCCTGGGCAGGGGGTTGGACTAGAAAACCTCCAAGGTCCCTTCCAACTCTGTTATTATTCTACTTTTGAGAAGTGTTTTGATATCAAGAGCACAATGACTGGATTTTAGAGTTTTGTTTTTTAAAAACATTAATGAGTGTGGTTAGACGATTTCCTTTCCAGTTTGGCACGTTCATTTAAGAAATGAAAAAGATGAATGAACCTTTTTCTTCCCATCAGTATGACAAGCATTACATGATGAGGGACAGTAGCCAAGGTAATTCTGGCTTTCTTGTTTTATATTACTGATAAGCTAGCTATTGCTTATAGACACAAGGAATCCTCCTCTTAAAACATTGGGATTCTGGTTGGCAGATTTTGGAAAGGAACAAATTAGTAGAGTCTTGAAAGAAGGCACTCTATGACTACTAAGTCAATTTAGATCCTGAGAAAAATAAACAGGCATAGTCAGTGCAGCATTCCAAAAAGAGTGTGGCCAGGATTATTTACTCAAATACATTTAATATGATTACATGTGTTTCATTATGTCATAATTATGGTTTGGTGCCAATTATTGGAAGTGTTCTGGAAGCTGCATCCATTGCTTTGAAGGATCTCTAAGTTATGCACTGTAGATTTCATTCTTGAATGGAGTCTATTATCTAAACACAGAGAAGATCTGCAATCATATGTGGAACTATCAAAGAACTTCTAACCTAGCATAAATTCTTGCTGATAAATCCTTTTGGTAGCAGGTAACTGGTATAAAAATGTTTGGAGATGAGATCTGATAAATCACACTGTAGATACCATCATATGTTAGTCACACATCAGAACAGGAAACCTAGATATTAAGGGAGAGGGCCATGAGTACTTAGCGGTGATAAGAATAGGGGACCTACTGAGGAAGTCATAGGAGGACTGCTACAAAAAAATACTTAGTCTTATAGAACTATGAAAGACTGAATATTCTGATGTAATTATGGTACATATAAGTAGATCTGGAGTATTATTTTGGCAAATATTCTACTTTAAAGATTCTGTTACATAGTAGCAATAAAGTTCATTTCAGAAATTCAAGTAGTTTCTGCTTCTTGACTTTGTTACTATCAAAAGGCTTAGCACTTGGTAATCTTAGTCTCCACACTGGGATTCCCAGATACTGTATATCCAGGATAGCTCTTGCTTGGCTTGAAAAAAGATAACTTTGACAGTAAAATATGTTTCATAGCATCGAGAGAGAAAAATGGGGATGAATAAGAAAGATTTATTATTGGGTGACGCTAATAGACAAAAAAGCAAATGAGGAACAGTTGAACGATTTTTTTTAAAAAAAAGTTAATGTTTTTTACATTAAGAGGAACTTGCCAACTGTCCATAGAATTCATAGTCTCCATGCTCTAGAGATCAAGTAATTTTCATTGGTAGGTTCATTACAACAGTTCCTACTTTATTTTTGAACAAATTAAATGTGCTTTAAAATGTTTGCCATTATTTTAAATGTTAAACAGGATTTCTCTGTTTCTTTCAAAACAATTAACATTGGGGGCAGACAGAAATTTAAGATTTTCTCAACTCTCGGAGGCATTCAGCTATGGGTGTTAGTCCTATTTCTGTCTGTCTCTTATGCTTTGTCATTTAGGGGTCAACTTGTTTTTCTACTGCTTCTAAAAACTATTTTTGAAGGTGTAGAGTTTTAGATATGGTTAAGTAGAGGGAACAGCGGCTATGAGAATTGGCAGAGGAATATGGGAATGCTGTTTCCCGCTGATCAGACCCAGCAAACCCTGCATATTAGTTTTGATGACAAATAGCAGCCGCCTTTGCTGCTGGACATAAGTTACCAGTGCTGAGTGACAGGGACAACCTGCATGTTTATTCTTGGTATCACAAACCTAGTCTAACAACAAAACAAGTTTGAAAAGGCTGACGTTTTTATGACAATAAAATATCCTCTGTAAGTAGCTGTAATGTTTTGATGCTACTGGTAGAATATTGCCCAAGAAGTATTTTCGACTTTATATTTTACATTTTTGATAGAATATTCTATCCAATTCAATAGTCTGTAATCAGTTATTGCTGCAGTGTCATATGCAAATATGGAAACAACAATTTTAACTCCATAAAAAGTTTTTTAAAATCAAGATGAAGGTTGATTTCCAAAGAAAAATGAATTATTTGATTATTTATATGTGAAATACATCAAATATTCAATTAAAATGAAATTGTTTTCCTTTTTGAAGCAGCTGAACTTAGAACTCTTTATCAATTTAGTGTTCCATCTTTTATTCCAAAGTGCTTAATAGAAGAGCTGAGGTGGCACAGTGGTTAGAATGCAGTACTGCAGGCTACTTCTGCTGACTGCTGGTTGCCTGCAATTTGGCAGTTCGAATCTCACCAGGCTCAAAGTTGACTCAGCCTTTCATTCTTCTGAGGTCAGTAAAATGAGGACTCAGATTGTTGGGGGCAATAAAATCTGTCGGGCCTCTGGTGGCTCAACAGACTAATGCAGTCTGTTATTAACACGGCTGCTTGCAATTACTGCAAGTTCAAGTCCCACCAGGCCCAAGGTTGACTCAGCCTTCCATCCTTTATAAGGTAGGTAAAATGAGGACCCAAATTGTTGGGGGCAATAAAAGTTGACTTTGTATATAATATACAAATGGATGAGACTATTGATTATGTAAGCCGCCCTGAGTCTTCGGAGAAGGGCGGGATATAAATCCCCCCCAAAAAAAATAGGCTGTCTCTGTAAACTGCTTAGAGAGGGCTGTAAAGCGGTATATAAGTCTAAGTCTATTCCTATTACTAATAGTTGATTTTGCAATGGAGAGCAATTTTTCAGAATCAATTTTATTTCGACTATCAAGTCAGCTTTCACTTTTTGGTGTCTGCAAAGATTATATTTATTCTTGTTATTCTGATTGTTTTATTGCTAATTCTTGGCTTTTCCAACAACATTTCACTTGATGCATCCGGCATATCCATTGTCTTTCCCTTCTTTTCCATCACCTGCAACTCTTGTTCTTTTCCAAAAGTGTTACCCATTCTCTGCTCAGGATTGAGATTACAGTACTTACTGGTCACTGATGATGATAAGACTGCAAATGAATACTATGCAGATCTCACACTAACTAACATTGATGGGTGTGCCACAGTTTGGTGCATGGCCTTCCTAGTTTTGTCCAGATTGAAAACAGATGTTTTGGAAGCCATGGACTGCCTGCAAAACAAAACAGTACAGATTGAAATATAACTGTGACAAAGGATTAGAGTATGGAGAAGGGAGGCATGGAAGTGGGGTCAAGACTAAGTTTTCCTTGAAGCTGTGTGTACAGATATTGGTTGGCAGAGTCCATGAGCAAAGGCAAAAGAAATTGCTGGAAAAATCAGAGGACAGATAAATGGGATTTGCCCTCCTAAGTGCATGCTCCTCCTCCTGAATCCATTATAATAAGAAACATGTACACAATCCATTATATAATTAACTAAGCCAAGGGAGGAAAAGAAGGAACCGGTAAGTTGGTTGTTGGACTGGGGCACAAATGTCTTGCAGGCAGGAATGGGGTGATGTACTCCTATCTGTTTCAGGACTTTTCTATATTTTGTTTTTGCCAAAATAAAACATCCTAGGTTTCTACTGAATCAGAAGATGATAGCAATTGATTATGTGCAATCAAGTTGTCATCAACTCACGAGTGACCACACAGCTTTTTTATGTGAAGAACTTTTCTGATTATCACAAATAAATATACCTATCATAGATTTTTTTTTTTATCAATGTCTAAAGCCATCCAACTCAGCCAAATGATTCTGAGTGGTTTACATCTCTAACAATTTTGTGATAAGCAAATGAAAGTAGCCACACCTTGTTTCTTATGTCAGGGAATACATAGAGTTTTTGGAAGTCAGATAGTGTACAAGTTGATGAATAATTTTATTCAGTGGAGTGAACTCCAGTTTTGCTTTTGTTCACTAGAGCCCATGTACAGCACATTTTTTCATCACAAATTCATTTTCATAGGACAGAATAATAAAATAGGTATTTTTGAGTATACTTGATTTGATTTTAATCGATATCTACCCCATTTAAAAAGTTCTTCTATAGTCTCTTCCAGATCTGTTGAAACCAAAAACAAAACTTGAAGAAAATGGAAGGACTGCTAATCAAGTAATGGCATAATGAAAATTCAATATATTTACATGATGAGAATGATCTATTTTTTTTCCATATGGAAGCATCTGGTGTGCAACACAATTGAAAGGCTATTTAATTTTTACCTAAGTATAATTATTCTTCATTGCCACAAAATGCAAGGTTATGTTCATGTACAATTGTTTGCTGTAGAGAGTGTTGTCCTGATCCTTTTTTGAACACTAGTCAAACCTAATTGCTACATTTCACCATTGGCAAACATCAGCTTGGCATTTTTTTAAATTTAGAAAACAATCTGCAAGAATAGAAGAGAACAGAAGTGTGATTGGACACACAAGGAATTTGTCTTCGTGCATAGGCTCTCAGAGTACATAAAAGAAAAGATACATTCGTCAAGAATCATAAGGTACAACACTTAATGATAGTCATAGGAAAACAGTCAATATAAATCTTAAGGATACCAGCAACAAGGTTACAGTCATAAAGTGGAAGGAGATGGGTGATAGGAACGATGAGAAGATTAATAGTAATAATCTTCATCTTCCTTTGGAGTAGACAAATGCAGCAATAGATAGTGCTAAGATAAGCATCTGTCATGCAACTGCTGCATAATAGAACCATGGATTGCCTTTTATAATTCTATTTCACTTTTAACATCTAAATTTTAAGGTCTGAATTTTTTTTATTAGATTCCTACTGGTGTTTTTACTTTTTAAAAAAATATAAATCACTTTTACATTGTCTTCAGCCAGGAAAGTTCCCAAAGTTATGCATAAAAGAAAACCACATCCAGGAATTAGCCTTTGCCCTTTAATAATCTAAATCAAAGGAGACAAAAAGGAATGGGCTGGGGAAGATATATAAAGGGATGGAGGGACTGCTTGCTTTCAGGCTTGCATAAATTATAAAGCAGGCTGGGTTACATTTCACGAGCCACGCTCCCTTTAAAATCTTGGTCAAAGCTGAATGGACAAAACATGGGCTGATTTGGGGATAGGTTTTGTCCTAGCTAGCATTGCCAAGTGAGACATACTAGCAATGAATGATTAAAGCATATTTTTATAACTTTGCAAAAATATTTAGACATGATGGCATCGTGTATATGCTTATTCAGAAATAAACTCATTAGAGTTCCCTGAGGCATTCCAAAGAAGTGTAGATTTGCACTTTTCTAAAAATTATTTTTTTTTCAATTTATATGGCCATCCATTTCAAATCCATGACAAATTCACAACAATAAAACAAAAATGACAAAAAAGTGTACATAATCCACAGCCAAGATAAACACAAATCAGCACAACTATTGCACAGGGTCAGGTGCAACTTTCCTCTCCATACGCAATTTTTAAAAAAAAACCTGCATAGGAAAGGCTGATGGAATTGGGACTCAAGTAAGTTCTGTTGGAATTATGTTCTCAAGCTGGGTGTCAGGTTCTGCTCTTGACTTACACAAGATGACATTTCCTAATAGTTCAGACATGGTGTGAAGGGCTTTATAGATCGTTACCAGCACCTTGAATTGTACCTTGAAGCACACTGAAAACCAATCCAACTCTTGAAGCAAGAGATATGCCATGTGCTTATCAAAAAGCATGCATAAATGTTCATGCAGCTGTTGGGAGTCAGCAGCATGATGCTGTCCTCATTCTCCTCCGTCCCCCAGAGCCAGTTGCAGTTGGTATTAGGGTGGGGTGGATCTACCTCTCAGCTGCTACTTTGTGGACTACGCCAGGGTTTGGTGCTTTTCTCCTGTTTATCTACCTGAAGCTACTGGGTGAGGTCATCTGGAATGAGGTATTTTCAGTGTGGTGATGATACTCAACTTTATATCTCTATCCCAGGTCATCTTAATGGAAATTCTGTCTCAGTTTCTGGAGGCCTTGGGGACCTGGAAGGGGCAAGATTGAGTGACTCTGAGTTTTGGACCTCCTGGTTGCAGGGATCTCCTCTCTTTGATTCTGGGTGGGGTGCTCTTCAATTGCATCATGTAAAGTCCATTCAGGAGGTGACCATGATATAAGTGACCGTAAACAGATTCTCATGTTCCAAGAATGGGTACAATTTCTACACAACATGAAGATGTGCAAAGGCCATCCTGGCCACAGTTGTTATCTGATCTAACAGGAGCTATAAGTCCAGCAGGACTCAAATTGCACACTGATTCTGTTTGGAGTACTGCAGCCCCATTCAAAACTAACAATGAAAAGCCCCCAGAATCGGTCCTTAATATGCCTAGCCACCCACTCTTGCTAGGATTGAATTCAAATCTCTGCAGCTATCAAGAAAGAACTTCCATAACATCACTTGGGCAGCCAGGGATGGAAAAGCAAAGTTGGGTATTATCATCACACTGATAATATCTCACCATATGACTTCATCCAATAGTCTCATGTAGACGTTTATTAGAAGCAGGATGAGTTCTGAACCCTATGGCACCACACAAAGCGGGGACTATTGGCAGGCTCTCTCACCCTCTATCCAAACCACCTGGAACCAACATGGAGAAAGGGGGGGAAAAACAGCATAACACACTACCTCCCAATCCTAGAAGCTGATCTAGAAGGGTACAAATAGATGTTGAGAGATCAAGAAGAACAAGGTTGAATGCTCCACTCCCATATTGCTCTTACCAGAGGTTATTGATATACAAGCATGATCAATGCTATTTCAGTCAAATACCCAGACATGAGTTCTAACTGAAGGGGACCCATATAAAAAGGAAAGGTTAGAGACTGAAAAAAATTGTTCAGTACCAATGGGTTCTTGAGAAAGGAGCAAACCACTGCCTCCTTAAGATATGGTAGGACCGCCCACCTCCAGTGGTTTGTTTTTGTCCAGTAACATCAGACAGAGTGAGTAAGCTCCAAGTCCTTTCAATTAAACAATGTTATTTATCAGACCTAGGAAATGCACGTTCTCTGTTACGGCATCTTCCTTCAGGAACATCATTCCCCGCCCCCCAAAAGACCTTTGCGGCTGGTGACATTCTGAAAGTCTTTGAAAGCCTGACTGTCTTCCCAGGGTGGGTGAGTGTTGAGTTCCTGTGTTAGCCCTTCAAGCTAGACCAGACTAGGAAACCGGAATTATGAATGCTACTATTACTTTTATTATATTGAGAGGAAATTGCAAAATGGGCACAATAAATCGGGATGGTGAATTTTTTATTTTATTTTATTTGAATTTATATCCCACCCTTCTCCGAAAACCCAGGGCGGCTTACACAGTGTTAAGCAATAGTTTTCATCCATTTGTATTTTATATACAAAGTCAACTTTTATTGCCCCCAACACTCTACCTTATAAAAGATGGAAGGCTGAGTCAACCTTGGGCCTGGTGGGACTTGAACTTGCAGTAATTGCAAGCAGCTGTGTTAATAACAGACAGACTTAGTCTGCTGAGCCCCCAGAGGAGATCAGAAGATATTTACAAAGCTGACTCATGATCACAGTTCTGGTACAGAAGTACCCAATATAAACGAAATGAATTCAGTAGATACATCAACCCGAGGATAATGCTGGCTATAGGAACAATTGACTTTTTAACAGAAGGGGCACTGAGGGAGACACGTTTAATGCTTGCATCATACTCTTGTCAGAAGCAATGAGGCGCTTCCAGGTTGAAAGGATTAGCCAGTGATATCACCATTGCCCTGGCAGACACCCAGTTGGGGGCTCCTTTCATGTCCCTGGCAGGAACTAGCACAAAGGATGGGAACTCACCCCCACCCCACTGCAGCACTGGGGTTTCAAATACGGGCTTGCTAACCTCCAACCTAGCATCCTTACCATGTGAGCCACTGCGCTCCTCAGGTTTTATTGCTGAGGAACTAGACAAGGATGAGAAGAATGTACTTATCTTTTTGTGATCCAAGCACTATTTAGGCCTTACCTTGAAAAAGAAAACTACACACCCTGTTTTCAAGATTCTGTAATTGATGCAGCTGTGTTTCAAACACATTAGAATTTACTAATCACGGAATACCTTGGTTAAATGCCAGAAGTTTCTTAGTCATTATAACATCCTGTAACCTTCCTGGTGGTAAACAACCCACTTGGTACATTGGAAAGACTTTTTGTGGGTGGGGTGTAATTTGGACATTATAGGCTAGAAATGACTAAAGGTATTTGCATATGCATTATTGCTTTGTATGAGGCTAAATTAGCTTTCTCTCCTTCCTCATTCTGTGTGGAGATGAGTTTTTGGTTCCTTGCAAGTTTGCCTATTGTGATTCTTAAAGGAAATTAATCCAATAAAACCTATTACTTTACTCCTTCTGAGGTGCTCACATAAATTAAGTGAATATAATTGAAATTGGGAAGGAGGCCAGCCAGGCTGTTGACTTCACACACCTAAGGACAAGGAAATATTTACTAGCACTAGAAGATAAGAGCAGCACTGTCATTCACTTCCTTTTCAGGAGGTAGGTCTTAGCCTGATAAATTCTGTTTGGTCCATTTCTTCTGTGCCAGTGTACTGCCTCTAAAACACATAATATATTTCTACACTTCTTATTCATCCTAGATAAGGAAAGAATTTGGTATGGAGGCTGTAGTTGCATAGGATTTGAAGATCATCCCTCTGACTCGAAGCTACAGCTGAAAAGATAGCATTCACTAACTATTCCTAAATGTACTGTGATTGAATCCAAACATCAACCTGAAATGCATACCAACGCTCAATTCATTTATGACAGTGTTTGAGTGATAATATCTTCTGAAGCCTCCAGGTCATTCTTTTCATGTAATTTGGGTACTTCCCAGAATATGGCTCATTCTTTGTTCTTGTCAATCATTTTGGCGTTAACCTGTGCAATATGTTGACCCTGGACCCTGTTTGTGCCACAAATGCCTCCTTTAATATCCACCAATAATAAAAGAGAAACAGCATGGTACAGCAGTTAAAATGTGGACTACAAGGTCCATGTTCTGGTCCATGTCAACCCTCTGGATGACTTTGAGCTATTGCTAACTCTGCCCAAACTGCTTTTCAGGGCTATTGGTAAAAATGGGAGGTGTATTATATCACTCCTGGAATAAAGATGGAATAAAAATCTGACACAGAACAAAAATGTAATGGGAAGTGGTATGCTATAAAACGTAACATAGGTATTTTTATGAAAAGTAGGTGACACCAACACAGAATTTTGTTAGGTTCAGCAGGAATGATACAAAGTTGGATTCCAGTCAGTCTCTATACAACTTGGAGCCAGAGCTTCTGTCTTTAGGATGCAAAGCTCTAGTTGTTAAATGGCTGCAGAATTGGAACTTCATCTACCTTTTTGCTGCTATCTGGGGTGCATATGGATTTTTGCAACCCAAAGGGGGTAAGTTCTGTTCTTCTAATGTCCCATGGGCAGTGTTGTGTCTTGCCCGCTCTCACCGCAGCCGGGGTCTGCTTATCTGCTTCCGAACGCTGAAGAATGTCCTCCCGGCCCCAGCCCTGGCTCCATGCCCAAGCAGGCTGCAGAGGAGGGAGCACCCCCCGGCCCCAGCCCTGGCTCCATGCCCAGGCAAACGGAGCAGCTAGACCCCTCCCCCTCCTCCACAGCATGTGAGCCTGAGGAAAGTTTATTTCCAACAGCTGCTGATTGGAGTGACCCTCGCATCAGAAGACTGGATAGGCGGAGGCAACAGAAGGATGGGAGGGGCAGGCCTTAATGAGTGCTGAGTCATGGAGCCACACCCCATGGCCTATATAAAGGATCTGCTTTCTGGCAGTCTCTGAGTCAGGCAAAGTCGAACTTATCTTGCTGAAGTCACTTTTTGGTCTCCTGCCTGCTCTGAGGACTTTGCTAGGACTTTGGGCAGAGCTGCAGAGGCAAGCCTGATTCGGATTTCCCTGACCCGGCCGTCAGCGGAGGAGTGGGACACGACAGGCAAGATGTGGAGTACATGCAGGCTGACCTGGTTGCCTTCCAAACTGTGTGGTACTGAGGCAAAGTAGAAAGTGGTGAGGAAAAGTAAAGGGCCAAAGCAATCATCTGAACCTCCTCCCCTCCCGTCTTGGTGGCTATCGATGCCAATTCAAAGAGTAGTGGTAAGAACACTTTAGGCTCTTCGTTGGACAATTTGAAATCCTATTGGGTTGTTCTTTCTTCATCTCTTTTGCTTCTGCCTTGACAGAAGTGGAGGGGAAATTTTAAAATCATATTGTGTTGAAAAACTTGCAGCTCTCCAGACATGAGCAGACACAGTTAATGTCCTCTGCCTTGCAATTTTTTCCCTTTCTGACAAAATAAATAAATAAAAATGCAGGCATTTTGATGTCAATGGCGATTCTCAGCCATCCAGGTCATGGCTGTCCCAAAGGTGCTTTTTCAAGAGGCAACTGGACTTTCTAGTTTTTCTTTGAAGACGTTTCGCTGCTCATCCAAGAAGCGTCTTCAGCTCCCATTTTGATGTTTCTGTGTTATAATCTGTGGTTGTCCTTGAATCTGCTAGAATCAGATTGGGTATGCTCTCAGTTTTCAAGCTTGAATCAAGTAACGCCCTCTGTGGATTTTGAATGGAATTGAATGAAGGCTGTTTTGCTCACTGCAAGTAGGAAGCCGTCTACAAAAAGAAAAAGTGCTAGAGGCAGGGGTTAGGAATGCACCGTTCAAGTTTGTCTTTTGGTAAACAGCACCTCAGTGTTTTGTGACTGGAAAAGCCAACCATGGCAATCATTTTATGAGAGACCACACAATGTGCTCTTCTAAATGTGAACGTTATCCAAAAAATGTTTTGTGGGGCTAGTATAGATCTATACACACGCACACATACACACGCTACTCATCAGGAAGATCTCTGGGGAAGAAGAAGTAGAGGGCACCATTTCATTGAGAGTTTCCATAAATAGAAGCACTTCTAATGGTGTAGCCAATTCAAGCGGCCCCTGAGTAATGTGATGTGGATAAATTCTGAATGTGTAGAAACTCTGTAGGAGGAGTCAAGAGAAGTCTGCATTCTCAATGGAGGAGAAACAGTGCTGCTTAGGGGAACGCCTGAACGGTTTATTTGCAAGAAATGACTTGCTGACATTCTGATCTGGAGCACAAACAGAAAGCAATGGAAACTGAGAAATACTTCACAACTACTTCTCCAGCTCTGGAAAAGAAAGCAGTGTGTTTCCACCTGTCACTTGTGACTTGATCCACCAAGAGTAGTAGATTTCTATAGTTCTCAGTTCTGTGTTGCAATAACTCTGGCCACATTTAATGTATAATATTGATATGGGGTAATAAAGTTCTTTATCAGCCTGAGTATTCATGCAATTCCTGAACATAAATGAAGTGAAGATTACTGTATTATGAAATATGTAGGCTACTTTTCAATTATAACTAAGCATTAGATACAGAATCTGTAGGGCTCACATGTGTGGACCAGAAAAGGAATGGGAATTTTTTGGCTGTCATTTCAACTAACTCTGGATTTCTATCAGATCCTTATTGAATCTGAATCTACGCAAACTGGTTAGTATTACACTGCCTTTGTAAAACAAACCAAATCCTTGGCTTGTGAGTCTGGTTTGTTTTACTAAACCATAGCTAATAATAATTAAATTAAAATTGATACCTGTAATCTGAATTTAAATGGACTCCAGAGGATGGTAGAGGACCGGAAGGCCTGGAGGAATGTTGTCCATGGGGTCGCAATGGGTCAGACACGACTTCGCAACTAACAACAACAACAACAAATCTGAATTAGAAATTAAGGCTTTCAGCTTTCTCACTATGCTATACTTGAGAAACTTAGGAAAGCACCAAGAACTTGACCTTATTTTCATATTTAAGCATGGATTCACTTCCTAATGCAGTTTCTTCTAGCAATCTGGGTTGCTAGAAGTGTGGAGACACACAACGTTCTCTTTGGTAAAGGTGTTTTTTGTGTGTGTTCAAGCTCCACTCGTGATGATTTATGGAAGTGCCAATGCAGTTTTCTCAGGCAATATGGAAATGGTTTCCATTATCTTCTTCCCAAGTATTTTTTTTTACCTCCCACTCTAATCTAAAATGCTAGGATTTCATGGTTGCCTTCCTCCTAAGTATTAATGGCTTCTGATCCTGGTTAGTTAGGATCTGTCAAGTTCCTCTATATTTCAAGGTTCTTTTGCCAAAATGGTTGTACAGCTTTGATTAGGGCATGTCTAATAAAATTCTGGCTTTGAAATGTACAAAAAACAATAAACTCTGTTATGAGAATTGTTGCTCTTCTTCATGTCAATAACAGGTTTTCATAAGGGTGGGGAAAATGAATAATACTTCTTGTCTTGAAGCTGAAACCACACACTGCAAAACAGGCCTAGGCTGGAGAATTCATCTAGCCCCTTCAAGCAGAAAAAACAGCTTCGATAACAGAATTGTTTTCCCCTTAAAAAATGGCTCCTTTATAAACCTGTACACTTTCTAAACAAATATATGGCAGTCTATGTCGGACACCCTAAACCAGGGGTGTCCAAATTTGGCAACTTTAAGACTTGTGGATTTTGACTCCCAGAATTCCTCAGCCAGCAAAGCTAAAGTCCACAAGTCTTTAAGTTGCCAAGTTTGGACACTCCTGCCCTAAACCTATTAGAATATTTGAAGAGTTGATTGTATGCTGCTGGAATAGGCAACATAGCATCCCTAGAAACATCTTCATCGGTTCAATATACATGTTCTAAAAATCTGGATCTGGCACGCTTCAAAAGAAACATTCAAAATTTGCAGCAATACTTTGGACCACACAAAAGCCCGGTTAGAATGGCAGGCACCATCAAGGAAGGAAAGTTAATGAGAAATCACAGCATTATAGGAAGCTTTTTTGATGACCAGAAAACTCATCTGTGGCAGTCATTTTGTGAACATGCCTACAGAACACTCTCAAATCTCCAGCTTAAAAGGCTTGTATCTCCCTGATGAATAGACAGAACCAATTGGCCCCAATGTCCTTCTCTTTATGGTTTGGGGGGAGTATCACATTTCAAGGGACCAAGTAAAAAGTGTTTCATTTTCACCTCATCAGTGTAATCCAGTTACAAAGGCTTATATGTCGATTGCTCCCTCAGAGGCTATGTTCACACTTCAACAAAACATGTGGTGAAGCCACTGTAGTGTAAGTCACAAAGCATAAAAGACTTCACTAATAGAACTCATGTCATCTCGGACCATCAGGGAGAAGCTAACTATAGCAAAAGCACCATAAACTGTGAAATGAAAACTGCTCCATTCCCTCTGATAAGAAGAAGCGGTCATTGAACCTATTACCAGATGAATCTGAATTGGTGAATTGCTTTTCTTCAGACTGTGCCCTCCCCACCAACTATATCAGAAGTGTTGAATGGCTCTCTTTTTGAATCTGAAAAATTATATAATGTTTTCTTGAATCTGGATAATAAATCCTTGACTCACAAATGTTTCCTTGATTATTTGATGAATTATTTTCTTCTAGATTGGAAGGCCACATAGATGAGGAGAAAGGCAGGATTTTTTTTTAAAAAAACCCAAAATACTAGCAAGTCTGGATTGAGCACAACAATAGATACTGCCTTAAAGTCACTTCTAGGAAGATGTTACCCCTTATTAAATTTCCTTTATATATCCTAGGCCTCTAAGTAAAACATGAAAATAAGATTAGGGTATGAGTAGGTGGTGTAAGGGACTATTTCTCACAATTTAATCGAGTTATTCTTTTCATTTAGAATAGAAAAAAATGGTTAATAAGCAGGCACTTAAACAATTATCCTTGAGCACTGTACAGTTGTGCCCATTGCAGGTTTCTAATATCACTTGCAATTGACTTTCCTGAATGCAAAATCAGTTGGTGAATATATCTAAACAGTAATCAACTTTTAGTATTTCAGTGTGACTTAGCTCACTGCAAACTGCACATCATCCAGGCAAAGATTACTGCCTGACATGTTATTACTATAGTTAGAGACTTGCATTAAGATACACGTACACCCATACCCACTGAAACACCTTCCCCACTAGATTTTCCCCCTTCGGCAAGCATTAGGCATAGACTAATAGACTAATATATGCTCCTTTTTCATTTCTTCAAATAATTCCCTTACTTGTCAATATCTATTATTTGCTATGATTGGATCCCAGCCAGTTCATTCTGATTTCATTTCAGAGTCCATGGGAAATCAAAGAGGCTAAGTTGAGGTATGATTTAGCCTTGTGTATCCTCTACCCATACTTCATTTCCATACCTTCATGGTTAGGAAGGAATCTGGCAAAACTCCAGTAAGACAGTGATTGTTAGCACTGAATAGAATTTGAAGAGAAAAGCAAATCCTCCTTCTGAGTTTTGGAGTTTGAACGTAAATACTCACTGAAATTTACTGTATGCTTCTTTACACCTTTATGTATGTAAAAACAGATTATATTTTTGCTGTATATTTCTGCATAGTAATTTCTCTCTTAATTGTCTTGCCCTCAGAATTTCCCCAGATGCTGTCTGGGTTTATAGCATTTGAATTGTCATCCTATAAAATTATTGTTAAAGCCACAGTACAGTACTTTTTGCCAAAGTACAGGGCCAATCACGCTATGTCACTTCTTTCTCTGCTCAATTAATTGAACATTATTAATCTACTGAAGTTTTCAAAATGCAGTGAGCCAGATTGCTTCGATGCTACAGTATCAGCGGACCATCATCAGTGCTTAATGATACAAATTAAAGTCTCCAGTTCTTCAAAATTCTAGAATTATGTACTGCAACTCAGAATTCTGACACAGGGAGATATTCTGTGAATAGTTGCAATATTCTTGAGCAGGAAGTTGGATTAGAAAATCTCCAAAGTCCCTTCTAACTTTGTTATTCTATTATTAAAAGCCTTACTGTGTCATACTCACTACACAGGGACTCGTCTTATGTTGGATACGTGTATACACTATACTCAGTCACAAACTATCAATCACACGGTGGTTTAGTATGTTGTGTGAACCCAATCATTGTCAACCCAATGCACCAAGACAAATTCCTTGTGTGTCCAATCACACTTGGCCAATAAAAATTCTATTCTATAAATTCTATCTTCATGACCAGTTTATGATTCAGTTTATTGTGATAAATTGACTTAATTGAATAACCATGTCTAAGATAATTTTGGCTCAGTGAGCACTGGGGACACAATCACTGAATGTAGTTGATCCCACCATCCACTGATATAGTGTCATTTTGATAGTTTTGACCAAGCATGTTGGTGAATTGTGACAAAAATACAGAACAGTCACTGAATGTAATTTTGATTAAAGACGAAGTGTTGTTCAGGTTGTTCACTTGCATCTGAGTCACTACTGTCATTCGTCCTATCAGTTCATATTTGGGAACCTTGGGAAGTGCTATGGAAGATAATGAACTTGCAGATCTTGGCCTCAATACAGGGAATAGAGAAGAAGCAATTCACTCAACCATGAAGCTCATGTTTTCAGGTTCTACTCCTGATTCTTTGATACAGTGTTGAAGACTATGGAAGTGTCAAAAGTCAAAAGGCACAGGGTCAAATTGCAGATAAAATCATCATAGAGATGGGACACCAGCCGAGCTGGGACAAAGGCCTCTGAATAATAATAATATAAAATTATTCTTAACAAAACTACTTCAGGGCTACTACAACTGTGACTCCTTTGAGATCAGCTATCTTGTTCCTGCCCACATGATGCTCTTCCTGGATTACTGCCTTTGTTTGTTTTTCCTTGGCAGCCTTCTAAGCAAGCCATGATTCCTTGCTTTGCTTTAATCTGATTGTTTCCCAATTACCCTTGTTATTGATTATAGGTAAATACTGTAGGTTCTCTTGGAAAGACCCTGAACTTCATGACTTTGCTTTTGCCTGTTTTCTGCCAAGCTTTCTGAATAGCCAAATAAGCTACTGGACGGAGTTGGCATATGGATTCCTGACCCAGGCAGTGAATTGGACTAGAAGACATCCAAATGTCCCTTCCAACACTGATATTCTTTGATTCTATATCAGGACAAACCCTGCAATAATTCATTCATAGAATCAGAATTGGTCATCACCCACATGATCATCAATAGAATGAAATATTTAGGTATTCGCCTGGTCTTAATGTGTGTAAAATAAAAGTGTATATAGTAGAGAGACTGGAATTATATGCATGACTCATTCCCCTATATCACAAACACTGGTTATTCTATTTTGCCAAATGTGAGCAATGCTGGACAAAAGAATTGAGAGGTCCACTATTATTGTAAATGCCATTTATTATTTCTACTAAAGAATGTCGCTAGTTCAGATGAAAGCAATCAAGTACTAGGAATTCTCAAATGCCCAGAAGTGCTATTAAGATAAATGAAAATGTTAACCTCAGGAATGTAGATGGGGCCAATAAGAATTCACAATCAGTGTTGGGAACTCAAAGCTTTTAGACAACACTATGTTAAAATAATTCAATAAGGTTAATCTTGATAGCTATGTCCTATTGCATGAAAAACAACTATAATTTTATTGTAACCTATCAAATCAAAGGATAATTTGCGTAAATCTATTATGATACCTCATAAGCACACTCTCTTTAATCTTTTTCATTCTGTCTCTGGTACCAAATCTATCAATAAACCAATCTGTGTTTCAATTGTAATTGTGCCTAGTTTGTGATTCAAATGTACCCCAAGAAAATTATCCTTCAGCAATCTGTGGCTCCAGGGTTGTATATCACTTTCAATAAAAACAAATGCACCTACCCACTTAAACACAGGGGGAAAAAATAGAAATTTTGGTCCTTAACTTATGCATGATGAATTCCCAACCAGTTCTGCCTTGCTCATTATAGCTATTCACTCTGCCAACCTCTGTATCTCATATAATTTATCTATCTGTTTTCTGTAAAGAAGTAATCTGTAAAATAGATTTGGGGTACAAAAGTATCATTGGTGGACAGAGGTTGAAGGCAAGCTCACACTAGGGATGATTCCAGGTCTATACCTATTAAATAATTGTGTCTACAGCTGGACTGCCTTGGATTTTAGGGGTTCAGAATCTAGTTTATGCATTTGTAGTTGATGCCTTCTTTATACAAGCATCCCCTACAAGATGCAAGGTGGGATGATGGATTATGATAAAATTTGCTTAGAAGGAATCCCTTTCTTAGTCTTTATAGCAATTGGATTCACAGCCATTCCTGCTACTTTTCTTTGATAAATGTATAGTGTTTTCCATAAACATTTCTTTCAGTTGTCCATGTGTTCAATGTGTTCCATAACTTGCATGTTTTTTGTTCTCTTCACCTGGCAATTATTCCATTTCTCAAAGAACATTTATTTTCTTTTATAATTTCCTTGACACTTCTTAGTGTTTCCTAACTCATGGTATGCATTCTAGAAGAGTTGCCAAACATTCTGGAGAGATTATATCCCCTTGATTTTCCCTTCCAGTTTCCTTTATTAAATCAACTGTTTTTTATTTAAGACTTGATAAACCAATTAAAGTAATGTGATATGGAAAACTCAAGTTCACATAGGGGCAATTGATAATTCTATCAAAGCTAAATCAACCATGAACAAGAGGGACAAGTGTTATCACACATCACAACATCAGTGCATGATTATGTAATTTGTAATGCATAGTTTGGAATTAATTTTACGTAATTATATCATTTCTGAAATGATGCCATTTCTGAAATGATGTTCTCTTTATGACAATTTTTACTGGATTCCTATGAAATTGTTTTGCTGCATCAAAGTTAGCATGCTGATTGGTCTAACCATAACACCAAATCTAGATGTAGAAATATCAGTGATGATTTTATTTGGCATTTAATACATCCTCACACATTCATGAATCAAAAATTGGAATTAAGATTGCCGGAAGAAATATCAACAACCTTAGATGTGCAGATGATACCACTCTAATGGCAGAAAGCGAAGAGGAACTAAAGAGTCTCTTGATGCGGGTGAAGGAGGAGAGTGCAAAAGTTGGCTTGAAACTCAACATTAAGAAAACTAAAATCATGGCATCCGGCCCTCTCAATTCCTGGCAGATAGATGGTGAAAATTTCATCTTCAGGATCTGGCCTTCTAAGGAGCAGTCAGGGTTGATCTCCTCTAGAACTGACTTGTTTGTTTGCCTTGCAGTCCAAGGGACTCGCAGGAGTCTTCTCCAGCACCAGAGTTCAAAGGCCTCAATTCTTTGGCGCTCAGCCTTTCTTATGGTCCAACTTTCATAGCCATACATTGCAACTGGGAAAACCATAGCCTTGATTATACACACTTTTGTTGGCAGGGTGATGTTTCTGCTTTTTAGTACGCTGTCTAGATTTGCCATAGCTTTCCTCCCCAGGAACAAGCATCTTTTAATTTCTTGGCTGCAGTCCCCATCTGCGGTGATCTTGGAGCCCAGGAAAATATGTCACTACCTCCATTGGTCGCGATGGATCGGACATGACTTCTCAACTAACAACAACAACACACATTCTCTCTGTGTGTCAATAGGACCAACAAGAAATTATCTATATAGTCTATACATTTGTAACATAAGTAGTTATTATTATTTTGGTGCACAAAGTCATATATCCCTCATTTGTGGTAGAGGGATCGGGAATCAATTCTAGTATAATTACAATTCAAACCACCAGAATAGCTTTACAAAGGTCATTTTAGACAGGAAAGAAATTGAGAGTGTTGTTGGTAATCAAACAAAGGATATTTAGTTAGCCTCAACATTAAATGAAGAAAGCAAATAATATTAGGTCTGATATTACTGCAGTCACTCAGAAATACTTTTTAACAAAGGTAGAAATAGCTATTAATTCTAGCCTTATTTGATGTATCCCTGGCCAACAGTATATATATTTACTAAGGGCAGGCAAAGATCGTGGTAGCATGTAATAGTGAATATATGGCCTACCACAATTCATTTTATTTTGTATAAGTATGCACCAGATGAAAAAGTCTTGAGTTTTTAATCCAAAAGCTACTAGAAGAGGTCTATGAAGTAAAAAGTATCATAACTTTCAGAGTTACTTCTACTAATTCCCCAATCAGAAACATGAAGCTTGAAACACTTTTGATCAGAATAGAGCTGGAAGGGACCTTGGAGGTCTTCCAGTCCAATCCCCTGCTTAAGCAGGAGGCCCTAGACAATTTGAGACAAGTGGCTGTCCAATCTCTTTTTAAAAACCTCCAGTGTTGAAACAGCCAGAACCTTTGAAGGCAAACTGTTCCACTGGTTAATTGTTCTCAGTGTTAGGAAGTTTTTCCTTAATTCCAAATGTCTTCCCTCCTTGATTAGTTTCTATCTATTGTTTTTTGTTTTGCCTTCTGGTGCTTTGGAAAATAAGTTGAGTCCCTCTTCTTTGTGACAGCCCCTCAAATACTGGTATACTGCTATCATGTCACCCCTAGTCCTTCTTTTCTTTAGACTAGCTATACCCAAGTCCTGCAACCATTCTTCAACCTTTCTTCCTCCTTCTCATCTAAAGTAACTGGTCAATTAACTTACATGAAATATCCTGTTTCATACATTTCCTTCGCTAATACCTGTCCTCACTATCAAACCTGTCTTTCCATTCTTATTTTTTTCTTGTGATATTATATATTTTTCTGAAAATCTCACCACATAGTCAGATTTAGATAATAAACTAAACCACAAAATGAGTTTATCTGTGGCTTAATGTAGTGTGAATTTAGCTGCTTTGGTTTATTGAATAATCCATGGTTAAAAAGCTATCATTTAGAATGAATGGTCTCCAAATCTATTCAGATGATAGTATAATATTTTCTGCTCAAAAAAAGACATCAAGGGTGAATCAGATGAGAGACAATGATGATCAAATGTATTGCTTAAATATGAATGTCAAGCTGTCAACAATTTGAGGTAATCCAAACAAGAAGCACCAACCATGAGTACTACCACTTCCTTTAGGTTACAGCAGGCCTGTCAAACCGGTGGCCCATGGGCCAGATGGGTCACATGCAGGCCATGCCTACCCCAGCTCCGCAAAGGCAAAAAATGTTGCAGTGTCATGATACGCCACGTGACGTGATCGAATTTGACACCCATGGATTATAGTAACAGAATCTTGCAAGTCTGAAAGTACATCTTTCCCCCCTTATTGTTATAGTTCAAAAAATTAAAGAGGGTCCCTTTTAAGATGTTTGCAATGTCCACATTCCTTCTGTTTGCTAAGCTGTTTCTTATCTTATCATTGCCTAGTCTGTGCCTCTTCCTCTTCCTCCTGCTCCTCCTGTCCCTCAAGGACATTGATCTGCAGAAACTTCTTCCACTGAAGCTGATGGTTGAAGAAAAATTTGCTATAAATAAGTGTAATGGAACAGCTTCTCATTAGGCCCGTGATAGCGAACCTATGGCATGCGTGCCAGAGGTGGCACGCAGCACCCTCTCTGTGAGCATGCGAGCTGTTGCCCCAGTTCAGCTCTGCCGCGCATGCACGTGTGCCAGCTGGTCTTCGGGTCTCTACCTTGCATGCTTGTGGGACAAGTTGCTTGCAAGGGAACATGAGTGCATGTGGGGTGGTGAGGCGCATGGGGGACACATGTCGGATGCATGCACATGCCTAGGGGGGCAGGGCACATTGAAGGGCTGTTGTGTCTGCACCCCCCCCCCAAGCCGGGGGCCCTGCCAGAAAGTGACTCGGAAAGTGAGGGGGAAGGGCCATGAGGACTTATCTCTGGAGCACCGGCTTCCCTGGCTCAGCTCCAGGGGCCAGAGGCAGGCCAGGTGGAGGAGATAACGAGGCCTCCGTCCCCTGACTCTTTCCCCCCCCCAGGCCATGCCTCCAGACCCGGCTGATGGCAATCAGGCCTGGCTGGACCCTAGGTTTCATAGGCAGGAGTGGCGGGAGCAACAGAAGCAGGAGTGGGGCAGGCCTAGGAAGTGCTGAGTCATGGAGCCACACCCCACAGGATATAAAAGCAGCAAGGGCTGCTATACTACTTCGTGGCGAGCAAATCAACTGCTTAGAGGGAGAGAATTAGAGCTGAAGTCCTGTTTGTTCCTGGTTTCCTGGCTGACTCATCGGCATCAAGAGAGATAACAGAGACACTTGCCAGACGTTTGCTAGTTTGCTGCCAGAGCTGATAGTTGCTGGCTAATTAAGTCATTGCTCGTGTCTCCCGGACTGAGGAGGGGGACAGAACAGGGACACGCACATGCACGGGGGTGGGGGCCATGCACGGGGGCCACACACATATTGCATTTGGGGGGTTTGAGCGCATGCTTTGGGCGCTTGGTCCAGAAAAGGTTAGCCATCACTCCATTAGTCTATTGACATAAAGTGTTAAAGGATTCAAAGGTATACCAAGTTGCCCAAAGTTTAGGAGAAGGCTCCTAATCTAACCATCATGAGCCAACAGAAAGAACATATATTGCTGTTGTACAAAATTAGCTTTTGTGTATATAAGGGGAAAAGCTAAGATTATTTCACTGTCTAAAAAACCAGCAACTTCTGTTCGAATGCACACCTGTTCAAAAGCTTACTTCCCCATGGGATACCCACAGGAATAAAGCCCAGCTGCTTTTGGAAAAGCATGAAAAACTTTAACCAAGCCAGAAAGACTTTTGCTGTTCTTGTTAATCCCTTAGATCAAATTTGTAAACTATTTAATTCTAAATGGAACGCCAGGCTTGCTAGCTGCTAATCTTTGAAACACAGTTTTAAATTTAATGCACTTGCTTGATACGTTTAAGATACATCTGCATTTATATAAGTTATTTGGCATATTCATTTATTTCCATGTCATTTTTTTGGCCAGCAATTTTCCAACTCCCCCCCCCCATTTTATTTGGTAATTCTTATGCATCAGAATCTCAGTAAACTCTTCATTTTTTAGCTGGCTTATGACAAAAAGTGGATACAGGCCCAGGGGCTGAAATAACATATAACAGAATTATGTTCAACTTTAGGTAATCTATGGTTTAGCCCCTGAAAACCATAATTGGCAGGCCAAGAACTGAAGAAATGCTCTGCTGAACCAGAATAGAGACTGTGAGATTCTTCATTCAGTGGTCAGCTAGATGTATTTGGGAAACACATAAGCTTGGGCAGGACAGTAGCATTCCTCCTCTAATGTTTCTCTCCAGTTAGTGCTATATGCCAGTAATTTGGAGGGTTGCATGCAGCTATCAAGAGCATAGCCATCAAGGGGTCTGATTATCCATGAGTTTGCTCAGTCTGCCTCTTAAAGCCACCTCAGTTCATGGCTGTGCTGTGTTAAAAACTACTATCTCTTTTAGTGGATCTCCCTGCATTCAGTTTCAATAAGTGCTTCAAAAGTCTAATTTTGCCAGAAAGGAGATGAGGGACTTTCTCTTTGGCCTCATTTTTCCAATTATGCATTATTTTAATCTATTATTTCCTTCCTTATCCTCTTCTGCTGCAAACTAATAAGCCCCAAATACTGTGGTTTCCTAAAATGGATCTCCTTTAACTCTGTAATAATTAGGTGGCCTTTTCTTCACCTTTTTCAGCATAATAATTTGGTAATAGAACACTACAGTACACAGTATTACAAGTTTGAGCCCTCATTATATAACAGCTTTCTCCTGTTATATTTTTATTTTAAATTCCTTTATTGATGATTCCTAGTATGGATTTTGCTTCTTTCAAAGTCAGGTGCATATGGCGCTGTTTTTTCATTGAGCTATCTGCTGATTCTAAACTCTCTCTTCCTGGGTCAGTTCCTTCTAGCTTGCCCCACTAATGTATGTTCCAATTAGCACCATTTTCCTGTTGCTTATATTGAACATCCCTGTCTTTGAATAGAAGCTTTATTTATGTGGGTTCATGTGACTTATTGAGTCATAAAGCAGTTGCTTTGGTTTTGGCTTCAACATGATGTATGAACTTGGCTGCTGTATTGTGGAAAGCTATGGCATGCTTTTTTTTTTTTTTGTCTAAGCTTTGCTGAAGAAACCACGGGCTTAATTTGATGATCTATGAAGCTGGTTGTAAGATCTTGAAATGGCACTCTTCTGTGTTTTATGTTTCTGGTTGATTTATTTTAATGGTTTTTATTTTTGTGAATTTTTTATTGTTTTAACTTGTGATGCACCCAAGTCTTGTCTTTGAGATAAGTGGCTATATAAATTAAATACAGATAATATAAAACCTGTACTATTGCCACACAACTCTGCCTGTACCCTCTTCCTCCTTAACATTTCGGTGCTGAGGCTGTTGTAAACATGGGGGCTGGTGGGGAGCAGGTGGAGATAGAGAGGAGAAGATGAATGGAATAGCTGCAGAAAAGTTACCAAGTACAGTAGTGTTAGATCGTGGGAGGCAATGAAGAGGCGGGATGACAGACAGTAACTTCAGCTCTTTATTTAAGTAAGTGACTTCTGCAAAGGCTTAGCCGGCAGTGCTCCCTTTTAAAAGGAGCTGTCCCATGGATTCAGCCACTGACAATGCTTTCCCTCCATTTGAATTCACCAATCAGCGGTGGGCCCCGTTTGAATTCACCAATCAGCAGTGGGCATGCAAATGTCCAGCTAAAGCGGACCTGAGTGAAGCCTATATCCCTGGCTTCACTCGCTATTTACATATGTAACAAGTAGATTCTTTTGTTTGATTGAGGGACTGTTAAGGCCAGAGAGTGAGGATAATGGCGAGAAAACAAGGGGTTTCTCTGAAAAGTGAAAGCAACATTGACAATGATCCAGAGAGTTAAAATTTTGCAAAAAGAAGAGCTAGTTTTGAGGCAGACTGAAAGGGATACCAAGAATTGAGTTTCCACTCTATAGGCATCTTAGAAGTGTTGTAGAGTTCCTTCCCTGCCATTTTCAAACTAATTTGTTTCCATTTTGGAGGAAGAAAAATACATTTAATTATTTCTGCAAATTTTATGGCCACCCATCCTAATCAAATAACTCCAGGTGGCTAATGAAGCGCAAAAATAACGTTCATACAAAAACCATGGAAAAATACAATAAAATGCCAGTAAAATTAATAATTTCCTCAATCAACACAGGGTAAAAACTCAAACAGGGCTCCACTAACATGCTGGTTCTAAGGTTTGAAAGAAGAGCGAGGTTTTTAATGCCCTTTGACAAGCCAATAGGATTGAGGCCATTTGAATGTCAGGGGAGTAGGCTGTTGCACAAGACAGAGGCTGTGACAAAGAAGACATGCCCTCTAGGTCCCATAAGATGATGTTTCATAGCAAAGTTCTGGAACATGCCCACCTTGCTGGATTTAATGGGACAGATACAAACCACCCAAGATAGATAGTGCTCATGTATCATGACCGCCCTGAGTCCTTTGGGAGATAGGGCGGTATATAAGTTTAAATAATAAATAAATAAATAAATAAATGACCCTGTGGCTTTGTAGGTCATAATCAGCATCTTTAACTTCAACTGGAAATCTACTGGAAGCCATTGCATTTCATGAGTTATTAGTATTACATGATGTTTCATGGTGCACCAAGACTGCCTGGGCCATCACATTCTGGTCTAGCTTCCCAAAGGGTCTTGAAGGTGAACCTGATATTACTGTAGTCCATCTGGAAAGTGACTAAGGCATAAGTGACCCATGATCCAAGAATGGGTCCAATATATAAAGAGGGTCATGACTACCACATGCTTTTCACATGCTCTTCTTAAATATTTTCTATCCCTTGAAAGTCCAATAACAAAAGCAGATCAATTTTTCCCAGTCCCTCCTTTAGGATCTCAAAATGTAAGCCACATCCATTCTGATATCATTAGCTACATTCCCCCGCAATCCCAGGGAAATCATCAAGATAAAATATGTTCCCTAGCAGCGGTGGGTTTCAAATTTTTTTACTACCGGTTCTGTGGGTGTGGCTTGGTAGGTGTGGCATGGCTTGGTGGGCATGGCAGGGGAAGGATACTGTAAATTTCCATTCCCACCTCACTCCAGGGGAAGGATACTGTAAAATCTCCATTCCCTCCCCAATCCAGGGGAAGGTTACTGCAAAATCCCCATTTCCTCCCGATCAGCTGGGAATTGGGAGGCAGAGAATAGACGGGGCGGGGCCAATCAGAATTTTTATTGAGTTCTCTGAACTACTCAGAATTTCCGCTACTGTTCTCCAGAACTGGTCAGAACCTGCTGAAACCCACCTCTGTTCCCTAGTCTGAAAAGGCTGCCTATGCCCAGCCTTGATCATTTGATATGGGAACAGCTGATTGATCATTCGTTTAAGTGCTTCTTTCAATAGCAACCAAGTTAGACAATCAATCATTATACCAATCTGGCTTCCACCACAGGTCCTGGGACTACAATTCCCAACAGCCTTATCCATCATGGTTAAACCAGTTGGCTAAGATCTCCGAGAGCTGTGATCCTGTCACATCATAAAATTACTTCATTGGATAAGGCTGCAATATCTTTCCTTGAACTTTTCACCATTCATAGAACAATAGTAAATAAAAGATTTACATTTGTATTAAGTTGCATATCCAAATCTGAGAATATTTTCCTCCTTTCAGCTGAGGTGATGCATGGAATGAAGTGGCTCTTCCTCACCCTTTGTTTTCTCCACCCCCCTCTCCCATAGACTATTCTATTTGGAAATTAAAAATTAATTTAGTTTTTTTTTTAAAGATGGGGTGAGTTGCAGGCTGTCCGGCTAAAAAGAGAAAATATTTTATAAATCTCAGTATTTATACAATGCATTTCACAACCAGCTTACCAATTATCTGCAGAAAGTGAATCAAGAATTAAAATATTTTGCTGTGTCTTCAGCTGGAATGCTGTTGCTGTCCATGCACTGAGTCCCCCCCCTCTTTTTTAATAAAAGAAATGGCTTACTCTTGACTGCATTAGAGCTAAATTATCATTTATGTTTGTCACTGGGGTTGCTAATGTGTAATGAGATTTTAGAGTTAATGTTTTGTACAAAGCACTTAGCTGAGCTGGGATGAAATTGGTTTAGGGTTTTGATGTGGTGTTTTAATTAAAGATAGTTTCCAATCAGGGCCAAGCTAACAGCTTGTCAGAAGATTTGGTTTTTGTCAGCCAATACACCAAGGTAAGCCCAGTCTTGCTGTGTGCATCTGGATTCCCCTGAGAGAATTAAATGGCACAAGGTTTTTAGTTTTGTGTTGATACTGCTTCAAGGAACCAGTTTTGGGAGGATGGTGAGATGGCAACAAGGTTGTAAACTTGGATCTGTAGAATTTTTTTGTGCAGCCCAAAAAGTCTTAAAATCAATTTGCCAAAATTTTTATATTTTTGCCTTAGCCAAAGAGATAATTTAACTATTACTGCTTTGGATTTATACTTTTATAGCTTTAATTTTTCACTGGTTTTGAAGACTGGTAAATATTTTCTAGGGGTATGAATTATATCTGGATGAACCTCAGATCTGAAGAGGAAATTGGATTATATGGTGATGCTTTCTTCGTACCTTGGTGAAAATTGGGATTGATCATATTGATCTTTATGAGGTTCTGGTCTCAATCTGCTCTGCGATAACTGGGCATTTTCTGTGTTACCTGACTGGTCAGGCAGCAGGAATGATCAAGAGAGCTTTAGTTTTCCTTACATGTATGTATTCAGTTCAGCATGTCTTCTGATCAGGACAATTTAAATCAATATTATGAAGATGGGGTATAATGTTATTTTAGTTTTGATTTCCTCCACATGGCTTTACTTATTTTGGTCTAAATCTGAGAAGCAACTCCTCACTTCAGCAATCTTTGCTTTATTTTACTACTGATTCAACTAATTACTGCTGAAGCCCCTGACTATAACATTCCCCAAGTCACTCACTTATATTGGGATTCAATTATTGGAATGTGATTTATGGGATGTGATTTAATGAATAATATTTCTGCAGATTTCCTTTATAATGCTTAATTCATTTTGCGACTCTGACATAGAATTGGTTTGCTAATTGTTCCCAATTTAAGCTTAACCTTAAATTCTGCAATGATTCCATCTTTATTTCAAAGTGGGTTGGAATTCTGAAATATTTGTTGATGGAGAACAATTACTTTTTGGCTGTCCTACACAGTGCTCGCTTATCACATGAACTGTTAGTGAAGAATTCTGTACCGTACAGTCAGAGTCCCTCTGTTTTTATTATTTTCATCATTGTTGTGAGTAACATTTCAGCCACTTTTATCTGCTGTGTACCAACTTAGCTTTATCCCTGCAACATGCCCTCTACTACAGTGTCAAAATGCTTTATCTTGGTAAAATATAGGACAATTAACTTAATACATCTTTTGACACTTGGTAAGGAAGACTATTATCTTGAAGCTAGTGTGTAAAGCTTAAAAAAAGAATAGACCACTTCTTTTCAGAACAATGCCTTTAGCTATGTTTTTCTATACTGTGGTGGTACAGTGGTTGGAGTGCAGTACTGCTGCTTGCCGATTTGAACTGCAATTTGGCAGTTCGAATCTCACTAGGCTCAAGGTTGACTCAGCCATCCATCCTTCCGAGGTGGGGTAAAATGAAGACCCAAAATGTTGGGGGCAATATGCTGACTCGGTAAACAGCTTAGAGAGAACTATAAAGCACTGTAAAGCAGTATATAAGTCTAAGTGCTATTGCTATTGCTATACAGTCAGGATCTGGTCAAAGCAGAATGGGGCCAGTCATTCTACCATTTTTATCTGTGTCCAAAATGGTAGGTAAGAAATGCTGGGATGTCCTTCTTGTAAGTGAATAAAGGGAACATAACTACTCTCGTGGTCAAGTGATATGCTATCTATAACTTCTTCCTATAAAATATTAGAAAGTGTAGTTTTATGCAGGAGGCAGGAATTTTAATTCAATATCCATAGCAATTAATTTTTCTGTATCTGCCAGCATAAACTCCACCAAGCTGTCTCAATCAGACATTGACACTGCATTGGTTTGATTTTTAAAATTTATTTATAAGAAGTGTAAACTGCTTCAGTCCAAAGCTCTGGGTAATTTACAAAGTCATAGCACCAAACACATTGCAATACAAAACATTTTTTCTATTGTTGCTGTGATGAAGGCCAGTCATTCCAGCAAGCCAAACAAAGCAGCAGCTTTAGTCAGTAGATGGGTAGACAGTGAACCAAGGCCAAGACCTTACTTCTGTCTCCTAATTCACCATCTGAAAAGCTAATTCATTGAGTTGAAGTGAACATCTCTCTTGAGCTCTTGCCCACTGGCATTGCTCTAAAGAGGATACTCATAATGATGCTTTGTGGGCTGGCTATATCTGCTGCCTATATTGTGAGAATTGTATTACTTTGGAGAACCTCTCAGAATAACATGGACCTGGCAGATCCTCCTCTTGTCTCAAGTAGCAAGATACCAGGGTAACATCTGGTCCTATTAGCTACCACTTATCTCCAAAATCAGTTATGGGGCTCAAGATGTCTGCCCTGTAAAAAGAAATAATAATAATTGTATAGAGATCAGCTCAAACTAACAATGGAATGGAATCTGATATTCAAGTACACTTTATGGTTGAAAAACTGCTTCATTTCCTTAAAAACAAATAAAATTTGCAAGAAATTCCTGAACAGCTGACAAATAAGAGGTCGGTTTTTATTTTTATCCCCTTCTTTTGAAAAAAAAAAGAGCTAGCTACAAGGACATGAACAAGCTTCCATATCTCCTTCTTAGTTTCAAAATAGTAATCTGACTGCTGCAAAGTTGCACAACTTTTGGTAACTAGGAAGAGATAATGGGAGGCAGAAGGATGGCATATGAAGCTTAAAAGAAAAACAAGCATCCATGAAGATTTTCCCTTTCCATCCCAAATTTCTTAAGAATGAAATGGTCATGCCAGGCAAGTGTACAGTGTTAGGTGGTTAAGTGACCATTTTATAACTAGGAGAAGAAGGGGAGGGATGGAAGAGAAAGGCTGTTAAAGGTCCTTCCAAGCATAGTACTGTAGCTTTTTTTTAAAGAACAAAAATAAGGGACTTTTCTTTTCACTTCAGATTAACTCCCCTCATTTAACTTTCTTCGTATTTTCTCTTTGCCTTTCCGCCTTCATTTATAAGGCAAAATGGAAGAATTTGAATCTTTGTCTCGGCGCTAAATTAATGAGAGTTTTGGTTATCGTTATAGTCCAGGGTATCATTCCATCTCAGATAAGCCTGGATTGCAAGTATGTCTCTCTCTGTGTGTCCATCTAGTGCTTAGCTCCGGTTGCTGAGAAAGATATGTGCTATTTTTCCTGTTCTACCCACCCAGCATTTTTGTATTCCTGGTTGATCTTTCCCTTACAAAGAGACAGGTCTTCTCAGTATCCAGTAAAGAAATCTCCTGTTGTCCTCTGTCATTCAAATGGCATTGTGCTTGCTGACAGTTCCCGCAATGTGTCATTGTTTAATCTTCTTTGCTCTCCAAATAAATACATTATGACAAGCCATCCCAAATTATCATTTACAGAAAGAAACAAGCAGACACCATGTCCCACATTGCCACATTTACATGCTGACTAGAGAATTTTAGAAGTGGAAATAGAAAGCTTCAGAAAGGCATGAGGTAGTAGTGGAATGCAATTCAGCTATATTTCAGACAGTGGTGACATGCATTATAGGGCTAATGTCTATATCTCAGTTTCAACCAGTTTATTGCCATGAATTTTCTCTCAGAATATTAGTAACACAGTGTGGTGAATTAAACAGCAGCATTGTTGGAGGAAAGAAAGACATTCTGTATTGGATATTTGTCAGCCACTTTGGAAATATCTCTTCTCCTTAATCTCTCTCAGTTGCTCAAGCAGCTTGCACACAAGGAGCAAGAGATAAAAATGGACTTGCTACAGGACTTGGTGTTCCCATGATAAATGGCAGAATCTTCACATAAATTTTTTGAACATGGAACACTGCTGTTACTTTTTAATGATTATAGTTGAGGAAGTGGGCCACCTGAAACAAAGCAATAGTCTCAGTATAATATCCTCTCCCTTTTCCCCCCCCACAGAACAAACAAGGCTGCCCAAGAACAGAGGCAGCAATAACCTGGCTTTAGAGATGCAACTGGGTTTATTGTAATTCAATAATTTCAGTAGGTTGGTGTTGTTCTCATGGACAGTGCGCCATTCCTGGGGTGCTAGAGAAATTAGGTCTCGTTTAAAACTGACTTTATTTTTCCCGAACTTAAAAATCTAACTGAGACTGGACAATCAGTACTTTTTCTGAGATCTTCAGGAAATCCCAGAGCAGTGGACTAAAGTGGGAAATCACTAACCATCTCAGGAAAAAAGCACTTCCTTATTGTACCCAGGAAAACTATAGGGAATATTCATGAAGTCATGAGTCAAGCTTGATTCAGATAAGACTGGCATTATTTTTACATTGTTAATTAAATTTATTAAACAAATTAAACATTTCAGAGTTCTCTTTGCAGTAGTCGTCAGTGTTATTACTAATGGTAAGTAAATGAACTATAAGTGCAGCTAAATTTTATAATTAGATTGAATACTACCTGTAGTGATTGTCTTACAGTCTGATACACAAAAAGATGTTTTATCCCTTGTTCCATTGACGCATATTTCTGAAAAACAGATGAGGTCTTTTCTTATCCCCAATGGTATTCAGAATTCATTATAATCTTAAAAGTTGCAAGGGACGGATTGTAATAATTTCCAGTCCCCAACATTCAGATCTACTTCCCATCCATGTTTTTCAAATTAGCTTGCATGAATCTTATTATCTGTTAAAGTTCTGTAGCTGGACAATTCCTCAGGAGACCTAACAGAAGGCATCAGGTGAATAGGCTGCATTTCAAAAACAGATAACTTTTGGATGGTTTTCTGAAGTCAAGAATTTCAGAACATGGTAAAATCCCTGATGTATTCTTCATCAATTATAAATCTGTACTTGATGTTTACAGAGGTTTCTTGTTTATCATGAAATATTCATTCTTGAACTCTGCATCTGCTGCCTTGTTGTCACCTACTGTTCACCTAGAGGAAATGAAATACTCTGAAGTAACCTTTTGGTTGTATGGCTCATCCTGTGAGGCAGCCACTCTTAAAAAAAACCAACCTAAGTATTTCAGGGCAGTCCTGAATCAAAATACTTTTCTGGGTATCTTTATGGAATGTGCATAAACATACATGACTGCAGTGAGAAGAAACTGTACAAAATGCAGGAGGGACAGACACCAAGTGGGACAGAATCCAAGACTGCAAACCTATTGATCAGCAGGACTGCTAACCACCCAAAGATTTCTAAATTATCCAACATGAATCCATTCCCATATTGACCCATGTACCTCCATCTTGTCAACCCGAAGCATGGATGTCCAGAATCCAACTCAGTGAAGATCTACTTGCATAACATGAAGGTGAGACTATCAGTGTTTTCCTACAACTTAAGAGTCAGCCTCTGCAGGCATTGTCAAGTAAATGACTCACTGCCCTAATCATCAAGGACATAATTAGCTAGACATTTATCTATGCCAGACTCCATCTTTATGTTTAGGGGCATTTATCATTTGCAATGTTTTCATGAAGAATTTGGATGATTTGTTATGTTTTCTACATGATTCTGATTTTCAAACATAAAAAAACCGAATGGTGTCAGAAAACACAAGTCTGAGCCAGCATAAGAAGTTCCCCTACTCTTAAGTTAAAGCACCAACAGTTCTTGAGTTGGCAGAAAACTCTTCTGGTGTAAAATTTGCTGCCTCCATGGCAACTTGTCTTCTATCACAGACATGATTCTGGCGAATGGGCTCTCATAGCTATCAGAACAAACAGAATGACAGAGTTGAAAGGGACTTTGGAGGTCTTCTAGTCCAACCCCTTGCTCAAGCAAGAAACCCTATATTATTTCAGACAAACGGTTGTCCAATCTCTTCTTAAAAACCTCCCGTCATTAATTGTTCTAACTGTGAGGAAATTTCTCCTTAGTTCTAGGTTGGTTCTCTCCTTGATTGGTCTCCATCCATTGCTTCTTGTCTCACCTTAAAGTGCTATGGATCAGTAGGAACAGAGTCTAAGAGAAAAGCAGAGATACTGATTCTGGTTCTTCCATTGGGGAGTAGAACTAAAGACATTACAGACCATGATTCAAGGACGAAGATGTCTGATAAGTATAATTTTTACAAGAATTACAGACAGCTATTCAGAATAATGCAGCAATTCTCAAATGTAAAATGCAAACCCCAAGTTTCAGTTCTTACACCTCTTTCTTCTGCCTTTGTAGTCCAACGGGTTGTGACTTTCACTTTTTTGCAGGAGTTGTGATTGGAGTAATCTACTTACCAATAGTTTCATTCTGAGGTTGCCAAACCTAGTTCTCCCATTATGTAACTGGTGATTAATGTAGATTCTGTTGTTTCATTCAAAAGAGTATCTGCCGTTTGTGTTGTAAAAAGTCTTTTCTAGTATAGTCTAGCTGGTCTTAAAACCAAATCAAAGTAGCAAGTTGGATAAATTAACCATGTCTTTGATATCATGCCTGCCTTTCTGAGTGAGGCCTAAGTGCACCTCCAGGGATTTTATGGCCTAAGATAATGACTTTTAATTAAAAGGCTTTTAAACAATAGCTTTTACCTCATTTGTCCCTTAGGAACAATTTTGGGCTGGATGCACATTACTGGCAGTTGGGTGGATTAGCAGAAATGATCTACTTAGTCTACTGAGAATAAGCAATGAGCCTCATCAGAAAACAGAGGCGTGTTTCACTGAAGCCAGCCAGGAAATAGCCAAGACCCAAGCTTAACCTCACCCTGCTATTAGGGATGCTTGTTTAATATTCTTGGGGAGGGAAAGAGAATGTATAAACAAGCCATGATGACTGATGCCAAAGGGGTGCAGTGTCTGAAGCTCCAAAACAGAAGTATCCTGAAGATTTCAAGGTTTATTGCAATTTTGGTATGAATAAACAGAGAATCGTATCAGAATAGAATAGAATAGAATTTTTTATTGGCCAAATGTGATTGGACACACAAGGAATTTGTCTTGGTGCATATGCTCTCAGTGTACATAAAAGAAAAGATACCTTCATCAAGGTACAACACTTACAACACTTAATGATAGTCATAGGGTACAAATTTAACACTTAATGATAGTCATAGGCTACAATATATCAGAGATATAATGCTTTTTAAATATATGCCTGGATGCATTCTGCAATTGTGAGGCCATTGAAAACTACAGGTATGATTAACTAAGTGAACGAGTGCTGGAGGGAAAACAGGGAATAATTCTCAATTTGCTAACCTGTTATGTTGAATGCGTGGCAGAGTCTACAGAGGGCTGGCACCTGTTTCAAGACAGTTTATAAAAAATATGCAGATTATAATTGAGACCCAGTTTGATCTGGTGGTTAAGGCACCAGGCTAGAAAGCAGGAGACTGTGAGTTCTAGTTAGCCATGAAAGCCAGTTGGGCGACCTTGGACGAGTCACACTCTTTCATCCCACCCCACCTCACAGGGTTATTGTTGTGGAGGGAAAAAAGGAGGAAGGTGTGTTGGATATATTTGCTGCATGGGTTATTTGTGAAAATAATAAAAGACAGGATATAAATTAAATAAAAATATTTGTACTGGATAAAGGCGTCTTCCCTTCATAAATGCCATATGTATTTATTTTATTTAAAAGGTTTGTATGACTCTTATGTGTCACAACTCTGGATGGCTCACAAATAATAATAAAAACCAAGAGAGACAAACCAATAAACAAATAAAAGCTATGTGCAAAAAACAAATCCTGTCCCTCCCTAAAGAGTATCTCCCTACCCATCAAGAATTAGAATTATTGGGCTTTAGCCTTACACTTGAGGTGTCCCACAGAACAGGGACCAGTATGGAAAAAGGCACATTTTCTAGGTTTTCAAAGTGAAAATAGTTATGCAAGGGACTTGGTGAATCAGGCACATATTCCTTCAGGGAGAATAGCTTGGTGCAAGGTTTTAATGTGCAAAGCTTTAAAGGTAGTAACCAGCAGCTTGAACTATACCTGCACAGGAATTGTCGCATTAGTAGTGAATTAATGGCAAACTGAGGTACACTTGAAACTGCATGTACTACCACATTCTGGACCAGTTTTATATTACTGCAATGCCCATTTAGCAGCATTGCAGTAATTATCTAACCAGGAAGTGACCACAGCCTGAGTAACTGTGAATAAAGCCCAGTGGTGGTATTCAGTTACCTTCGCTATCGGTTCGCATATGTGAGTGCGCGCCACCTCTACCGGTTCGCCCGAACCGGTTAGAATCAGCAGAATACCACCACTGGTAAGGCCTCCCAATTCAGGAATAGGTGCAATTGATACAGAAGATGAATGTGAAGCCCCACTAACCATAGCTTCCTCCTGCTATTTGAACAGGAGCTGTGAGTCAGGTAGGACAAATGGTGCACCAACTCTGAATGGGGAAGTGAGAATCAAAGATGACACATTACCAGGTCCAGGTGGTGCCAAAAGTCCAAAGCTACTTTGCCTTGCTAAGGTGACGTTGGAATGGTTCTTCCCCATGTGCATCTTTCCAGTATCAAGTTTTGTGTCAGCACCTCTTGCTGATGATACCAGTTCTCGTGCTGTTGGGTGACCTCTCCAGTGGTTTCACACAACGGTGAAAGAAGAGTGTGAGAATCCTGAATCCTGAGCCACCCCATATCGCAGGGAATTAGGGTAAGAGCACTCTTCCCAACCAAGGCCAACTGGAACTGTCCACAAAGGAAGAAAGAAAACCACTTTTAAAGAAGACTGGGAAGAAAGATGCTGCTGAGGTCAAGGCTCATTCCAGGTGCTTCACCATTTTATAGTACATTTTAATACAGATTTTCAAAACAATTAAGTCAATAGATAATTGAATTCTGATTTAAATATAGGATCAGAGAACATGTATTAGATTAACTCGTATCAGAGTTTTTTTTTAGGATTAGAATAGAAGGTTACTCTGAGGTGGCAATACTTTTACCAAATCAATTATGCAAAGCTTAATAATACTATTTGAATGAGAGAAGCCTAGAAAACTGACAGATTCAGTATTTTTGAAAGAGCATCTATAAAACAGTCCAAGTGCAGCAATTGCTTTAATATATGAAACTGCAAGGAATATGAGGGGCAACCAATGATTTGCATAAAGTGACTTACCATATAATAACAACCACCATAGGGAGCAGGATTTCTTAAACTGTTCTTCCTAGATTTTTTTTTGGCTTGAATATGTGGCCACACAATGTATTGAAAACTTCCTTTGGCATTTTCTCTTCATGGATTTTTTTTTTGCTAACATTAGGCACATAATATAACAGTGACAATATAACTGATGGTTGAACAGGCTGGTTTTTAATTCATGGAATATTTCCATCTAAAGTGACATCTGTTTAAAGTCTGTAAAGTGTAATTATTGGACAGATTCCAGCATCATTCTTTCTGCTGAGTCTTTTTTGAATGATAGTTTGGCATCCCTATAGCATTTCTTTCTGTCGGGTCAGCTCTTTTCTTCTGTCTTTTCAATGTCAGAGACAAAACCATTTTATTTTTCTTTAGCTTTAGACCATCCTTTCCTTTCCTTTCCTTTCCTTTCCTTTCCTTTCCTTTCCTTTCCTTTCCTTTCCTTTCCTTTCCTTTCCTTTCCTTTCCTTTCCTTTCCTTGCCTTGCCTTGCCTTGCCTTGCCTTGCCTTGCCTTGCCTTTCCCCTTTCCCTATACATGTTCCATTTTTGTTTTTTGTTGTTGTTAGTTGCGAAGTCGTGTCCGACCTTCGTGACCCCATGGACAACGTTCCTTCAGGTCTTCCTGTCCTCTACTATCCTCTGGAGTTCATTTAAGCTCACGCCTACTGCTTCAGTGACTCCATCCAGACACTTCATTCTCTGTCATCCCGTTCTTCTTTTGCCCTCAATCATTCCCAACATTAGGCTCTTCTCTAGTGAGTCTTTCCTTCTCATTAGGTGGCCAAAGTATTTGAATTTCATCTTTAGGATCTGGCCTTCTAAAGAGCAGTCAGGGTTGATCTCCTCTAGGACTGACTGGTTTGATCGCCTTGCAATCCAAGGGACTCCCAGGAGTCTTCTCCAGCAATAGTCATTTTATATAGCAGGTTAAGCTGAAAAATAGGGATTGACCACAGATCACCAAGTAGATTTCTGTGGTCAGCTTGGGTTTTTAGTCATAATGTATCAATTTGGATGAAATTACTGCTTTGTTTTTGCTTGTTGTATGCATGCTGGGAGATTGGAGACAAATCAGAATGACTCAGTCTGGAAATCTAAAGTTGGACCACTTTGGTAAACATCATCATGTGGATGAATTTATCAGCAACTGTATTAATAGAAAGAGCTAGCATTAGAGGAACATCATTACCAGCATTGCATAGATACCTTGGACCTGGGTATACATAAAGCTTCACTTCTTTTTTTAAAAAAAGAATTTTGATTATCTACTTTCTTCCATATCTCTTTACAGCATCACAGCTTCTCTGGTGTTTCTTATTTGAAGGCAAAATCCAAAAGGAAAAACGCTGCTCCCAGTTGAAGAATGTGATGGGGCTCGGCTAAACTGTAGCCCTTGGGAGCAGCTGTGTGAAAGGATGTCAGTGAACATTCCTGTTTCAATAAACACCGACATGCCCCTTAAAAAAAAATTGCACTGAACAAATAAAATATAACCAGAGTTCCTGCCTTCTTCCCTCCCTATCAGATGTTAGCATTCAGCAACTATAAAAATCTGTCAGTACAATGTTTTTCATAGAAAGACTATCATAATAGTCCCTTGGGAATGTGATACAAGTACCTGTATGCCCTTGCAGATCAAGCAGCACTGCTTTAGGCTCAGAAACCAGAAGCCATTGAGAGAGAGCAGCTGTAACCATCACACACACACACACACACACACACACACACACACACACACACCCCACTACATTATGTGTTATTTGCTTGAAGGTACATTTCTCCTTAGACCTTTTTTTTACTCTTACCTTTATCTTGATACCTTTATCTTGATGGCTCAGGATGGGGGAAATGCAACTATCCTGACCCTTCTGGATCTCTCTATGGCTTTTGATACCATCGAACATAGCCTCCTTCTGGAATGGCTTGGAGGAATGGAACCGGGGATAGAGTAGTACAGACTTACTATAGACCTGGTGAACAGCCACTTTGGTGTGCGTGTGGGAGGGCAGGGCACTTATGAGAAAGTCATCAAAATGGTGTCATTGAAGAGTATAGGGGCTGAAATGTTCAGATTATTTATTAGTTGGGGAAAGGACTGTAAGAGAACCTGTAATGTAAATGTTAAAGTTACATCCCTGTTTTTGCTCTGGATTTAGCAAGAAAATTCCGAGTGCTGCAAGAGCTGTAGAAATGGAGTTGAGCACTGATAGGCGTTTTTCAGATTGATCGGACAACACTCGACACACAAAGATCTTCTAGAAACCTGGATATTTTTGTTTTCTTTGTAGCTTATCAAGACTAAAGATGTTAGCTTCTCTCTGGGATTGACTCTTAACAGCCAAATAATTATGCAAGTAGCATGCAGCAAAGGCACACATACTGGACTTCAACCTCCCCTCCCGGTATTGGCATCTGTCTTCAAACAGGAATGGAATGTTGAAAATTGTTTTCTAGCCTAATTGCTCTGCTACTCTATTTTGTTTTATTTATTTAATTTTGTCAAAACAATATATACAAGCATAACACTAAAAGATTATATAATGTATAAACAAATATATGAGGAGAAACAAGGAAGTATAAGCATATATATATATAGGGAAAGAAACAAAAGGACAGGAACGGTAGGCATGTTTGTGCTCTTATGAACGCTCCTTAGAGTCCTCTTAGGAATGTGGTGAGGTCAACAGTGGATAGATTTTGTTTAAAGCTTTTTGGGTTATGAGAAGAGACCACAGAGTCAGGTAATGCATTCCAAGCACAGATAATTTTCTGCAATCCAAACTGGAGTGGTTGACATTAAGTTTGAATCTATTGGTAGCTCTTGTGTTATTATAGATGAAACTGAAGTAGTCGTTGGCAGGAAGGACGTTACAACAGATGATTCTATGAGCTAAAACCAGGTCCTGTCGAAGGCGACGGATTTCCAAGTTTTCTAACCCCAGGATTTCAAGTCTGGTGGAATAAGGTCTTTTGTTGGTTGCGGAGGAGTGGAGAACTCTTCTCGTAAAATACCTCTGGACACACTCAGCTGTATTGATGTCAGAAATATGGTATGGATTCCAGACAGGCGAGCTGTAATCAAGAATTGGCCTAGCAAATGTTACTCTGAGATTAACTATCTCCTGCCTGAAATGGTATTGATTCTGATAATATGACAAAAGCCTGTCTAAGTTGTATTTTGGTGGATGACGATTACCAGCTCCACCAAGAGTTAATCAAGGACTTTTAAAAGTTTGCTGGCAACATCTCATGGCTGGTGTAATTTTTCTTTTGGCTATGTTTAGATCTTCTGCCTCTCAATATTCACACTTGGTAGACAGATTCCAGCCTTTCAATTTCCTCTTTGAACAATCAATGCCATCTTGAGAGAATGAATCACCCTGGGACAACCAGAAAAGGATGATGATGATGATGATAATAATAATAATAACAACAACAACAACAACAACAACAACAACAATAATAATAATATTTTAATTTTATAATTTTTATACCGCCCTTCTCCCGAAGGACTCAGGATGGTTAACAGCCAGGTAAAATACAGTACAATACAAGACAATAAAAACCAATTAAAAAACAATTCAGATGAAACAATCCAGTGGTGGGATTCAAATAATTTAACAACCGGTTCTCTGTTCTAAGGATTTCTTCCAAAAACCAGTTTGCCAAACTGCTCAGAAAGTTAACAACCGGTTCTCCTGAAGTGGTGCGAACTGCCTGAATCCTACTACTGAAACAATCCCCCTTTCTGAGGAAACATTCTCAGAAGCTTGGATTTAATATTTGTAGTATGTAAAATTACAGTGGTATGGAAAGCTACAGTTAAATCTTCTATCATAAGTATAACATTATGCTATGATTACAGTCCTCATGGGGGTTCAAAGAAAGAAACTCAAATTAAACCCCACTTGATTTTATTTAGTTAAAGCTGGGACAGAAACAAACTTGGAAAGGCATTCAAGTTCCTATTTTAGTACAATAAAAATCCTTCCTGGGATTCTTGCTATGTTCGTTTTTTGATTTGGCCTACAATAAAAAAACCCAGTAAAATCAATTGGAAAAACAAGGCCATTGGACTTTCAGAAAATGGTGACTGAAGACATCTTCACAAAAGCAGAGCAGATGACTGTGGGAAACACCAAGGAATTGGTGAGTTCTTTGGAACTTCTCTAGATAAGGAGACAATAGGACTTTATTCACATCAGTAGTGGGTTCCACTTACCTTCGCTACCAGTTCAGAACTGGGAGCGTGCTCGCTTGCGCAAGGTGCTTCTGCGTTTGCACAGAGCATTCATGATGACATCTGGGTGGTTGGGCGGAGCCTCCTGCTGCCACCATTACCGGTTCGCCTGAATCAGGGTGAACTGTAGAAACCCACCATTGATTCACATGTGGTCTTTTTATATATAAAAAATATTTTTATTTTTATACACAAACAAACATTTAATACATCAATCCTTCCGTGTGTCATCTCGGTGTTTCTTCCGTGCCGCCTTCTTGTTGTTGCTCCTCCTATCTTCATTTTCTCTTAATCTATTTCAACATCTCTCCTAAAATAACATATTCTGGTTATACCATTCTCTTATATAGTTATTAATTTATTTATCTATATATCTTTTCTAACCAATAATAAAATTGTCCCCATATCTTAAAGTATTAAGTATCCTCTCTTTCTTTAATTGTTAAAGTTAATCTATTCATTTCTGCACAATCTAGGATTTTCTTAATTACTCCCCCTTCCAAGGGGATTTTCTCTGCTTTCCAATTTTGCTCAAATACTATCCTCGCTGCTGCTATTACATGTATAATCAAATATATATTTTCTTTACTAATTTTCTCTGGAAGAATACCCAATAGGAACAGATCTGGTTTTAAATCAATATGTTGTTGCATTTAATTTAAAGTACACTAAATTTGAAATCCTCATTTTCTAATCATTTTTGGAAATTGCCTATTAACAGTTTTGCAGCTATTAGAAACATTTAGAATGAGAAGTTTAAAAAGTTGTTTAGCTCCAACTCTGAACAAGAAAAATTAATCACAACCTTAAGGACAAAGAATTTGAGATAGACAATAAAAATCTAAATAAGATTTTGATTGAAGAAAGTTACAAAAGGATTAAGGGTCCAATTAAATTTGGAATATTTATTTTTACTATAAATTTTTTGGAATTAAGTATAAAAATATAGCTTCTTAAGAGAAATTGATTATTTTGGCTAGCTTGTCTCATAACAAAGACAAAGCAACTTTATAACTTTTGAAACTAGATACTAGAGGACTAACGATTTTTAGTAGAAGGAAAAAAAAATACAAGCCTGCTTTTGGTGTTGATTAGCATTGGGACTTACAAAATGACTCTACCATAACACTGAAATTATTAAAGATATTTGAAGAATAGGCAGAAATTAGTAGCTACAACTTCAACAGTGTGATTAATAGAGCCTCTCTCTTAGGATGATGGGTGAAAGAAGCTTGATAATTAATATAATATAAAGTATGATATATGATATAATGTTTGATTCTGTGTAATTATGTACAAAAGATGCTAATAAAAGATGTGGAGCAAATTTTGTCTGACAAAACAGAGACAGTATCAAAAGTGGTACTACAAACGACATGTCAAAGAGGATGTTTTGGAAAACGATGCTTTTATTGGAGATACAAAAGAAACTGACTGACGTCTTCAAAATTAAAGTGGAAATACATATGACAAACCAAGAGAATGCCCTGGAAAATGTTTTCTTATTGGATTACAAAAAAAGTTTGTCAACCTTTGAAGAAATCCATGCAATGGAATAAAGAATTGAAAAGTAATCTAATATTACAACAATATTTGAATGAATCAAAAATTATGATTGATTGAAGTAAAAGGAAGGAACATAAAGTTGGTTTATTTGATCAACTTTAAATTAAAACATTTTTTTTTGCAAAGTTCTAACAACTTGTGGACTTCTGCTGATACTAGGGTATCACTTCCTGAAATGGCAGTCGAGCATCCCCAATATCATTTAAAATTTTTAATTTCATATCTTCAAAAATTACTGTACATTAATAATCAATCCATATATCATTTCCCCCCCCTCCTCCCCTTCCCCCAGACTTCCCAGAGCAAATACCGGGTATTATGACCAACAATCACAAGCTAAAGTATACAAAATATACATAACCTCCCACCTTTAAAAATTTAAAACTTTAGATCCCCTCACAATAAAAATAAAAAGATAGGAAAGAATAATAAAAAAAAAGAAAAGAAGAGAAGCAATACCAACTTCACATATTACTTCTTCTTACAGTCCATTTTTAAAATTAATCCATCTTCTCAAATTCAATTTTTTTTTCCACTTGTATATTCCTTCAAATTTCATGTCCATTTCTCAAATTACTGTCCATCTTCTCGAACTCAAATTTTTATCACTTATATATTTCTTCAATTGCCATAACATTTAATGTCCGTTCTTCTTACAGTCCATTTTAAAAATTAATCCATCTTCTAAAGTTCAATTTTTTTTTTCAGCCACTTGTATATTCCTTCAAATTTCATAAGTCCATTTCTTAATTTACAATCCAGCTTCTCAAATTCAAATTTTCATCACTTATATATTTCTTCAATTGTCATAAGATTTAATATCCAATCTTCCAATACTACTCCATCAATCAAATATCATTTCGAATAAAATCTCTCAGATATAGTATTTCCAGCTTAACTTCGTAACTTTTACTATCTATAAACGTATCATTTAAAACAAATAATCATTTAAACTACATCCACAATATAACAGTAAGCAGTTAAAATCATTACATCCACATTATCTAAATTCATAAATTTCACTTTCCATCCTTCACAATTGTTTTGGTATTGATTGATGAAGCTTGGATATTAAAAACTATGTACTTTATTGAAGAACAAACACCAACTTAATTGGAAATTTCTGAGAACTCTAGGAATGGAATGGTCTGATTATATAATGGATTGGAAGAAATGTATTTTTTTTGTTTCTGGAAGGGGAGTTGAGGTTTTATGGAGTGACTATGGATTATGATTTGTGTTATATTTTAATTTTTGATTGTTAGTTTTATACCCTGTATTCGGTTCTGGGAAGTCCTGGGGGGAGGGGGAGGGAGGGGGAGGGGGGATGAGTGGGGGATGAGGGTAGAAAATGGATTGATGGTTAATGTACAGAGATGATTGAAGATGTATAATTAATGTAAGATCGGAGCTGCCTGGCTACCATTTCAGAATGATGGGAAGGAAGGAAGGAGAAGAGAGAAGGAGGTAGGAAAGAGAAGAGGAGGAAGAGGGAAGGAAGGAAGAGGGAAGGAAGGAAGAGGGATAGAAGAGGGAGAAGAAAGGAGTAGGGAGGAAGGAGGACAGGATGTAGATAAGAGAAGGGGAGGATGGTCGTGGAAAGTAGAAGAAGGTAGAGAAGGGAAGAGAGTTAAAGGAAGGGGGTGGTGACTGGGCAGGTCTGATTAATTGTATATGATGGTACACTAAATATGTTATTGGATATGAATGTTAAAATAAAACTTTTTTATAATAAAAAGAAAAGAAAAGAAGAGAAGCAATACCAACTTCACATATTACTTCTTCTTACAGTCCATTTTTAAAATTAATCCATCTTCTCAAATTCAATTTTTTTCCCACTTATATATTCCTTCAAATTTCATAAGTCCATTTCTCAAATTACTGTCCATCTTCTCGAACACAAATTTTTATCACTTATATATTTCTTCAATTGCCATAACATTTAATGTCCGTTCTTCTTACAGTCCATTTAAAAATTAGTCCATCTTCTAAAGTTCAATTTTTTTTCAGCCACTTGTATATTCCTTCAAATTTCATAAGTCCATTTCTTAATTTACAATCCAGCTTCTCAAATTCAAATTTTCATCACTTATATATTTCTTCAATTGTCATAAGATTTAATATCCAATCTTCCAATACTACTCCATCAATCAAATATCATTTCAAATAAAATCTCTCAAATATAGTATTTCCAGCTTAACTTCGTAACTTTTACTATCTATAAACGTATCATTTAAAACAAATGATCATTTAAACTACATCCACAATATAACAGTAAGCAGTTAAAATCATTACATCCACATTATCTAAATTCATAAATTTCACTTTCCATCCTTCACAATTGTTTTGGTATTGATTGATGAAGCTTGGATATTAAAAACTATGTACTTTATTGAAGAACAAACACCAACTCAATCGGAAATTTCTGAGAACTCTAGGAGTGGAATGGTCTGATATATAACGGATTGGAAGAAATGTATTTTCTTTGTTTCTGGAAGGGGAGTTGAGGTTTTAAGGAGTGACTATGGATTATGATTTGTGTTATATTTTAATTTTTGACTGTTAGTTTTATACCCTGTATTTGGTTCTGGGAAGTCCTGGGGGGAGGGAGGGGGAGGGAGGGGGAGGGCGGGATGAGGGTAGAAAATGGATTGATGGTTAATGTACAGAGATGATTGAAGATGTATAATTAATGTAAGATCGGAGCTGCCTGGCTACCATTTCAGAATGATGGGAAGGAAGGAAGGAGAAGAGAGAAGGAGGTAGGAAAGAGAAGAGGAGGAAGAGGAAAGGAAGGAAGAGGGATAGAAAAGGGAGAAGAAAGGAGTAGGGAGGAAGGAGGAGAGGATGTAGATAAGAGAAGGGGAGGATGGTCGTGGAAAGTAGAAGAAGGTAGAGAAGGGAAGAGAGTTAAAGGAAGGGGGTAGTGACCGGGCAGGTCTGATTAAATGTATATGATGGTACACCAAATATGTTATTGGATATGAATGTTAAAATAAAACTTTTTTAATAATAATAAAAAAAGAAACTGGGTCTCTTTAGGTTGCCTCCATTCACAATACCAGACTGACTGAGTGCTCTTTGGCAAGTCTTAGGAGGAAGAAACACGAGCTTCAGTTTTCAGAATTTTAGAATCAACATTTACACCATTGAAAGGAACCTTAGGGAGTCATCAGACCAACCTCAAGTCTTGTTACAATCCTGAACTTCTTAAAGCAGCTTTTCCTTGAGAGAAAACTGGCCAGTGACGGCCATCCAAAATGTATCCTCTGCGTTTCTAAGCTTAGAAAGGAGTTGTCTCCTCCTGCTACGGTGCTTGTAAGATAATTAGGTCACTGACAAGCCAAGATATCTCCCTTCTCTGAAGAGAGGATTGTGACCTTTCAAGGAAGAAGAAAATGTGAGTTTATTCACTGAGCCTGAGAGCACTGGCTAAACCTCAAGGTCAACTTCACCCCGGGCCTCCTCTATCTCTCTGAATTAAGTGGCTTCAGCAGGAATATGAAACATGGTAAATACATCATTGTTAGTGGGTGTTCTTCAGGAGTGCCAAACATGTGGCAATTTATAAGGAGGCTCAATTCTTAAGTAATTTTGTCATAATACTACTTAAGCTCAATTACAGCAGGTTTCTCGTCATCCCCTTAGCTATAAAGGTATGACCTTGCCAGGGAATAATTATTTATTTTTCACTGTTTTTCTCAGGCTTTGCTTGTCAAAGGTTCCCTGAAATGATCATTAATTTTTTGTTGGAAGAATGATGTCCCCACATATTTTCATGCCTCTATTCAAGAAAACATCTTACTGGAATTGACGAAAGGGACATTTTGTGGCAAAGCCATAGCTCACATCCTCCCATTTTTTTGTCCCCACCATAAAATCACTACCACCTCATTTTTTAAAAAATTTTCAGCTTGCAAATTAACCTGTCAGAATAACAAGAGTAACAGAGTTGGAAGGGACCTTGGAGGTCTTCTTGTCCAACCCCCTGCTCAGGCAGGAAACCCTGTACCATTTCAGACAAAATTTATAGCATTTCAGGGGTGGGCTTCAAAATTTTTAGCAAGGGGTTCTCTGCCCAGTTGCTGGGTGGGCATGGCCATGGTGGGTGTGGCCTAATCAGCCTCCTACATCACAGCCGTGGGGCCCTTTTTGCCCTCCCTGGGCTCCAGAGGCTTTCCTCGAGTCTGTTTCTGGCCTTTCCGAACTTCTGGTAGGCCTGTTTTTCACCCTCCCTGAGCCTCTGTGCATGCCCTGCACCTACCTGCATTGAAAATGGGCCACATGGGGACTCCTGGAGGGGCAGGGCAGGGTCAGCCAGGAGTGGGATTTGGGGGTTCTCAGAACTGCACAGAATCTTAGTTAAAGATTCTCCCGAACTCCTGCGAACCCCCAGCAGCCCATCCCTGTGCATGGACAACGTTTTGCATCCCTTCCTCAAAGAGACTCTAGCTGGGAAGTGAAGCCTGGATTTAACTAAAGGTCTCTTTTCACTTATTCCACATGTGAAAATGAGAAACTAGATTTAGGGACCTGACATACCTGTTAGGTATAGCTGTGCCAGCCTTATGTTAATCTTCTGGAGCTGTTATTACAGGAAAGTAATGTTAATTTGATATTATAATGGCCTCCATTAGACTTTACTTTTCTGGAATTATATGTGCGTTTCAGGTAACCTTGCTGTGATCTTCTACAGACCAGCAAAAAACACAATAAAAGCTTTTGCAGACCCTAGCCCACTTCAGGCTATGGCACCTATAATATCAGTGGTGCCTTGACAGTACTTGCCAAAATTATTATTTAATTATTGGCATCTTATAATTTTCCTAATCTTTTGTGGTCTCCTTACAGGAGACTTCAGATGAGACTTAGAATACCTTGTGGGTCTCAGATGACACCTAGAATATCTTGTGAATGAACTTCAGGCAGTTTCATGAGATTGATGTTCTTGCATACGTTTGTACAAAATGTCTGCATTCCTCTGCAGGATTGCAAAGCTGAGATCACTGAAACCTTATGAGATATGTTGAACTTGCAAGGTTTGTTTTTATTCTTGAGAAAAATAACGAGTTTTTGGTGCCTGGTGCTTTAAAATGTTACCAAGCCCTATAATGGAGTGGTCTCCTGGGACAGGTAGTGTATGGGTGAAGTGAAAGCATAGTAAAAATTAAAGGAAAAATGAAGCACAGAAAGTATATATTGCAATAATGCCACTCGCAACCATATTTATCTCTGTCTTCTGCATCGTATTTCTCTCAGACATCACTATTTATTAAACTCTGCCACCTTGGGTTTATGATCCCATAATGAAATTCCAGAAATGAAATGGATCGGGGCCCATGAGAACATATGACACCATAAATGAAATGCCACAGCACTTCTTTGTCGGTTTTGCTCTTGTAGCCTGGTAGGGATGCTTCTGTCAAAATGGGTAGAATTGTTGCAGTCCAAATTTTTATACTATCGGTTCTGTGGGCGTGGCATGGTGGGCGTGGCATGGCTTGGTAGGCGTGGCAGGGGAAAGGATATTACAAAATCTCCATTCCCATCCCACTCCAGGGGAAGGATATTACAAAATCCCATTCCTCCCCACTCTAGGGCCAGCCAGAGGTGCTATTTGTCGGTTCTCCAAACTGCTCAAAATTTCTGCTACCGGTTCTCCAGAACCATCAGAACCTGCTGGATTTCACCCCTGAATTGTTGTCCTTTGGAGAAGCTGGTACTAAGAGCTACCTGGATTTTGTAGTGTTCTGGTTTTATGGCAGGTTGAAGAGCTTGGCTGAAGGAAAGCAGTTGAGTCTGTGCCAAGGTCATGTTATTTTTTCGGGAAGGCAGATAACTCAGCAAAGGCAAAGGAGGAAAAGCTGGAAGGTACCTAGACAGTGCCACATGTATGTCATCAATATAGAATATAAAAAGAGGTAGAAAAAGCAGAGAAGATAGAGGTGGTTTTGGTGGATATGTTGCAGATACTATGGGTCTTGCCATTAAGGAGGACATCGCTTGGCAAATGTGTAATTATATGGAGCCTGCAGGTCCAGAGATTCCAGTCTTGAATGAGGAGGAAGATCAGGAAAAAAAGTCCCAGAGCAGATTTCTGAATATGTGGAGAGACCAGGAGATTTTGATACTTGAGAGTCAAACTGTGTGAGTTAAACATTTTTTTTGGTAAATTTTTTTATTTTTAACAAACAAACATACATAAAATCATCATCAGTCCAAATACATTGTGTCGGTGGATTGATCCCCAATCCTGTGTGCCCATATACATTCCAATTAATTTATCTATACTTACATTTTATCAATCTGATATGTATCTCAACTATAATCAAATAATTTCTTATTAATTATAAATTTTCAATTTCTCCCTTAGAATCAATTTTCCAAATTAATATTATACATCTTCAAATCCATTCCCTAAAAACAATTATATAATTTAAACATTTCCTTATATTCTAACCTTTCTTAATTCACTTTAACATAATTCCCCTTCTATGAAAGCTGCACTAGCTTCCTGTGGTCTTCCGGGTGCAATTCAAGGTGTTGGTTACCACCTTTAAAGCGCTCCATGGCTTAGGACCGGGTTATTTACGGGACCGCCTGCTGCTGCCTATAGCCTCCCATCAACCTGTGCGCTCCCATAGGGAGGGCCTCGTCAGGGTGCCGTCAGTCAAACAATGTCGACTGGCGACCCCCAGGGGGAGGCCCTTCTCTGTGGAGGCACCTGCCCTCTGGAATGAGCTTCCTCCAGGATTACGATAACTTCCTGACCTCCGGACCTTTCGTCGCGAGTTGAAGAGGTATTTATTCTATCGTGCAGGGCTGGCCTGAAATCATTAGTAATTTTAATAGGGGTTTCTCATAGTTTTATTTTTGTATTTAAGTTTTAAATTTGGCCAAATTGAATCAGTTTTTTAATATATTTTTAATTTTTATATTATATGTTTAACTGTGTTTTATCTGGCTGGAAACCATCCTGAGTCCTTTGGGAGAAGGGCAGTATAGAAATAAAATAAATAAATAAATAAATAAATAAATAAATAAATTAAATAAATTAAATAAATAAATAAATAAATAAATAAATAAATAAATAAATAAATAAATATATATATAACCATTGATAAAAGAGATCCCATATCGTATAGAATTGTTTATCCTCTTGTTCTCTAATTTCTAAAGTCAATTTACTCATTTCTGCGCACTCCATCATTTTCCTAATAATTTCATCTTGCAATGGTAATTTTTCATTTTTCCAATTTTTGGCAAACACGATCCTTGCTGCTGTCAAAATATTTACAATTAAATATCTCAATTGTTTACTATATGTTTCAGCTATGATTCCCAATAAAAAAACCCCGTTGGTTTAAAATCAATATGTTTCTTGTGAGTTAAACATTTTGTTCGGCAGCAGGAACAGCAGAAAAACTCAGAATTTTTTTCTCCAAAATCAGCCATTGAGAAACAGAGGGGAAAAAAGAGGTTGACAGGTAAAAGTGAGGGAAACATTGAAAGGTTGTTGAGATAATTAAGGAATGTGTGTGTGGATGCATGTATATTTTCACTTATGCATACTTACTCACATTATTATAGTTCTATAATTATCTTAGCATTCATTTGTTTCTTCATTTGTTTAAGTGCTGTTCATGCCTATGGAGATTGTCAGTCATCCAGGTCATGGTTGTCCCAAAGGCAACTGGACTTTCTTGCTTTGTTGTTGTTGAACTGAAGAAGTTTCTTGAATGAGAAAAGAAGCATTTTTGGGGGGGAGGGGGAGGGAGGGGACAAAAAAAATCCCATTGCTTTTGGGAAAAAAGCACCTTTTGGGACAAGTGTTGTCCAAGTTTATGTCTCTATCAGATCTTATCCTAACCCAACATCTGACAAACATATTTACCACAGAATAACTGATCAAGTATTAAGCAAATTTATAGCAAACTCTGCTAATCAAAAACTATATTACCATTTGTAGTGGCAAAAGATGCTGATTTCTAGGCATTTTTTTTTTTTAAAAAGCAAGACTGCCAGCAACTCCAGTTGTAATTGTTGGTGGATCTTAGAAATTTCACAAACCAATATTTGGGCAGAGTTTTCTCAGCCTTTTTTTAAAATAAAAGAATGTAGAACTTCAGGGCTTTCTGAAGACTTCAGATAAAAAACAACTACCTAATGGAAATAAAAAATGTCCTTGCCAGGAATTAAACGAATGCAGGTTTATAGGAACACTGGAAGCATTTTTAAAAATCATGTCACCTCTAAGGCTCTGGGCAACCTATGATGAATATTGTGGAACTGTTGTCAGTCTGGCCAATAGCAGAGAATGATAATACAGCAAAGCCCACACATTGCCTGTCCCGGCCTTATATTGTGTCTTTCCTAGAACATCTTGAGCATAAAGATACATTTCTTTCTAATTGGAAGAATGCTGACATGTCAATATATCTAAGGGCTATAGCATTTCATAGATCTTCTTTCTAAGCATTTATTTTCCTGGTCTCCCTGGAGAAGCTCTTCTGAGTAGATATAATATGAGATATGAACTGAAATTTTAATTACAAGTGTGATTTGTAGCTCCTTCTTAAGTTTGACTGCTCCTACCTTTCCCCCCCCAAAGGCCTGCTTTATCTGTTAAGATTCTTTCTGAACATATTCCTAGTATTCCTACATATGTAAATCACTGGATTAATCAAGAAAAACGTGTAAGCAAGAACAAGATTGCACGTTGCTTGTCTGTCAAAATGTTCAGAGGGACTATATGTGAGAAGCTTTGGAGGTAACAAAATGAAAACATACGTTTTCTGTTAATTAAAATTTGAGGCTACAAACCTAGTTCCATTTAGTTTACAAATCCTATGTTGAGATGTACAACGATGGGAGATTTTGAATAGATAGGTCTAGTTATCTCTGATTGTTGTACTCCAGGAGGCAATCACAAATTATGAAATAACCCTAAAGAAATGGAACTTGAGATTACAGGATTTTAGGGTTTAGATTCTAGAGGTCTAGAAACTGACTAAAAGATCACCAATTACTTGACTGATTATGCCTCATCAAGTCATTTTTTTTTATTCCTAGCAACCATAAAGGTAGATTTTCTCTATGACAATCTATCCCTAACCTGGTCTTTCAGGTCTTCCAACTGTGTACTCAGCCCAGGGGTGCTAGGGGTTCACAAAGTTTTGGGAGAACTCTAGCTAAGATTCTGTGCAGTCCGGAGAACCCCCAAATCCCACTCCTGGCTGGCCCTCCCACCCTTCCACTCCCAGGAGTCCCCACGCAACCCGTTTTAGATGCAGGTAAGTGCAGGGTGCACGCAGAGGCTCGGGGAGGGCAAAAAAATGGGCCTACCAGAAGTTCAAGAAGGCTGGAAATGGGCCTGTTTCCGGTCTCCAGAGGGCCTCCAGAGCCTGGGGAGGACAAAAACGCCCCCCCGCCATGGTGTAGGAGGCCGACTAGACCATGCCCACCATGCCCACACCCACCCAGCAACCAGGCAGAGAACCCCTTGCTAAAATTTTTGAAGCCCACCCCTGCCCAAAATCATGGATAGGTGAAATATTTTTCAGTGGATGTATATATTTATTTATTTGTTTTGTAAGGTTGCCCAGTTCCACCACAACCATATTGATAAAGAAAAAAAATGGTGGATAACTGAAAAAAAGCAGAACATTTCCCTCTTCTGACATAAGATTTCTTGCAAGCTCAAGTTTGTGAACCATGGGTATATAAAACTACAGTTTCATAATACTAGCCTTTGCAATCCCATACTTGTTATGTAAGTTTGAATTTACTAAATAGAGAGGTACTGTCCATTTCAGAAATCTGTTTTTGCATATATCCAACCACTGACCAATATTTAGTATTTCTGTTTAATTTTTAGCTTGAAATCCTAGAGTTGGAAAGGGACAGTAAAAAGGTAAAGGTAAAGGTTCCCCTTGCACATATCTGCTAGTTGTTCCTGATTCTAGGAGGCGGTGCTCATTTCTGTTTCAAAGCCGAAGAGCCAGCGCTGTCCAAAGACGTCTCCGTGGTCATGTGGCTGGCATGACTAAATGCCCAAGGTGCATGGAACGCTGTAACATTCCCACCAAAGGTGGTCCCTATTTTTCTACTTGCATTTTTTTACATGCTTTTGAACTGCTAGGTTGGCAGAAATTCACCCCGTTACACAGCCTAGGGATTCAAACCGCTGAACTGCTGACCTTTCGATCGACAAGCACAGCGTCTTAGCCACTGAGCAACCACATCCCTTAAAGGGACAGTACAGGGATCCATATTAAAGCCTCTCAGAATGATGATTCTCTAGCCACAGTATTAATACCTCCAATGAAAGCTCTCCCACTTCTTCTCATCAAATATTCTCTGTTATTTTCTTGCCCACAAGATTCCTAGAATGTTAATGTTAATTTCAGCTCCGACAACCCCGGTTCATGGTGCTGAACTCCATGTTGCAATAGTGTACCTGTCTTTTCCACATTTTCTTTTGCCTCTGATCACACCAGCAGCTAGACATTTTTTTAATCCGGCCACATCATAAATACCAGTCTTATTCATACTTGCCCTCTGTTCTTCCTCAGTAGCTTCTGTGGACATTTTTTTGGGACATCTTCCAATTGGGGGTGGGTGGGTCATCTTTCAATATCAGGTTGACCTCATCCCAATTGTAAATATCCAGTTGGTTTTCTTGGCAGAATATCAGAGAACGTTTATGTTTCCTTCTTCAATGGATTGTATTTGGTCTGATCCTTTGCTCAGGTCACTAGTATTTTTCTGGAAATGAACACAACCCACAGTATAGCTCACAAAAGTCACTGGGATATATGAAGAGGAAATATTGCTTTCCTTGCTGCTCCCCCTGAATCTTTTTGTAACATTTAAGTCTTGCAAATATACAAGGTAAGAGAATTCTGTTATTTATAGAACAGATTGGGAAAAGCTACCCAATGTTTCTAATTCTTCAGAAATAATATTTGCCTGAATAATAACAGTTAAAAAAAGAAACCCCTCTAATGGTTTAAACTAATTTTAAAACAATGATTACACAAATTGAACAAGACAAAGCAATTGGGATGAGAATTTGGTTTTTATTATTATTACAGCTATCTAATTTGAAATACCAGTGAAGTTTGCAAGTTTTCTTTTTTCTTTGTTCAGTTTTGTGGATGTGTTCAATCAACTGTTTGAAGACATGTTTCAACTTAGTAGAAATTCAAATAGGCTGCATCTGAGCATCGCATAAAGTTACACTATGCTTTGATTTGAGTGCAATGTGACTCCAGTCAATTGTAATTCGTAAATAATAGCTTATGGTTTAATATGCTGAGTGAATCTATTAAATTCAACACAATCAATATTATGTGTGCACAAACTAAATATTAGACTGTTGGCACCTTGGTCAAATGTTATCCTAAGGCATTGATGGGTGACAATTATTGTTTAATAATTAATCATGGTCTCTTTAACTAAGGTCCAGTGCTCATAGTTTATAAATATCTAGAATACCATGGTAAGTCACAACCAATTAACCTTCATCATGATTTAGAATAATACATGAATCCGGGCATCATTTCAAACAATGCTAAATGAAGACAAACAGGAAACATGAGAATCACATTTCCTGTTCTTTAACTTATAATATCTGAAGTGAAAGACATGTGCTTTTCCCTGGCTTTTGTTCCACAAATTCTATGTGCAAATGTAGGTTGTATGTCACAGAAACAATGCAAAATTTAGCATTTCAAAGCATCCATTACCTTGGAAATAAAAGCCGTATTTTAAAGTCCCATCCATGCAACTGATATCATCAGACATGCCCCATGCAGTCCTTGAGGTCCAAAAGAATCTCAAAAGCACTAAACATTAGGAGTATTGTTTGAAAGAAGTTGTACTTCTCTATCCTAAAATATCCTTTCTTTGTCTGGAAGGCACTGTGGGGTGTGTGTGTCAGGTGGGAGACAGGAGGTATCTAAAGGATCACTCAAGGGTGGGCTGCTAGGGGTTCGCAGGGGTTCGGGAGACCCTCTAGCTAAGATTCTATGCAGTTTGGAGAACCCTCAAATCCAGGCGTGGGTTCTAAATCTTTTTACTACTGGTTCTGTAGGCGTGGCTTATTTTGTGGGCATGGCTTGATGGTCATGTGACAGTGGGTATGGCTTGATGTTCATATGACTGGGTAGGCCTGGCTAACTCAATGTCTCTCATGTCAAGGGGTACCTCGCCTGGCCCCTCTCCTCCCAGCCATTCCTTGTCACACCCAGCCTCAACGTATCTATAGTTCTGCAAAAATGTTGTTCACCATTTTTCAACTTTATTATCAACATATTATAGATCAGGGGTTTCCAAACTTGGCCACTTTAAGACTTGTGGACCAACTCCCAGAATTCCTCAGCCAACTTTGCTGTCTTAAAGTCTTAAAGTGGCCAAGGTTAGAGACCTCTGATATGGATGCACTTTCATGGATCACTGAAAGGAGGAAATGGCTCACATGCTTTGCCCAAGAGTCGGCAACAGTCTTTTAAGGGGCTGCTAGAAAGAAGGGGGGGGAAAAAGTATTTTCCAAAGCACCAGAAGGCAAAACAAGAAGCAATGGGTGGAAACTCAACAAAGAAAGAAGTAATCTAAAACTAAGGACAAACTTCCTGACTGTGTGAACCTATATAGGTTTCGTCATAATTTCACATATAAAATAACCATTCATGTAATACAACCTGCATATTGTTCAAAACAACCATTAGTATTATGGCTGATGTTTGACAGCAAGCCTAAAATCCCCAATCCCTCCCCACTCCAGGGGAAGGTTACTTCAAAATCCCCATTTCCTCCCCACTCCACTAATCTGTTCTGGGAAGGAATCAAACTCCCCCCTCTTCATTTCCCAAATAAAATATCCCAGATAATTAAGGAATAATCAAGCTGCTAGCAAGGAACCTGCCTGGAATTCCACATTCCTGCCAGCTGCATAAAGGAAACTTTGTAAGCAGAAAACAGCTACCGGTGCTTACAGATAATATAAAGTGGAAGCCGGAAGTTCGGCTCCATTTACAAGCAGGCAGAAAACTCATTCAAGACAGGATACTTCACAATGGAAATCGCCTAAACCTTTTTAGAAACACAAAGCCCATGTTGCACAAACCCCAAAACTTCAAAAACATTGAACCATATAAGAATTCTTCCTCTTATCCAATTTGTTGTTCAGCTGACCCAGAAAGGAGCTTCTAGCCACTCTGTCAATTTAAAGCGACAGCATTTTTTTCTCCCCTTCTTCTTTGCCAAGTGATCTCCTGGCTGAGAAGCGAGCCGATCAGTTGGGAGGCTTCTTGGCTTCTCAATTTAAAGGGACGGTGTCTTGTTTTTTTCCCTCTTCTTTGACAAATGAGTCTTGATTTTTTCCCTCTAGCCGATCAGCTGGGAGTCGGGAGGAAACAATAGATTGGGGGCGGGGCCAGGCAGAATTTTTACTACCGGTTCTCCGAACTACTCAAAATGTTTACTACCGGTTCTTGCGAACTCGGGAGAACCGGTAGCAACCCACTACTGCTCAAATCCCACTCCTGGCTGGCACCACCCACCCCATCCCGTCCCTCCCCTCCCTTCCCAGGAGTCTTCACATGGCCCATTTTGAATGCAGGTAAGTGCAAGGCATGTGCGGAGGCTCAGGGAGGGTGAAAAACGGGCCTACCAGAAGTTCAGGAAGGCTGGAAACTGGCCCATTTCTGGCCTCCAGAGGGCCTCTGAAACCTGGGGAGGCCATTTTTGCCCTCCGGGAGGCTCAACAAAAGCCTCCAGAGTCCAGGGAGGGCAAAAACACCCCCCTCCCCTGCCGTGGTGTAGGAGGCCACGCCCACCCAGCAACCAGGCAGACAACCCCTTGCTTAAAATTTTAATGCCCACCCCTGGGATCACTACTATTTTTTCCAAATAACTCCTGGTGTCAGATTTTTTTTTAGTTTAGTGCCCAAATATCCAGCAGATGGAGAAACATAACTGGAAAGAACCAAAGGGCCATAGAATATCAAGCAAAACATCGGTTAAAATGGCACTCCTGATACACGTCTCTAGATAACGACAAATGAAAAATTCAAATTGGAGGCTGTTCATTTCTGAATAGGAACCCTTTCCTTAGAACCGAACCTCTGTTGCTCCCAAACATCTGGAAAAGGAGAACACAGCTAGAAGTTTTTCTGCAGTTTTGCAAAGTTCCTTCCATAAATGTTTTCTCATTTATTATTGCACTAAAATACAAGGTGCTTTCTTGAAAACCAGTCTGATCATGAAAACAATTTCCTGCTCCCCCCCCACCTTTCATGGAAGTATGCTGAGGTTCAGATTTATAACAATGTTTTGAGCTTGTTTATATTGCTAAGATGTCTTCCGTAACACAAATTGGGGGAGACCTATGCACACACAAAATGAGGTGTTTCCTTTCCTATACATCCACAAGTATAAAAACTCAACAATCGCCATCCATTCCAACAAAACCTTGCTTTTACAAGTTAACTGCAGCTTGGGAATGCTAAGAGGTGGTTTCATTCTTGGGTAATGGCTACACCCAAAGAGAGAAACGAAAGTGCAGTTAAAAATCCCTGGCTTTTGATGCATCTTTTGTTGCTGTTTGGTAGAATGAAAATAAAAGCCCAATGATTTATTAGCTATGTTATAGAGTTTTATTGAAATTCGACTTAATTAGCTGGGTAATTTGCTAGAACCAGAATTTAGCATTTTTTAAAAAAACATCGTGTATATTGCTGCTAGCAAAATAGAGATGTACCAGGCTGCCTATGTGGAAGAAATTCATTGGAACATAAAAGCGGCAACAACAAATGGCCAAGAATTCATTACTAGAGAAACCATTAATAGATATAGCTAAGATTCTTACTGGACTAAATGCCCAATGTATGATAGACTCAAGACATCTGCTGTCAGCAGCCCATTCCACCTTTCTGTTAAAAAGATTGGTGACCTTGTTTAGACAGCAGTTCACCAATCCCTGCCACCTCTAGGACTGCCTGAAGCAAGCTACTCTGCCCTGCAGAATGCCAAGATGAAGCCTGGGATGCTGCTAGAGTTCTGCCCCCTCCCTCCCCAAAATTTATTTCCCTGGGATAATGAAATATCATCCATCATCAGATTTGCTTGCTTTTTCTTGTTCAAGGGGTCTGCTCTTTCTCATCATCAACCTCTTTATTGACCTCAAATGATTTATTTTCAGAAGCAAGACTACTTCATGAAGGGGTGACTTTTGCCTTCACTTTTGGATAAGCATTGGTTGGGGATCCTACACTGAAGAGAAAGTTGGACTAGATGACCTAGAACAGCGGTTCTCAACCTGTGGGTCGGGACCCCTTTGGGGGTTGAATGACAATTTGCCAGGGGTCGCCTAAGACCATCGGAAATATGGGAAGTATACTTGCGAGTCGAAGAATCACGCTCCAATGGTTGACTCCACAAGCCAGCTGCAGGCTCTTCAAATCGCTAGCCGAATTCGGCTTCAGGTGCAATGAATTAAAAAAGAGAGAAATCTTTGCTCTGATGTCTCCCTCTCAAGCCAGCTGCAATCACCCAATCACTAGCCTAATCTGGCTTCAGACGCCATAAATTTAATAGGGGAGGAGTCTCCGCTTTAATGCCTCCGTCCTCCAGGCAATCGCAAGCAGTTCAGATCGCTAGCCAATACGGCTTCAGGCGCAATAAATTCAAAATGAAAATAATTTTACGGTTGGGGTCGCCACATCGTGGGGAATTGTATTAAAGGGGTCACCACATCGTGGGGAATTGTATTAAAGGGGTCGCAGCACTATAAAGGTTGAGAACCACTGACCTAGAAGGTACCATCCAAGTTTATAGTAATCAAATATAGGAACCCAATATAATCACTGAACTATAGGATACTCAGACAGGATGTGTGATGACTCAGGGCAAGGCATGGAGACAACATAGTCAACTAATGGTTCAAGATGCCCTTTTATTTGCTCAAACTTTCTCCCAGACACTCCAACGTCTATGGCAAGTCCCGGAGCAAAGTGTGCTCTCTCTCTCTCTCTCTCTCTCTCTCTCTCTCTCTCTCTCTCTCTCTCTCTCTCCCTCTCACACACACACATACACACACACACACACACACACACATACACCTCCAGCAGTCTCTGATTGCAAGTAGTCCAGCATAATGTTGTTAGCACAATGGCTTCAAGGCAAGAAGTCCAGCAGGGCAAGGGAATAAGTCAATGAGTCCAGGAAGTAAAGGAACAAGTCAATGGGTTCAGGAAGCAAAGGAACAAGGCAATTAGTTCAGAAAGCAAGGAATAAGGCAAGAAGTCCAACAAACTTCAGAAGTCAGCAATGGCACACAAAACTCTATAAATTCAGCATTTGTTCCTGACAAACACCCTTTCCCACACATCTCCTTAAGTCTCAGTCCCCAGGTGTGCCTTGTGAAGAGGACGGGGCTCTTCCTGAGTCATTGGATTGGCTTGTGCTGTTCCTACCTCCTCTCTACTCTCTGTATTTGGGGATCAGGAGGAGGAGTCCTTGCTCATCGCCTGAACTCTGTAGCTCCTCATATCCACTGCCTCCACTCTCTTGGTCAATCTGACCCAGTTCCTCCCTGCTGGCAAGCCATCCCAAGCCCAAGGGGCCCAGGTCTGCCTCATCCTGCTCCTCCCCACATTCCTCCAAAGCCAATGAAACTGCCACCCCAGTCTCTGTTGGCCCCAGCTCTGGCTCATACTCCTCCGCGGATTCAGGCTCTGACTGGGGGGCGGGCATGACAGGATGGACAGGGCTCAGAAAACAGGGTAAGCAGGGTCCTAAACCTATACAGGTAAGCCCAATAGCAAGCCTGTTGGAATGTATGGGACCAAAGAGGCATTTTAGTTGCCATTGCCACCAAGTAGAGTTAGGAAGAAAGTGGTTGCTCAGTAATACAGATATAAGGTTTTTTTTTCTTCCCAGTCACTCTGTAGTCTCAACTCTTTTTCTTGGAGGACTATTTAAATGGGATGGGCCTCACATTTGGTCAGATGATAGCAGTCACCCAAGAGGACACTTTAACCCAAAAATAAACCCAGCATTGTTAAAACTGAATTCCCTGAGCTCAGAGCTGACTTAGGTTAACCAAGTGCTGAATTAGTATAGCAATTTAGCAATTATTGTTGAATGTGCAGGAAACATACAGTGAAACCATGCCTGATAATTGTTTGGAGTACGATCCTCTATTTAGGCAACAGAATTTAATTTTTAATGTGGGCCAGTAAAAATGACAATAAAGTTTATCTTATTTTTAATCCATTGTTTTATTTAGCCCATTTCAAACCCACCTAAACTGATGGCTGTTAGTATATTTTGTGGGAAGCAATTTCAAAACCCTGCTATAGAATCCTCTCTCCATTCCCTATGCATGGCCACACATACTTTTAAATTAATCTTTATAGTGTTTTCTCCAACTCGCTTTCAAAGTCCCAAGCTTATAACTGTCTCCAAAGCAGGGTTGCTTCAGGCTGCTTCTTTTGGATTTCCCTTTCCAATAATGTGATCAACTGTGTTCTTGAGGTGCACAAGAAGTTCTCTCGTGACCCTGAATTAAGCAAAGCAAATGTTCAAGGTTGGCAAAAGAAATTGTGTTTTTGAAGTGCAGAAGACAGCATTCCTTCTTTTTCAATGTGCACAAGCCAAATGGAACACCAGGGACAAATGTACTTTTGATGTTGCATTATATTTTAATACTATTGTATACAATTAGTTGGATATCGTAAAATTATCCATTTATCGACTGGATAGTGTCCTCTCTGAATTTGAAGTACCAAATGCATGTTAGGTGAGTCTTTTCCGAATTAAAAGACAGATGATCGTTGATTGGCTGAGGCCTGGACATTTTACTGATGATGCAGACCAGCTTGGTTGTGCAAACCAATGATTCAAATTAGGTGGAGCCAGGACATTCCTGGAGATTTTGTTGCCTTGGAACAGGGGTGTCAAACTCATGGTGTCAAGTTGTTGTCACGTGACATATCACAACTTTCCCCCCCTTTGTTAAAATGGGGGTGGGCGTGGCCAGCACATGACGTAACTGGTCTGCGGGCTGCGAGTTTGGCACTCCTGGCTTGGAAAGAGGGTTCTTTTTTAAAAAAGCTATTTTAAATGTATTTTAAGACTTACAATAGATTTTAGTTTCTGAGCAACACCCAGTGCAGATTGCACCATTCATAATGGTGAGATGTGAAAGTGAAGGTGAGAAAATGGGTTGGAAGACTTCAGGAAGCTCTGGGCCCTCAGTTTGACTAAGCCAAATCTCCTGCTAACATTTTCAGCATACACTGCCTGAGGCAGCCATTAAAGTAGCTTAATATAAAAGCTGGGTTTGCAAATGTTGTTTCACATTGTGGCTTCCATTTGGAAGAAATTGCTCCAGCTATTGGCACAAAGAAGAGTTGTGTGCCTATGTGAAGAGAGACAGAGAAAAAAGGAAGATGGGAAAATGTAGTTTAAATTGTGATTTCTATTTCTGATTTATTTGCATCCACTGAAACATTCTATAGTGAGAGCACAAAGGACCCAGTAAGATTGTTGCAGGTAACAATAAGACAGGTGTTTTATTATGACTACTTTAGACAAATATAAACAGATAAACCAATATCATTTTTTTTACATTATTCATTTTGTCTATCCCAGGGTATAGGCTTCTCTTGTACTGTCAATTCTCATGTGTTCTATATTCAAAGAATAGCAAACTCAATAATGGAATCTAAGAGTTTTATTAGGAAAATACATACATTTGAGAGAAAATCGGCAACTGTTTGTGGTTCACAGGCACTGGGGAGTCTGCATTGTGAAGTTGTTTTGATTGTTGCATGATGCTTATTTCAATATATTTTGCTACAGAAGAGAAAGGAGATAAGCCCTATTCTATGTTATTTAACACTTTATAACAAGCTCTCTTGCATCAGGCCATAGGACCATCAAGTCTAGTATTCTGCTCACTGCAATGGTCAACCAGATATTCCAAAAGGAAGTAGTGTGATGGAATGCAAAAATAGTGCTCCATTAATCTCCAACAAAAACTAGTACAGAAGACAGCAAACTTCCAAAAACATTCTATTTAGTCATTCTAGTAGCAGCCAATGTTGGTCATGCCCTCCTTGAGTTTGTTGAATCCTCTCCTCTTAATCTGGATCTGAATTCCACAGTTTGATGTCATGTTGGGTTGAGAAGTGCTTCCTATTCCTCATCCCAAATCATCTACTATTTGATTACATCGTTCCTATCACCCATCTCTTTCCACTTATGACTGTATGTCTGTAACTTTATTGCTTGTATCCTTACAATTTATATTGATATTGATTGGGTCTTGATTGCTTATTTGTAGCCTATGACTCATTAAGTGTTGTATCATTAAGTGTTAAATTTGTACCCTATGACTATCATTAAGTGTTGTAAGTGTTGTACCTTGAAGGTATTTTTTCTTTTATGTACACTGAGAGCATATGCACCAAGACAAATTCCTTGTGTGTCCAATTACACTTGGCCAATAAAAAAAATCCTATTCTATTCTATTCTATTCTATTCTATTCTATTCTATTCTATTCTATTCTATTCTATTCTATTCTATTCTATAAATTGGAGAAAAAGTTCCTCTTACTCCTTTAATCCACAGGTGCAAACAAATCTGGAGACATACTCCATAATCCAAATTTACTGATATGCATTTAGACCTACACCTACATTGCAAGAATCTGTATGGATTAGGACTCACCGTATATGAGCAAAAGATTCACAGTGACCAAAAACAAATAATTCAGGATTTCAACCTCCGAGAAAGCTCCATCCATTGATACTCTCTTCCAGTAAAAAGTTGCACTATCTACCTGGATGACCATAAAGAGAACAATGCAATGTTTAGCTACTATGCATACTTAAAATTCTTGATATTGCCAAAAGACGTGCTTGAATAGCACTAGCAATAGTACTTAGATTTATATACCGCTTCATAGTGCTTTTACAGGTCTCTCTAAGTGGTTTACAGAGTCAGCATATTGCCCCCAACAATCTGGATCCTCATTTTATTGACCTCGGAAGGATGGAAGGCTGAGTCAACCTTGAGCTGGTGTGATTTGAAATGCCGAACTGCAGCTAGCAGTCAAACTGAAGTAGCCTGCAGTGCTGCACTCTAACCACTGCACCACCTCAGCTCTCTAAGGGGTATATTTACAGGTATTTGGGAGAGTTTTTCTGTATCTTGTTTATTATCTCATTGCTTTGCTTCCATTGTATGTCTTGGCAAAACTGAAAAGAGTTGAGTGTAATAAAATGTGTTTGGATTACGATTATATTCCCAGAAATTCAAGGAAATGTGTCCAAATTGGTGGTATAGTGGTTAGAATGCAGTATTGCAGTCTAATTCTGCTGACTGCCAGCACTTCAATTCTGACTGGCTCAAGGTTGACTCAGCCTTCTATCCTTCTGAGGCTGGTAAAATGAGGACCCACATGGATGGGGGCCATATACTGACACTGTAAACTGCTTAGAGAGGGCTGTAAAGCACTATGAAATGGTATATACTAAGTGCTATTGCTATTAATATATCTAAAAGACACTGGATTTGGGAAGACTATTTCAGCATATTATTAAATAATTTTTAGACATTTGTATAATTGTCATTATACAATATTTATAATATTGTAAGTCTTAAACCTGTGTGCATGTTTGTGATAATCTATCATTTTATTTGAGTTCATTATGCAGTTAATCCTTCCCTTCAAAATTCCCACGAAAAGTTACAAAAAGAAAAAAAGTAATCAAAACTCAGAAAAACAATTGAATCATTTTCCTAAAGAAGTTCAAGTCAAAGTGGGTGGATGCCATCACCAAAATGTACCTGCTTGTTGTATTTATCATGTTATCTTAAGCCATGAAAGACATCTGAGGCATAGAGCCAAGAAAGTTCATGTAGAAGAGGGGTGTCAAACTCGATTTCATTGAGGGCTGCATCAGGGTTGTGTTTGACCTCAGGGGTCTGGGTGGACATGGCCAAGATGGGCGTGGCCAGCTCGACGTCACTGGTGTTGGGAACATCTGTGGTGGCCCAAGTGCTCTGCCAGTGAAAACGGCCCTCTGAATCTCCGTTTTTGTTGGCAGAAGGTTGCAGGAGGTTGTTGCAGCCAAAAATGGAGCTCAGAAAGACCATGCACGCCCCTCCCCTGAGCTCTGTTTTTGCTGGCAGAGAGTTGCAGGAGGCCGTTGCAGCTGAAAATGGAGCTCGGGAGGTTTACACGCAGACCTTCCGTGCTCCATTTTCACTCGCAGAGGTACCACAGGCCATTCCTTTGCTGCTTCCAGGGTGGCCCTGTAGGCCAAATCTAAGTATCCCACAGGTTGAATCTGGCCCGTAGGCCTTGAGTTTGACACCCCTGATGTAGAATGAAGAAACTGTCCCAACCTAGAAATGAACAGAAGACTCCACCTCATGAAAAACCATTTGAGTGATTCCTCATCCACCCCCATTCTCCACCTTCCATTCTTATTTACTGTATTAATACGTTTAAGTTATAATTCTTTCTCCTTTGATGCTTACCTTCAGTGTGGTCAGAAAAAACATAACCAAGGTTAAACAGTTTTACATACCTACTGCTATTAATAAGAGGGATTTATATCTGTGTTATGCACAATTCTATCCACAGTACATTTTTGGGATGGGGGTGCACTCTGTTTAATTCAGGGAGTCTTAACTTCTGACTATACAAGGAGAGGGATGGATTAAAAGTCCGCATTGCAGATTGTCACTGTTGTAAAATAGAGAAAGATTCTTTGTGGCATTATGTCTAAACCTTAAATACATTTGAAATGGTATGAAGGCTGTCTTCCAAACCTTGCATCATGCGAAGAATATTTGCTCAAGCCTTGTTTGGACAGGCATATTGGTTAGAAATTAAATGCATCTCCTGGGGGTAACCGTAGCTTTGTATGTAATTATGTATTTGAGACATAAGCTATCTTCAGTTTTAGAAGATGAAAATCAATTGGGGCTACATTTGCAGCGGTTAGGAATATTTTTAATAGATACTCAGCCCGTTCAGCTCTGCCTGTTGGTGTAATAACATTTTTCTAAGGTTTCAGATTCTGTTATTGATACATTCTAGCATGCCAAGAAAATTCCTGCAGCTGAAGGAGAATTCCTACCTTGTTTAAATCCAAGCAAATAGGGTGAGAACCGGTGATGAAATCCGAATCGTTGGCTGCGCATGCATGCTGTGTGTGCATGTGCGGTGCACACCACGCACCACGCATGCACAGCGCACGCCAAAAGGAGGCATGGGGTAAGTAGAACAGCTCAGGCGTCGGGGGGGGGAATGATCAGCTGTGGTACACGATCTTTTTTTTACTTTTAAAAGCATTTTTTTTACAATCTATTCAGCCGAGGGGAAGCGGGCGACTGGGCGATTGGGTGGGCATGGGTGGGTGGGGGGCAGGGATTTTTGCTACCGGTTCTCCTGAACCACCTGCTGCCATCGCTACTGGATTGGCCAATCTGGTCCAAACGGGAGCATTTCACCCCGATGAGAACTTAACCTTTTTTTTAAAATCATTTTTTTATTGAGTCCCCCCCACGCACACACATAGTTTATGAACAGAGTTCATAAGTTCTAATTTCTCCATTTTTACTAATATATATTCTCTTTTATTATTTTTTAGCTAATTCAATTTTTATCCTGATATATTCAAATATGTTCGGGGTTGTCTTTCTTCCATTTCATCTTTTTCGTTTTACAGCCATCTTTCTTCTCTTTCTCATTCCCCTCCCTTCCTTCTTTTATCCTTCCTACTTTCTTCTCTCTCCTACTCTTTCTCTACTTCCCCTTCCTTTCTCCCCCTCCTCCATTCTTCCTCCCTATCTAACCTTCTCTCCTACTTTTATTTCCCCTTCCTTTCTTCCTCTCCTCTTCCCTTTCTTCTTTCCCTCTCTCTCCTTCTCCCTTTCTTCCATCTCTCTCCTCCTGTGACAACTTAACCTTGTCCCTTCCTTTTTTGTGTGTGACAAATGTGGGAATTACCATGTTTTTATTAAAGCACAAAGAACATTTCCCTAGCAGAATTCTTTGCACACTCCTGTGATGCAGTCATAAAGTTCTAAAAACATTCCTACAGCATACCTCTGTTATCCCTGTCAGCTGTTTCAAGCATTAAAGTCCTGGGTACTGTAATCTTAAGCATGTCTATCTCAAAGTAAGTCCTGTAAAGTTTAATATGTCTCAAACCCAAGTTAGCATAAGTTTGAATTCTAACCAACTGGGCTTACATCAGCATAGTGTGAGAATTTTTATATCAAAACTTATTTTATTTCTTTATAACTTTTCCATTTTTCCTTAAAACGTTAATAGAATCTACAATGGTCTAAGAATCAACATCTCCACTAGATACTTGACAGTCAAACGGAAACTAAATTAAGCAAGTAAAAATAGCAAACTGGGAGGGGGGGAATTCCTTTATGCAAACTTTCCTTCCTCAAACCTCCAAATAAGTTACCCAGACATAATCCACATATCACAGGATAAGGTCTGCAAACACAATAGAGTTAATTAAATTAGGTCTCCCAGCAGAACTGCATGTTCACTAAAATACATACCTACACACAAATACCCCTCAAGTGTCACTCTAGAATCAGCATGTAGACACTTCCATACTGTACCCCATTTCTTTGCAGCTGCCTCTTAAGGCAAACTGTTTGCTTTTAGGAATAAATATTTCTTCTTTCCTCACAGCTGTCTGGACCTCATTTTTATTTCTTAGAATAGACTTCTTTATTGGCCAAGCATGATTGGACACACAAGGAATTTGCCTTGGTACATACGCTCTCAGTGTACATAAAAGAAAAGATACATTTATCAAGACTCATAAGGTACAACACTTAATGATAGTCATAGGGAACAAATAAGCAATCAAATCATATTAGGAAACAGTCAATACAAATTGTAAGGATACCAGCAACAAGGTTACAGTCATAAGTGGGAGGAGATGGGTGATAGGAACTATGAGGAGATTAATAGTAATGCAGACTTAATAACTAGTTTGACAGTGTTGAGGGAATTGTTTAGTTTAGCAGAGTGATGGCGTTCAGGAAAAAACTGTTCTTGTGTCTAGTTGTTCTGGTGTGCAGTGGTCTGTAGTGTTGTTTTGAAGGTAGGAGTTGAAACAATTTATGTCCTGGATGTGAGGGATCTGTAAATATTTTCACATCTCTCTTTTTGATTTGTGCAGTATACAGGTCCTCAATGGAAGGCAGGTTAGTAGCAATTGTTTTTTCAGCAGTTCTAATTATCCTCTGAACCAACCTTTTGGACCTCAAGGACCACTAAATTCATAATTTTAAATCCCACGGACCACTAATATGATCTGCCTAATGACTGGCTGGCTGGGTGTGGCAACGTGGTCATGTGACTGGGTGGGTGTGACCAACTTGATGTCACTTACTTCGAGAGGTGCCTTGCCAGCCTCTACTCGCTACTCCTCGCCTGCCTGCCCGGGCTTCTTAGGGCCCCAATAGGAAGCAGTTGTTGGAGTGAAGCAGCCACCACGAGAAAGAGTTGGCAAAACAGCTGGCTCAGTTCAAATTGGATTTGATCGAGAAGGAGGCTCATCACAAGCACCTAACTGAGGACTATGAGCATAGGCTTTCCAAGCAAAGGGAAGACCTGCGGGAGTACAAAGACAGGTACCAGCGTCTGAAGGCTCAGCGGGCTGAGATGGTCAGCGAGTTCCAGGCCATGATGCAGTCCCCACTGGAACAAGGCCCTCTGGTTCTTTTGCACCAGCAGCACTTCCTTCCAGCTTTCGCCTAAATCCCCAGCACCAGGAGGCTGAAGCAGACCCCAAGTCGGAATTTCTGCCCCCCTCCAACCCACACAAAAAGACCCCGAAGGGGGAGACTCTCTGCAGCAACACAAATGTTTATTGGACGTATCCAGCCCAGGGGCCATAGTTTGAGGACCCCTGATTTAGTGCAATATAAAAATGCAAATAATTTTTCTGCGGACCACCAGTGGTTCACGGACCACCGGTTGGTGACCACTGCTCTGAAGTCTGTGTCTGTCTTGTTGGGTTGCAGAACCAAACCAGACAGTTATAGAGGTGCAGATGACAGACTCAATAATTCCTCTCTAGAACTGGATCAGCAGCTCCTTGGGCAGTTTGAGCTTTCTTCTTGTGCAACCCCGGCTTGAGTTGGAACCCCAAATTATTCTTCTGACAATAGTGTTCAAGGCAGCTTTCTTTGACTTGAACATTCATTTGAGCAAATATATTTATCATATAAAATTCAGGTAATAAGAACACTACAGTGGCAGATTAATGTAATTATCTCTCAGATTCTGAATGGTATAACCATTTCTCCTGCTTTTTCCTGCAAAAAATTCCCTTCCCCACAAAATCTACAGACAGTATTAGCAACTGCTTCACCATGTTTCAAGTTCAAAGGAAGAGTTGTAACTCGGTGGATGAGTTTCTGTTTTGTATCGCAAAATTTAATCCAGGTTAAATTTGTCTTGCATCCTCTGGTAGGACCAAAAAAACCAACAACTCCCATATGAAACCTAGGGATTTGCTGTCAGTAACTGATCTAGAGTCAAATGGACTGATCTAATTTGGTGACTAATCCCTTTCTGTGTCCTATTTTAAACCATTGCTTTCTCATTTTTCTATTGCAGTTTGTATATTAAAAACACAGAATAAAAAAACTACACAAAAGGAGAAAAAAAGCTAGCTAGAAAGAAACATAGCGGGTAACAATTTAAAAACATTAGTAAATAAAGAAGTTTATAATTGCTATAAAATTTCAAATGAATGTATTAATTAAATGTACCTATTTTTGAACCTTGGATCCTTTTCCTAGCAAAGCATCTGAGAGTTGTGGTCCTTCAAGTAACTAAGATGCTCTTAAGACAGCTGTTCTATGCTTTTATTATGGAATATGGCATTCACTAATCAACAATGCATACATGTAAAATAAATTTACTATGTTAATGTGGCCCATAGTTCCATCTTTGCTACAGCTTGGTCCATCTTCCATCCCAGAAAAAAAAATATTGAATGATCTTGAATGCTCTGGAATGAACTAATGCTTGAATGAAAAATTTGTGAAACCAATATTGAAAATGTAAATGCATTTGTGTGCACGCATACACACAAGCATGCATCAAGTAACAACATGATAGATATTTTTATATCAAGTAATTTAGCTTCTGACTGAAATCTTTATTATAAAACAAATACCTTAATATATGCTGTTCCTTCATTTTTTTCATTTCTTTTCCAATGAGATACTTAATGTTGAAGAAAAAGTCAAATAATCATAATTTTAATCCAAAACTGTAATTAATATTGATATAACATCCCTCTCGTCCCTCTTATCTATATTCAATACTGTAATGCAGTGATGGCTAACCTTTTCGTTGTCGTGTGCCGAACGTGCACGTGTGTGTGTGCAACAGTGCGCCCACATGCCTGCACTCATAATGCAATGTGTGTGCGACCCCCCCACCCTGTTTTGCGCCTAGAAGGCCTCCCTGCAGCCTCCTGAGACCAAAAATGGGCCGCAAGGGACTTGCCACAGGAGGCTTCAGCAAGGGGTGTGTCCCAGGAGGCTTCAGGGAGGCCTGCTAGGCCCAAAACGAGCCATGAGGGGGCGCGCTGCACCCCCCATGCTCCCCTCACATGCGCACGTGTTTCCTGTACATGCGTGGCAGAGAACCAAAAATCACCTTGCTGGCAGGGAGGAGCTGAGCTGGGCGACGGCTTGTGTGCCCGTAGAAAGGACTCCGTGTGCCACCTGTGGCACACATGCCACAGGTTCGCCATCACAGCTGTAATGCAACTAAACAATAGAATTTTAAGAATGTAACTATATTACATAAATATCACGATACTGTGTTGAAGTAACATATTGCATTAAAATGGAGAAGGTGGAGCAATGGATGACTAAATAATACTTTAAAAGATTGAGTTAGTTCTATATGAACATTTTATGTATGTATTTTTAGTTTTTTCAAATGCCACTCATGTAAGCAATGTTCTGCATATTTTTTTCTGATAATACTAACAATGATACATTTTTGATTGAACTTTATTATATCTTCTGGTTATTATATTTCATCAATAAACTGTTTTTTTTAAAAAAAAGAAAAAAGTCTATTGGATCTTTGAACTTATTTGAAAGATTCTTGATTTGATTCCACATATTGAATAGATTCATCAATTCAGCTTCAAAAGTCGATTTGAAATGGGTGATTCAGTTGAATGGCTTTTGAATTGAAATTTCATGTAGCATTAGAGATATTCACGGATTGAAGGGGTGAAGGGTAGGCCTAAGAAATGAAAATAAATGACAGGCAAGAATTCGTTGCTTTGATGGATTTCACTTGCAGAGTGATAGCATTTAACTAGAAAACAATGGTTTTTCAGTAACTTAGAATTTATAGAAAGGGGATATATATATATGTATCATACATACATATATTCATACATACATACATATGTGCATGCATGCACGCACACATACCTCTCCTTCACAGTTTTCTCCATTTTTTATTTAAAATTTCTCAACAAGCTTTGGACTAAAATTAAAACAAAGAATTGTCTTTCTAATTAAACAGCGTTTGGATACGGTCTGTGTTTTTCCTTGCAGGTTGAAGGATGAACTTCAGTGAAAACAGATGGTCACCATGGTATTAAAAACTAAATACTTAATTCAAGCTTTTAATTGAAAACAATTGGACCCTGCTGGATGGTAATTACCTTGGCTGTTTGCAAATAGCATCTCAGCATTTGCACCTATGCAGGAAGAAAGCTGAAAAGTTAATAAGAATGCCATGATCTGCATATGATAAGCAAAGAGAGTCCAACATTGTTTGCACTATTGGCTTCTTCTCCTCTAAGGTGGCTTCAAGTGGTTAGCAATGTGAAACAGAATGTACTGCTACAGAAGATGAAATGTTTATTGATTCATAAAATAGTCTGAGGCATATTTATGCGCTCTCTTCCACCCTTTTCTTCCCAAGTTAAAAATTAAATTATTGAAATTTTGCTCCAGTGATTCACTCTTCCCCTATCTTCCGTTTAATGTCAGAGACTCTATTATAACATTAAATAAGCTATATTTTACCGATTTTTGATCCACACTATTGTAATGGGATGCTTTACTATGTGCCATGTCCCTGGAAGCTGGCTTGCTGCCTTCTGCAATCATGCATTTTAAAGTAATATAATTCATATACTTCCTGCATTTGGCATCTGTCAGCTTAAATGCTGCCAGAACATCCAACACCAGATCTTGCACTCATTTATTAGTATCTAGGATCAATCTTCCCCCGCCTGATGCCGTTTAGGTATGTTGATCTTCATCCCAGTGGTGGGTTTGCCTCCGGTTCGGACCGGTTCGCAAGAACTGGTAGTAAAACTGGTGGGAGGCTCTGCCCACTGACCCGGATGTCATCAAGAAGCTTCTGCGCACGTCTTGGCCCGTTGTGAACTGGTAGTAAAGGCAGGTAGAACCCACCCCTGCTTCATTCCTTATAATTTCTGCCAGCCTTTGACCTGACGGCTGATACTCAGGAATGTTCTGGTCCAGGGGTATCCATCTTTAAGATTTGTGAATTTCAACTCCCAGAATTCCCCCGCCAGCATGGTTAGATACCTTGCTTTAGTCAAACGGATGGATGATCTCTGGAGGGCCAGGGCCAGGGGTTGTTCCTCTGTCCTGGTCCTATTAGATCTCTCAGCGGCTTTTGATACCATCGACCATGGTATCCTGCTGCACCGGTTAGGGAGTTTGGGAGTGGGAGGCACTTTTACCAGTGGTTCTCCTCCTATCTCTCTGACCGGTCGCAGACGGTGTTGGCAGGAGGGCAGAGATCGACCGCGAGGCCCCTCACATGTGGGGTGCCGCAGGGGTCGATTCTCTCGCCTCTCCTGTTCAACATCTATATGAAGCCGCTGGGTGAGATTATCAATGGCTTTGGGGTGAGGTACCAACTGTACGTTGATGACACGCAGCTGTACTTTTCCACCCCAGGCCATCCCAATGAAGCCATCGAAGTACTGTCCCGGTGTTTGGAAGCTGTACGGGTCTGGATGGGGAGAAACAGGTTCAAACTTAATCCCTCCAAGATGGAGTGGCTGTGGATGCCGGCACCCCGGTACAGTCAGCTGAAGCCGCGGCTGACTGTTGGGGGCGAATCATTGGCGCCAGTGGAAAGGGTGCGCAACTTGGGCGTCCTCCTGGATGGACGGTTGTCTTTTGAAGATCATTTGACGACCGTCGCCAGGAAGGCTTTTTACCAGGTTCGCCTGGTCCGCCAGTTGCGCCCCTTCCTTGACCGGGATGCCTTATGCACGGTCACTCATGCTCTGGTTACCTCTCACTACTGTAATGCTCTCTACATGGGGCTCCCCTGGGTACCCGGAGGCTCCAGTTGGTCCAGTTGGCTGCGCGGGTGATAGTGGGAGCCACACGTTGCTCCCATGTAACACCTCTCCTGCGCAGTCTGCACTGGCTACCTGTGGTCTTTCGGGTGCACTTCAAGGTGTTGGTGACTACCTTTAAAGCGCTCCATGGCTTAGGGCCACGGTACTTACGGGACCGCCTACTGTTACCGAATACCTCCCACCGACCTGTATGCTCACACAGAGAGGGACTCCTTAGGGTGCCATCCGCCAAGCAATGTCGGCTGGCGGCCCCCAGGGGGAGGGCCTTCTCTGTGGGGGCTCCCACCCTTTGGAACGAACTTCCCCCTGGACTCCGGCAACTGCCGGACCTTCGGACTTTCCGCCGCGAGCTGAAGACCTATTTGTTTGTTCACACCGGACTGGCATAGGATTTTAATAGGATTTTAATTAGTTTCAATGTTTTAATATTTTATAATTCGGGGGTTTATTTTTAATGTTTTAATTCGGCCATTTGTATAATAAGTTTTTTAATTATGGTTTTATGTGTATATTGCTGTTATTTTATTATGGCTGTAAACCGCCCTGAGTCCTTCGGGAGAAGGGCGGTATAAAAATTTAATAAATAATAATAATAATAATAAAAACAGGTAGCAACCACCTCCCCAAACTTCCATTCTACAGCCTAGTGGTCACTTAAAAAAAAATAGGAGAAAAGCAACCTTTTAAAAAAAGGCTAGAAAGATGGCATAACCTTTCTGCCCATCTGGCACTGCTGGGTTATGTACATGTGAAGAGTAAATGATCTAAGTGGGAGTGCCTATTGGAATCCTCATTTCATGTTCATATTATGTGATTGACTAGAAAAGTCAGTGTAATTATAAACAGATCTAGGGTTATTTCATATTTCAACTTTACACTGATTGGACTTATTTGTTTGACAACACATTAACCTTATCCATTACTCCACTAAGTATGCTGTGTGAACAGACTCCTTATGTGTGCCTGATTGACTTCAATGGGAGCTGAGTGAAATGAACTTAGTCTGCATATGTCCCTTCCTCAACTGAGCAATGGCTTTTTCTTATAGTGAGTTCAAATTGATGGGTAGATAATTATGCAAGACAGATGTCAGAAGTCAGCCATAAGGCATGCCCTGAAACACAAGCCATCTGAATAGGCACTTCAGTAATGGCATCCATAAAGCATTTTTCAAATAAAGAAATTCCCATAACTCTTGGCTATAATGGTAGCTATGTGCAGTATTTGTGATGTTTTTGAAGGCAGTTGTGGAGGATCTGCGTCCTCTGTGGATTTGTGTAGTTAAGAATGATGGGAAATGTACTTCAAAAACACATGGAGGGCCTCAGGGTTTCCAGCCCTGACTTTGGAGCATCCTACGGCAGTGAGAAAAGAAATAAGATTTGAAATATAATAGGGATGTGGCAACAGGGGAGAATCATTTTCAACCACAGATTCAACTTGCTGCTATAATTACATTTCAGGCTGAAGTCTAACTGATGATACTTCTCCCATCCTATTTTCTTGAGAAGTACCTTTAACCCTGGTAAATACCTGATTGTCACACAGGTTGCAAGTGGTCTGCCAGAAAACACACAAAAACTGTACTTACCTTCTACTGACCATTTAAATTGGCCCTTGGCAATCTTTCAGTCAATTCCACTGTTCTCCAGGTTAACTGAGTAATGGATCGAAGCCCTTGTTTTTTTGGATGGCGGGGAAGAACAGATAAACCAATCTTTAACTGCCTAATACCACAACAGCGAGGACTTCTCTAATGCCAACAAACTAGTGTCTCAAGTCCCAAATTGCTCTATTGAAGATTATGGTCATATCCTTTGCTGGCACAGGGATTTCTTTGAAGAGAACTCTGTAAATTGGAATCTTGATAAGCTCATATCTGGTTCATTGTTGTGTTGTTCCAGTGGTGGGTTTCAAATTTTTTACTACCGGTTCTGTGGGTGTGGCTTGATGGGCGTGGGAGGGGAAGGATACTGTAAAATCTCCATTCCTATTGTGTCTTGCCCGCCCTCAGAGCAGCCGGGGCCTTCTTATCTGCTCCCGAACACGGAGGAATGTATGCCTCCCGGCCCCAGTCCTGGCTCCATGCCCAGACAAACTGCAGAAGAAGGAGCACCTCCCGGCCCCAGCCCTGACTCCATGCCCAGGCAAACGGAGCAGCTAGACCCCTCCCCCTCCTCCACAGCATGTGAGCCTGAGGAGGGTTTATTACCAACAGCTGATTGGAGTGACCCTCACATCAGAAGATTGGATAGGCGGAGGCAACAGAAGGAAGGGAGGGGCAGGCCTTAATGAGTGCTGAGTCATGGAGCCACACCCCATGGCCTATATAAAGGATCTGCTTTCTGGCAGTCTCTGAGTCAGGCAAAAGTCGAACTTATCTTGCTGAAGTCACTTACTGGTCTCCTGCCTGCTCTGAGGACTTTGCTAGGACTTTGGGCAGAGCTGCAGAGGCAAGCCTGATTCGGATTTCCCTGACCCGGCCGTCAGCAGAGGAGTGGGACACGACAATTCCCTCCCCAATCCAGGGGAAGGTTACTGCAAAATCCCCATTTCCTCCCGATCAGCTGGGATTTAGGAGGCAGAGAATAGATGGGGGCGGGGCCAGTCAGAATTTTTACTACCGGTTCTCCGAACTACTCTAAATTTCTGCTACCGGTTCTCCAGAACTGGTCAGAACCTGCTGAAACCCACCTCTGGTTTGTTCTGAACCTCAGTCCATCCAGACTAAACCCTAAATAAGAAATTTGCGCATGCAAGGCTGGAAGAGTTTTTTCTTTCTTTTCTTGTTTAAATATCTGGAACTTGTGTGACAAACAAGCAACCAGAAATCGGTCACATCTAAAAGGTAATGTGAGTGAGTACCATTATTTTTACCAGGCGGATAATAACTACTCTCCACTGGTTCTCTGCAATATAATTGCATGCTGTAATTGCCACTTTCAGCTTTGTGGGGCTGATGGTGTATAGAAAACTATTTTAAAGGTATATGTAAAGCATAAGCACTATTGATTCGTAGTACACAAAGCAATAAACAGCTGCTAGCTTTGATTAAAGCTGACGTGAAGCTGAAGCTCTTAATCAATCTCAAAGCTGCTTTGAATGTATCACAAAGCAATACTGATTATTGCTATTATATGGCAAAACTAGGGCATCTAAGAAAAAACAAAAAACCCAAAACCTTCCACATCATCACTAAGATTCTCTCATCTCTCTCCTCCCTTCTTCAGGAATGCTGGTTTACATGAAATGCTTTCTTTCTTTTCTTCTTTCATACACCTGGAACAGTCATGGTAGAAACTAGACAATGGTAATAATCCAAGACTTTGAATAGTTACTCCTGAAGATCTATGAACTTTTGAGCAAAAACTGAATAGGAGAAAATGCTATTCAAGAATGTGCACTCCCTGCTTTGAAAAAATGTTCCCAGATGATTTTAGGAGAGTGTTCACAAAGAGTGTGTGCATACTACACTTCTTCTCCTATATGTATTAAAGGATAAAATGAACTTCTATGTCCTCTGACCTCCTAGAATCTGGTAATGTCTATGAAGATTCTCAGTCAACCAGGTCCTGGTTGCCCCAAAGGTGCTTTTTCAAGAGGCAACTGGACTTTCTGGTTTTTCTTTGAAGATGTTTTGCTTCTCATCCAAGAAGCTTCTTCAGCCCGGACTGGATGGAATGGAATGGAGCTGAAGAAGCTTGTTGAATGAGAATGAAATGTCTTCAAAGAAAAACCAGATAGTCCAGTTGCCTCTTGAAAAAGTACATTTGGGGCTAGAAGTCAGTAATATTTCTCAGTCCCAAAAATTTTACATGCCATATAAAGTCTGGAGTGATATTCCTATTGTAAATTGGAATTTCTTTTAATGTCAGTGATTCTTAAATTGTGGATTGAAATAGCCAGATTTTTTGAGCAACTTGAGGGTATAGCACATAAAAAAAAATGATCAGACTTAAGCAGGCCAAGGGAAAGCATTGTCAAAATTGTGCTGGGTTTTGGTGCTCATTTTTCTTATGCACGATGGAGTGCAATGTTTAAGAATACGGGTTATCTGATTCCTCCGCATACAAAATCCACAGCTTATATAGGTTCAGCAAAATGTCATGGGAATGACAGTAGAAAGATGAGATTGCAAAATGGATGGTAATGTTCCCAAAGGAGAAGGCAAATGAACTGGGTGTTATTATATGCAAAAACAAACAAACAAACAAACAAACAAACCCACCACCAACAACAAAAACCCCCTACCTCTTTGAAATGATAACATAAGGTTACAACCAATGGAAGAAGTGAGAATCTTGACAAGCAATTTGAACAATAGCTAGATCGAGGGGAGGCAGTTTGACAATCTTCATCTGGTCTGGATTACAGCTCCTACATTCCATTATTATTGTAAATGTCACCTAGAACAGGGGTTTCCAACCTTGGCAACTTTAAGCCTGGTGGACTTCAACTCCCAGAATTCCCCAGCCAGCAAAGCTGAAGTCCACCAGGCTTGAAGTTGCCAAGGTTGGAGACCTCTGACATAGAATACATGAGAGACAAAGCCTCAAGTTTCTGGAAGACACTAGGTTGCCTGTCCCTGAATTAAAAGTCTTTGCTTAACTCAATTCTGCATCTATGTGTGATAATATCCCAAATAACAAATTTTTTTTTTGAGCTGACTGAAGGAACAGTCTAGCAAAGCAGCGAATGGTTGTGAATGAACACAGTGAGGTGTAAAGACTTGGTATAGTTAGTGGGTAAATACCCACACCATGTAATATTGCCAAATGAAACCCACCACAAGTCTGTAGAAAGACTAGGATTAATGATATTTTAAAAAACTTACAGAGTATTTATACTGAATTTGGTACATTCTTATTTTTCTGCAGGCTTGATAGATTACAAAATGCATGTCGTAAGTCCCAGTGTGTAGAAATTGTCCACTAAAAAACTGATTTTGCAAACATTTCTCTTAGGGAACATCAACAACTTTTTTCCTCTCAAAGTACTTCATCCTATAAGACCAATACCTTATGAGTAAATAATTTCCCTACAGGCTGAAGCATTTCCATCATCTTGAGGAATGGGTGTGCACCACGGATGTGCAGCTATCTGTACTTCAAGCAGTTTACATATAATGTAGACTGTAGCTACACAATCCCAGAAAAAAAAACACTTTTTGAGTTGAGGAAGTGACTGAGTACAGGAAGGTCCCCTATATCACATGGCTGTCTCCTTACATATACTAGTGTGTGAACCTATGAAAAGATCTTTAAGTAGGTTCCAACAGACAGATGAATTGAATGTATCCATGTTCCCTCTGAAGTATCTTCTCTGCTTTTTATTTGAATAGGTGCACATCCTAGGGTGAACCTATTTTTCCAGCCAATTAAAAGCAAGGACAATCTGAACTTTGGGGCTTGTCATTTATGTCCAGGACCTCAAGATGATATTATTGGCATCAGCAATGGCCAGAAGCAGAGTAGAGAGATTTGTGATGCACATTATTATCATTCTGATGACAGTGTCAACTGGGAAATTAGGAGACTGAAACTGATTATATATGGAGGGTCCCAAGTTCAAGAAGTAGGGCTGGTTAGCTTTAAAGTCATTCCCTAACACCAAGGTTGGGATTGGAGTTGTTTTTTTCCCCCCCTCTTCAGTCCCAAGCTCAGAATGGTATTCATCCATCTAATTCTTCGAGCCCCTTATTCTTAGCATGGCCCTTTGAAAAATCTGGAGCTGTATATTAACCTCTGCAGCCCTGGCTTCCCTAAACAGAAAGGAATTTCAAAGCTCTATTGTTCATTTGGATTTGTGATCTATGGGGTAAGGTTTTAAAAGAACTCTCATCTCTTGAAAAAAATCACATTACTGAGAACACTGTTTACTTTCAGCGGTTGCAAGTGACACTTAAGACAACCATAAGTGAAAGAGATTAGAGAGAAAAATAGTCTCTCCCTCCCCTACTTTGTTTACCGACTTTTTTTTAGTAACACCATACAGAGTTCTGCTTTTGTCAGTCCTCCCAACCAGTCCATTCACCTTGAATGAAATTCCTCGGTGTTCTTTCAGTGAAATAAAATCGGCAAGACGAGACACAATAGGCTGCTCACAATAGGGTTCTTCTTGCTGCCTCTGGTAGACAAATCCCCAGCAGAATGAGTCACATCTGTCAATACCTGTCGTCTGAGGCATTTATGCATGAGTGTTTGTGTTGGTGCATTCACACATCAGACTGAAGTGGGCTTTGTCTGAAGCTGATTGTCACATGGCAAATCAGTGTCAGCATGGATTGATTTATACCGATAGCCAAAATCAGAGGGCCGCTGAGCTTACATTTTTCCCCCTCTCCTTCTACCTCAGGGCTGGAAAAGAAGCTAAGAGGATTGTGCCTGTTTCAAACACAATTTAGGAGAGCCTTGACTCTTCTATGCAAATATGGCTTAGCTTTGCTATTTACTAAACAATTCCCCTCTTTTTCCAGGCTTCAGTCAATATCGGTCATGATTCTTAAAGGATCCATAGATTGGAAACGCTCATGAAACATTTTCAATTGCGCAGAGCTTTACCAAGGAAATGTGGAAAGGCCTGGGTGCTTTCTACAATCTACCAGGCACTAGACTACATTTGTAAGCAGTGATTAGAGCCACCATTGCTCCCTCAAATATTGATGCAGCTCTAGGGCAACCTTCCTTTATAGCTGGGAAAAGTGAGGGACGACTGAAACATTGGACAGTTTGGAGCAATAGGCACACTGGTGAAATTTGAGACCGCTCTGAATTTCTCAAAATGGGTTCGTGGTACTTTTTCAACTTATTTTGGTTCTTTCTTTTCCTGAGTAAAACAATATACACAACCAAAACATATGGCTACAGTTACACACCATAATCCTATGTTAGCTCCCTCATGGTTGCAAGTGCGAGTTGGGTTCCCATATAAATGGTTATAATAAATATAATTTTAATTTCTAGGGATGTTGATGGGTTCAGTCTGAAGGCCAGAGTCATCTTTGGAAATAAATATTCATTTTCAGAATGGAACATTTCTTTGCTAGTTTCTCACTTCTTTATGGACAAAACCTTTTAAAAAAAACACCAAAACACCAGGTGAGGCAGGGAGCCTCAATATCTCAAGGGGATTATCAGTGAACATATTGGTCCCAATGGATACTATATTGGGAAACCAGGACATGAAATGTGACTGAAACACATTTCTTGTAAAGTGGCTTCATTCTCTATCATTATTTCTAAGGTGAAAAATGTGGGGGCCAGAGCTCCCTGAAATGGCTCTTCAAAGTACTCTCTCTTCACCTGGTTCTAGAAGGATGAATTCTGACTTGGGATTTGGCCAGAGGTCTCTAGGGTTTAGATGGAGAGGCCTAATAGGGTAGATTTGTCTTGTGATCCAGGAGTTCCTATCAGAATCGCTGGAATGAATGCATTAGCTAAGCCAGTGTTTCTCAGACTTGGCCAGTTTAAGATGTGACTTAAGGACTTCAACTCCTAGAATTCCTCAGCTAACTGGTTTGGAGAATTCTGGGAGTTGAAGTCCACATGTCTTAAAGAGGACAAGGTTGAAAAACACTGAACTAAGCAACTAAGTCTGGTTATAAGATCATTTGGTTCAGTGCCTACATCACTGAAACAAATAAATTTTTCACAATGTTGAATACTGTGGGATGTCATTTTGCCTTTAAAATAATTTTCAAAAATCCTCAGTACTCATTTAATTAAAAAAGAAGTTTTTTAATTTAACCCCAAATGACATTTTTTTTCTTTCCAGAATCTCTGCCAAGAACTGCCATAACCTGACATATTAAAATGGCACTGGAAAAAAACCAAAGGAAAACAATATAATTTTACTGGATTTATTATATATACATTATATATACAATGTATATATTTATTATATATACATTGTACTGTTGTCTTTTGGCCATCATATATAGATAAACTTAGCTCCTTAGAGTCTCTGGAATCTATAGTCCTCCTTTTTTGTCTCCAGGCAGTTGCAGGAATCTTGCTTCACAATCCTTCCTGTTGAAGGTTACTTCAGCTTCAATCGCAATAATACAAGAGCAAACAATAGATTCAAACTTAATGTCAACCGCTTCAATCTTGATTGCAGAAAATATGACTTTTGAAACAGAGTTGTTAATGCTTGGAACACACTACTTGACTCTGTGGTCTCTTCTCAAATTCCCAAAATCTTTAACCAAAAACTGTCTACCATTGACCTCACCCCATTCTTAAGAGGACTATAAGTGCACAAAAGTTCCTACCGTTCCTGTCCTATTGTTTTCTTTCATTGTATGTGATTGTATATAATGTTGTGACAAATAATAATAAAAAAATCAACATAAATTATTCATGTGGTCTGCATTTTGGTTCCCCCCCCCACACCTCTTTTATAGTGGCATACGGTGTTCAGTCATCTTCAAATGCACCACTTGCTGTGTGTGTCACACTTGTGCCAAGCGCACCATTAATTACCACTCCAGTCCAAGTTTTAATTATACATGACTGAATTATTTTGTGTAAAACGATTTGTTCTAATTGCAGGATGACTTCCAATTGGCAGGGTTACTTCAAAAAATGGTCACGATCCAGCAAAAGTTGAACATTTTTATACCTCATTGGTTTCAATAGTAAAATTAAATCATCTCTGTTAAAATGAATGGGACTTAAGTGGACTTAACTTTTAATTAGCTGGATTGCTAAGTTATTTTTAAAGACTGTTTTGAGCTAATGTTTCAATTCATGGATCATCAAAAGAAATGTTGAATATGTTTTTGCTTGATATAAATGCTACTTTGACTCAATGTATCAAAACATTTCTAATATTCTTGATTCGTGCAGGGCTGTGAAAATATTTACAGATCCCTCACATCCTGGACATAAACTGTTTCAACTCCTACCCTCAAAACGATGCTATAGAGCACTGCACATCACAACAACTAGACACAAGAACAGTTTTTTCCCAAAGGCCATCACTCTGCTAAACAAATAATTCCCTCAACACTGTCAGATTTTACTAAATCTGCACTACTATTAATCTTCTCATCGTTCCCATCACCAATCTCTTTCCACTTATGACTGTATGACTGTAACTTTGTTGCTGGTAATACTTATGATTTATATTGATATTGATTGTTCCTGATTGCTTATTTGTACCCTATGCTTATCATTAAGTGTTGCATCATTAAGTGTTAAATTGTACCCTATAACCATCATTTATGTTGTAAATGTTGTACCTTGATGAAGGTATATTTTCTTTTTATGTACACTGAGAGCATATGCACCAAGCCAAATTCCTTGTGTGTCCAATCACACTTGGCCAATAAAATTCTATTCTATTCTATTCTATTCTATTCTATTCTATTATCAGAAATTTCAGTATTTATTTTTTTTTGTGGGAGGGACATGCTGCATGGCTGCTATAGGCTGAGTAGCAAAATACTTTTTGAGTCGCACAATTTATGGATTGTGTGGGCTTCCCCAAATTGGTGGTGCTCCCTTTGAATTACTTCTTAAATTGTTACAGCAAGAAAGACACTCATCCATTCAAGGATTCACAAGGTTCTCCTGCTGCTAACATGACTGCTGCTTGAAATTCCACATTGCCCTCTCTTCTATATGAGGGTCAGTCTGAACTTGCCATGACATTGCAGCAGCCATTCTCTTCCTCTTCCTCCTTTGCTTGTAAATGGGAGAACAGGAATACCAGTAGGATGGGGAGACTGCTGTGGTTTAGAACAGGAGTCACCAATCTTTCGGGACTTCAGGGACCACTAAATTCATAATTTTAAATCCCACGGACCTCTAATATGAATTTAAAAAAAAAAGATAAATAGTATTGAGTGCAATATAAAAAATTCAAATAATTTTTCTATGGACCACCAAAATTTTCTCCAGGACCACCAATGGTTCACAGATCACCCGTCGGTGACCGCTGGTTTAGAAGGGAAAAAAAAGAGTTATCAAAGATCTTTTGGCTTCTCCTTTACCATCCATCATTTCCTCCCTATGTTTTTGTTTTTTTTTGGTTTGCAACCTCCAGGCACAAGCTTGGAGACCACACAGCAAAATCCAATCAAATTCAATCCTTTATTTGCTTCTACCTAATGGAGAGAATCTTGTCAAACTAAAGGTGTAATCTTTGAACCTATTCATAATAACAGAGTTGGAAGGGACCTTGGAGGTCTTCTAGTCCAGCCCCCTGCCCAGGCAGGAAACCCTACACCATTTCAGACAAACTACTTCAGAACCTACTATCAAACCTATTTCAGAACCTACTAGATACATTCTTAGAGATTCTGGGGTGTGGATACCCTGCACCTTTTTAATCTGGGCATCTCTCTTGGAAAGTTCTGTGTTGCCAAAACTCTTCCCCATTACACATTCCATCAACATCTCCAAAGAGTTCAGAGTTCTTTTCCTTTGTTTGTTTCATCCTTTCATCCTTCATTCCATCCTTCATTCATTCCAACTAAGCTAAACCAGCTACAGGTACCGGAACAGACTTGTAAGTGGATCACAAGCTTCCTAACAAACAGGAAGCAGCAGGTGAAGCTAAGCAAGATCACATCAAATACCTGTACAATTAGCACAGGGGCCCCCCAAGGCTGTGTGCTCTCCCCACTTCTCTTCTCTCTGTATACCAATGACTGCATCTCCAATGATCCATTTGTTAAGCTACTGAAGTTCGCAGATGACACAACAGTGATTGGTCTCATTCAAGACAATGACGAATCCGCATATAGACGAGAGGTCGAACGACTAGCCTTGTGGTGCAACCAAAACAATCTGGAACTGAACACACTCAAAACCGTAGAAATGGTGGTAGATTTTAGGAAAAACCCTTCCATACTTCCACCTCTCACAATACTTGACAACACAGTATCAACAGTAGAAACCTTCAAATTTCTGGGTTCTATCATATCGCAAGATCTCAAATGGACAGCTAACATCAAAAATATCATTAAAAAAGGACAACAAAGAATGTTCTTTCTGCGCCAACTCAGTAAGCTCAAACTGCCCAAGGAGCTGCTGATCCAGTTCTACAGAGGAATTATTGAGTCTGTCATTTGCACCTCTATAACTGTCTGGTTCGGTTCTGCAACCCAACAAGAAAAACACAGACTTCAGAGGATAATTAGAACTGCAGAAAAAATAATTGCTACCAACTTGCCTTCCATTGAGGACCTGTATACTGCACGAATCAAGAAGAGAGCCGTGAAAATATTTGCAGATCCCTCGCATCCTGGACATAAACTGTTTCAACTCCTACCCTCAAAACGACGCTATAGAGCACTGCACACCAGAACAACTAGACACAAGAACAGTTTTTTCCCGAAGGCCATCACTCTGCTAAACAAATAATTCCCTCAACACTGTCAGACTATTTACTGAATCTGCACTACTATTAATCGTTTCATAGTTCCCATCACCAATCTCTTTCCACTTATGACTGTATGACTATAACTTGTTGCTGGCAATCCTTATGATTTATATTGATATATTGATCATCAATTGTGTTGTAAATGTTGTACCTTGATGAACTTATCTTTTCTTTTATGTACACTGAGAGCATATGCACCAAGACAAATTCCTTGTGTGTCCAATCACACTTGGCCAATAAAATTCTATTCTTCTTCTTCTTCTATTCTTCTTTACCTTTGTTTTGTGATCTCACCTCTGATTTTACTACTATTACCATTTTTTTAGCATATGCTGTGGTATTCACATTCAGGTAAACAATGTCTATTCATCAAGTTGGTCAGTAAAATAGCCAAAAAAAAATATAAAAAAATTAGAGAGCAGGCATTTTATTTATTTGTTTATTTATTTGTTTGTTTGTTTGTTTATTTATTTATTTATTAAATTTTTATACCGCCCTTCTCCCGAAGGATTTAGGGCAGTTCACAGCCAAATAAAACCACAATAAATAAATACAGAATAAAATCAATAATTAAAAAACTTATTAAATATGGCCCCAAATTAAAATGCATTTAGAACAATAAAACCCACTTTAAAATTTAAAACCGAATAATGAAAACTTCTAAAAATTCTATGCCAAATTCTATTATTTATGTTATTATTTTATCTGGAAAATAATAACATAATTTATGTTATTATTTTATTATTTTATCTGGAAAGAGGAATTGATTGATTTTAAAGGTATCAAAGTCCAGATGATATTGAGAGAATAAATTAACATCGGTTTCAGTAAATAATAAGGAAAATTATGTAATATACTATATATAGAGCAAATATCTCAGGTAGCCCCATTTAAATTAAGTTTTGATTTAATGAGCCACATTTAGTAATGCAGCCTTTGAGTCATCATGAAAGGTTCAAGTATGATCCTCACCCTGAAAATAAAATTGTACACTATGTCCTGCTCTAAAAGTTCAAGGTTAAATGCTTCCTGATAGTTTCAGACTAGCTTGAAAGATTGCATAGTGTACTATGAAGTACTATGAAGCCAATATTATGCATGGGTCTCATTATGTATCTCCTGTCTGAGCCCCCTATCAAAAGCATGCTGAATAGAAACCTATCCTGTTCTTCTGTCAATGAAAAGAAAGAATGGATTGTGAAAACGGCAGAGCTTACAGAAATGATTAAAATGACTTGTTTGATTAAAGAGGGAACAATAATTACTTCTACAAAAGACTGAAAACCCTCTATAGATTTTTTTTTTGCTGAAAATGGATAAAAATTGGTCATTTCAGGATTTATTGATTAAAAAGGCTTGTTTATGAGAAGAAGGGACCCACCCATGATGTGTAATTTGGGAGGGTGCAGATGGCAATTACTGTCTGTAACTGCTGTGAAGAAGGTTAGAAGTTGCTTCTTTACAAATAACTCTTTTTCTCTTCTTTCTCTTCTTTATTTTTTTTCTCTTTCTCTCTCTCTTTGTTTCTTTCTTTCTCTCTCTCTCTCTCTTTCTTTCTTTTTCTCTTTCTCTCTCTCTCTCTCTCTCTTTCTTTCTCGATCTTTCTCTCTCTCTCTCTCCCTTCCCTTCTGTAAATTTTTCTTCCTATAAAAATTATACACCCCCCCACTCCTTATCACTTCTTATCAGCCCTTACTTTTGATCTTACTTAACATTTAAATAACAAGAACAACAGAGTACCTGATGATTGGAGCTCTCAGAATGACAACTAAAGGATATCTCAAAATATTGAATCTATCAGATCTGAATACCTTACTTTTACCAAAAAAAACAAAAAACAAAAAAACAACCCCACATACTTCCTGGAACTGCCTATATTCTTGGATGCTAACTTAATAATGTTTAGGTCCTTGAATTAAGTTTCCATCAGTCTTAAATTGTGAATCTAAGTGTAGATTACCTAAACAAAATAACACCATCATCAAATAACAACATCTGCCTATCTCAGGTCCTTGGGAAGGACTTGTTAAGTCAGGGATGTCAAACTTAATTTCATTGAGGGCTGCATCAGGGTTGTGTTTGACCCCGAGGGGCCAGGGTGGGCATGGCTCGTGTTGGGGGCGCATGTGGTGGCCTGAGTACTCTGCCAACAAAAATGGGCTCTCAAGTTCTGTTTTCGGCTGTGACCGCCTTCTGCAACCCTCTGCTACCTCAGGGAAACTGCACACGGCCCTTGCGAGCTCCATTTTCACTAGCAGAAGCACTACACGCCATTCCTCTGCTGTTTCCAGGTAGCCCTGTGGGCCAGATCTAAGTACCCCATGGGCCAGATCTGGCCCCTGGGCCTTGAGTTTAACACCCCTGTGTTAAGTGGATCAAAATTCCAAACCCAATCTAGACATCTGAAATCAACCATAATAATAACAAATAATAATTTATTAAATGTATATGCCTCCCAGCGGCTAATGATTCTGGATGGACTATAGTCTGTATCCCATAATCTCTTTCCACTTATGACTGTATGACTATAACTTGTTGCTGGCAATCCTTATGATTTATATTGATATATTGATCATCAATTGTGTTGTAAATGTTGTACCTTGATGAACGTATCTTTTCTTTTATGTACACTGAGAGCATATGCACCAAGACAAATTCCTTGTGTGTCCAATCACACTTGGCCAATAAAATTCTATTCTATTCTATTCTATTCTATTCTATTCTATAGCTATCTGAGCTAAGAGCAGTGGTGACACAGTGGTTACAATGCAGCTAACTAAGCTCACTGCCAGAAGGTCAATCCTCACTGCCTTAAGGTTGACTCAAGGTCAGTAAAATGAGGACCCAGATTGTTGGGGGCAATAAGATGATTCTGTAAACCAATTAGAGAGGGCTGTAAAGCACGATGAAGCAGTATATAAGTCTAAGTAGTATTGCTATTTGGTTCCTCTACAGTCATTTCGAGAGATGCTGTTTTCCAATAAACATAGAACTTCAGCAGGAAAGCCCATAAATAGGTTAATAATGTGGTTGGAGGCTAAAGGTAACTGTCTATACGGACGAGTCCCGTATACGAAGATCACTGCATAGTTATTCGGTGTTGCGCAGCTGTCTGTTCTACCCCAAGCAAAGCGAATGCGACAAGGGCTGTTTAAATTATTCATGAAAAGCTTTGCAATCTTGAATCCTTTAATTCCTCCATGTCTGTAGTACAAAAGGAAATGCCAATGTTCCCCACTTATAGATTTTGTAAAATAAAATCCCCCAGCAAAGCTTAGCAAGTGAAAGAAAAATTAATTGTAAAACATCAGTTACTGTATCGCCCAGCAAAATTAACAGCCCCCTTGCTCTAGCAAACCTAGAGATTAGCTTCTCTGATCTCTAGAGTTTGGCAACTGACCTTTTAGATTTTTGCTCAAGGCTCAAGGAGGTTGGAAGTCAAGCATGCCGAGGGAGGGCTTTGTGTCAAAGAAAGAGCATTATGTTGTTGCTCCAAGCATTGATTAGGAGTTAAAATAGTGGGCCTTAATTAAGCCTGTATGAAACCCACCAAACAGATTCTTGGCTGCATTCCCTCCTCCCCAAATTTTGATCAGCTTCCATGAATATATATATATATATATATTTGTTTTGCTTTTCTTTTCAAAAAAATCCCATCTCCTTGTAGAGACGTTGCTCCAGATTGAGATTTCTGCATATAATACTAAAGGCCAGGCTGTCTTCAAGAGGAACAGCCAAGACAATCTTCTTGGTTTGACTAGAGGAATTATTATCCATGGTTCTTCAGTCCTTGTGATTAGTATTTATTAGAGTTTAGGGGGTGTTTTCTGAAAGTGGCGTGTAAAAATTCCTATTAGTTACTGTTAACTACAGTTGAGGAAAAATTATTTCCTGAAGATGGGAGAATAACAGAATAACAAAGTTGAAAGGGACCTTGGAGGTCTTCTAATCCAACCCCTGCTCAAGCAGGAGACCCTTTACCATACCGTGTTGTGCCAAATCATAGTTTATTTATGTGGCTTTCTCTATCATTGTGTGTCCAAATATTTTGGATTATAATTGTCATCTGCCTTATTCAATGTAGTCAATAGGAAGAGTTGATGGGAATGGTAGCCCCAAACACTGGGAAAATATAGTGAAGAAGGCTGCAGCCAGTTGAGCGTATATGGCCATTGTCAGTTACCTATCTGAATCAAAAATTGTAGCTATACTATTCACACTTCATCATGCTTTCCAGTTTGGCCATTCTGTATTTCTCTTTCAAGGAAGATGAGCTGTAAAAGGGTTAAAGATGAAGGCACACTTTATAGACTCCATTTAGACACAGCGGGCAAATTTATTCTGACACCTTTCAATTTGCTTGTAAAAATGAACATTTGGCATTAAAGGTTTGAAATATTGATAAAATGCAGATGGTCCACTGTGAAAGAAGATACAACTGTGGCGATGCAAATTACGTTGCCGTTAAATGTTTGAATTACTGTAAGAATGCACATATTGTTTCTTTGACCTATGATTAGCTCAATTAAGCAGTATTCGCAACCCTCCCCCCCCCAATTTTTTGAGCGGATGACATGTTCAGCTGAGATTTTGAATAGAATGCAGTGTTTAATTAATTGAGTTGAATCTTACAGAGCAATCTTAGAAATGTTGACATAGAAATAAGCTTAATGTGTAGAAGCTTAGTTCTTTAGCAATCAAATTTAAACAGCTAAAAGAAAGAAAGTTTTGAGGGGTTTTTTTCTTTCTCGAAACCCTGCAGCAGGGGTGAAATCTAAACATTTTCACTACCGGTTCTGTGGGCGTGGCTTAATTGGTGGGTGTGGCTTGGTGGTCAGATGACTGGGTGGGCGTGGCCAATAACAATAAATAATAAAAATAATAAACAAAGTATACAAAACAATAAGAGGTACCAAAAACCAACTTTCACAATTTATACACACAACACAACTGACTTACACAATGTAAAAGCAGCTGCACTTTACCCAAAATGGCCCCTGCAACAAGCAGGAACCTCACACTTTCACACTTTACACACACACAACACAACTGATTCACACACACACAAACACACACACACACAAAATGGCACATACAGCTTTGTGAGATTTTGTGTGTTTGTGTAGTTAGAGTGAAACACTACAGAAACACACCAAATCTCAGAAAGCTGCACAAATATTTTATTTTATTATTTTATTTATTTATTTTTTTAGATCAGGGGTCTCCAACCTTAGTAACTTTAAGGTTTGTGGACTTCAACTCCCAGAGTTCCTCAGCCAGCAAAGCAGGCAGATTGAGTTGCTCAGAGGAGATAGATTTTAGGCAGGCAGAGTCAGTTGCTAGCTAATGCAACTGATTACAGTAGCTAAAGTAAAGCATGGCTTTGCCAGCCCGAAAGGAGCAGTAATTATAGGTAAGTGAAGAGGGGGCATTGGGTGGGCATGGGTGGGGCTCTTGTAAGTGGGGGCTGTTAAAAATGATTTTAAAAGCCTGTGAGGATCAGGAAACTCATTTGGGATCGCCAGAGGGGAAAAAAAATTAAAACGTCCTCTGATGATCTCAGCTGAAGTTCCCTCATTGCAGCCCAGAACTTCTTAAAATAATTGTTTTAACAAGCTCTTCAGCTGAAGAGCTTGTAGAAAACATGTTTTTTAAGGTTCTGGTGATGAGGAACTCATCTGGGATCGCCAGAGGAGCCTTTTAAAACATTTTTTTCCAACCTCTTTGGCTGAAGAGGTTGTTAAAAAAATACTTTTAAAGGGTTCTGCCGATCTCACCTGAGCCATGGGATCTCAAAGGTTTTTTTTTAACTTTTAAAGGCATGTTTTCAGCTGAAGAAAAGCTGCTTTTTTTTTTTTACTAAAAAAGTTTTATTTCCATTTTCCAACAACCTATTCAATATACAGTCTCTTATTCAACATTAGTCATTAACTTTCATTTGTTACTTATTCGGACCTGCCCAGCTACCACTTCCTTCCTTAACAAACCTTTCCTCCTCCCTTCTCTACTTTCTTCTACTTTCTTCATCCTTCCTCTCCTTCGCTTTCTACATCCTCTCCTCCTTCCCTACTCTTCTCTTCCACCCTTTCTAACCCTCTCTCTTTCCCCTTTCTTCTTCCTCTCTTTTCCCCCTTTTCTACCTCTCTCTTTCCTACCTATTTTCTTCCTTCACTCTCTCCTTTCCCTTTCCGTTCCCTTCTGAAATGGCAGATGAGCAGCTCCGATTTCATTTCAAATTATTTCTATTTCTTAATTACATATTTTCAATCATTCCTTTGCATTGATCCTTCATCTCCCCCCCTCTCCCCCTCCCTCCCCCTCCCACCCCCCGAGACTTCCCAGAACAAAGTACAGCCATTCTTAAACTGTAAAATCTACCAAAAAGAAAAAAAAATTCAATAAACTTTTCTTCTTAAACATTGTGATAAAGAAAAAGGTAAAAAGAAAAAAATCATTAACAGTTCTTATTCATTCCATTTAAAAAGTAGCTTGTTATGTTCTTCTCTTCCTTTGTCCTTTTATAGTTTCACTTTCCTTTGTATATTGCAAACACCATTTTAAATCCACTCAAGTTGAAAGTTAGTTCAAAGGAAAGCTATTTAAGAGCTGAAGTTAAGATTTATTACTCGCAAATTCTTGCTAGTCCTCCTACTTTGTTCTGTCTGTGTTGAGTTCTCTTTAAAAATAAATCTTGGCACAGAGATGGTCACGGCTTCTCGTTCTGTATAAACAGAAGCACCCTGGACACGGAGCTTTGTCAGGCTAAAGGGGAGCTCTCACCCTTCGATCCCCTGGTTAAATTCCAGGGGCTCCCGGGGAGCTCTACCCAAACCTGACCACTCTTCCCTCCCCCTTCTCCCGGGGGAGAGAATTCCAAAACGTTTGACAGCCCATTTATGCTGTCAGGGACGGTTTGACGAAACTCAGGGCAGACGATCCCAAAGGAACGTCCACGAAGCCTGCGTTGCCAGCGGAAGTCTCTAGAAAAACTGCTTTTAAAAGTAAAAAAAAACTTCTGCTTATGGCGCGGCTCAGCAGGGGCTGAGGGCAGGGGCAGGGATTTTTGCTACCGGTCCTCTGAACCACCAGCTGCCATCACTACCAGTTCGGGCGAGCCGGTCCGAACCGGGAGCATATCACCCCTGCCCTGTAGTACTCTACAATTTATGGCAGTTAGATAAAATCTTTTGCACGTGATCTTTTGAGACATAGGGAGACTATTTAGGAATAGTAGATAGTAGATCTAAATGAGAACTTGAAATAATATATTGAAAGAAAGCAATAACGAACCATTTCTTTTTATTGCTAAAAAACATGGATGTGTCCATGAAGTTGCCAAGGGTGCATGTTTTTTACTTTCTTTTTGAACAGAGAGTTATTTTCTAAGGAACGAAAGACTCCTTTAAGGCAGAATAGAACAATGTGCAGCCATCTCAAATATTGCTGAGTGCCAGCCAGCATTGTCATTGTAGTTCAGAAACTTCTGAAGTGAAGACAAAACCAGGCACACAATGAGATAGAAAACATTAGAGTAACTTTAACTACCACCAAGGAGTAAACTACACTCCTACCAAAACTGGCATGGCAAGGTACTATATGAAAACAGGCAGCAAATCCCACACTCACACTAATGATGTTACCTAGCTGGGTAATGAAACGTCTTCTAGCAGACAACTAAGCTCAGAGAGCACCAAGAACCCCATCATTCAACCCTGAGCAATAGATGCTCTCTTCTACTGGAATTTCTGAAGAACCACAGATTCTGTCATCCTATACTAGGAACAAAACCAACCAGGGCAAGTGAAACATATCCTAGGGCAGCGGTTCTCAACCTGTGGGTCGGGACCCCATTGGGGGTCGAATGATGATTTGCCAGGGGTCGCCTAAGACCATCGGAAATATGGGAAGTATACTTGCAAGTCGAAGAATCGCGCTCCAATGGTTGACTCCACAAACCAGCTGCAGGCTCTTCAAATCGCTAGCTGAATTCGGCTTCAGGCGCGATGAATTAAAAAAGAGAGAGATCTTTGCTCTGATGTCTCCCTCTCAAGCCAGCTGCAATCACTCCCAATCGCTAGCCTAATCTGGCTTCAGGCACGATAAACTTAATAGGGGAGGAGTCTCCGCTTTAATGCCTCTGTCCTCAAGGCAATCGCAAGCAGTTCAGATCGCTAGTCAATACGGCTTCAGGCACGATAAATTCAAAATGAAAATAATTTTACGGTTGGGGTCGCCACATCGTGGGGAATTGTATTAAAGGGGTCGCCACATCATGGGGAATTGTATTAAAGGGGTCGCCACATCGTGGGGAATTGTATTAAAGGGGTCACAGCACTATAAAGGTTGAGAACCACTGTCCTAGGGAAATATTTCCTGTCTTTAGTGCTCTCCAAGTTTTTTAAAAAATAGTTTCTGGAATCTTCTACTATCAGTTATGCTGGCTCATAAAAAAATAGAAGTAGACTGATAAAAATGGAAGTCGAGTGATATTTGGAAGGCCCAAATTGTCTACCCCATACTTTAAAATTTCCAATGCTTTCTATTCTATGGCGATATGCCTTGAGTTCTAAATACAGAGATCCAAGTAAACCAATGTGCCCCCCCCTTCTATTGTAGTGTTAATAGTGAGTTACATAACTAGGTAGAGTTGAAAATAATAAAAATGCTCATCTTTGGCATTTCTTAATCTTTCTTATATGTTTCTGTTTTATTAATTGGTGCATATTTGAGATCAGAATGGCCTCTCTTAATCTCAATGCCTATGTTTATAGGCACATACGTATTCCCTCTGATGAAATGCATCCACATATTTTTATCAAATGCATCAGATTAAATTCCTGTTGGCAACTAAAAGCACCTGTAGCAACAGTACTTTTCTGGGAATAAATTACTTGCAAAGGAAAAGAGTCTTTTACCATGTAGCAGATATTTTAATGTGCAACTGAGCCCCTGAGACACTGTATTCTAGTTCAGTAGTTTTAACAAGAGCGGTTCCCAAAAGAGCTTCTGTACTCAAATTAATTGAAATAACTTGAATTCCTGTTTTCATCCCTCTGTTGTTTTTATGTGTGTCTCTTTTGTTTTTACTCCCCGAGCGTTATATAGTATTTTCCATGGATAGAACTTAAACACATGGTACTCACATAGCAAATTCATATAAGCCTAGCATGAAGCTGCATGGGACATTTTGTTTTCTAAGTGAAAAGACATTGGAGTGTACTAAGAGGTCAAACATATTTGGAACATCCATGAATGAAACCTGAATACGAACTATGCTGGAAAGTAGAAACTATGTTCTCCTCCTTTTGACCTTCTCAGTTGGTTTGGAACTCCTTTGATCATAATCCAAAGCATAATCCACATTTCTGGCTATGAGAACATGGATCCAGATTTGTCAGGCTTATAAACATGTGCTGGAGCAGTTCTAATCTGTACACATATTCCCGTGTAACTTTATAATCATTTGGAAGAAACTTTAATGAAAAAACTAGTTTTTAAAAAAAATTTCTGTTGAACCTTGGGCTAAAACCCAATGACATCTTCCTGCTTCATCTCAATCTGTTTACTGTGGTCTCAAAAATCTTCTTGGACATTCATGCTGGTTGTTTTTTTAATTGTTGAGAAAATAGTTGGAAATAGTCACATTTAGAATATTGCAACCTGGTTTATATGGGATTGTCCTTGAAGATCTTCTAGAAGCTGCAGCTGTCCAGAATTCAGCAGTGTGAGTAGCTATAGGTGCTTCACAGCACACCCATGTAACTTCACTATTTTATGAACTGCATTGATTCCATATAGGGTTCTCATCACCTACAAAGCCTTTAATGGCTCAGGGTTGTTTGCCATATCTACTACTTTAATGTACTCTTATTCAGGGGTGAAATTCAGCAGGTTCTGATAGGTTCTAGAGAACCGGTAGCGGAAATTTTGAGTAGTTCGGAGAACTGGCAAATACCACCTCTGGCTGGGCCCAGAGTTGGGTGGGAATGGAGATTTTGTAGTATCCTTCCCCTGCCATGCCCACCAAGCCACACCCACAGAACCGGTAGTAAAAAAAAAATTGAATTCCACCACTGCTCTTATCCTATATGATCTGGTACGGTGAGCATGCTTCAGATCCATTCCACGAAACAATATCATTTAGTAGGACCTAGAAAGTAAGTATTCTCTCTTACAGTGCCTGCCCCTTGAAATAACATTTCCTGTGAGATTTGAGGGCTTCAACCACGCTGCCCTAACAGGAGGGCTTGAATTTCATGGACAATTCAGAAGTACAGACACTCTACTGAACAGAAATACCATGTTTATTGCAATGGTTGTTGGATGCCTACTTTGGAAGGGCCCTGAACAATGGAAAAGCAAATATCTTTATAGAAGAAGACACCCTAGTGAGATGACTTGTTACCAAGTTTTGCGGAAGCCAGCTAGGTTCTTGTCCATGTACTTGGATTATCTCTACTGTTTGACAAAGTAACTCTTTCAGGAAAGCAGCAGAGTTGGAGAAATCCATTGTTAAGGAGATGGAATGTTGAGATAATTTGATTGAGAATGAAATGCTGGAATTTCTATATGTTGTGAATCTCTTGGTAGGTCTGAACTGTAAGGTGGTGAGAGGGTTTCTACTTTTTGGTTTAAATGGGGTTTGAAGGGGGTTCATCTAGGATGTCAATTTGGGACTGATAAGTTTAGGCAAAGAATAAAACTTGGTTTGATCCTGGTCATGTACAGAAACAGGACTGGGGGGATGGGGGGAATGGCTGTAGCCTCCATTTTATTTGCTCCATTTATTTTCTCTACACATTGAAAATCAGGTTCAGGCAGTAAGCCACAGATTTGGATTAATCCATCCAGAAATGACTTTGAATTGGAATCTGTTATGTTTTAGCTTTGATTTTCCTGTACTGTTTTAATCTGTGTTACTTGCAGGGGTGCAATCTATTTACCTTCCTTACTGGTTTGGAAGTGCATGTGCCGTGCCTAAAAACACATTACTTCCTGTTAAAACCAGGAAGTAATGACACCCGGGTGGGTGGGTGGAGCTTTGCCCTGCCATTGCTACCGGATTGCCGAACCACCGGCCACGATTGCTACCAGATCACACAATCCAGGGAGCATTTCACCCCTGGTTACTTCGTTTTTCAAATATTTCCCCAGTTTTAAATTATATAAGACTCTCAGGCTCACTCTTGAGGTCATATAAATCAACTAACGAAAAAAAAAAAAGATTTGGAGACCAAGATAGTAAATATAATTTATTAACATTAAAGAAAAAGAAGGAAGAATAGTTGATAATGGCCGCTGGGTAGAAAGCAATCACTACAGCTGTTCTTTATCTAGTTGCCTCTTTACACACAGCAACGGAGAATGACCTATAACTTTTGAATTAAGGGCAGCACAGAGTTGTACTGTTGTTTATGCTTTACTCCCTTTTCTTCTACGGAGAGCACACATTTCTGGCTATATGAACAGCATATTTCTAGGGTTGAAAAAATGAGCCAAGAGGAACTGCCTCTATGCTTCTTAAAAAAAAAAAGCTTTGTAGCAAACACTGAGAAAGTAGAGGTGATCTTCCATATTGATTTCTGATTCTGACAAAATCCATTTCTCTTGGTACGGCAGGCTTAATCATCCCAACTCAAATGACTGAAAAGGAACAAGGACTCAAGCATGATGGAGGTTTCTGTGGAGCTGAGCTAACTGAGAGTGGGAATCAAAGTTGTATCGAAAAGGCACATATCTTTCAGCAGAATGCTGGTACACATTGGTTGTAAGAGATGACCAGACTGAGCCCAAGGGAGGGGTCAAATGCATCATCATCATCATTATTATTATTATTAGATTTTTATACCGCCCTTCTCCCGAAGGACTCAGGGTGGTTCACAGCCAATATAAAACAATGACAATTTACAACTAAAACAGAGATTAAAAAACTTATTATATAATTGGCGACATTTAAAACATAAGTCATGAGTCCCTGCATACCCACAAGAGATCTAAGTTCAGCCCACCTTGACTGTCTCTCTTATCTCTCACACATTGCCCCTGGCTGCTAGTTGATCAGATTCTTGTAGAGAGCTTAAACTTGCAATAAATCTTTATACTCATTTGAACTGCTTAAATCTCCTGATTTCCCAGCACTTAATATTGCTCCTTGTTTGATTGAGGATTCCTGATAACATCCTTAAAATATTAAAAGCTCTAGTTCCTTGGGAATAATGTGAGACTCTAAATTTAAGAAAAGAGTTTGGCAAGACTGCATACTGTCGCCCTGCCTATTTAACTTATATGCACAGCACATCATGAGCAGTGGTGGGATTCAAGTAATTTAACAACCGGTTCTCTGCCCTAATGATTTCTTCCAACAACCAGTTTGCCAAACTGCTCGGAAGGTTAACAACCGGTTCTCCCGAAGTGGTGCGAACTGGCTGAATCCCACCACTGATCATGAGAAAGGTGGGGCTAGATGAATCACAAGTTGGAATTAAGATTGCTGAGAGAAATAACAACAACCTCAGATATGCAGATGATACCACTCTAATGGCAGAAAGTGAAGAGGAACTAAAGAGTTTTCTGATGCGGGTGAAGGAGGAGAGTGCACAAGTTGGCTTGAAACTCAACGTTAAGAAAACTAAGATCATGGCTCCCGGCTCACTCAATTCCTGGCAAATAGATGGGGAAGAAATGGAGGTAGTGACAGATTTTATTTTCCTGGGCTCTAAGATCACCGCACATGGGGACTACAGCCAAGAAATTAAAAGATGCTTGCTCCTGGGGAGGAAAGCTATGGCAAAGTTAAACAGCATACTAAAAAGCAGAGACATCACCCTGCCAACAAAAGTGTGTATAGTCAAGGCTATGGTTTTTCCAGTTGCAATGTATGGTTGTAAAAGTTGGACCATAAGGAGGGCTGAGCATCAAAGAATTGAGGCCTTCGAACTATAGTGCTGGAGAAGACTCCCACGAGTCCCTTGGACTGCAAGGTGATCAAACCAGTTAGTCCTAGAGATCAACCCTGACTGCTCTTTAGAAGGCCAGATCCTGAAGATGAAACTCAAATACTTTGGCCACTTAATGAGAAGGAAGGTCTCACTGGAGAAGAACCTAATGCTGGGAATGATTGAGGACAAAAGAAGAATGGGATGTCAGAGAATGAGGGGGCTGGATGGAGTCACTGAAGCAGTCAGCGTGAGCTTAAATGATCCCTGGGGGATGGTAGAGGGCAGAAAAGCCTGGAGGAAAGTTGTCCATGGGGTTGTGATGGGTCAGACACGACTTCAAAACTAAAAAACTTAATCTAAGAAATCTAATGTGACCACCATTACCCTTTAAATCACTTTGAGATTTTAAAAAGCAGTGCTAACATCGGTGGAAGCAGGCAGTAGGTCTGGAACCCAGTTGTAACTTGACTTTTCACAGTGAAAGAAGTTCAAGGGACTTCTATGTATTACCTTTCTAATCTTCCAAATTTATTTAGAAATAGTTTGAGGCCTTTATGTATCCTTTTTTCAGAAAATGTAAGAAAAGAAAATATACCACTTATTAAGCTTTCACCCTTTGGATTACTGCACAGTTATGATTATTTTGATTATCAACAAGCAGCTCCTGACAAAATTTCTTTTTTCACAAATCCATTAAAATAGAGGAATGCTGTCCTTTGCATTGCCTTGCAATTTCTTACCAGAAACATAGCAATAGCACTGAGTGCTTAGACTTGTATATCACTTTACAATGCTTTACAGCCTCTCTAAGTGATTTACAGAGTCAGCCTATTGCCCCCAACAATCTGGGTCCTCGTTTTACCGACCTTGGAAGGATGGAAAGCTAAGTCCACCTTGAGCCTGGTGAGATTCGAACTGCCAAATTGCAGTCAGCAGGCAGACAGCAGAAATAGACTGCAGTACTATTGCACTCTAACCACTGCGCCATTTAAGGTATAGGGTTTGTGAGACACCCCCCCCCCATCTGCGAGCTTTCAGTGGCTCCCATTTTCTTTACCTTGCTGCTTCAGTTTGACCTTAAATAAAGAAAACTACAAAGCTTTCTAACTGCTTTGTAACTGGATGGGACAGGTGGATATTAGCCAATATGTAAAAGAGAATGCTATACATGCATTTAGGATGGCTTGCTAAAACCCCTTTTTACTCTGAAATTATTTTCATTCTGTTTCTGGTCATTTACTTTCTTGGTTAATTTTATTATAGAAACCAAATTGCAGAATTCATTGGTTAGCCTCAGATTCCTGAATATTTATTGTTGTCCTTTAATCTTATGTAGTACCTTTGTTTAATATCCACATATGATGGCTGACTGATGTATTTTTTACAGATAAATGTACAATATTGTAGGTGTATTCGAAAATGTGAAACTCTTGGGTCCTGGTCACTAATGTCACTTCCATCATTACACAGTTTCAAGTGCATTACAACATAGGCTGTAAATATGCTTACACGATATACTTTACCGAAAACTGCATCATGGAGTCATGTGGACTTGCTATAGAAATGACACTTGCCGATGAGATCAGGATGTCATGGTATGGATACTCAAAATTTGTTTAGGCTGCTTCATTCTAGCAAATTGAAATAGATCCCCTTCATTCTGTCCTTTAGTGGTTTGTTCTGAAGGTTTGCTGCATTCTTTCAGGCTCTGTAGACCATGCTAACAAAAGCCAGCAAATTAATTAATTAATTAATTCATTCATTCTATGCAAAGTCTATGTCACCTCCCGAAGAAATCAATACAACATACAGACAGTAGTCTCTAGTTTTTACTCTTAGTAACCCCCTGCAGTTGGTTATGTTGAAAGATTATGATCAGCCTTCTGTTAACCAAAAAGCTTTATGAGTAAACAGGGATTTTCATTTGGATTTCTGGTCTACTATGACTATGCAGGAAAAACAAACAAAGACATTTGTTCTTCCTGCATATTCATAGCGGACCAGAAATTTGCTGTCTTGAGTGCTTCTTAGCTTTAATTTCTCTGGTCCACTATGACAATTCAATATTCTATGTATAGTTACCACTGTTAAATATTCTCTGTGGCTCCAATTTAAACACCATTATTATAGGAAATTCTTAATAATTGTCAATCATCTGTTTTTGTTCATTTTTTCAATTCTTTGGCCGAGGACATCTGTTTAAACCTAAACTGTCCCCAAGTACTTGAACAGCCTCTCATACACAGTTTGGGCGAGCCAAGTTAAGTGTTCTCCAAAACATATTATTCTTGACATTCTAAAATTCCTTTCTTTAGTTTTGTGTTGACAATACTGGGTGGGCAAAAATGAAACCAGAGATGTTTTGCAATTATCCAGTTACTATCTTGAACTCTGTTTAAGCAAGCTTCTTGGGGAAAATAACCATATATTTTTAAAATACTAATTTTATAAAGGATACAAAATATGAATGTAATAAATAAATAAAATACTTCTGTAAGTAAAACTAGATTTCTTCATTCTGAGCTTACAATATTCAGAGTCTGCTTTTTTCCACCTATGTGGATGTCTAGAATATTAATTGACTGACTGTGGTATGGCTAATATAGAATGGAGAAACTTTTAAAACTGAAAAGGTTTAGTTTTATAAAAAGGGAAAGGTTTATTTGTATAAATGGAGAATTTGAGTATGTTTCATAACTCCACATGTTCATATAGTTAGATCACTTGTATTTCCTGTAGCACATTTCAGATGCTTATTCGAATATGTGCACATACTTATTCTACCTGATCCTGCTTATATGTTCAGTACTGAAGGAACCTACTATATGTAGCTTTCCCCAAAGAAACATCCATACTTTTCAGCTTCAGAGTTAGGGTAAGTCTGGGCAGCAACAAAAGTTAGGAGTTCCATATACGGGGTGCAAAAATCTGGAGAACACTAGACATCAACAACAACAACAAAAGCTATAAGAACCCACTCCTCTTTGTTGTTATCTGGTGGTGGATAAAGGGCAATCCATAGCTCTACTGATAAATCCAATTAGAGTCATTAGGATTTGGGTGGAATACTAGTTTAATAAATTAATATTATGGTTGGTTGCACAATCGGCCAGATGCATGGACTGGATTTGACATTTTGTCCACCTATTGATTCCATACCAAGGACTTGGGATAGGCAGATAATGTTATTTAAATTATTATTACTTAGTAAACAATAAAACTGGAACTGGAACATAACAGAGACACACAGTTCCTTTCTAAGGAATACTGATAGTAAATTATATCTGGAAGTTCAAGAAATGCAGTAAAAACATTTAGAAAGAGTTAGGAATGAAGCAAACTGGGGATATTGGAAAAGCCTTAGTAGCTGTCTGCTAAAAGTTCCAATAGAATTCTAAATCAAAACTAAAGCTTTTTGTTTTGTTTTGCATGAGAACTAAGAGGTAGCTAAATATAGAATGTCTTGGATGGAGGGAAGGAGGGGGTCATGTGTGCACAAGCATGGCCCAGGATGCCTGGGAAAAATTTGGCATGTATAATTTCACTAAGGAAGGGGGATGCAGCTGTGTAAACTAAAGATCCCACTTATGTATAAACTAAATAAACCAGTGTTTAACCACCTTAGATCCTTTAGTAAAGTTTTTACTGAAGTGTTAGTGTTAAGTTCGGGCAATGAAGAGGCAGACCAGTGAGTGACAACAGCTCTTACGTTTATTGTGACCCCAGCAAGCACAACCGGCAAAAACCCCTCTTTAAATACTCTTTTGGTTGAGGCTTTAACCAATCAGCAACGTGCAATTTTCCTGCCCAAAATTCCCTCTCAAAGTTCAAAATACATTACACTCCTTCCCTCCCAGAACGCTTTGTACCTCTATTTACATAATATTTGCATGCTATTTCTCTACGTAGTCACGCAGGTAGACAGGGCGTCTCCTAACTCTTTCTGACCTGCGCAGTTCATTCTCTGGGAGAGAGTCGAGCTGGTCGGAGGGACTGTTTGTTCCTCCCAGCTCCTCCTCTAGGCCGTCCGGCCCTGGATTATTGGCTGAGTTGTCCCTGTTGCCTTCAGGAAGAACCAGTTGGCGTCGCTGGACTTCATCGGAATCAGATAAGTCCTCCGCTCGCCTCGGGTTTGAGTCAGCTGCAGATTCAAACAATTGGTAGTCAGGGCCTGGTTGTTTGGTTTCTAGTTTGTTTGGTATACGTTTTCTTAACTGGTCTATGTGGCGTTTCCATACCCGGCCGTCCTCCATGTCTACTACGTATGATTTGGGTCCGGTTATGCCCAGAATTTCCCCCTTTAACCATGTTGGGCCCTCGCTATAGTTGTGTGCCCATACTGGGTCACCCACTGTCATTTCCCTGGTTTTTCCTTGAATACCCTTGTACCCGTCTGGGGTATAAGTTGGGTTTAGTCGGTTTAGTGGGCACCTGAGTTTCCTGCCCATTAAGAGTTCTGCTGGGCTGCGGCCAGTTGTTACACAAGGGGTCCTATGTTGGACGGCCAGGAAGGTGTCTATTTTCGTTTGCCAGTCGCCTGGACTTATCCTAGATAGCGCTTTCTTGGTGCTCCGAACGAAACATTCTGCAAGTCCGTTCGTCGCCGGGTGGAAAGGCACCGAGAGGACATGTCTGATGCCCTCTCCCGCTAAATACCCCTCAAACTGGTTTGCCGTGAATTGCAGGCCGTTGTCAGAGACTAGGGTGTCGGGCAGGCCGTGTGTTACGAATAGATGCCTTAGGACTGTGATTACTGCTTCGGCCGTTGTGCTTTTCATGAGGCTGATTTCTAACCATTTTGAGTAGGCATCTACTACAATTAAAAAGGTCTGCCCATGGAACGGCCCCGCAAAATCTATGTGAATCCTGGACCATGGCCCCTGGGGTTTCTCCCACTCTCTAACTGGGGCTGCAGGGGGTAGCGACCTCGACTCTTGGCAGGATTGGTATTTCCCTACCCTGTCGCTGATGTCCTTATCCATTAGGGGCCACCATACATAACTCCTCGCTAAACTCTTCATCCTCACAATCCCTGGGGGGCCCACATGCAACAGTTCCAACACATTTTCGCGCAATTTTTCTGGGATAACCACCCTATCCTCCCATAACAGACACCCCCCTTGAACTGACAGTTCTGATCGTTTTTTCTCAAAGTCTTTGAAATGCTCGCCCGGTGCAGCGGGCCAACCCCTTTGCACCCAACCGATTACAGTCCGTATTGAAATGTCCCTGTAAAATGCCCTAGCCACTTGCTTGGATGTGACTGGGCCAGAGTCCAAAGAGTCAATTAGCAAGACGGGTGTCCCCGGGGTTGGGTCTTCAATTGTCTCTGGTAAAGGGCATCTGCTCAGAGCGTCCGCATGCCCTAAGTCTTTTCCTGGGTGGTGGAGCAATTTGTAGGAGTATGCCGCTAGGAAAATAGTCCATCGGGTCAGCCTGGGAGAAAGTGCCACGGGTGGTGGGCGGTCACCCGCTAAGAGTCCTAGAAGGGGTCTGTGGTCCGTGACTATCTCGAAATCTCGCCCGAACAAGTATTTGTGGAATTTCTTAACCCCGGAGACTATGGCCAATGCCTCCCTATCTAGCTGGCTGTAGTTCCTTTCCGCAGAGGACATTGTCCGGGAATAATACGCTATAGGGGCTTCTGTTCCATTCGGTAACCTATGGCTGAGCACAGCCCCCGCCCCATATGGTGAAGCATCGCAAACTAATACTAGTGGCAACGTGCCATTATACTGGATGAGGAGGCTATCGCTGGACAAAAGGTTTTTTACCCCCTCAAATGCCCTAGCCTCTTCTCTGCCCCAGGACCACACAGCTTTCTTTGCTAGCAACTTATGTAGCGGTTTGGCTACTGTTGCTTTATTCTTCAAGAATACCGCATAGAAATTAACAAGCCCCAAGAATGCCTGTAATTCTGTTTTATTTTTGGGGGCTTGGGCCTTTCTAATGGCCCGTATCTTGCTCTCCGTGGGGTGGATCCCTTCCCTGTCTATTCGGTATCCTAGGAATTCTACAGATTTCACCCCAATGTGGCATTTGTTGAGCTTAACTTTAAGCCCAGCAGACCTAAAAATGCCCAATACCTTCCTTAGTTTTACCCCGAGTTCCTCTAAGTTTTCAGCTGATACCAATACATCGTCGAAGTATGGTACCACTCCTGGTAGGCCCTGTAATAATCGCTCCATTAGGTTCTGGAAGAGCCCTGGGGCCACGCTAACTCCGAACTGGAGTCACGTACATTTGAAAGCCCCGCGGTGCGTGATAATTGTCTGCGCCTCAGCTGTGCTGCTATCTACTGGTAGCTGCTGGTAGGCTTGGGCCAAATCGAGTTTGGCGAAGACCTGCCCTTGCCCTAATGAGTGCAGCAAATGTTGCACCACTGGAACGGGGTATGCACTTTTCTGCAATGCTTTGTTAAGCGTTGCTTTGTAGTCAGCGCAAATCTTGACCGATCTGTCCGGTTTGACTGGGGTTACTATGGGTGTCTCCCATTTTGCATAATCGACGGGGACTAGTATTCCCTGGCTTACTAGCTTGTCTAATTCTCGGTCAATTTTGGGCTTTAGGGCGAATGGAACCCTCCTAGCCTTTAACCGGATGGGGGCGACTTGGGGGTTAAGGTTGAAAGAAATAGGGGTCCCCACGTACTTGCCCAGGCAATCCTTGAAAACGTCCTCGAACTCCTTCAGTAGTTCGTCTTTGAGGATGACGTCGTTCCTGTGGACCCTGGTCACTCCCATGCCCAAAGCTCGGAACCAGTCCAGCCCTAGCAAGCTCGGTAGAATTCCGTTTACTATGGTGATTGGCAGGGTCTTTTTGAATTGTCCATATTTGACTTGGACGGATGTGACTCCTCGAACAGGGATCTGATTCCCTTGGTAGTCTTGCACTCTCAGCTTCTGGGTTTGTAGCTGACGTTTTGCGATGGCTGGCAAGTCTCTCACGATGGTGTCCCAGGACATAATTGTGATTGACGACCCAGTGTCTACTTCCATTTGGCACTGCACCCCTTCAATGTAGACTTGGGTAAATATTTTCTTCTCTAGTCGTGTCGATGCGATGGCCCATTCTCACAGTGGTCTGGTTTAACTTCGCGCCCTTTTTAAATGGACCAATCCCGGGCCGCTTCGCTGCTCCCGCGCTCTGATTGGTCGGTTTGAATTTTTGGCGGGAAGGTTGGGGGGCTCGGCAGGCCCGAGCTATGTGTCCTTTTTTTTTCACACCGCCGACAAACCGCATCCTTGAATCTGCAGTTTTGCCATTGGTGTTGGCCCCCACAACTCACACATTCGTCCTGGTCATCTCTCTCCAGCCTCCCAGTGTGGAACACCTCTTCCTCTTCCTCACCTTCCGATTCGGCCTGGACTTCCTCGCTGTGGACCGGTGTAGTCTTTGTCCCGGCACCCTGCGCGTTTGGCTTTTGCAAGGTCTCCGCCGCCTTGGTGGACATCTCGTGAGCTCTGGCTTCGTCCAGGGCTATCGCTAAAGTCAGGTTGCTTTTAGACAGCAGCCGCCTTTGTAGTCTGATGTCCCTGACCCCACAAATGAGTTGTTCGAGTAAGGAATCCTCCAAATCTCTGTACTCACAGTGGTTTGCGGCTTTCCTCAACGCGGCCATGTACACGCTTATCGATTCGCCCTCTCGCTGTACCCGTTGCCTCAACTCGAACTGTTGGACGAACTTTGAGGGTACCGGTGCGTAGTACGCTCGAAGTGTTGTTTGTAGTGTCTGCCACGGTACCGATTGTACCGGCGTTGGCTCTGAGAGTGACTCCGCCGTATCGAAGACCTCTGGACCGCAGTGGCTCAGGAAGTACGCTCGCTTCCGATTATCCGAGACTCCCTGTAGTTCGTTTGCTTCGAGGAAACACTCGAAGCGAGCCATGTACGACCCCCATTTCTCCTTTGCTGGGTCAAATGGCGCTGGCAGTGTGTAGCTGGACATCGCTATTTTCCGCCTTCAAGAACTGGCTGGGTTCGCGAATTCCTGGTTCCTTCAGCTCTTTAACGATCTCACTGCCTCAACATCCCACCTTCGTCGCCAATGTTAAGTTCGGGCAATGAAGAGGCAGGAGACCAGTGAGTGACAACAGCTCTTTAGTTTATTGTGACCCCAGCAAGCACAACTGGCAAAAACCCCTCTTTAAATACTCTTTTGGTTGAGGCTTCAACCAATCAGCAACGTGCAATTTTCCCGCCCAAAATTCCCTCTCAAAGTTCAAAATACATTACAGTTAGATTCCCAACTTTGGGTTGGTTCTTTGGGTTGAAGACCTTGTTCTTCATTGTAAGGAATTTACTGAACTGCAAACAGATTCTAAAAAATGTGATCCCCTCTCTCTCAACCTTCTTTCTGGTAACAAAGGTATACTTCCACAAATTGCAGGCTTACAACAACAACAACAAAAAGGCTGCTAAGCAGACACCACTGTCTGGTAAGAGAACATGGAAAAATTAGGACAGGTCTAACAGCAATGAGAAACCTGCAGTTCCCAATACAGTGAGTTACTAGATTACAACTATTGGCAGCCTAAACATGTTGGCCAAAAGTGATAGATGCCAGAAGGATAGGTGCTCTAATTTTCATATTAGTGTCCATTTAACTTGGCACAGAATATTATTTATAGTGCTGAGGGCAAAACCAGAACTTGATGGCAATGATGGTTCTGGAAAATGAGAAGTAAATCTAAAATGGTGATGCTAGCTTCCAAAACTGGAGAATGTAAAATAAATAAATCAATGAACAAGCCAAAATTAAAAATATTTGCCGGATCAGATCAAAAACATCTTAAATATAGCCTCTTACCTCTGCCATAAAAAGCCAAGAAAACCATTTTAATCTATAACAAAATTCTTTCAAAGATCCACAGGTAAGCAAGAACATGGTGAGGTCCAAAAATTTTATAAAAACGTGCTCTAACATTTAAATAGCTGAATTGTTAGCTGAAAACTTCATAAGGCCATTTTACTTTTTGTTTATGTACGTTTCTTTACAGGATTATGATTGCTCAAGATCTTCCATCATTCCTAATTCCTTTCCAGTTTAAGTAGTCCAGAATGAATCAGTCTCTATAAATAGTAGTGATATTAAGAGTATTATTAGAAACTAATAATACTAGTATAATAATAGTAGACCAAATTCCTTCTCGGTCTCTTTTTGTTAAAGTTAAGGATTAAGGCAGTGGACTAAGACAGGAGACCTAGATTCAAGTCTACTCTCAGCCACAGAAACTCTCTGGGCAGTCATTGTATGTTGGCTCCATTACTTCAACTGGTTGTTGCTGAAAAAAAAAAAACCACAAGGAGACATGCAAGCCACATTGAGCTCCTTGAGAAAATGTAGGATAGCAAATTAATAGATCATAATAATTACTATAATTCCAAGGATTTGGCAGTACTTGACTGACCTCATCTGAGGTTGGAAACTGAACTGAGCTGAACTGGACTTGGATGGTGCCCATTATAAAATACTTGGGCTGTAAGCTAAACTGGGAAATCCAAAAGCCATCCTGAAGAAAACAAGAATGAGAACCTTTCCCTTGCTGTTGCCAAGAGAACGTATCCATGTTGTCAATGGGGCTCAAAAGAACAACAACAAAAGGGTAGAAATTTACTTGTGTTTATGTTGTCATTTGCTGTTCTATTCATAGTGCTTGAATAGTGAAATCTCTGGCATATTTCTTACAGATGCTTAAATGAACAGCCTCTTTTACAATTTTGGTGTCAACTCTGTGAACAATAGGAGAATACCCAGGAGGTCCACACAGGAAGCAGAACTTCCCTTGTATAATTAATGGGGTGGAGACTGGGGGAAAGGAGATAGTACATGAGAGACAACACATCAACTTTGAAACAATAAACAAGCCCATGAGCCAGCTCTGCTTCCTTTGCTGGAGTGATTGTTCCCTTGTTTCCTTACTGCTGGCCCTTCAACTGCTGCCTTTGTAACTCTTCACGAGCATTTCCCTTAGATACAACAATCCAATGTCGGCTTGGCCTATCATTGGGATTATCTAGAATCCCCAAACAATAAACCAAAGAGGCATATTTGAGAGAAAGGATTTCGTCACACTAACACCGTGCTTTAAAATTCGAGGAAGAAGTCCTTGGTTACCTGCTCCTCAGAGATCAAACCACACTGTTCAGAGAGACCATAGCGTGCCACGTTGTGGCACTAAATGACTAGTGCAGCAGGTAAAATTAGTTGTAGGATGGAATTAGTCAACCACAGGCACACTATACGGGGAGAGCATCTCCTTGCCTCCAACTGAATAATATAAATCAATTCATAAATGTGTACTGAAGTTAATTTGCTTTAGCTGGGAAATCTTGCTCTACTACATGATAATGCTTTGAGCCCAAATGTGCAGAAAATAATTCATCCCAAGGAGGATGTTTATTTTACCATTACCCTTCTCACTTTATTTCCTACCATTATAAAATTAGCAAGGCATTCATGCTTGGCCTTTGGGGCAGAAGTCCAGAACTCTACTTTATTTATTTTATTTCATTTATTTCGTCAAGCATGTATTTTATGACAGATACAAGTGTAAACATAATTATAAATACACGTAAAGGATATGAATAAAAGAAAACATTAGGACAGGGACGCTTATGCATGCCCCTTAACTTGGCTAAATGAGAAGGAGGTTTCTCAAACACTGCAGGGCTGTTATCTGAAGGAAGAATATACTCACAGACCACTTTCTAAAAAGCGTTTTTCCATATGACCAATCAGTATAGAGAGTCTTAAAAGACCTCATTGCATTATAAATGTACATTGTTGGCCAGGAGAGGTTTAATGGACACCTGCCCTGCAAAGCAATTGATGATTGCTTTAATAGAAAAGTATCTCTTTGTTAAGAAAATTACATGTACTATAAATGATCACGGTGAAATATTTCGGCAAACAAACATGTCTCTTTCTTTCCTCTCCCTATTTTGTTAACTAAGGATGACGTCATTGGAGGAAGTGAGTCAGAGGGTTTTTTAAGCCACTGAATGTTCTGCCAGTCTCCTTGGAGATCTGCTGTGGGAGCAGTAGACATTTTGTAGACTGGTCAGTTTATATCTTAGTAAACAATTATTACATATTTGAAAAGACTATTAAGAGTGCTTCTGAGCAGGATTTATAGTTAGAATTGACCGTCCCCATTTACAGATTGTGTGGAATCCAACTGACACAATTCCTCATTTGTTACCTGCCATTTCTTCTGCTAAGGAGACAACTTTTGATTGTCTGCATCAAGTGCTCTCCAGCAGGAGACATGCTAATTCTCCTGGGCCTCACTACAAAAGAGCAACAAAACCTCATCAGGACCTAGCTTTTACCATTAGGAAAAGCAGGCGATTATGATAATGCTTAAATATATAGCTTTTCCACTAGGGGAGCATAAAATTTAGTCTGTTTGCTCTTTAAAATGCCCAGAAGCAAATGTCAGACTCACAACTTCAGTGAGGCATATGCTAAACTTGGCACATTTACAGCCTTCACGGCTGATGAGAGATAGGTAGGTTTTCCGCTGGATATTTCATATATAACTTTCAAATGGCGCACAGCATCCATTTTTTTTCACCTTCCTTCTTTAGCTCATTTGATCCTATTTGCGAGCTGTTCCAGATACGATGGACGGAACATTTTTAAAATGCTTTTCATAAAGAAAGAGTTCCATGTGGGAAACTTAAACTGTGATAGTCTCACCACAAGGGTATCCAAGTCAGCTGAACATTCTTCGTGGCATTACATAGTGTTTCTAGAATGTATTTCTTAAGTTGTTGCCGAGAGTTATCATCAAGTCGGGGACATTTATAGACATAAATAGACTTGTTTACAAACAACATAGTCTTTAGCTGGATCGGTGTTTGGCACAAGATATACCTTTGGGTTTCATTTCAAGTGCCTTCCAAATCATGTGGTGTAAATTAGCGTGTTGTTTTGGCTAGTGAGGTGGGTAGCATATAAATTTAATACATGATAGAAAGAAAGAAAGAAAGAAAGAAAGAAAGAAAGAAAGAAAAAAGAAAGAAACTCTTTAAGAAAGGCCCAGATATTTTTCTTTTCTCTCCCTCCAAGCATGAGGAGTCATGGAACAGGTAATTGGAATTGGCTTAAATTTAAATGTATCAAGAAGCTGGAACACAACGCTCTACTAAGAGCTATATAATGACCGGATTAGCAAATTCATAAACTTTGTAGTCACTGTTTACTTTTTTTTTAATGGTATAAGCAGCACCTACGTCTTACATCTTCCCTCCATGTGTATAAGATAAAATAAGCCTCTTAATGAAGAGGAGTGGAAGGAGTACAGAAAAACCTCGCAATGACCAGAATGTAGATTCTCCTCCACGCCTGACAATGGGTGCTGTAGCTGACAGCTTATTTGTTATTACTTTAAATGCAATCCATTGGCATTAAGCACAGCGAGAAATCTAGTTAAACTGGTATGGTGACATTTTAAAATGATGCCTCTCAAATAGGCTTTTAATCTCTTTCTAATAAGAAATTTAGCTGCTAAACGCTACGTTTAATAGTTATGTAATAAGGGCATATCTGTAACACTGCTAATTGTTGGTGGGCAATGTCTTAGTGCTTGGTGTTTAATTAAATTATAAAGTATTTTAAAAAAAAGATGGAATAACTTAAATTATCCCTGTAGCTTTACACTGGTTTACAATATTTAGAGTGGCCCTTAGTCTAATATTTTTGACAAGTGTCCCTGATTAGGAGAGAACAAGATAAGTTGCTGGACCTTTTTTTAAAAACCCCGAGAGCTATCATATTTGCTGAGATATTAACTTGGGAAAAGGTTCATTGGAGGAAGGTTCCCCTCTATACATTATTTTTGAGTGGAAGTTGTGGGAGCTTCATCACTTGAGACTTTCAAGAAAAGATTGGACTGCCATTTGTCAGAAATGGTGTAGAGTCTCCTGCTTGAGTCGCGGGTTGGACTAGATGATCTATAAGGTCCCTTCCAACTCTGTTAATCTGTTCTCTGTTCTGTCTTTAAAAATTTATTGTGACCAGTAGTGAATCAAATCTTCCCATTTCTATTATAGATTTATTTTTAAAGACATACAAACTTTATTATAAGATTAATGATATTTTAAAATATCCTTTATTACATTTCTACCAAAGATAAAATATAAAAAAAAAATTAAAAGGAAAAAAACAGGGGAGGGGGACATGCAAAGAAATAAGGGAAAATATAAAAGAGAAGAAGAAGAGAACTTGCCACTTTCTTCAGTGCAGTTACAGATATAAAATGCATTAATATTTTGATCTAAAATTCAATACTACAGAGTATTTGTACAGTGATAAACAATTCTAATCATGAAGCCCTTCCCCCAAATAATATAATGTTTCTTTTGGTTTCTACCAATAGTGATTTCCACTTAGAAACAGAGCTAGACAAAAACTTTTCTTTAATCAAGTTAGCTAATTTTGCCATCTTGGTCAGTTCCGTTAATTCCAATTGCAAGTCTTCCTTATCTCCTTGCATACAAAAGTCTCGCTATAATGATCATATACAAAGAGAAAGTCCCATGTTTTTTTATCCAGCTGCTTATCCATCAAACCTAAAGGAAAAATCTCCACTGCCATAAGATTAATAACGTGTAATTCAACATGGATATGAAAAGATGATGTTCCAAGCAAAATATATGTCCAAAGCAATGCTTTTTATAGAGCTTTTGGGGATCATAACCGAAGAGTTCTACTTGGTCTGGAAAGCTCAGTCTGTCTTTCTATATCATCTGCCTTTCCTCCAACGGAGAGCTTGAAGATTTGACACAGTACTCCCTGGTAGAATGTATATTTAACAAAACACATCAGTGAAAAAACAGAACCCCTCGGCGCGGCAATTGTGTCTCTTGAATATATGCTGTTGCTTATTGTTTAGCCTCTTAAATTTCGTCTGATGCTTTGCCCCACTAAATAATGGCTTTTTATTTCTGAGTTCTCTATCACAGAAAACTTCCTTGTGGCTGAGTAAAAGTGCTATTAGTCTTTGAGCTGGCAGAAAACGATAAAGCCTAACATTTGCTGCCCCCTTGGTGATCCCTATCCTATGACGGGCATGAGGCTGGCAGATACCGCTATCCTTATCTACAGAGTGAAAGGCATGTTAAGAGCAGGAAATTAACGAAGCCCCCCTCACCAATGGCCAGCTGGTAGGAAAATAGTTATTCTTCATAACACGGGTGGGTTTAGTGGGTAAGGATGCAGTCAAAGTAAATCTATTAGGTGATCCTTGATTTCTTTGGGTCTTGGATCTAAGGCTAAGGTTAAGGGGTGTGCATAAGAGCACCAGTGTGCCTACTGTCCCTGTCCTAATGTTCCCTTTAGTTGTATTCATTTTATGTATTCAATTCATGCTGATACTTATATATATTATTTAATATGTATTTGACAAAATAAATGAATAAAATAAAATAAATAAATAAAAAAGGCAGGGGTGGTGTTCACTTACCGTCGCTACCAGTTCAAAAATGGGAGCGTGTATAACAGGCATGAGATTAGCAGATACTGCTATCCTTATCTACAGAGTGAAAGGCATGTTAAGAACAGGGATTAATGAAGCCCCCTCCTCTCCCACCAGTGACCAGCTGGTAGGAAAATATGGTGTCCTGGGGCCAGAGGGGAGGCCACCAAGTTAAATGTCCAATAGATAGTGACCAATAGACCAGGTTTGGGTTGTTGTTTTTTTTCCTTTTTTTCACAGTTTGTTGATAGAGCTTATTCATTGTCACCTCCAGCATAACATTATACTAACAGACAGGAATTTCCTTCCTCATCCAGTTTCTTCTTAAGTTACATCTCTTAAGCAAAGAATTTTAAAATGTTTTGTTTAATTGGAAATATGGAAGCCAACTGAGGGCCTTTTAAACCAGTGGTCCCCAACCTTTCTGGCTCTGCGAACTGGCAGCGGTGGGTGGCAAGTGTGTGTGTGTGAGGGCACGCACATGCCTGCCGCTTGCATAAATGGAGCTTCATGTACTGTCCTGCCAATTGTGTGGCCGGGTTCCATGGATTTGGGGTTGAAGACTCCTGTTTTAAATTAAGGAACAGTTGGGGAATCGGGATGATTCTAGGCAGAATATTGAAATAAATAAAAATGTCCTACCCATACTAATCAAGTCAGCCTGGGAAACTAAATAGGGAAGTAACATATCAGGACAATGTATGAGTGCCATCAAAAAACATGTTAAACTCAAAGACATGCAAATTGATGGTAATAACTCTCTGAAAACATAGCAAGCAGCATCCTTAACCCAGGAGAGAGCGAGGCCAATAAATGCAACAAAAGATTACACCAACAGCATGGAGAAAGAAGGAAATGCTTCTTTAAGTGGTATTCACATTTCTTGATGACTCAAAGAAGATGGTGCAGCCTTATAATGAAAACCAGAGACAGAGATTATGAGGAACAATTGAAAATATACCACAATTGGACAGTAACGTAGAAATGGAAAAGATCCACCATCTGCCAAAGAACTTTCTGTGTAAAGTGGATGTACAGTAGCAGCTGTTGTTTTGGATAACAGCAGTGTCTACCGCCTGACCGGTGCCCATTCCAACCAGGCATGCCAGCTTCAAAAGAGCTAGCTGGCAGGAGAAAAGGTATGGAGCCAGGGAGGGATAGCCAGTCCTTCCAGAATTGCTGGTGACTGACAGCTGATTTCTGTTAAAGGCTTTGCTCCCTGCAGAGCCACAGGTAAGTGCTTGCTGGGAGTCAAGACTCTTAAAAATGCCTGAAGGGCTGAATGTCTGATGGCAATCAAAGAAGAATGCTGCTGTTGGACATTGCTTTCTGATTACTATTATTTTGGCAGGCCTGGGTGCTTTCACTGACTTCTCCACCTGTATCACAAAATGCAACTTTCCTCAGCAGGAGTTTGATGGAAAAAGAAAAAAAAAATGCTCCCCTTTGATGTGAGTATTGAACCGAAACCTTATCTTTTTGGGTAGAAGTCTAGATTAGGCATCAATCACCCCAAAGGTAGGGATTTACATAGTTCCCAGGGGAACAAACAAGTTTTAATTTCTACACCACATCTCCAATGTGTAAAGAGTGTAAATGCAGAGAAATACATTTCAGCAGAAATGCATTAAATGCAGAAAAATACGCTGAAGCAGAAAAAAAAAGCAAAAAAATACCTTTAAGACTCAGTGTCTTAAAGCTAAAATGACCTTGGTTTCTTTCATCAGGATTTCCCAGACTGATTTCCTTCAGATGCTTTGCACGACAACTCTTACCAATCCCAGAGACATGGAAAGATGTGTCAAATGCAATTGGAGGGTTCTGGGGTTTGGGGAAAAGTCACATCATGTCAAAAAGGTAAAAATTGGGTGAGGAGATTGTCAGGTGCAGGAAGCCAAGAATAGCAGATGTAAAAGCTCAAAGCAATTTCTCGCCCGCAGACAAGATCTTGCCAGACTCAAGTACACTTTACATAATTATTCAATAAAAAATTGAGGAAAAAATAGGGAGGGTCACTCCTCAGGTGCTTCTTCCAAAGCAATGATTTAAGATTGATGTTTCTCTTTATTCCTCCTTTTTGTATCTCAGTGCCAGATTCTACTGCAGAGATCTCAGAGACTTCTCAAAATGGCCAGTGTGAGTTTAGTATGATATCTAATGGAAATTAATCATGGCAAGTGTAATTACTTAATTTGATTTACACTGTATTTCAATTAAATCAAATTAAATTATCTTTTCTTGATGTGGCTGTGGCTACATTTTAGAATGCAGTATTCTCAGACTACTCCATAGCCCAGCTGCAGATGGTTGCTTGTACTTAAAACTTAGATTCTTTTGCAAAGATGACATAAACAGGAATGTAAATAAGGTAACAAGCAGGGGTGAAATCCAGCAGATTCTGACAGGTTCTGGAGAACCGGTAGCGGAAATTTTGAGTAGTTCGGAGAACCAGCAATTACCACCTCTGGATGGTCCCAGAGTGGGGTGGGAATGGAGATTTTGCAGTGGTGTGCCCACCAAGCCACACCCCATCCCCCAAACCACGCCCACAGAACCGGTAGTAAAAAATTTGAATTTCACCACTGGTAACAAGGATGTAAAAGGAGGATGAAATGGTGTGACTGAGCAACTCTGGCTCCTGAACATCTAGCCTGGAAGAACGAAAGACTGTAAGATGAGGCTGATGTAGCCTGAAATGTTCTCCAGGTCACCAGGGGAGAATCCATCCATCAAGGAATAAAGTTTTATTTGCAATCCAATCTTCCTTGCAAGAGGGCTTATTTTACTTATTATTTTATTTATTTGATTTCTAAAACTGCCCATCTCAGCAAGTGTTTCTGTGATTATTTTACAACTATACACGTTGAACAAGGAATGGACAATGCTCAAAGAGCTCCAAATAAGAGCCAGAAGAGAAACAGTCTTCTGAGCTTATCTCAGAATCAGGCATAGCCAACAGAGTTAAGTCCTGCTATCATGTAAAAGTGTCACCTTGACTTCAAAAAGTTCAACTTTGCTTTGAAAGATAGGTTAAACAGATGCTTGACTGCACAAGGCCATTTAGTTTTCTATGTTTTCCACTGAAACCCTCTATTGATTTGCACAAGAGAGTAGCCTTCCCCTGCTAAAGTGGGTCAAATCCACCTATTTCTAATCTAATGATCCCTCGCTGATTGAATTGGCCTCTGAGATCAGGTATCCTAAAGGAAATATTGCAAAGCCTTCAGTATGAACAATATTTTGAGTGCTCAATCCATTAGTTTCCATTAGCATTTAAGCCTACTGTACATCCAATATACACATTATTTTCATCCTACATTTTTTCCATGTAATGCTTATATGGACGGGAGTGGGGGCGGCAGATCATTTTCCTTTTCCCTTTGTGTATTAAGAAAGTGCTTCTCTCCAAGATGAATATTAGGCAGACGTTTCAGGGTCTCTTGGGACCCTTCTTCCTATCCCTTTTTTTTAGACTCTCTATTTTCACTCACCCGATTTCATTCCATGTGGGGGTTCAAAGGTAATTCAATAGCTTGACAAAGTCTGTTCTTCCTATCACAGTCTATTCCTTGGTTGTTTGTAGAAAACAAGTTCTGCCATGTTTTTCCTATGATAATCAAGTGTTTTGATGACTGGAAAATGATAAGTTAAACATACTCTACAAAGCTACATAACTGAAGAGAATACCAAGACTGTTATAAAACCATCAGCCTTCACAGAATTTAAGAGGAACACCGGACAATACTATTCTCTCTTTTTAACCCATGTTTCCTTTAAAAATTGAGAGAGAGCGGGGAAAAAAGAAAACCATATTTTATTGCATTGGGAACTGTCTATCTGAAAATCCCTCAGTTCACAATGCCTGCTCTACTATGAGGCAGAGTGAGGCTAACAACACTTAGGGGCAATGGATAATGCTGATATGTGGAGGACAGAGATCTCTGGGTGCTTATGTGTAATAAGTACCCAGAGCTGTCAGTAAGGATTGTGCTGTCAATAAGGGTTATTTTATATGTACCGCACCTGTAGAAAGATTAACTTGCTTGTCCAGAATTCATATATATATAAATAAGCCAAGACAGCAAGACTCATATTCTGAGAATATTCATATTCTATTACTACAATCATCTTGCAAATATATGCAGAGCAACTATAAATACATCATGTAATGACAATATTAGTATTTAATACACCAGTCAATCTGACAGATTTCCTTTGCTCTGCAGATACGTTGATGAGCATGCAGTTGTGGATGTGTGTGTGAGAGACAAGAGGCAGCTTAAAACTAACAACATGTTGCGGTTATGATTAATATAGCCCTAATACACAATCTTGCTATTTAGGGTGTGTGGCTATGGTGGTTTCATTTCATACGTTGATTTTTTTTTTCAATTGCTAGGAAAGAAAATACTAGCAAAAATATTAATTCCATCTTTTCCTTCAAACACGCTGCTTTTTTCTTTTCCCTTTCTTCAACCAACCTGCTTTGTTTTATTTCCCAACTCTCTTTGAATACCTTGGCACCATGATTATGAAGTCATTTGTCCAGCTGATAAATGTAACTTTGCCACCCTAACTTTGCTGAAACTCTTAAATTGATCTCTTTTAAGATTCCCTTTTAAAGTGCATGTCAGTTTTATGTTTTGAAGGAGACTGTTAACGCATTTCCAGCAAAAATAAATCAGAGATATCCAGGATTCAAGATAAGCAAGGAATAATGACCTTCCAAGTGAATATGTTAGAACTTATTGCTGGGGGTGAGAAGAGGGAAGGGGATTAACATAATCAACTTTTTGTTAGAAGAAAATATAGCCCTGATGACAGCTACGGAGATTAGATAGTCACTCCCCTCCTTCTGACTTTTATGGAAGGGAAACAAATGTAATTAGGATTCTTCCTCAAATTCTTTCCACCATAGCCATAAACTGCTAAGCCTGGACGATGGATGATTGCAGTTAGACCAGTAAAGTTCTGAATTGCCTCTTCCCAACAGAGCATTTTGCAGAAGAAAGAATTCATTTTTTTATTTTGAAATCTGTCTAGCACATGGCAAAGTTGCCAGGTTGGAAGAAGAACATTATGAAAACCTTTGACTCTGGGCAGGACACAGTAGAGTCACCTTCATTCATCTTTTGCCCCCACTGATTTTTTTAAAAAACCCTACCTAAATATGCTTTGGATTTGGAACTTCTGATTTTCAGTATTATTGAAAAATATAGCTGACTGATACATTCCAACAAGTCACATCCATATTTCCTCAGGATATAAAAGTTCATCATCCATTTGTCCAGGGGAATAAGAATCACCCCAAAAACTAAAATTTCAAAAGATGAACTTTATGAAGGCAAGAGGCTTATTTAAAAAGAAATTGAAAGGGAGGGTCAAGGGGTTAAAACACTTATATCTTACTTAAAATCACTGTAACAGAATCTCAGTCAAAATGTATTTATTGGTCTTGCTGCGCTCAAGGAGCTTTGAACATCTCTTTAAAACAAAAATAGGGAGCCTCAACTGTTGAGTTTCAGTCCTTTTTCTTTCTGACCATTGGAAGAGAATACATGTAGCTGAGCTATGTTGCTTCTTTTATGTACACTGAGAGCATATGCACCAAGGCAAATTCCTTGTGTGTCCAATCACACTTGGCCAATAAAAAAATCTATTCTATTCTTACAAACATTTTACTGACTAGGAAACCTCATCACTGCATAGTTAGCAAAGCATACTGCTGAAAATATTAACAACTTAATTGGAAGCAAGAAATAGGAGGTGAAATGTTTACTGAAAGAAAACTGAAGAATCGCAGCTAAACATTATTTGTCTTTATAGCACAAAAGTGGTGGATAGCTAGACATGTTTGAGTTTCCTGTTTCTGAGTATCTGCTGGAAAAATTAAAAGGAACAAGAGTAATGAGATACAATTTTTCAAAATAAAATAAAACTCTTCTTAACTGAAGAGTTAAGTCTGAAAAATGTACAGGGAATACAATTGCTCATAATCTAATAAAATACTTTATTACTAAAAACTGGCTCTCTATATAAGAGGATTTTAAGGGGATCCATTTTTATAAAGAGATTCAGTCTAAAAGAACTATTAAATTAAAGATTCATTAGTCTACCATCTGTCCCAGGTACATCATTCAAAAGTATAATTAAAATGAAAATAATTAAATATATAAAAGAAAGCTTTGCTGAGGAAGCAACAGTGCCTTTGAATGACTTATGAATTAAAAGAGGCACATATATAAAATGAATGATGGATGTAATAAACAATAAAGTATACCAACAGGTAGATAATGTTTGCAGAAAGAAAATGTGAATGGCAAAAAGAATGTAGCCTCTTGAGGAAAGCTAAAAGAAATGAACAAAAAATGTCAGTAGAAAGAGGTGAAAAATGGAAGGGGCAGATCTGCTATTTGAATCATAAAACAAGCTGGTTGCAAGTGATTGGTGAGGGGCAAACTTCTTATTTTTTCTTTTATTTTCATCTCCTCTTTTATCTCTTTGGTTTCCAAAGAAGATCTGTGTTCAAATGGACTTCAGCACAACAATTGATTACTTGAAGGGATTAGCAATCCAACTCTAAATAAAGACAAAGGGAGCACCTGGCTACCAGGAACAAGTTTAAGACTCAGGATTAAACTGATTAGATTTAAGCATCTTGAAAAAGTTTATAACCTTGGATATGACCTTGAAGCCCCTTTCTGTGATTTTTTTTTTTTTGAGAAAGTATGGAAAGTATGGAAGTGCTAGAAGACTGAACAGAGGACAGGTATGGTTCCTATCTTAAAAAAAAAAGCTAGTAACTGCAGGCCAGTCGGAGTAGTATTGATGCAAGGCAAATTTACATTTACAGCTGTGAGTTTCCCAGAAATTTCTTTGTGGTTTCTGTTTTCAATGGTTGTTGAAGCAAGACCGAACAATGCATGGCCCTTCAGATGTTACTGAATCGCATCTCCCATAATCCCTCACAATTGACCAAGTTGACTAGAGCTGTTGAAAACTGAAGGGCACAAACATTTGATAGTTGATGTATTGTTCATGCAAGAACAAGAAAGGCTTTTGATCTGTCCCAGCTGAGCTGTTTTTATTTTATGTTTCCTATGATCTTCGCGAGTATCTGCTTGTAGTTCTTAGTCTCAAAGCACCATCATATGCACATGTGCCTGGGAGTAAATTTCCTCTCAACTCACTAGGTTAGCTTTAAGTTGTCATTCTGCTCAGAAAGCTCCTGCCAGTGCAGGAAATTTTAGTTTATTCCCTTTCCCTGATTCTCCAGCGTTTGGGAGAGACCCCCTAATCCTCTCTTGCAATTTTTGAGATTTTGGCAGGGATGACTGCAATAGGCAAAGAGAAGCAAGAAAGCTTTGACAAAGATTTTGAATTGAGTTCATAGGTCAGTGATGGCTAACCTTTTTGCCATCATGTGCCAAAAGCAAGGGGAGCGCGGGGTGTCAAATGAATGTGTGTCCACACCCATAATTATATGCGCCCACACATGCGTGCACGACCTCCCCCCCCACTTATGGCCCCGGTGGGCCCAGTAGACCCAGTTTTTGCTCTCCCCAAGCTCCAGAGCCTCTCTAGGAGCCTGGGGAGGGTGAAAATGGCCTTCCCCACCCCCCTGGAGGCCAGAAGTTGGCAAACAGGCCGTTTCTGGCCCCTGGGGGGTTGGGGAAGGCCATTTTTGCCCTCCCAGGCTCCTAAAGAGGCTCTGGAGCCTGGATAGAGCAAAAAACAGGCCTTCCCCATCCCCCCAGGACCTCCAGGGGCAGGAAACAGCTGTTTCCCTACTTCTGGTGGGCCCAGAAGGCCCGAAAATAATCTGGTTGGCACTCGCATGTGCGCTGGAGCTGAGTTCGTGTGCCCATCGATATGGCTCCACATGCCAGCTGTGGCACACGTGCCATAGGTTCACCATCACAGTTTTAAGTAAAGACACATAGCACCCACTATGCACAAGTTTAACAAATGAGATCAGGAGACTTCCATGCAAAGGAAGAAGGCAGAAAGAAAACCAGATCCCTAAGGAATTGGAGGGGAGGACACAGGTATGCAGTTTTCAGTTAATGAACTGCATTGATTTTTAATCTCATCTAGATCTAAACTCTGATCAAATCATAAGTATTCATTGGAGATTACTTCTGCTGATTCAATTAGCTCTATGCGTTAGTGTTGTCCTCCGCAAACAGACTTGATGGCTCTGCATGCATACTGCAAATTAACTGATGCTCCAAATAACCTGTGGGGTGGTACAGATCTGGGACTCCAAATGTTTCTGTGCCTGCAACAACATCTGTACTGATTGCGTGGGCAGCACAAGCAACCCCAGTGTGGACACTGACAGCATGCAAGCCTCAGAGGATGTTCGTATAACAAGCTTGGTTTTTGGGGGGGTTTTTTGCATCAGGAGCTCCGGCCAGCAATCTGAACCAGATGGAACTGTTTGGGATACAAGCCTATCTTTAGAGCACATGGGATGAAGGCAGGTGTGAAATTGTTAATATTTTACCATCTCTATTCCTTGGACAGCAGAGGGAGGCAAGATCTGTCTTAGTAGAAGCTTCAGTACAAACCAATTTGCTTCTGCTAAAGCTAGGGTGGAAATGGGGGAGCAGAAATTAGGTACGGTATTTTTCAGAGTATAGGATGCACCAGAGTAAAAGACATTGCTTTTGGGGAGGAAACTAGGAAAAAAAATCTGCCTACCAGGTATTCATCTCTATAGCATCTTTAGTCTGGTCAGCTTCAGCACATTAGTTTGCTGTTTTTTATCCCCTGCTTGGGGATAAAAAACAGCTTCTAAAGTACAACTGATCTTTGGAGGGAGAAGCAATGAGAAAAGCAGGCAAACCACGGAGATCGCTTCACCCACCAGCACCTCGTTAGGGCTGAATAAAAGCTTCACAGCTGAGAGTCGGATGGAGCAGGCAAAGCATGGAAAATCACTTCACTCAAAAAAAGCTTAGCAAGGAGATTGCTTGCGTCACTCGCTACCATCGCTGGCACCTCGTTAGGGCTGAAAAAAAAGCTTCGAAAAAGCTACATTCAGAGTATAAGACACACCCAAATTTTCAGCCTCTTTTAGGAGGGAAAAAAGTGTGTCTTATACTCTGAAAAATACGGTAAGTAATATTATTCTGAAGGATAATAGGTCTTCTTCCTAGCAGTCAGAAGAATATCGAACCAAGTCATAAGTTCATCTATGCGTACATTTACCTTGTGTTATTATCTTGACCTTGATAGATTTCAGGGTCTCCTAATTTAATGGACCCCATTGTCAGGCCTGGAAACCATACTAGACTTTAGGGTTCCAGACGCTGCCACATTTTTCCCCTGAGGGGAAGAAGGGGGGGTTGAGGGGTATGGTAACATTCTTCAAGCGGTCAAGGTCGGATGGTGTTCACATCTGCAGGAAGAGTGGCGAGAAGATATTCGAATGAACTGGGAGAACATGGGACCATGTGACCATCAAAGGGGTCAGGGGGGTGGGACTCTTGGGGTTTGTATAACTGGGAAAAGAATCTGGAAGTTCAGTTTTGGAATTTCACTCATCGTGTGCCAGTTTCCTCATGCTAGTAAAGAACTCTGAAAGTCAATGGCTTCTGAGATTTTTTTATGCAGAAGAGGTTTTTCTGGAACCTTGACACCCATTTCTACAAGGAATGGAGATTCTAGGATTCTCCTAAATATATTTAGAGAAGTCCACATGGCTGGTGTTCGTGAATTTTCCACCTAGAATGAGCCCTGAAAGCAAATCATACAGACCCTGGGAATCTGCTCTGAGGATTAATGGATATTTGAATTTCTCCACTAAGTGGGAGAAAAAGGGTGGGAGAATGGGAGAGAGGGAGAAAATGAGTGACCTGTCTCTGGAGAAGACCTGTCTCTGGAGAAGACCTGTTGCCGAATTCACTTCTGCAGACTTGACCCCCACTAAAAAAAATCTTCTCCATTGTCAATATGGAAGCTTGGATGTTAGGTCAAATACCTGTAGGAGATAAAGGATGTTGTCGTGTCCCACTCCTCCTCTGACGGCCGGGTCAGGGAAATCGGAATCAGACGTGCCTCTGCAGCTCTGCCAAAGTCCTAGCAAAGTTCTCAAGGCAGGCAGGAGACCAGAAAGTGACTTCAGCAAGATAAGGTAGACTTTGCCTGACTCAGAGAATGCCAGAAAGCAGATCCTTTATATAGGCCATGGGGTGTGACTCAGTCTGCAGCTGTTGGTAATTGACCTTCCTCAGGCTCACGTGCTGTGGGGGAGGGGTCTAGTTGCTCCATTTGCCTGGGCATGGAGCCAGGGCTGGGGCCGGGAGGCACTTCTTCTTCTTCGGCCTGTCTGGGCATGGAGCCAGGGCTGGGGCCGGGAGGCACTTCTTCTTCTTTGGCCTGTCTGGGCATGGAGCCAGGGCTGGGGCCGGGAGGCATGCTAGGACATTCCTCAGCGTTCGGAAGCAGATAAGACGGGCCCGGCTGCGGGAAAAGCGGACGAGGCACAACAGATGTATGTAGATGAGAGTAAATTCTAGACCTGTGATGTAGCTGTTCTACTCCTTAACCATGTTCACAATAGTCAGGGAGGTGGGATTCTGATTAAGTTGCACAACAAATTAAATTTCTGTTACATTGCCAACATGGGACGCAGTGGCTCAGTGGCTAAGACGGTAAGCTTGTCAATCGAAAGGTCAGTTCAGCGTGACCCCTAGTGCCACGTAACGGGGTGAGCTCCCGTTACTTGTCCCAGCTTCTGCCACCCTAGCAGTTTGAAAGCACGTAAAAATGCAAGTAGAAAAAATAGGGACCACCTTTAGTGGGAAGGTAACAGTGTTCTGTGCACCTTTGGTGTTGAGTCATGCCGGCCATATGACCACGGAGACGTCTTCGGACAGTGCCGGCTCTTCAGCTTTGAAACGGAGATGAGTACCGCCCCCTAGAGTCAGGAACGACTAGCATATATGTGCGAGGGGAACCTTTACCGTTACCTTTTACATTGCCTACAATACTGTAGAAAGGAGAATTGATCCTCTCTTCACCTCAAACACAAATGAGCAATGTTCCTTTCACACTTCCCTCTATTTCAGTACACAGATAATCCTTGACTTGCAACCACAATTGAGCCCAACATTTCTGTCTGTTCTTCAGCCAAACCTATATACACTATAATAGAGTACCAACCACTTACCGTATATTTCAGAGTATAAGACGCACCTTAGTTTTTGGGGAGGAAAATAAAAAAAAGCTGATTGGCAGGTGGATTGCCTTCCAGAATACCCTCAATCAGCTGCTCCCAGAGGTGAATTTTAGCAACAGGTTCCTTGGTTGTGAGCTCTGTGCCTTGCTTTTTTTTTTTTGCTTTTTTTTCTGCCTCTGAAAGCTTCCGAAACAGAGCTTCAGAAAAAAAGCCTCTGAAGCTCTGTTTGGGAGCTTCTTTTCTGAGGCTCTGGGGCTTTTTTTCTAAGCTCCGTTTGGGGCTTTTTTTCTGAAGCTCCATTTGGGGCTTTTTTTCTGAAGCTCCATTTCTGATGCTTTTTTCATCCTCTGAAACTTTTGTTTGAGAAGCTGGGTGGGGCTACATTTGGAGTATAAGACGCACCCAGATTTTTTGGGGGGGAAAAAGGTGCCTCTTATACTCTGAAAAATACGGTAATACATTACCCAGCTAATTAAAAAAAATCTAGAACTATGGGTTTCCTTTATAAACTACTGTTCTTCTGAAAATCCGCTTCCTTATTTTAGCGTTCCCTTTAGTGGGACAAAGGGGATTTCAGACACCCTCCCCACCCAGTCATCATCAGGTTCTATGCCCATTTAATCCAGCATTTTATACAGAGAGGTGTGATATGCACGCTAATTCTGCAAGTTATTTTGAGGAAGTTGGTTAGGTTATTTCATTTATTTGTTTATGTTTCGTTATTGCTTTAAGAGTGAACCGTCATTTGTTGTAGGCTTGTTTTCCCCAGCCATTTCAGTCTTCTTGTATTGCTGGTTGAGCTTGTTCAATAAAAATGAGGATTATAAATTAAGGGAATAAGTGCATAGTTAAAATACACCTGTGATAATGCTGTGGGAAAAGAAAGAGATGACACTTGGGCATCCATCCTCTCTAAATTTCTATAAACACAAAGTATTTTGGCAGGCCTGATTAGTAAGTTCTTAAATTGCCATCTATTGGAGGACAATCTACACCAACTTGTTTGTCAATTTTGATAGTTTGAAGATGTGCAGACTTCAACTCCAGGAATTCCCTAGCTGGCTGGGGAATTCTGGGAGTTGAAATCTGCTCATCTTTAAGCTGCCAAGGTTGAGAAACACCGTAGTAGACTGTAAATGTTTCTTACTACAGCTCCCCATGCAAGCCATTCTGGTAATACAACCTTCTAAAAAAGCGCTCATAAACTTTGTCCTAGACATCTCGTCCTCCTTATAAATCGTATTCCCATTCCACTGCCATGCCCCTGCTAGAGAAAAAAAAAGCTGCAGTCAGACATTTGGCTGGCCTACTGAAGGAGAGCCAGATTGCTCAGCTATGTCCGGAGATTTAACATTGTTAGCAGAAGGAGATAGACTCATTATCGGAGTGTGCTAATTTTAGAAGGTGACTTGTCAATGTCACACAGCAAGTCCAAGAAATCAGCTTGAACAGAACTATGCGGTATTTTATCTCTCCAGCCTGACAATAGGATTGCATAGTGGCTGTTGGGCTCTTTGCTGAGCATATGGAACCTGAGCGTTGGCTGGCAGGTTGCCATGCATCGAAAAGTTAAATTGGGTTGGGTGTTGCTATAAAGTCTTCAAGCTTGTGGAAGAAGCACAAACTTCTCTCTCTCTCTCTCTCTCTCTCTCTCTCTCTCTCTCTCTCTCTCTCTCTCTCTCTCTCTTTCTTTTCCTTCTTTCCTTCCTTCTTCCTTCTTTCCTTCCTTCCTTCCTTCTTTCTTCCCTCCCTCCCTCCCTCCCTTCCTCCATCTCTCCCTCCCTCCTCTCTCTCTCTTCCTATTTTCTTAAGAGAGCCTTACTAATGGGATAAGCCAGCCAATGCATGCTGTTGTTATTTTTTTCAAGGTCCAACTCATTTGTTTTACATTTTTAATCAACTTGGGTGGCCAGTTTATTCATTAAACAGATTTCTTTCTCCTCCTTTCCATCTGCAGGCCACACTGCGTTTTAATTCTGCATTGCATAAGAAATATTTCTGATAGAAATTAATCCTTTCAATATGTAGCCAGAGGTATGGTCTCATTGGACATTTCCACCAGGATTGTAATTACTCCTTGCGCTATAAATTACTAAATCTCTTCAACGCCCTACTTAGAAAAAAAATGAAATAGTTCTTAGCATGTTAAGGGCTGATTATCATTTATCTTCCCTGGACTCACAAGGTGTCAACCCATTGATGGTACCCTACATTTCCTTTCCATTTTTTTCAAAGAGACACTAGCTAGAATTTTAACAACAGGGATGTACAACAGATCATTCTTATCTACTTAGGTATTGTGCTTTGTAAAAAGAAGTATAAAAGTTTTTCAAAGCCCATCACTGACTTTTTATTCTTTCTAAAATATTATAATTTTAATTTTTCAATTATTTATTTTTTATTTATTTATTTTTGTCACAACATCATATAAAAAGGATTATATAGTATATAAACATATATATGAGTGAATATTAGGAGGTATAAGCATCAATATATATATAGGAAGAAGAAAAGAAAAGAAAAAAAACAAAAACAAAAACAATAGGACAGGAATGGTAGGCACGTTTGTGCGCCCCTTATGGTCCTCTTAGGAATGGGTGAGGTCAATAGTAGAAAGTTTTTGGTTGAAGCTTTTAGGATTATGGGAAGAGACCACAGAGTCAGGTAAAGTATTCCAAGCACTGATGATTCTGTTACTGAAGTCATATTTTCTGCAATCTAGATTAATTAGTCCACATGTCCATTAAGTGAGCAATTTCTCTAATTCATTGCCAATCTTTGATTAAAGAATCTGATTTGGTAAGTTGTAATTATATCTGAAAGCTGGAAAACTGATCATATATGTTTTAAGAAATTCTTGTCATCCAATCCTGATGGCCTTTTCCATCTCTAATTTGTCTAATCCCCTCTCTTTCTCCCCTCACAGAAAAAAGAAAAGAAAATATCATAAAAGAATAGTTATGCATTTTCTTCAGAAAATAATTAATTTAGTACTATCCATACTTTGATACGGTCAGATGACTGAATCAATAATGTTTCTATTCTACTCACTATCCATACAATACTTCTGAATTCTCTTTCTGGCTCATGTTTGGTTTCTAATATCCTTAAAGATTTATGAAAAGATTTGTTCCATGCTATTTTAAAGCAAAGTGGATCTACTGGGACATAACTTTTTGCCAGGTTTGTTATGTCCTTAGCTTGACTTCCTGTCATCTTTCCAAAACGAAAGACTTCATCAAAAGTTAACACTGCTGGGTTTAAGAACCAGAACCTGAATTATTGTTTGTTTGTCTAGACCAGGGGTCTGCAAACTTGGGTCTTTTAAGACTTGTGGACTTCAACTCCCAGAGTTCCTCAGCCAGCTTTGCTCTGGGAGTTGAAGTCCACAAGTCTTAAAAGAGCCAAGTTTGCAGACCCCTGGTCTAGGTGTTGGTATTTAGATCCATGTGAATTGAAAGGCCCCTCAGCAGAACTTGGAAAATGGAGAAGTGATAGGGGCCAGTTGCGGGCTGTACAAGGTGGCATCATTATTGAGGCTTAAAGGCCAGGCTGGCATAAAATCTCATGACACTGTGGATTTGTACTCCAAAAGGCATTGTGAAAAGTTGGCATGAGCAGGAAAAATGCTTTACAAAGCCTGTTCCTGTTTATTCTTTTGCTTTTTGAGTCTAACTGCAGCACAAATGATCTGACAATCTCTTTTTCCCTATTGTGTCCTTATGACATTGCTTTCACCTGATCCCTAGCTCCTATCTAAGGCAGACTTATGGCAGCCTTAACTTTGCTAAGTACTATTTCCTCATCATCCTGATGCTGGATTTGCCAGGGGGTATGATTTCATGAATTTTATCAACTGCTCTGAGGATAACTCATTCAGGTGACCTCTAAGCGATAAGATCGGTATTGGCCCCTTTAGGCTGGTGCAGATATATCCCCCATAGTCAATGGGCCCTGTCTTCCAAGGCTTTCTGCATTGTGTGGTGAGGCTTACAAACAGGGGTGGGCTTCAAAAATTTTAACAAGGGGTTCTCTGCCAGGTTGCTGGGTGGGCGTGGCCATGGTGGGCGTGGCCTAGTCAGCTTCCTGCACCACAGCGGGGGGGGGGCGTTTTTGCCCTCCCCTGGCTCCAGAAGCTTTTCTTGAGCCTCCAGGAGGGCGAAAACAGGCTCTCCAAGGTTCCAGAGGCCCTCTGGAGGCCAGAAATAAGCCTGTTTCCAGCCCTCCCAAAATTCTGTAGGCCTGTTTTTTTGCCTTCCCCGAGCCTCCATGTACGCCCTGCACTAAAACAGGCCACATGGGGATTCCTGGGAGGGGCAAGGCAGGGTGGGAGGGGCCAGCTAGGAATGGAATTTGGGGGTTCTCTGAACTGCACAGAATCTTAGCTAGAGTTTCTCCTGAACCACCCCTGCTTACAAATCAGATTCTCCCTCTTTGCCTGAGTTGAAACCTAAGAGATTCAGCTCAGACAATTAGTTTTATGGCTGCTGACCAGAGGTAGCTGTGTGTGCTTTCAGAAAGGGTTGCGTATTAAAGTGATATAAGTTCTCTCTTTGCTGCTTCATCGTACATGTCAATTAACTGCTATTTTTGGGTTGCAGAGTCTTCTGGAATAGACATAAAACCGAGCCTAAAAGATATGTGCCTTGCAAAACAGAACATGTTTTGACAGACGGCTAAACTTATTGGTCTAGCCGTTTGTCAAAATCCATCGCCTTTCCTGTCCAAGTTAAGGAGAATGACGTTTTCCTGATGGCTGGAAATGTTTGGGGAAGGGAAGAGAAACAAAGCTGTATGAATTTGGTATGAATTCAGCAATTCTTGTCTTAATATGCTGAAAATAAAGGCAGCTGCATTTTCTGACAGCATACCTATGTCAAAGTAATGATTGCAGGTGACAATTGCATTTTTATTTTTTAACTTGTACAGTTTCTGCCAGTACAAGGAAAGTTAAATAACCCACGAGAAAGGGCCCATGGATTCAGCTGGATTCAGTTCAATACAGCTTGGGAAACAATGAATAGAACAGGGATCCCATTCAGGAAACAGGAAAAATGGTGACACCTGGAAAAACAGTGGCACCCGGGAAAAGATATGGGATAGAGAAATGGAGTTGAAAGCATATTCCCATCTTTATTTTTTTATGCTATGAGGTGAGTAGGATATGAAATCCTGCACTAGACTGCATTCCTCTATTCATAAGTGCTGGAAGTTATTGAATAACAAGGGTTTTCCAGATCAAAGCAGTCTTACACAAGGCGTACTTCTCAGGGGGTTGGACTAGATGACCTCCAAGATCCCTTCCAACTCTGTTTATTTATTTATTTATTTATTAATCAAACTTATATACCGCACCATCTCCCGTAGGACTCAGGGCGGTTCACAGGCATATTAAAACAATATAATAAATAAACATTAAGACCCAGTTAAAACTAAATATTATCATGGCCTGATCACTAAAACAATAGAAACCAATAAAAACCCCATTAAAATATGCTAAAACATTTTATCTTAGGCTAGTCCCGCACGCTGAAATAATAGAGTCTTCAGTTCACGTCTGAAGGTCCGGAGGTCGGGTAGTTGTCGTAATCCTGGAGGAAGCTCGTTCCACAGGGCTGGTGCCGCCACAGAGAAGGCCCTCCCCCTGGGGGCCGCCAACCTACATTGTTTGGTCGACGGCACCCTGAGGAGGCCCACTCTGTGGGAGCGCACAGGTCGTTGGGAGGCAATCGGCGGCAGAAGGCGGTCTCGAAGGTATCCCGGTCCTAAGCCATGGAGCGCTTTAAAGGTGGTAACCAAGACCTTGAATTGCACCTGAAGACTACGGTAGCCAGTGTAGGCCGCGAGGATAGGTGTTATATGGGAGCAACGCGGTGCTCCCTCTATCACCCACGCCGCATTCTGGACTAACTGAGCCTCCGGTGCTCTTCAAGGAGCCCCATGTAGAGAGCATTGCAATAGTCCAGGCGGAGGTGACGAGGGCATGAGTGACTGTGCGTAAGGCGTCCCGGTCAAGGAAGGGGCGCAACTGGCGAATCAGGTGGACCTGATAAAATGCTCCCCTGGCGACGGCTGTCAAATGATTCTCTAAGGACAGCCGATCATCCAGGAGGACGCCTAAGTTGCGCACTCCCTCCCTGGGGGTCAGTACTTCCTCCCCCACAGTCAGCGATGGTGTAAACTGACTGTACCGGGACGCTGGTACCCACAGCCACTCTGTCTTGGAAGGGTTGAGTTGGAGCCTGTTCCTCCCCATCCAGACCCGCACGGCCTCAAGACACCGGCCCATCACCTCAACGGCTTCATTGGGGTGGCTCGGGGTGGAAATGTACAGCTGCGTATCATCAGTGTACAGATGATAATCCACCCCGAAACCAAGGATAACCTCACCCAGCGGCTTCATGTAGATGTTGAACAGGAGAGGCGAGAGAGCAAATCCCTGAGGCACCCCACAAGTGAGGCGCCTCGGGGCCGATCTCTGCCCCCCTGCCAACACCGTCTGTGAGCGGTCAGAGAGATAGGAGGAGAACCACCGATAAACGGTGCCTCCCACCCCCAATCCCTCCAACCGTCGCAGCAGGATACCATGGTCGATGGTATCAAAAGCCGCTGAGAGATCTAAAAGAACCAGGACAGAGGAACAACCCCTGTCCCGGGCTCTCAAGAGGTCATCCACCAACGCGACCAAAGCCATCTCGGTGCTGTAACCGGGCCTGAAACCGGACTGGAACGGGTCCAGATAGACAGATTCCTCCACGTGCTGAGGAAGCTGATATGCCACCACACTCTCAACAACCTTCGCTAAAAAGCGAAGGTTGGAGACTGGACGATAGTTTGCTAAAATAGCCGGGTCCAGGGAGGGCTTCTTAAGGAGGGGCCTCACCACCGCCTCTTTCAAAGCGGCAGGGAAAACACCCTCCAACAAAGAAGCGTTGGTAACTTCCTGGAGCCAGCCTCGTGTAACCTCCCGGGTGGCCAGCACCATCCAGGAGGGGCACGGGTCTAATAAACATGTGGTGGAATTCAACCTACCCAACAACCTGTCCATGTCCTCAGGAGTCACAGGATCGAACTCAGCCCAGATAACATTCTCAAGACTCGTCTCCGCCATCCCACCTGAATCTATCCAATCAGTGTCCAAGCCGTCCCGAATCTGAGCGATTTTATCAGACAGATACTGCACAAAATCCTCAGCACGTCCCTGTAAGGGGTCCTCCCGAGCCTCCTGCCTGAGCAGGGAGCGGGTCACCCTAAACAGGGTGGCTGGGCGATTATCTGCCGATGCGATGAGTGCGGAGAAATAGTTATGTTTCGCCACCCTGATCGCCACTAGGTAGGTCTGAATATATGACCTCACTAGTGTTCGGTCTGGTTCGGAGCGGCTGGACCTCCAGGCGCTCTCTAGGCTTCTTTTCTGTTATGTACATGTTTCTTGCTTGAAAGGAGCCTTTCCTCAGTTAAAGGAAAAATAAAATTGTACTGCTGGACCCTCCAATATCTTCATTTTAAATGGCAAAGTTTTCTATTTTGAAAAGATGCGTATCTCATTCTTTAGCAGAGGTGAACATGAAACAGAAACTTCTATTTTGAAGTGGAGCAAGCACAAAACGTCCCAGAATTTCTGCTCAACTAGTCCAGATGAACCATGGATCAGCAGAAAGAGCCAAAACAAAACCCACAAGGATCTCAGAGTGGTTTTACGAAGCCACTCGCCCGCTCTGTCTCCATCTCCCCTCAGCATCTCTCAGCATGGCATATTGTCACCATTCCCAGATAAACAAGACGGGAAACCCCACCAGATGAGCTAATTCTATTTTATTGTAAGGCTATGTTAACAGAACCTTACCGATCTGAAACTAAAAATCTCCTGCCATCTCCTATTCCTGCCTGAGAAGCTAAGGAAATCCTTCTGAGTCTTTTTTTCCATCCATTATACAGCTCTGGGCTATGCCCTCTCTTACCCAAGCATTCCCTAGACCAGGGGTCTCCAACCTTAGTAACTTTAAGGCTTGTGGACTTCAACTCCCAGAAGTCCACAAACCTTAAAGTTACTAAGGTTGGAGACCCCTGCCCTAGACAGTGTTTCTTTGGCCTGTCTCTCAAGGATTTTCTCCCATACCATTACATCACGTTCCCTTTCAGACCTATCTTACCAGTCTGCTCATCCTCCCAGGCTTTCTTGCACTCTTCCTTCCCTCCAGCCGACGTCCCAGAGTGATCCTCCCAAAGGTGCTTTTTCAACAGGCTACTGGACTTTCTGGTTTTTCTTTGAAGACATCTCACTTCTCATCCAAGAAGCTTTTTCAGCTGTTCAGATGAGAAGCGAAACGTCTTCAAAGAAAAACCAGGAAGTCCAATTGCCTCTTGAACTAGCACCTTTGGGACAACCATGACCTGGATGACTGAGAATCTCCATAGACATCCCAGAATGATACGATTCATATCTTTGTAGACCACCCAGAATCACCTAGGTGAGATGGACAGTGTAAAAATTGGATTAAAAATAAATAAATACGATAAATATCTGCCAACCTTCAACTTCAAAGTGAAACCTCTTTCTGGTGCTCCAGTCTCCTCTCAGTTACTGTGTACTCAACTTCTCTCCCCCACCCCACTCCCTTAGTGAATTTTGGTCAGAATTTAGAACAAAAGAGGCAAATAGCCTTGGGAATAAACCACCTAGAAAATTTGTGTACATCTGTATGCGAGAGAATGACAGACACAGAGAGAATGAGAATTATCATCAGATTAATACATGCCTGGGTATATTTTCATTACTGAAGTAATGACAGTCTTCCTGAACAGAACTCAATACACATACGGTGGGTTTCTTTTTAAAATCACATTGCTTTGAAAGTTTTCATCCCTACAAGTGAAACCTAGCAAATCAAAAGTGATTCACCCTTAAAAAGCAATGATTGATTCAAGCCAAACAATACCTTTTGATTTACTATAAAGGAAAAGATTGTAGGAAAAAGGATTGTCTGGCAACACTAATATTCCCTGATGAGTTTCATTACAATTGCATGCTCTGTTAATTCCGTATTATGGGTTTATTATTATTATGGTTTTTTTTTTAAAAATCAATATGTAAGAGAATTTCATGCCTGAAAATTATGGACAGTTTGGGAAACTGAAGCTTAATTCACTATTTAAGAAACAGACATTAATAACAAATAAATATTTCCTAGAAATTAATAGCTTGTTTAGAGAATTTCTGTCTCTTTCTGTCCTTCCTGTTAAAGACTTCTTCAGCTTCAATAGCAATAATACAAGAGCAAACAACAGATTCAAACTTAATGTTAACCGCTTCAATCTTGATTGCAGAAAATATGACTTCAGTAACAGAGTTGTTAATGCTTGGAATACACTACCTGACTCAGTGGTCTCCTCTCCAACTCCTAAAAGCTTTAACCAAAAACTGTCTACCATTGACCTCACCCCATTCCTAAGAGGACTATAAGGGGCGTGCATAAGTGCACAAAAGTGCCTACTGTTCCTGTCCTATTGTTTCCTTTCAATATATGTTCCTGTATATAATGTTGTGACAAATAAAAATAAAAAAAAATTTGGGATAGTAAATCAGTGAAGTTTTCTTTGGCTAAATTGAGATTATAATTTGAAGGAAATGGTTTAAATTGATCTGATTTGTAAAACGGTAAATGGGCTTATATTTTATCAAACTTCAGAGTGTGGAATGAAAATATAATGGAATATTTGCCTTTGTAGGCTGTGTAAGAAAGCTCTTTCCCTTGTGGTCATGGCAACTTTTGGGATAAAAGATATGGGAAGAAAGGGGCTTTATTTCCAAGAAGATGGGTGGGCATCTTTTTGCTATATAAATTTAATAAATAAATACATAGGGATATAGATTGGGTTTTGATAACAAGACACATGAATTTTAGCTCTTTGAAAAAACCTCTACTCTGAAAATAGATGATGAAAAGTTTAGACAGAAGACAGGATTATGTGGGTAAACCAATTATTATGCAAAAACTTTTTAAAGGATTTCTCCCAACTTCAAATTAAATTTGATCCTCCCATTTCACAGCAGTGGCAGTATTTTCAACTTCAGCATGTTTTAATAGATCGATACGGACCAGACATCTTGGCCACTTCAAAGGCACCTGAGAGATGCTCTCTTATTTGATGGAATCCATGACAGAAGTAAAACTTGTAACAGATCTCTATGGAGAGTTCAAGAATATTTTTAAACGGAACGTTTTTGGGTTATTCCAAACATGAACTAAGAACTGAAATCTCAGATAATACCTCAGATAACATCAATGGCTTCAATGCCTTAAAAATGTTATAATGGTATCAAATAGGTATGATATTAAAGCTGATTCATCCAAAAATTCTATCGAGAGTATTGGCTTCTGCAAATAATGTACTTAAAAGGATGAATATTAGTTTTTCTTTGTCAGAGGTATAAAGTACATTTCTCCATGCACTTCATCTCTCTTATAGCCCCCAAAATTAGGGAGGATCTCTTCTGAACCCCTTTATCCATCCACTATCTAACAGCAGACTATGTTGTCTCTTATCTGTCCATTCCTTTGATAGTCTCTACATCTAGTCTTCCAAGGTAATTCTCCACATACCATTATATCACCTTCCTCTTCGGCCTCATCTTCCCTTTCCGAGTTCATGCAGAAGCTGACTGTGGACTGTAGGAACAAAATGCAGCTGTCACTCCCCTCTTCTGCCAGCAACTCCACAAGATCACACAATGTATCCTGTAACTAAGCTGCACCCATAGAAGTGATCTTCACCCTGTCTTTGATATCTGTTGGCCTTCCCTTGATCTCCCTATGGTGCTTTCTATCCCATGGAACAGGAGTCTCCAACCTTGGTCCCTTTAAGACTTGTGGACTTCAACTCTCAGAGTACCTCAGCCAGCTTTGCTGGCTGAGGGACTCTGGGAGTTGAAGTCCACAAGTCTTAAAGGGACCAAGGTTGGGGATCCCTGCCATGGAAGAATCCCTCTGCTCATTTTAATCATCCCGAAAACTCTTGCCAAGTCAGTAGTTGCCAATTTATTAGAGTATTGGTCCTGAAAGTGGTGTACCAATTGTGGTACATGCACATTATCACTGCCTCTCATCATCTCTCCATCTCTGGATATCCTTTCCAATGTATCAAGCACTGACTGAACCTGCTTCCCTCTGCGTCCAGAGTCTAGCACTGCTTCTACCTTGTACTCTTCTGCCCCATTGACTATTATTTGAGAGAGCTGCTGCCTTTGCACACAAAGTACAGCGGAATCCCTCTTCCATTAACAATGGATGGAATGTAGGGTGAATCTTCACGGATGCTGGCAATTACAAATGGAATGTTACTAGGTTTATTTGCTTAATCACTGAGAAAAGGCCAATATCTTTCAAGTCACCAAGGGCCTCTGGTGGCTCAACAGACTAAGACAGTCTGTTATTAACACAGCTGCTTGCAATTACTGCAGTTTCAAGTCCCACCAGGCCCAAGGTTGACTCAGCCTTCCATCCTTTATAAGGTAGGTAAAATGAGGACCCAGATTGTTGGGGGCAATAAGTTGACTTTGTATATAATATACAAATGGATGAAGACTATTGCTTAACATAGTGTAAGCCACCCTGAGTCTTCGGAGAAGGGTGGGATATAAATGCAAATTAAAAAAAAAGTCTAGTTTCTTGGAAAGCCTCAAAGAAGTCAGAAATTTTATAGATAGCCACATCAAATAGAATAGAATAGAATAGAATTTTTATTGGCCAAGTGTGATTGGACACACAATTGGACACAAAATATGCAATTCTACCTATCTCTTGTCTGTCTGCATCTGCTGATTTTTGGAAACATCGTCTGCACTAGTTCTATCTTCTCCTTTAAGATATTTTGGGCAGCTTGCCTCCCATGGAGGAAATCTGAAGCATGAGGAATGGTGATTTCTTGCCTGGCTGTTGGGGCAAGAACCATGGGTGGAATCTGTCAGTTGCTTGGAAGAGGGATATATTGCTCAAGGAGTAGACGGCATTTTGTAAGCAACTTCAGTAATGGGTAGAAGCCAGTGGTGGGATTCAAAGTTTTTTACTACTGGTTCTGTGGGCATAGTTTGGTTGGTATGGCATGGCTTGGTGGGCATAGCTTGGTGGGTGTGGCAGGAGAAGGATCAGTGGTGGGATTCAAGTGATTTAACAGCCGGTTCTCTGCCCTAATGATTTCTTCCAACAACCAGTTTGCCAAACTGCTCAGAAAGTTAACAACCGGTTCTCCCGAAATGGTGCAAACTGGCTGAATCCCACCACTGGGAAGGATACTGTAAAATCTCCATTCCCACCCCACTCCAGGGGAAGGTTACTGCAAAATCCCCATTTCCTCCCAATCAGCTGGGACTCATGAGGCAGAGAATAGATGGGGGTGGGGCCAGTCAGAGGTGATATTTACCAGTTTTATGAACTATTCAGGATTTTCACTACCGGTTCTCCAGAACTGGTCAGAACCTGCTGAAACCCACCTCTATTATAAGATCAGTCCAGTTGTCTTGCTGGTATGAAATAAAGCATCTTAAATGTAGCTGCAACATATGGTTAGCTTCTCAGATTCTCCACTGGACTCTGGATGATGCAAGGAAGACAAATCAACTTTAATACTTAATAAGTGCCACAGGGCCTCTGTTAAATGAACTGACTTCCTCTGAAATCGCATGATTGAGCAATCCTCTATGTCTAAAGACCTGGTCCAAAACCAGTAGAGCTGCTTCCTGGGCTGTCAGGAGGCCCTTGCAAGGAATAAAATGAACCATATATAAATAAATCCACTACAACTAGATTGGTAGTATATCCCTGCACTGGGGGAAGATTGGTGATAAAATCTAGAGAAACAGTATCCCAGAGCTGTGATGGGATCTTTAGTGGCTGCAATAACCAAGCTGGTTTAGCAGGAATTGGTTTTGCTTGATCATAGACATGACAAGAGGAAACATAATCTTTAATGTCTGCATTGTCTATGTTGGGGTTTTAAACATCTTCACCCCACTCTACAGCCTGCTGTTTTATTGTCATGATGCAACTGCAGTATCTCCTCCCTTAGGGGAAGAGGAACATAGATGTCCATTGTACAAAAGCTTCCTTCTTTCACTTTGGTACCTTGTTGGTCTGGAGATCATCCATCTGGGCCCTGGTATATACATTCTGCTACTGCTGTTCATAAACACACAGATATTTTTGTTAAAGGTTTTTAAAAAGGAAGATAAAAGCTAATGCAAACTAATATAAAGTAAGAAAAAGAAAAAAAAGAAAAAGCTAAAAGTGTTAAAAGAGTTAAGGTTTATGTTTGTTCTAGAATAGAATAGAATAGAATAGAATAGAATAGAATAGAATAGAATAGACTTTTTTATTGGCCAAGTGTGATTGGACACACAAGGAATTTGTCTTAGTGCATATGCTGTCAATTTACATAAAAGAAACGATATGTTCATCAAGAATCATAAGGTACAACACTTAATGATAGTCATAGGGTGCAAATAAGCAATCAGGAAACAGTCAATATCAATATAAATTGTAAGGATACAAGCAACAAAGTTACAGTCATACAGTCATAAGTGGAAGGAGATGGGTGATGATTATAGAACAAATTACGTTTGTTCTATAGTCTCAAAATGGCACTTCCTAGATAACAGGGTGTGTGATCCGGTACTTGAATGTTTATTTATATTCTCTGTTGTGACTTAATTGAATGAGAAGAAATGTTTTGTAGAACATTAGAAGAAACTTCTTAATGGGAAGAGCACTTGGAGAATGAAGCTGATTATTATGCTTGGATAAGCTCTTAGAGTGCTTCTAGGAAAGGCTTATACCAATTACAACTCTTCTAGCTTTGGATTTATTGAACATGTTAAGAGTTTGATTTGAATGGCTTTTGGACCTCTTTGAATTTCACAATGCTATCCCATCTTTTCTCCAATGCATATACTTTTTCCAGATTGCAACAATCCAGATAGGGTAGGTTAGGGTAGGGTGGGGTGGGGTGGGATGGGATGGAATGGAATAGAATAGCATAGCTTTATTTGGCCAAATATGATTAGAAACAAGGAATTTGTTTCCCGTGTAGACAACTTCAGTGTACTCTCAGTGTACACGTAAAACAACAAAGTAATAATAATCATATTAATGATACCAAGAAGTGGTAGTAGAGAAGATGAAAAGGATAATAATAATAATAATAATAATAATAATAATAATAATAATAATAATAATAATAATAATAATAATAATAATAATAATAATAATAATAATGATGATGATGATGATGTAGCCATATCATATGGCTAAATATACTTAGACATAAGACAGCCCTATGGGAATTAGGTGTTCAGCAGAGTAATGAAACGAGGAAATGGGCTTTATAACCACTGCATGGCAGTTTTAACATTCTGACTATTACCCACAATGCTTGATGCCTTGCTGATCTCTGGTATGAGAATGGAAGTGAATTCAAATCTACTGGATAACTGTGTCGAATGGCTCGGGCTCTGTCATGTTATTTCACATCCTTTCCCACCCCCCAAACTTACTTTTTAGACAGTGTTATCATTTTTTAGAAAGATAGATGAACAACCTCGTGTCACAAGACTTTCTAGGCATTTAGATGAAATGTTTTTAGATATGCAGGTTAGAATATGAATGCTTTTTCCTCCTGTGATATATTTTAAAGTAGACTCAAGCTGCCCCAGTTATCCAATCTTGGGAGAAAGAATAAAAAGCTCAGGAATTGGTCTGAGTTGCATTTTGTTTAGATGCCTGCATATTTTTACTTTAAAAAAAAATACTAGAAATACTTTTTCGGAATCATGTGCATGAATAATTCTCAGAATGGGTCTTTAGAATATTCTTCCCTGTCCTCTTACCTCTAAATCAATGGCAAGTCCACCTTATCACTCCATGCACAGCAGTTGTCATTTTCAGCATTGTGCACCCAATCAATGGATTGTGCGAAATTGCACTTTCACGCGCTGTTGCACCAAACACATTGCTGGCAGGGGCTACAGTTTAGTAGCATTGCAGAACTCTTGGCGGGCACAGTCCCTAGTTGAAGGATGTGAAGGCCTGAGGATGGGTAAATCAGTAAAACTTGAGCCCGTAGACTTGCTCATTTATTCTCAAAAATTTGGTCCATTTCTGCATCAGTTTGGAATTGACCCCTTCCAAAAGTCCTTACAAAGGTACAACAACCTAGAAAAAAATGCAGAATTTTCTTTTCTTTCTTTGTTCTGGTTTAGTACAAATTAGAAAGCTTCAAATGAATTCATGTATGTGCATATCCAAATAGATAATTTGGCTGGGGCTCACATTGGGAATATTTGTGTCATTTATGGACGGCCTTAGTGTACAATGAATAACCAAAGTAAATAATAATTGGTAACTGGACCAATGTCTTTTATTTAAAATGCACATTAAACACACCCAGACAGGGAAAAACAGGTTGAATTAAACTTTCCTCAAGCTGCAGAGTATTCTTAAGTTCTGATATGTTCCTCTTGTTGGACTAAAACATCTTACTTGCTAGGAACATCAGCAATTCAGTTTATTACAATGTTAAAGTCATTTGAACTGATAATGTTTGGCTAGCTCAGCCTTAGGTAGGATGTGGGCTAGACAGATTAATAGCAGCTAGGTAGGAATTAGGTAGATATTACAAGTAATGATTTGTGTGGTATATCCTATTCACCAAATTACATTTTGTCAGTTTTTTTGTTTTCTTCTGCCTCATGGTTGAGGAATAATGTACCTACTAAAAAGAGATTTATATTATAGAACCTTATCCTATGACGTTGCAACATTCAGTTTGATACTGAATATTCAGCAGAATTAATAGGTAAAGGTAAAGGTTCCCCTTGCACATATGTGCTAGTCGTTCCCGACTCTAGGGGACTCTAGGGGACTCTAGGGGACGGTGCTCATCTCCGTTTCAAAGCCGAAGAGCCAGCACCGTCCAAAGACATGTCCGTGGTCATGTGGCCGGCATGACTCAATGCCAAAGGCACACGGAATGCTGTTACCTTCCCACCAAAGGTGGTCCCTATTTTTCTACTTGCATTTTTAATGTGCTTTCGAACTGCTAGTTTGGCAGAAGCTGGGATAAGTAACGGGAGCTCACCACATTACTCAGCACTAGGGATTCGAACCGCTGAACTGCCAACTTTTCGATCGACAAGCTCACCGTCTTAGCCACTGAGCCACCATGTCCCTTTTAAACAGAATTAATACTAATATGTAAATTTTAACAGCCAGTTATCTTATATTAATCTGCACAGATTTCATTTTCTAACAACTATATCCTTTGAATGACCATTGTTGTGACTTGATCCTTAAATCTGATTGTGTTTTGGTCTTGACAGTTGCCTTTGTCTCATGGTTGAGGAATAATGTACCTACTAAAAAGAGATTTATATTATAGAACCTTATCCTATGACGTTGCAACATTCAGTTTGATACTGAATATTCAACAGAATTAATAGGTAAAGGTAAAGGTTCCCCTTGCACATATGTGCTAGTCGTTCCCGACTCTAGGGGACTCTAGGGGACTCTAGGGGACGGTGCTCATCTCCGTTCAAAGCCAAAGAGCCAGCACCGTCCAAAGACATGTCCGTGGTCATGTGGCCGGCATGACTCAATGCCAAAGGCACACGGAATGCTGTTACCTTCCCACCAAAGGTGGTCCCTATTTTTCTACTTGCATTTTTAATGTGCTTTCGAACTGCTAGTTTGGCAGAAGCTGGGATAAGTAACGGGAGCTCACCACATTACTCAGCACTAGGGATTCGAACCGCTGAACTGCCAACTTTTCGATCGACAAGCTCACCGTCTTAGCCACTGAGCCACCATGTCCCTTTTAAACAGAATTAATACTAATATGTAAATTTTAACAGCCAGTTATCTTATATTAATCTGCACAGATTTCATTTTCTAACAACTATATCCTTTGAATGACCATTGTTGTGACTTGATCCTTAAATCTGATTATGTTTTGGTCTTGACAGTTGCCTTTGTCTCATGGTTGAGGAATAATGTACCTACTAAAAAGAGATTTATATTATAGAACCTTATCCTATGACGTTGCAACATTCAGTTTGATACTGAATATTCAGCAGAATTAATAGGTAAAGGTAAAGGTTCCCCTTGCACATATGTGCTAGTCGTTCCCGACTCTAGGGGACTCTAGGGGACTCTAGGGGACGGTGCTCATCTCCGTTTCAAAGCCGAAGAGCCAGCACCGTCCAAAGACATGTCCGTGGTCATGTGGCCGGCATGACTCAATGCCAAAGGCACACGGAATGCTGTTACCTTCCCACCAAAGGTGGTCCCTATTTTTCTACTTGCATTTTTAATGTGCTTTTGAACTGCTAGTTTGGCAGAAGCTGGGATAAGTAAGGGGAGCTCACCACATTACTCAGCACTAGGGATTCGAACTGCTGAACTGCCAACTTTTCGATCGACAAGCTCAGCGTCTTAGCCACTGAGCCACCATGTCCCTTTTAAACAGAATTAATACTAATATGTAAATTTTAACAGCCAGGGTTATCTTATATTAATCTGCACAGATTTCATTTTCTAACAACTATATCCTTTGAATGACCATTGTTGTGACTTGATCCTTAAATCTGATTGTGTTTTGGTCTTGACAGTTGCCTTTGTCTCATGATTGCCTTTGATTCACGGTTCTCCTCAGGTCTCTTTCAGGTAGAGCAGATGACACCTCCATTATTCTTACTGCCCCAACACCCAAAGTGTGTGATTGCTCCAGGTCGTATCTTCTTTCTGGTTGAGTAAATTGGACTGTTCAGAGTAAATGTTGAAATCTTGACTGAATCAAGAATATGAGGAGATTTGACTCGATCAGACATGCCTGACGGCAGTATTGTGAAACATGAGAAGGAATAATCTTGTTCCACTGAAGGATCTACATCAGTTCAGGAAAAATCTTCTTTCTGATGTGCATGATCAGATTTGAAGCAGTGTTGGGAATAGCAGCAAAACTCTATATTACTGTCAGAAATCAGAACTCATAGTGCTGGGAATAATCTTTTCCTGAGACCCACAGACAAGACCCACTACTTAAGCAGATTGGAGAAGGCTTAGCTAGGTATATGACACAAGATATGGCAGCTTCCTATGTTTCTGTTTTGAAATCAGATTTCACATAGGGCAAAAAGTCCCATGGTGGCTCAGTCAGACTTCTGCTGACTGCCGGCTGCCAGCAATTTGGCAGTTCCAATCTCACCAGGCTCAAGGTTGACTCAGCCTTCCACCCTTCCGAGGTGGGTAAAATGAGGACCCAGATTGTGGGGGCAATATGCTGACTCTGTAAACTGCTTAGAGAGGACTTTAAAAGCACCATAAAGTGGTATATAAGTCTAAGTGCTATTGCTATCTTCTCTTTGAGCTCATGCTGAAATTCCAAGTGAAGCTAGACATCAGATGGGATTTCCATGTTTGGGCCTTTGTGTTATCTGTATTGACTAAAGCCTTAGTAAGACCACACTTAGAATACTGCATCCAGTTTTGGCTGCCATATTATAAAAATGATGCAGAGACTCTAAAGAGTGCAGAAAAGAGCAACAAAGATTATTAGGGGATTGGAGGCTAAAACATGTGAAGAATGGTTGCAGGGATTGAGTATGTTGAGTCTAGTGAAAAGAAGAAGTAAGGGTGACATGATAGCAGTGTTCCAATATTTGATGGGCTGTCACAGAGAGGAGGAGGTCAACCTATTCTCCAAAGCACCAGAAGGCAAGACAAGAAATAATTGATGGAAACGAATCAAAGAGAGAAGCAACCTAGAACTAAAGAGAAATTTCTTAACAGTGAGAACAATTAACCGGTGGAATGGTTTGTTTTCAGAAGTTGTGGGTGCTTCATCATTAGAGGCTTTTAAGAAGAGATTGGATAAGCATTTGTCTGTAATGGTATAGGGGTTCCCGCATGAGCAGGGGAAGGGCCGGAATAGCTCAGGCTGTAAGGAGCCTGTTATTAGAACACAGTAGCCTGCAATTACTGCAGGTTCAAGCCCGGCCCGAGGTTGACTCAGCCTTCCATCCTTTATAAGGTAGGTAAAATGAGGACCCAGATTGTTGGGGGAGCAATAAGTTGACTTTGTAAATATACAAATAGAATGAGACTATTGCCTTATACACTGTAAGCCGCCCTGAGTCTTCGGAGAAGGGCGGGATATAAATGTAAAAAAAAAAAAAATTAGACTAGAAGGGACCTCCAAGGTCCCTTCTAACTCTGTTATTCTGATTTCCTTTAAAAAGAGTTGTGAAGGATTTGATTTCCATTGCAACAGCTGCACTGAGAAGGATGTAGAGTTAGATGGAGAAGTTAATTTAAGGAATTAAATTAAGGAGTTAATTTAGATTTTTACAGTCACTCACTTAATGAGTCTAGGCAATCTTTAAACACTTCCTTTGCATTACTTCTCCAACCCAGGTATTAGTGTCTCCATGGAAGAAAAAAGAAAAAGGGGAAAACTTTCCTCCACTTTTTGTTAACTAACTCTCTATTTCTAAGAATAATAACTGCAGCTTTTTAGTGAGAAAGAATAAGAGAAGGATTTAGATGGAGAATGGCTCTACCTTCTATAAATATTCCATCTCAGCACCATGGTTCACATAAGAATGGAAATCTCTCCCCATCACAAATCAGATGTTTCAAAATAAATATAAGGTAGACCAAGTCAAGTATGTTTTCCATCACATTTGATGGCTCTCAAAAGACCAGTTTTCTATACAAATTGTCCTTTCTCAGAAAAACATAGCCAGAATTTAAAAAAAAAAAAACTTGGAAGGAAGGACATATTGCAAACATATCTCCCAGATCCCCTACATCTAATTACACAGCAATTCATTTACCACTCATTTTCCAGCTATAGTTACTTAATGCAAATGACAGATTATTAGCACAATAATAAGAGCACAAGAGACAAAAATGGTACGTAAATTTGCTCTCTGTGATACCTCTTTTGCCTGCCTTACCAGTTCCAAGCCCAAACCACCAGCAAATTTCTATATTGCGCAGCTAGGATTAAGACGTTCATTTTAGCTGAAAGTGCATTGATGCAGCACTTTAAAAATTCCACCTGAATTAGAGTCTAGACTACACTCAATCCTAATTAATTCACTGCTCAGGCTTTGTGACTGCCCGTTATTGTACATGACAGCAAGGAGTTGTTTGAGGAGGAGGATGTCTGTAGGGAAACAAATGACTTTCCATTTCCTCATTTTACATATGCTGCTCGGAGCTGGTGCCTGGCCTTGCATATGTTGGTGTGCACATGTAAAATCTGTTCTGGCATTTGTGCATCATCATGCATTTTCTCACTCTATTTTACAGGTGGTGTGTTTCTGCATATCTATCTGCAGGAAAATCCCTGGCCTGGGGCTACAGCTACTTGTTTATATATAGCACCAATTCAAAGATAGCATTTTTTTTTCCTTTAAGGAATGAACCACTCTTTTATGTAAACCAAACATACTCAAAAGGGAATGGGTCAATTTTCTTCTGTTGCTCATGGAACTAGAAGTCAAATAGGACACAAGGGGACATCAACATATCTACTACTCACATGTGTTGAGAATGGTGCTGGAATTCTTTCGTTTTCTTCTTTTTACCTCAAAAGAATAACTCCTCTTTTCTCTTAGCATAAATTATTCTACAGTATTCACTTGATACCATCAGCTTCTTACTAGCCCTGCTCTGCTTATAACTGCAGAAAAAAACCCCTCCAATCACATTCAGGACTCCCTGAAGTTGTTCAGTTCTACCATCACTTCTGAGTCCTTGTGACCTGACAGTCTTAAATTTCACCAGGGCTGTCCATCAGTAACTGCTTTTTTTCTGTTTCTGTAAACTTATCTTTGTGTATCAGTGATTGTATTTAGCCTCCTTGTCTTCTTGTAACCTCTATTCCAATTGCTTTTGATTTTTTTCAAGCAACAGGATCTTCTCTAATGGTGCCTTCTTTTCCATTATGTGTTCAGAGTAGCTAAAGTTAAGCTTCATTATTAGTGATTTCAGTGAGCACTCCAGTGGGATTATTTAATTTAGTTTTATTTCTTTCATTGTGGCCCAAAATATTCTCAATAATTTAAAGACACAGACATTTAAAGACTTTATTCTTATTTTTCTTTCAGCCTTTTGGATAATCAGACTTTCACAGGCATACGTTAAAACTGGAAAATTGATAATCCAATCTTTGCTGTCACTGTATTCTTTTTACACTTTGGTGTTTTATCTAGATGTCATAGTCTTTCTCCTAAAGAGCAGATATCTTTTTTTCCATAGTTACAGTCACTATTCCTCTGAAATTTTGAGGAAGATACTTGTTACTTTATCAATCTGTTCTTTATCATCTATTTGAATTGGGTTGGAATTGTCTATTGTTATAATCTTGTTTGTTTTAATACTGATTGACAAATTGGCTTTTTTTACTTTCTTCTTTTACTTTTGACAGAAGAATCCTAAAGCTTTCCTTCCTTCCAGATATTAAAGTTCTAACATTAATATGTTAGATATTAATCTAACATATATATGTGTATATGTGAGGTTGTTGATGTTTCACCCAGCAGTTGTAATTTCAATGACTTCCTCTTCCAGCATCTTTTATTTCTAGATTGCATCAGGAGAAATAATGGTCAAGATCAAGTTCAGTTTCCTCTTACAATATTTATTTCAGGTCTGGGAAATCCGTTTTAGGAAGGATATTGACCAAATGGCACATGTCCAAGGGAAAGCAACCAAAACAATAAGAGTTCTGGAAGAAAACATGAAGAGGAGGTGTTGGAGGCATTGCTTATATTTCGACTGGAGAAGAGAAGACTGCAACATGATAATCAAGAGGACCAGAATATTTCAGAATCGTTCCAGAAGACAAAGAAAAAACATGGGATTTAAATTATAAGGGAATAAATTTTTAGTTAGTCCAAGTTTCCTAATGACAAGAACTCTATGAAAATGGAATAGACTTCCTTGGGAGCTAGTGAACTCTCTTTTGCTGGAAATGTCTAAATAGAGGTTGGATTGACATTGGTCTAGGAAGCTGTAGTGATGGATTTCTGGGGCTGGATTAAGTGATATCCAAAATTCTGCCCAAATTTCACATTCTATAATTCTATGAAGACAGACTCACATATTTAGGCTGCTTGAATGCTTTTCATAGCAAAATTTCTATGTGACTACCATAACCAAGGAAAAAACTATTAAAGGGATGTAGCTTATTAACTACATTATCCAAACATAGTCATTTCTGAACCCTCAAATCTCTCTGGCTGGAATAATAAAAACCCATCTATGCCTGTTCTTTTTCTTTCCAATCCTATGTATTGCATAAAGTTGGCCCAGGCAAAAATTTAGCACCATGCAAACACTGAAAATGGCTTCCAATTGGTTTGTCTGGCTCGGGAAAAGAACATCATAATATGAGAAGTCCTTCACAGTGCGCGAAGCAATGGATTGATCAATTAGCATTTATCTCCTGACTGAATGGTCAATCTGCTAAGAGGTTTGAGATTAATACAGAACTGCTTGGGTAAGCATAAAAGGATTGTTTCCACAATCGGAAAGTATTAATCATATTAAAAGCCCAATCACATCTAATAAGCATTTTGCTAACACATGGATTGCTTTGCACTCACATTATAATGTCTTATTTCTCCTGTCTTTATTAGCCTGCACTTGATGAACAGTTGCTGAATGAGTCCATTGAAAAGCATCCTATCTGAGATTTTATTTGTTACACAATTGGTTGTAAAACTTCATTTCCCACCACTTTATTATTACTGCGCATTTGATGAACAGTTGCTGACGGTGTGAATTTGTGCCCATGGAAAAATACTGAATTGTGTGAGATGATGTAAGATGACATGAATAAAAACATATCTGCTCTGTGATTTTCATGCCCTTTCAGGCAGTAAAGTGACAAATATGTATGTATGAACCAGCCCTTTTCCATAGATGGGTATATAATGTTTGCAGCAGCAATGCAAAGAGATAATGTGCCATCAAAAACAGATTCATCTGTGGTTATGTGCTGTAATGTAGGAAAAAATGTATGGCGGTGCCCCAACATCTGCAAATACCCATAAAGGAAGTAGCAGCTTATCCATAGTAAATGTAAGTATTTACCCACAAATTAAGAAAAAATGACTTGGCAAAAATTACAGATTTGTGGCTGGAGAGCATTTGACCCAAGTTTTGATGGATTTGTGCTTGGGAAGGGCTGAGAGGTTCAGTGATGTATCCAATGAACTACATTTTCAGTGGCATGCTGCTAATCTTGTTAAATCACCCAAAAGAAAGATTTCAACTTTTTAACAGAGAAGAAACAATGGGTTGTTTTATCAATCCAGTATAAATGACAGCTTTAGCAAATTCCATTTCAAGCAAGAGTTTTTTTCTTTAATTAATGTTGCTGCAATTCTCCATTGCATAGATGATGATGATGATGATTCAGTTCAGTCCATCTCTTGGCGATTCTATGGGTCAGGTTTCGCTGCATCTTCCAACCTTGCACTACTTCTTTGAGTTTTTTCTATGCTCTGGCTGGTGTCAGCTTTGATGGTGCCATTGTATAGACTTAAACAGATTACTTATTTTGCATTAACAAACAAAAAGTATCCCAAAAGGGGAAATCTAATGTCATTGTATATTGTTATATGAGGATATATATACAAAAACATATATATAGGATATATACAAATATATATATATGTTTTTGTAGGTTTTCATGGGTATAGGTATGTAGGTCTTGGCGTATCAGGTCTTTTTCCATGTAAGGTTGAGAGTATCTTGGCAACATTTCGACGAGGTCTCACTTGTCATCTTCAGGCTGGTGCTTACAGCTTTGTGCTTGTGTGAGCAAAGCGTGGTCGGAGCTGCCGTCTCTCTATAAATACTGGTGGGGAGGTGGGGAGTGTTGCTGTAAGCGGGTTGGTTGGCTGTGTGGTTGCATCTTGATTGGTAGGTGGAGTGGGTGTTTGCAGATTAGTCGACTGTTTCGTAGCATCCTGTGTGGGTTTGGTCCTGGTTGTGTGCCCATTAGTCTTTTGTGTTGTAACGACCTGGTTAATGGGCTGTGTGGAAACGTTCTGAGTTCTGGGAATGTGACCTCCTGAGTCTTGTGCTGTAACATCCTGGGTGATAGGTTGTGTTGTAACATGTAATATATATATTTGCATCAGACAAAATAATCACAGTAAGAGGCCAGCCTATATCATACATAATTTTATTAAACTGAAAACATTTTTTGTACAATGTTAGCAACACATGAAGAAATACAGAGATACAATTATGGTTCCATTAGGGCTTTCTGTGTACCTTTTCCATCATGCTTTCTCAAAAGCATCCATTTAAGTCCATATTTATATACATACCAGGGTATTCAAAACCATATTTGTAGATGTCTTTCCACAGCAAAATGAATGAAATACCAGAAGCAGTAGAGAACTCATAAAGGAATTCTAACCAATCCAGATATATTTTTGTTTAACTTCAATAGCTTATTATGACCTCCATTACTGAAACAACAATGAAAACAGTAAATCACAAAAATTTCATGCATGCCTCAGATAATACAATTAGAAGCCAATTCTCCCATTCTGAATTTACAGGACCTCCAAGCAGAAACATCTTCTATATTTGCAGCATCCTCCCCAAACCACAAGCATGCATGTTTTGATTATATAATGATGGCTAATAGACATTTATTACTACGACATGCAGGAATATAGTACTGAAACTATTTACAGGAACTACACCTCAAGAGAGAAATAATGGCAAAGATGCAACTGAATATATATCAATATTCACAGCATATTTCTCTATTCAGCCAACTCACGGAATCCACAGATGGCGGGGGTGGGGGTGGTGCTGTTGTGAGGGTAGGCCTCTTCCAGTCCTTCATGACAGTTGAGTTCAGATACCGTAGCAACAAAGGTTCAGTCCGAATGAGACATAGCAAGGATCAAATAACCAAAGGCAAGGAGATTATCCACTTCCCTCTGCTAGTTGAAAAAGTTTTAAATGTTCAGCTAAGGTGAGTCATTTGTGTTTGCTAGGTCTACTTCATTGTCTGTGGGTTTATTCTATGCAAACGTTACGGTTGTGTCTCTTAAGTAACTTACTAGAAAATAAGGAACATGACCTTGATAGAAAGATGCAGAATCTGTTGCCTAAGCAAAAGAGGTTGAAACATTTTTGTGCAGCTTATTCCCTGGTCTAGTCTAGCTTGCAGGACAGACAGGAACAGAACAAAACCTTATTAAGTTCTACCCAGAGTCTTATATCTCCTGGTGTATTTTCTACTGGACAATTTTGAAAAGATCTATCACATGAGGATCTCCCTACCTCCCGCCATCTCTCCATCTCTCCATCTATCATACATACATACATACATACATACATACATTACATACATACATAGATGCACATACACATGTACATGTACATGTAAAAAAGATGTTGAGACTCTAGAAAGAGTGCAGAGAAGAGCAACAAAGATGATTAGGGGACTGGAGGCTAAAACATATGGAGAATGGTTGCAGGAACTGGGTATGTCTAGTTTAATAAAAAGAAGGACTAGGGGAGACATGATAGCAGTGTTCCAATATCTCAGGGGTTGCCACAAAGAAGAGGGAGTCGGGCTGTTCTCCAAAGCACCTGAGGGTAGAACAAGAAGCAATGGGTGGAAACTGATCAAGGAAAGAAGCAACTTAGAACTAAGGAGAAATTTCCTGACAGAACAATTAATAAGTGGAACGACTTGCCTGCAGAAGTTGTGAATGCTCCAACACTGGAAATTTTTAAGAAAATGTTGGATAACCATCTGACTGAGATGGTGTAGGGTTTCCTGCCTGGGCAGGGGGTTGGACTAGAAGGCCTCCAAGGTCCCTTCCAACTCTGTTGTTATGTTATGTTATGTTAACACAAGAAAGATCAAGCTAGGAGCTTTGGCTATATGTTAGCAAATCTGTATTCCTTTAATGAGATACAGTATATTCTGGATAATGCCAGTGTTTAAAAAATTCTAAGTGTATGGGCATATCATAGCACCACCAGTCTGGTTTTTTTTTTAGTTAATAATTTAAGTAAATCCTTTATCTAACCATATTATTATGTATGCATACAGGAATTTAGCTTTTACTCTGCATATTGCTATTTCATCAGAAAGCAGCAATAATAAGCTACTAAAAAAGTAAAGGGAATTTTTTTGGCTTGGCTGGAGTTCTTTGATGACTTCTGCAGTCGCTCTGACATTTTTTTCCCCATTTGAACTTACTTACCATGGATCTGATGTTACAGACTTGATCTCTTCTTCATATGTATGAGATTATAAGGTTATTTTTGAGAATGCATGATGGAGAGATATAATAGAAAACTAGAATTATGATTGCACCCGTATATTCCTTCTTCTGTTATCAAGAGTTTTATCTATTCCCTTTCTGTTCAGATACATAATATAATGGCTTACTTCTCAGCCATACTAATAGTTAGGTGTTTACACAGTTGCATTTAGCCTGGTTGGCATCTTTTCTGATCATTTCATCTGATATTCATTTAGGGAATCAGGGGGAATCCATATTTTTCTGTTCTGTTGCAAAGAACAGTGCACACCTGGAGCAGTGCAAGCCAGCCTTGATTCATTTCAACAAGGCACATTATTCTGTAAAGCAATGACCTCTGCTTTTGCTTCCTGTTACCTCTCAGCCTCTTTGAATCTCTCCCAGCATTGTTGGCATATTCTTTTGGTGGTTGAAGCAAGGCTGCCATGTTACTTCAAAGGGACATCTTGTCTGAATACTTGTTGAAGTGAAACCCCTTCTCAAAGATTTGCACAGTCCTACTCTATGCTATAAGGCAGTGCTTCTTAACCTTGGCCGCTTGATGAATGGACTTCATCTCCCAGATTCGCTGATGATGTAAAACTATTTAACACCACTGACAATACTGCTGCCCTACAAAGTGACCTTGACTATGTGTCAGAATGGTTGAACAATTGGCAACGTCAAATCTCAATCAACAAATGCTCTGTCTTACACCTTGGCAACAAAAATCAGAACACCAAATACAAACTGGGTGGATACGACCTCGTCTCACTCTGTCAAGGACCCAGGAGTATTAATTTCAAAAGATCTAAGCCCCAGAGCTCATTGTAACAGCATTGCCAAAACAGCATTAAGAAGTCTTAACCTAATTTTGCAAAGCTTCTTCTCCAGTAACATTGTACTGCAAACCAGGGCATACAAAACCTTTGCCAGATTAATTCTCTAGCTTATCTGCCTGGAATCCACACTGTATAAAGGACATTAATACAACTGAGCGAGTCCAGAGGTATTTCACAAGAGTACTCCACTCCTCTGCTCGCAATAGAATACCTTACGCCACCAGGCTTGAAATTTTGGACTTGGACAACCTAGAACTACACTGCCCACGGTCTGACCTAAGCTTAGTTCACAAAATTGTCTGCTACAACGTGCTACCTGTCAATGACTACTTCAGCTTCAATTGCAATAATACACGGGCAAACAATAGATACAAACTCAAAGTAAACCGCTCCAAACTCGATTGCAGAAAATATGACTTCAGCAACAGGGTGGTCAATGCCTGGAATGCACTACTCTAACTCTGTTGTTACATCCTCAAATACACACAGCTTCAATCGTAAACTGTCTACATGGCTTGGGACCGGGGTACTTACGGGACCACCTACTGCCACCTTGTGCCTCCCACCGACCCGTGTGCTCTCACAGAGAGGGACTCCTTGGGTGCCGTCAGCCAAACAATGTCAGCTGGCGGCCCCCAGGGGAAGGGCCTTCTCTGTGGGGGCTCCTACCCTATGGAACGAACTTCCCCCTGGACTTCGACAGCTCCCTGACCTTCGGACATTTCGCCGCGAACTTAAGACGTACTTATTTTTTTGCGCAGGACTGGCATAGGATTTTAGATGATTTTATAGGTTTTTAACTTTTAATTAGTTTTTAGGGTTTTATATGTATTTTAATAATTGGGCCAAATTTAAATAAGTTTTTTCGCTATTGTTTTTATTTGTATTGTATGTGTTTTGATTGTTGTTTTTATATGGCTGTTAACTGCCCTGAGTCCTTCGGTATACAAATTAAAATATTATTATTATTATCATTATTACTGTTGACCTCACCCCATTCCTAAGAGGTCTGTGGGGTCTGTGTGTGCATAAGCCCACCAGCGTGCCTTCCGTCCCTGTCCTACTGTTCCCATTTATTCGTATTCATTTCCTATGTATATACTTGTACTTGTTTACACTTATATGTTTATATCTTACATTCATACTTATTCTTGTTTTCTCATATATGCTTGACAAACTAAATAAATAAAAATAAAAAATAAATTCCACAGCAAGCCATGCTGGCTGTGAAATTCTGGGAGCTGATATCCACACATCTTCAAGTGGCCAAGGTTAAGAAACACTGTTATAGTTTATAATTTGTGAGAATAAGCAGTACTCCAAAAAGAGAATATGTTGAGTCTTTCTCCTCTTGACCATTAGTAATAGAACAGCTGTTACACCTTTATTGTGGTAAGATCAAGAGACTCAATTTATTTTCTTTGCCTGTGTGATTTAATAATATGTATGTTTCGGTTTCCTACATTTAAAATGTGGTCTCACTGCTGAATTCTTGTTTGTTAGGAATTCTTCCAAACATATAAGGCAAAAAAGCATTTTGTGCCCTCCATTACGCATCTACAAACAAAACAGAGTTTAAAATGTAGTAATCTAGATAAACAGCTATAGAAAGAGATGCATTCTTACTCAATGATTGTGTTGACTGCTTTTCTAACATCAAAATATGTGTTTTTGTATTTTTTCCCTCTTTTATGCTACTGTTAAATACGGAATTGGATTCCTATTATATTCTTCTACAACAGCCGTACAACCATTAACTCCACTCTGTTTGCAAAATGTATTCTTTGGTTGTTGAAACATGAGCACAAAGGAATCTCTTTATTTCTGATTTTGTAAAACTATTTTACCATGGAGCTATAGACCAATAAAATTGCTTTCCAATGTATCTATCTATATACGTAAGCCAGATTTCAAGAATGGAATAATACTACCCAATTTAAGTTTCATTTCCTAGATTATTGTTCTATTATTAACCAAATGCCTTTGACAACAGCTGATTTCTTAAGTTTAGAGAGAAAAATGCTCCCTGGGCTAAATTAAGAGATAAAATCAACTACAGGGATGAGTGGGGTGTCTTTATATTCTATTTGGGCTTTCTATTCTATTTAGTACTCTGTTAATTCCCTTCATTTTTACAATGAATGTGAGTAGTTAGGATTCTATTGCACATTGGGAGAGCTGACAGTGAGAAATGATGATGGCTTTCCAAAGGTCATTTTGGGAATTGATAGCTGAAATGAGCTTTGAATCAAGTTCCAAGCAACTGTTTAACCAATTCTCTCCAAACTGGAATAAGTAGTCCACGACTGGGTTTAGGACTTTTCAACTCAAACTCTTGGCACTGCCTATTTCTCCACCAGGATTTCACCTCCATGTTATTACGCCTCAGCACTTTGGGCCACAGCCCCTCTGTCCCAGTCCCTTCGCTGTGGCTCATTCGTCGCAATACAGTTCATGTCAAGCATTTGGGCGCACAGGACAGTTCAAAGCCAGCCAATCGGTGCAGGGGCTTGGGGGCTTGGGGAGTAGAGTGGGGGCTACAGTTCAGAGGGAGGCTCTGTCAGTTTGGAGCCTCCCAAGGTGGCCGAGAGCAATGCGGGGGAGGGATCCAGCCAAAAAAGACTGGGGGGGAGGGGGGGCTGTAGAGGAAAATTCCCAGAAAAGGAAAAGAGTTTATTAAGACAAGTCCGGTTTCCGGCCCGGTTACAGCACTGAGACGGCTTTGGTCGCGTTGGTGGATGATCTCTGGAGGGCCAGGGATAGGGGTTGTTCCTCTGCCCTGGTCCTATTAGACCTCTCAGCGGCTTTTGATACCATCGACCATGGTATCCTGCTGCGCCGGTTGGAGGGATTGGGAGTGAGAGGCACCGTTTATCGGTGGTTCTCCTCCTATCTCTCCGACCGTCGCAGACGGTGTTGACGGGGCAGAGGTCGGCCCCAGGCGCCTCACTTGTGGGTGCCGCAGGGCCGATTCTCTCGCCTTCTGTTCAACATCTATATGAAGCCGCTGGGTGAGATCATCAGTGGCTTCGTGTGAGGTACCAGCTGTACGCTGATGACACCCAGCTGTATTTTTCCACACCGGGCCACCCCAATGAAGCTATCAAGTGCTGTCCCGGTGTTTGGAAGCCGACGGGTCTGGATGGGGAGAAACAGGCTCAAGCTCAATCCTCCAAGACAGAGTGGCTGTGGATGCGGCATCGGTACAGTCAGCTGAGTCCTCGGCTGACTGTTGGGGGCGAGTCACTGGCCCCGATGGAGAGGGTGCGCAATCTGGGCGTTCTCCTGGATGAACGGCTGTCTTTTGAAGACCACCTGATGGCCGTCTCCAGGAGAGCTTTCCACCAGGTTCGCCTGGTGCGCCAGTTGCGCCTTTCTAGACCGGGATGCCTTGTGCACAGTCACCACGCCTCGTGACGCCTCGCCTGGATTACTGCAATGCTCTCTACATGGGGCTCCCTTGAGGGGCATCCGAGGCTCCAGTTAGTCCAGAATGCGGCTGCTGGTGATAGAGGGAGCCCTCGTGGCTCCCGTGTGACACCTATCCTGCGCAGACTGCACTGGCTACCTGTGGCCTTCCGGGTGCGCTTCAAGGTTTTGGTGAACGCCTTCAAAGCGCTCCATGGCATAGGGCCGGGCTATTTACGGGACCGCCTACTGCTACCGAATACCTCTCACCGACCCGTGCGCTCTCACAGGAGGGACTCCTCAGGTGCCGTCAGCGAGACAGTGTCGCCTGGCGACACCCAGGGAAGGGCCTTCTCTGTGGGGCTCCCGCCTCTGGAACGAACTCCCCAGGACTTCGTCAACTTCCGGACCTCCGAACCTTCCATCGCGAGCTTAAAACACACTTATTCATCTGCGCAGGACTGGATTAGTTTTTAAATTTGTGGGTTTTTTAATGGGTTTTTATCATTTATTCTAAATTTTTAATCTTGGCCAATTGAATAAGTCTTTTAATTGTATTTTAATAGTATTTATATTGTAATATTATTGTTTATTTTATCTGGCTGTGAACCGCCTCTGAGTCCTTCGGGAGAAGGGCGGTATAAAAATTTAAAAAGAGTTTATTAGGACAAGGTTAAACAGCTTCAGGCGCTTGTTAGGAGATGGAAGGGGAGGGGTGGAAATTCCCCTATGTAGGGAATGAGGTAATTCAAAAATAAAATAGTAATGAAGGGAATAGTAATAAATTTGTTATTCTATTGTATAATATATGTTATGCTGCTCTAAAAGTATTTTCCTTTTAAGCATTTATTTGTTAAGCATTTATGTACCTATGTAAAACATATGTATGAAATCAATTTGTATCCTTCCTGCATTAAGATCTAAATCCTTCATAAATCATTTTTCTTTCTTAAATGCCATCCCGTTTCCCTAGGATGTAACTAACAAGCCACACATAATAGGGGACCAATTAGTGACCAATTAGGAAAACAAAAGGAAGGAATCTGTCTGTTGTAGGGGGATGTAGATCTAGATTAGGGTAGCTTGTTGATTGAAAAAGAAAAAGAAAAAGAAAAGGAAAAAGAAAGAAGAAAGAAAGAAAGAAAAAAAGAAAGAAAAAGAAAGAAAGAAAGAAATGCCTCCCTCTGAACTGCAGCCCCTGCTGTACTCCCAAAGCCCCTGAGCTCCTGCACCGATTGGCTGGCTTTGAACTGTCCTGTGTGCCCAAAAGCCTGACGCAAACTGTACTGCGACGAATGGGCTGTGGTGAAGGGACTGGGACGGGGGGGGGGGGATGCGTGGCCCAAAGTGCCAGGGTATAATAATGGGGAGGTGAAACCCAGGTGGAGAAACAGGCAGTGCCAAGAGTTCGAGGTGAAAAGTTCCATTCTATCGACAACCTATAATTATTTAGGTTTTTTATTTATTTATTTGTCGAGTACGTATTAGATAATATATATAAGTATTAGCATGAATTGAATACATCAAATGAATACAATTAAAGGGAACATTAGGACAGAGACGGTAGGCATGCTGGTGCTCTTATGCACGCCCCTTACAGACCTCTTAGGAATGGGGTGAGGTCAACAGTAGCCAGTCTAAGGTTAAAATTTTGGGGATTTGGGGATGAAACCACAGAGTCAGGTAGTGCATTTCAGGCATTGACCACTCTGTTGCTGAAGTCATATTTTCTGCAATCGAGTTTGGTGCGGTTTACCTTAAGTTTGTATCTATCGTGTGCTCATGTATTGTTGCGGTTGAAGCTGAAGTAGTCATTGACAGGTAAGGACATTGTAGCAGATGATTTTATGAGCTATGCTTAGGTCATACCGAAGGCAGCATAGTTCTAAATTTTCTAAGCCCAAAATTTCAAGTCTGGTGGCATAAGGTATTTATTTAGTGATTGTTCACAGTTACAACGGCACTGAAAGAAATGATCTATGACTACTTTTCACACTTATGACCTTTGTAGCATCCTCATGGACACGTGATCAAAATTCAGATGCTTGGCAATTGGTTTATATTTATGATGGTTGCATTGTTCCGGAATCATGAGCCAAGGTGGCACAGTGGTTAGAGTGCAGTACTATAGGCTACTTCCGCTCACTGCTGGCTACCTGCAATTTGTCAGTTCAAATCTCACCTGGCTCAAGGTTGACTCATCCTTCCATCCTTCTGAGGTGGGTAAAATGAGGACCCAAATTGTTTGGGGGCAATGTGCTAACTCAATAAAACCACTTAGAGAGGGGTTGTAAAGCACTAAGTGCTATTGCTATCATGTGAATGTTTTTTACAACCTTCTGGCAAGCAAAGTTAATGAGGAAGCCAGATTCATTTAACAACTGTGTTATTAATTTAAGAACTGCAGTGATTCACATCAGCTATGACAAGAAAAGTCATATAATGGAGCAAAACACACTTAACAATTGTCTTGCTTAGCAACAGAAGTTCTGGGCTCCCTTGTGGTCATAAGTCAAGGACTACCTGTACCTTAATATGTAGATGTATAGCCCCCATAATTCTCAGCTAAAATGGCCAAACTCCATTATTCTGATCTAATTGATAGGTCCTCTGTCTATTTCAGTTTTTGTTTTGAAATAGCATGGTATAGGTAAGTCATGAATACAGGATCTGATGAGGGAAGATAATGATGACAACTTCGTTAGGGCAGCTGCTTTCACAGTTTGCTTTGGCTGTTATGATGAACTGGTTGCTGAAATGAAATTTGATGAGTGGTTCTCTAGATGGCTATTCCAGAGCATTACCAGTCAAAATACTTTGTGCAGCCATTCTGTCATTTTGTTCTTTAATGGATGTTTTGTTGTGAAAAATGGAAAACATGGAAGTAACGTAAGAGGCTTTCATAAGAAGAACTCTTTATTTGGCTTCCAATAAATTTCATGAATAAGGCAGGTCATTTTTAAGATGAATACCTATTTAAAATGAATAGCATGTACATGAATAGTTCTGGTTCTGAACTCAGTTCTGGTTCTGAGCATGGTTCTGAGCTGGGATTTCAGAATTGTAAATTCTAAAATAACTTTTGGACCAGTAGCATGGAAATATTTTAATATGCCCATAATGTAATTAGTAGATTTTAATTTTTCCTTTTCTGAGTCAGAAGATGGAAATGTTCCATCAACATTTGTTCAATTTCTCTTATTCCTACATATGTTCCATGAAAACCATTGTTTTATTTTGGTTGTATTGTTGATCTCAAAAATTAAGTTTAACACTTTAAATTTCCAGGCACTGCTATGATTGAAATTCAAGAAGGTAAATGACAATGTAGTTAATTAAAAATTAGGATTTTTTGTGTTTGAAAATTTAAATTGTTATGTCAGAATATGTTATGTCTGAGTTCAAAAGCTGTCCAAACTAGTGCTGACAGATGCAGAGAAAGTTGTGCCCTAAAGCAAGAGAAAGATGAGAGAGAAATGACTCCTTCCTGTTTCACGGTGCTGACCATCTCCCTCTGTCACTGTTGGTCGTCCGAGCGTGACACCAATGGTTGATGAAGCATATCGGTTTGCACCACAGCAGATCTGCTGCAATTTGTTGCCTGCTTAAAGGGGAAAACACTAAAGGTGAGTTTAAGCTGCCTCAGATATGGGTTAGGAGGAGATGAAAGCAACTATTTGAGGACCTGGCTGAAAAAGAGGATGCTGGGATATGTTTGTGTTGTGCATCGGTGCAAGCGGTCAACAACTGTGAAGGGCTACATGCAGGGGTTCGCTGCTGGGGGTTCGCAGGGGTTCAGGAGAACTTCTAGCTAAGATTCTGTGCAATTCAGAGAACCCACAAATCCCATCCCTTGCTGTCCCTCCACCCCTCCCAGGAGTCCCCCCGTGGCCTGTTTTGGATGCAGGTAAGTGCACGGCGCACATGGAGGCTCGTGGAGGGTGAAAAACGGGCCTACCAGAAGTTTGGGAAGGCTGGAAACAGGCCCGTTTCCGGCCTCCAGAGGGCATCTGGAGCCTGGGGAGGCCATTTTCGCCCTCCCGGAGGCTCAAAGAAAGTCTTCGGAGCCCGGGGAGGGCAAAAACACCCCCCACCACCATGATGCAGGAGTCCGATTAGGCCATGCCAACCATGGCCACACCCACCAAGCAACTGGGCAGAGAACCCCTTGCTAAAATTTTTGAAGTCCACCCCTGGTTGCATGCACCATCATTACTGCAATATCTAAAAGGGTACAACCCAAAAGGCAGTCAACACCTGTTCTCTTTCATTGGTTTAAGTTACAGGAAGGCAGGTTCTGATTGAACATTAAAAAAAGAAAACCCCACACACATTCCTAACAGTAAAAGCAGTTGCACAGTGGAACCAATTACCCAGAGAAGCAGTGGGCTTCCCTTGGCTGAATGCTTTGAAACAGAGGCTAAGCAGCCATCTGTCGGGATGTTTGCATTTATATTCCTGCCCTGAGCAAGGGAGGTGAACTCCAGGCCCTTTTGAACTCTAAGGCTCCGTGATCCAAAGCAGGCAGCTCCTGTCATTTCAGTAGTATCACGGAAAATCCCAACACGTTCTCTTGCCTTAGGTTGTTTGCTCCACACACAGAAGGAGAGGGCAAGAGAGACAAAGAAAAAGACAGACAGTTGTTGCAAACTCAGTGTGATATAGAACAGGGAGGAATGTCCCCGGTGTAAGATAAATGGTATTGCTGGCCTCAGGACTAATTATCCTCAGAGACATCACTGACTGAACAGCTACACGGGCCAGAAAATAAAACAGTATCTTCTGGCTAGAAAGAAAATGTTCCTAACAACATTCCCACTGTAGATGATTAGATGATTATCAGGCTTGTTCTTGTAGTTCCACATTTGTTTGCAGTGTCTCTACAGGCAACATTCATTTTGTCTTTCACAAAACCTTTTGTTTCCTTTCTTGTGCGGATGCTGTGTGTCTACATTTCAAGAAGGTTTTTTTTTCCCCTCCAAAGGCCTTAAAATGTTTCTTTTTCTAAAAAACAACTACCATCACCCTACCATTAGACTTAACGGTAAAAATGATCAAGCTTTAATGAATTAGAGGAAACACATTTTCAACTAGCGCCTACCACAGCAGCTTAAACAATTTATCTAGGAACTTGTACTGTTAATTTATTTATTATTTATTACATTTATATGCCACCCATTTCTCTGATAAGGCAATTCTGGGAGATAAAGTGGTAAATAAAAAAAGTTAAAAATTAAAAATGTGCAAAAAAAGCTGTAACCAAGAGATGAATGGGATAGGCTTGAGATTTTCTTAACCCGCCAACCACCTCCAGTGATGAGTTCTCTCCTCAGGGCATCAAGGCAATCCAATAGTAGAGTGTTCCACAAATTTGGGGCCACAGCAGAAAAGGCTATTTTCCTTGACTTCACTTGCTTAGCAGATGAGGTCCATAGCAGGCCTCTTCTTTTGGGTGAGTGGGACGGACTAGTCCCATTGAGACTACTACCTCAGATACCCTGGACCCATACCATATAAGGCCTTAAAGTTAATAACCAACACCTTGAATTGGACCTGGAAGCAAACTGGTAACCAATGCAGCTTATGAACAGAGGTGTTATATGTGCCACTCTAGGGGCCTCCAGAACTGTGTGTGCTGCTGTATTCTGTACCAAGCTGTAGCTTCCAAACAGACTTTGAGGGTAGCCAATGTACAACATATTACACTAATCCAACCAAGAGATTACTAGGGCATGAGTGACTGTGTGCAGTGCCTCACAATTCAGGTAAGGCAGAACTGGCACAGAATACAAATTTGCCCAAGAGGTGTGGTGGCTCAGTGGCTTCAGGATACTGGAAATGGTCTTTGCTCCAGTGGTTTGAGTCCTAGCACTGCATGGCAAGATGAGCTCTCATGACTTGACTCAGCTACTGCCTTCCTAGCAGTTTGAAAGCATGTTATATGTGACTAGATAAATAAGTCACTTCAATGCTTTGTGCAGATGGTCAGAACCATGTTGGTGCTGGACCTTCCTGGTTGTGACGCCCATTTGGGAGGCAACTTCAGTGGAGGAAGAAGGCCCTAGATGATGCTGCAGAAATCCATTTGTTTTTTTTCTGGTACAGAGCTAACCGAACCCTGTGGTGCACCTTGGAAAGCGGGCAAGCATGAACTGAACATATCTGCAGTCTTAGGAAGCCAAACTACTACTCTGTATTAGCACTGTAGTCTCCTCACTAATGTAACATGGCCATGTGCTAAATAAATAAATAATTAAGAATAGCACAAATGTCCTCTTAACCACAACTACCACCTGCTCTTCAAGCAGGAGTCACAAGTTCAGAAGAACCCCCAGATTCCACATTGGGTCTGTTTGGGATAGTGCAATCCCATCCAGAACTCAACATGATAACCAGATCCCCAGGTTCCTTGCATTCCTTGCCATTTTGTCTTGCCCAGGTTTGGCTGAAGCCTATTGTTCCCCCAGCCATACCCCTATAGCAGGGGTGAAATGCTCCCGGTTCGCACCAGCTCTCCTGATTAGGTAGCGATGGCAGCTGCTGGTTCGGAGGACTGGTAGCAAAAATCCCTGGCCCTGCCCCTCTGCGTCTGCTGAGCAGAGGTTTGTTTTTTTTAACTTTTAAAAGCTTTTCTTCAGCTGAAACATGCCTCGAAAAGTAAAAAAAAAACCCTCTGATGATCGCAGGGCTGAGCAGAGATCATCAGAACACTTTAAAAGTTTGTTTTAAAAAACCCTCTTCAGCAGAAGGGGAAAAGAAAAAAGAAAAAAAACCAAGGTTTTAAAAGCCTCCTCTGGCGATCCCAGAGGAGTTTCCTGATCCTCACAGGCTTTTAAACTCACTTTTTAACAGCCCCCACTTACAAGAGCCCCCACCCAAGCCCAGCCAATTCCCCCTCCTCACTTACCTATAATTACTGCTCTTTCGGGCTGGCAACGGCATGTTTTCTTCAGCTACTGAAGAAAAAAAAAGAGCTTGCTTTGATTTCCTGCTTTGCTGGCTGAGGAACTCTGGGATTTGAAGTCCACAATAAAATAAAATAAAATAATAAAATATTTGTGCAGCTTTCTGAGATTTGGTGCGTTTTTGTAGTGTTTCACTCTAACTACACAAACACACAAAATCTCAGGAAGCTGTATATGGCATTTTGTGAGTGTGTGTGTGTGTGTGTGTGAGTTGTATGTGTGTAAAGTGTGAAGTTGGTTTTTGAGCTTTTTGTGGCTGTGTGAAGTGTGAAGTGCAGCTGCTTTTACATTGTGTGTGAGTCAGTTGTGTTGTGTTGTGTGTGTGTAAAGTGTGAAAGTTGGTTTTTGATACCTCTTATTGTTTTTTATACTTCGTTAATTATTTTTATTATTTATTGTTATTGGCCATGCCCACTCAGTCATCTGACCACCAAGCCACGCCCACCAATTAAGCCCTGCCCACAGAACCGGTAGGGAAAATTTTTAGATTTCACCCCTGCCCTATAGCTTCCAGGCACTGAGAAAAGCCAGCTACAGCATCACTTCAATCAGGAGGGATGGAGATATAAAGCTGTATATTATCAGCATAATGATGATATATCATTCCATGATCTCACCCAGAAATTTCATCTAGGTGTTAAAAAGGAGCGGAATTACATCACACTCAAATACTTTAACCAATCACTGGAAACCTGCTTATTTTTGGTGAGATTTTCTGAATATTTTACTGCTATAAATATTGTGTGCAAACCTCATGCATTTATTTTGCTATGATTATAGATCATTTTTACATGGGACCATATGTTGCAACCATTGAGGTTGCAATCAATTATATAAAAAGTAGTCTTCAGCTAAGGCAGTAGTTTTCAAACATGGTAATATTAGGGATCTGCCAACTTCCACATGGGACAAAGAAAATATTCCAACCATGCAGCCTTTAAAACTGGTTAAGAAGCCGTTATTGTGCCATGACTAAGAGGAGATAAGAATAAAGTAACTTTAGGTTCTGTGCACTTCAACAGCATGGCTGAGGAATTCTGGGAATTGAAGTCCACAGATCCTAAATTTACCAAGTATGAAAAACACTGAGCTAAGGCCTCATCTCACCTCCCCCTAACCTTGTCACAATGATAGTTTGCTAACCATTGTTAAAGGCTGCACACTTAGAACATTGTCTTTCTCTCCTCCACAGCTTACATTTCTCTTTCACTAGTTTAAAATAGTATTTCCCCTTCTCCTAGCACAAGTCTTGTCATGTCATGTTCTCCATTGCCTCATGGATACTGATGCTGATTATGCAGTCAGGCCCCTGAGGCACAGCCAAGCTCGGCACTAGGGCAAAGCAGTTTCGGCTGGCATATTCAGGCATTGAAGGGATACACCTGGGGTGAGCTTCAAAAATTTTAGCAAGGGGTTCTCTGCCTGGTTGCTGGGTGGGCCTGGCCATGGTGGGCGTGCACCATGTCAGATTCCTGCACCACAACTGTGGGGGGGGGGCGTTATGGCCCTCCCCGGGCTCTGGGGGCTTTCTTCAAGCCTCCAGGACAGCAAAAACGGCCTCCCCAGGCTCCAGAGACTGGAAATGGCTCATTTTCAGACTTCCTGAACTTCCAGTAAGCCTGTTTTTCGCTCTCCCTGAGCCTCCGTGTGTGCCCTGCACTTACATGCATTCAAAACGGGCCACGTGGAGACTCCTGGGAGGGGCAGGGAGGGGTGGCCGGGGCCGGGGCCAGCCAGGAGTGGGATTTGGGAGTTCTCTGAACTGCACAGAATTTTAGCTAGAGGTTCTCCCGAACCCCTGCTAACCCCCAGCAGCCCACCCCTGGGGAAGGAGTAACAAGGAAGAGAAAGAACCTCAGTTCTCCTCCCAACCCCACAATGCAGGTACATAATCAAGGCAATTCCTTCCTTCTTTTCTGGAAAAACAAAACAAAGCAACTGTGCAAAAAGAGATATGCTTCTGCTATAAACCAGCTCATATTTTATTAATGTTTGTGTTCCTCAAAGTTGCTTCAAATTTCATTAAACGGACTCTTATGAACTGCGATATTTTAACTAGCGGCAGAACGTACTTGCATAACCGTGGGCAACAGAGACACGCTTGTTGCATGCAGTTCAAGCCGTGCTGTGCGCTCCCTTTTGCTTCTCCAGGCAATGCAGCAGAGAAGCCTTGAAGAGCAATAATCTTTGAAGAGACAAAGAATTAGGAAATATGCAGGTGGCTTTCATAAATCAAAATTAAACAAGACCTTTGTACCGTGTGCTTTCATATGTCGCCATCAAAAAGTTGTGAATTTTCTGGGGTTTCGGTTTTTTTTGGTCACACTGTGATAAGAAGGGGTAGGAGGGGCCAAGTAGAATCAGATGCAGTTAAGTTCACTCTGGCTAGCAGAATTGCACAAGTATTTTGTTCGACAATGGAATTATCAAAAACGTCGAGATCTTTTTGTCTATTGGGATGGAAAGTAATTAATCAATTCCTATTCATTCCAGTGACCAATAAGAGATGCCTTTATTTTTGGCCCAGGAAGCATAAAACACATGCCACTTATATTTTAGAATAGAATAGAATTTATTGGCCAAGTATGATTGGACACACAAGGAATTTGTCTTGGTGCATATGCTCTCAGTGTACATAAAAGAAAAAATACCTTCATCAAGGTACAACATTTACAACACAAATGATGGTCATAGGGTACAATTTAACCCTTAATGATAGCAACAAAAAGTTACAGTCATACAGTCATAAATGGAAAGAGATTGGTGATGGAAACGATGAGAAGATTAATAGTAGTGTAGATTTAGTAAATAGTTTGACAGTGTTTTATATCTTATATGCTCTCATGAATTTCTCAAATTATATGGCTACAACTCCCTGTTTTGAGATCTTCTTTCAAAGGAGTGGGAAAAAGGATTTTTTTAAAAAAAAATAGTTTTCACATCTGCTGTGCTACTTTTATAAGCAGAACTAAGAAGCATCTTATAATGCATGGTTTCATTTGATTCTGCCAAGTTTCTTTAAGTATAATATTTCAGGCTTTTCATGTAGCTTCTACTCTTTTAAGGTTATTTTCTCAATGAATACATTCTTCCTCAAAACAGGCAGTGCAATCCTATGCACACTGATTTGGGAGTAAGTGGAATTTACTTCTGAATGAAGATGTATAGGTTTATGTCATACTATGCATACCATTTGGCGTACCCAGATGCAATGTTGCATCTGAATTCAGAAGAACTTCCTATTGAATAGGCATGTATAAAATGGCAGGATTATGCCTAACTCATTGCAAAACAAGCAGAAATTCAAATACATTCTAAATAGATGCTTCTTTATTCTATTTTTCTTCTTTTTAATTTGCAAGTCTAAAGGAAGATTGCTATAGCAATAAAAGGAATGATTGGATACATTTAGATGATAATTTCAAAGTTGGAAAATGCACACCTAGTATAACAGGACCTCTATAGTCAATGAATTGCTTAAATCCCATTCTCTCCTCCCTCTACCACCTTCTCTGTAGGCATCCAACAAAATAGGATCAAGTGGCCCAGGTTCACAGAGGAAGAAATAGATGGGATGGACATTCCTTGCCTCCCTGCTGTAGTCGGTCAGGTGGATATGATTGGCAAGAGACTATCCTTCAGATAACCTGGTCCCAAGCCATGAAGGGCTTTAAAGATGACAACCAGAAACTTGAATTGCATCCAGAAACAAATCGGCAACCAATGCAGCTCCTGCAGCAGAGGAGCATTGGAACACTTCATTTTGGACCAACTGGAGCTTTTTGAACTGGTCCAAAATACAGGGTTCCTCCAGCAGAGGAACACTGCATTTTGGACCAACTGGAGCTTCTGGATGCTTCTCAAGGATGGTTTCATGTAGACTGTGACTAGGACATGAGTGACTGTGAGTGAGAATTGTTGATCTAGGAAACTGGTGCACAACCCGCAGTTGCTCAAAGGCCCTCTTGGCCATGACTGACACCTGCTCTTTGAGCAGGAGCTGCAAGTCCAGGAGAACCTCCAGATTGCGCATAGGGTCTGTTTGGGGCAGTGTTACCCCATCCAAGACAAAGGTGGCAATTCTCCATGGACCAAAGAACCCCAAACTCAGAGCCACTCGGTCTTGCCAGGGTTCAGTTTCAAACGGTTGCTCCCCATCCAGCCCCTAACAGCTTCCGGACACTGTGAGAGGGAGGTCACAACATCGCTTAACTCACCACCAGTTGAGATATACAGTTGACTATCATCAGCATATTGATGATATCTCAGTCCATGGTAATGGATGATCTCATCCAATGGCTTCATGTAGATGTTAAATTAAATTAATTAAATAAATGAAAAGGAAAAGGAAAATGGAAATGAAATGAACTTTAGTTCATGATGAACTGAAAAAAAAGATGAATTTTCTGATCCTACCTGCTACTTTTAAATGTACGACTCCCTATGTTCTTCTTGGAGACCAGTTCTTAATACTGTAACCTGCTTACAAACTGTGTCACATGGCTGAAAAAAGGGATAAATAGATGGTAACCATTTGCAGTGATCGATTGAATCCAGGGATGGACACAAATGGGGTGTTGTAAAAGGTTTTGTTTTATTTATGTTTCCTAATGTTTTAGAACAAAGCACAGAAAGCATCCCATTAATTAAAAGTGAGCATATTAAATTGGGAGGTGTAGCAGAAAATAGACTAATCACTTAGTCATTTATTGGGTATCCAGAGTGCATATAATTTACTATATACCAATTAAGTGTAAAATAAATCCTGACTCATAGGAAATGTAATTTGCTGGCTTGATATAGAGGCAGAGGTTTCTGTTTCTAAATTCTGTTCCTCGCTTTCACACTTGAGTTGCAAAGTTATACACATGTAGATAACAGGTGGCGTTTGCTTCATTTACATTTTTTCATCTCCCCCTCTTTGCTCTTCCTGAGGATGCTTGTGTGTCAAGGGCCACACCTTCCTTCATTCCAAGGCTATAGAATAAGCCCATAAACCAACTACCAACCAACCTGGTCTTCCGGGTGCGATTCAAGGTTTTGGTTATCACCTTTAAAGCACTCCATGGCACGGGACCGGGATATCTACGGGACCGCCTGCTGCCGCCAGTAACCTCTCATCGAGTGTGGTCTCACAGGGAAGGCCTCCTTAGGGTGCCGTCGGCCAACCAATGTTGGCTGGCGGTCCCCAGGGGAAGAGCGTTCTCTGTGGGGGCTCCGGCCCTGTGGAATGATCTACCTCTGGGACTACATCTTCTCCCTGATCTTCGGACCTTTAAGCGCAAGCTCAAAACCTTCTTCTTTCACCAAGCAGGGCTGGCCTAATGATAAATTTTAATTTGAGGGTTTTTTAGTGGGGTTTTTAAGAGGTTTAATTTATTTTAGTAACTTTTACTCAGTAATTTTAATATTCAGCTTATTGAATCAGTTTTTTAATGAATTATTGTATTTTAAATTTTTTTTGATATTCTATGTTTTATCTATGCTGAGTCCTCGGAGAAGGGTGGTATAAAAATATGAAAAATAAATAAATAAATAAAATAAATAAAATAAACTAGAATTCTCGATTTCTACCCATTTAAATTATTAAATCTGCATAGGGCAGAGACAATAAACTAAGAGGAATACATTTCTGCTCTACTAAAGCAATGCAGCATGTTATATTTTCTCAGCAAAGGGACATTAGCATTGCTATATCTCTGCACTCACAAAGTCTTCAGACATCTGAGATAGCTTTTCCGTTGTCCCATGATTAAAAAGAAAAGGATTATCATTGAGCAGAGAAATTCTCTTGCAAGTTTTCCTACCGGTTCTCATTTAATTTCTAGAAAGAGGATTTGCTTTGAGAAATTACCTTGCTCTTGATTTTATTAAGTTACAGGATGACATGCGTGTGTGCATATGTAATTGCTTTGTCGTTCATTGTGCAATCGTTTCACGGGAGACTTTTAATCTCCTTCATTTGGGGCCTGCTTCCCTTAACTAGAGCCTGGGGAATGCTGGGAGTTGTAGTCCTCATATCTTAAAGATGAGGAGGTTGAGAAACACTACCTGAATTCCTAAAAGAACTTCTCTCACTAGACTTTTTAAATAGAGGTGTTACTGTTATTAACAAAAGGAAATAATGCCCTTAAGAAATTGTTGGAAAATTTATCCTTCTCCTGGAATAACCATCCACCAGTGTTTTGTCCATAGGAGTCCCTGTGGATTTTACTCCACTAGCCATTACCAAATATAGGGGTTTGTGCTCAGCTCCATTTTGAGGCTGTTGAAGAGCCTTCTGCAATCATGTGGCAAGCATGACATCACAGAGCACTGTTAACATTCCACCAAAGTGGTACCTATTTATCTATTCATATTTGCATGCTTTCAAACTGCTAGGTTGGCAAGAGCTAGAGCGAAAACAGGAGATCACCCCATTGTGCAATGCTGAGGTCTCAAACCCAGGCTGTTGGCTTTCCAGCCAATAAACCCCAAGTCTTAATTGCTGAGACACTGCGCCACCCGGTTTCTTTCCACATATTTGCTAGATAATTTTGAAAAAACACAGCGGCCAGTTCCAGTTGGAAAAACATAGCGAAATCATAGTGTCTTTTTGCTATACTTTGAAAAATAGAATTATATTTATTGGATTCTGGAACTTGCTCACAATAGAGCACTGGACTAGCCTGTCCTTCTCTTGTTCTATCTATTCAGTTACTTGGAAAAAGATTCTATATCTATTAAATAGCTGCTGCCAGAGCAATCAAATGAATTAACAATTTAAGATAAAGGCTTGATAAAGGTTCTTTTCTGAACCGTCTTTCACATGCTCATAACAGAATACTCTGAATTCCATGATATTCACGCAGTACAATAGTAAATGGGCTCATTCATTTTTGAATCTGCTTGGATACAGTCTCTTTACAAAAAATAGCCATTGGGTAATAAAGTATCATCTTGAAAAGCACTGTAAATCCTCTGCAGTTCCCACATTTTACCCCATCTTAACCTCAAGACTCACTTTGCCTAACAAAGTTAATCTTGCATTTCTTTTGTTCTATTTTAAGAAGTAGTCTCATAAAAGGAGCTTGCCTAGTTAATCTCACCAGTCTAGTGAATTAGATTTCAAAGACTCAATTATGGAGGAATTATCTATGAATAGAGGCAGGAATGGGCTTCATTAAGTTAAGCCTGTAAATTAATATATACCAATTCCAAGGTCAGCTGTGGAGACCCTGTTCCTAACACAATACATAGATTAGAAATCCTACATAGATTAAAAATCCCTTTTTCACATAGGCCGAACAGTGTGCAATCTCTGAATGGGGTCTCATGCCTTCTTTTAAGCCAAGTCACATCAATATTAATCTGAACTGGCTCTTGAGTTGTGAATGGAATCAAAGGGAGTATCAAATGAGCAAGATTCTAGCTCAAGGGCAATGTAGGTTTAGCAATAATATCACCAATTAAGATTCAACATACAGGCTGCAGAAGAAATACAGGATAAACCAGGATAAATATGTGACTTTATTCCTTTAAATAAGTTAGTGAAAAGGAAAACTTTCAAAACTGGGTTCTCAGAGCCTTATTAGAAATTCTCCACGGAATGACCATTCATTGACCATTCACTATACGTTATCCATTCCCACTTACCTTCCTAGGAGATTGCTCAACCTCTTTCAGAATCAGGTCAGGTCCTCCTCTGAGGGACCAAACATCCCTAAGCAACCTCTGAGTCTTCAGGGCAATTTCTTAAAAAATGGTTTATTTTTCTGGTACTAAAAGCAGTTTCTCATGATGTAGCTTAAGGTGCATTTTTTCCCTCTGAAGAAAGACTTAAAGAATATTAACTCTTGCTCATAAACACATTCAGTAGATCTTTTGCACCCAATGGGAAGGATTTGTTCTATATACCAATTATGTGAGATCCCAATATAAGGAATTGTATTGTGTGGAGTATATAATGGGGATGGTATTTGGCTAATAAAAAGGTACGTGCTAGTCGTTCCTGACTCTAGGGGGTGGTGCTCATTTCTGTTTCAAAGATGAAGAGCCAGCACTGTCCGAAGATGTCTCCATGGGCATGTGGCCAGCATGACTAAACGTCAAAAGAGCACAGAAGGCTGTTATCTTCCCATCAAAGGTGGTCCCTATTTTTCTGCTTGCATTTTTTACATGCTTTTGTACTGCTAGGTTGGCAGAAGCTGGGACAAGTAACCGGCGCTCACCCTGTTACGCGGCACTAGGGATTCAAACCACTGAACTGCCAACCTTTCGATCAACAAGCTCAGCGTCTTAGCCACTGAGCCACCTTATCTGGCTAATACCAATACCTTATAAAGTCCTTGATTTACAACCAAATTGAGCCCAAACTTTCTGTTGCTAAGTGGGAAATTTGTTAAGTGAATTTTGCCACACGTTATGACATTTCTTGCCACAGTTGTTAAGCGAAGCACTGCATTTGTTAAATTAGTAACATAGTTGTTAAACTGAGTCTGGCTTCCCCATTGACTTTGCTTGTCAGAAGATTGAAAAAGGGAATCACATGACCCTGGAACACCACAACCATCATAAATATGAGTTAGTTGCTAAGTGTCTGAATTTTGACCACATGACCATGGGGGGGCGGGAGAAATGCAATGGTGGTAAGTGTGGAAAAACGGTCAAAAGTCACTTTTTTCAGTGCTGTTGTAACTTTGAACAGTCACTAAATGAACTGTTGTAAGTGGAGAACTTATTGTGCCAGAAAATAATTATTTGAGCATTTCATAAATCAACTTTCCTTCTTTCCCCTTCTTTTGCAAGTAGAGCAACAAGAATACTTGTAATAACACAGACATTCTTTCAGCCTTCCTGAATGCTTCCAAAACAAAATACTTTGCCCTTCATAGCCTCCTTCTCTGTTGAGGTCAGAGAAGTTTCTTTGTGTCTCCACTAACTGCTGAACGAATTAAATTGTCTAATGCCCTTCATGGTTCTTGGATTCAAGTCTATTATGGCAAAATTAGATGCATTATAATTATTAAATGCTGGTTAAAGGTAGTATTTATTGCTCATTTTATGGACAAGCCTCTGGATGACATATAATTTCATAAGTGAAAAGTTCCAGCTAATTGCAGGACACTACTTTTAAACCTTATGCCAAGAACTTCTGGAAAGATTTTATGCATGGCTGGATGTAAGGGAGGAAAATACCCCCCCCTTAAAAAATCAAATGGAAAATTCATCTGTTTTTTGGCTTAAATTTGCTTATTTGTTAATAGAAATTCCAGTGCTGTCTAGAAGGGTGAGGCTGTCGGTTCCTTGAAGTCTATATTTCTGTAAATAAGAGGCAAAGCTAGAATAAGGGATTTCTGGAGAGTTTCTTTTATTGCAGTTTTGGTGGAACTCACAATGTGGGAAAGGTTTACTAAGAACAGAAATTTGCCTGGAGTTAGCTTCAGGCATAATGGTGTGGCAGCTCTAACTGCTTCAGCTAACAGAAAAGGGAAGAAAAAGATATTAGCCAGAGTGATTATGAAACACACTGAACACCTCAGACAAAATATTGTCTTTCCCTCTATAGATGTGTGTTAGTATGCGACTCCCAGCATCCCATATCAGCACAGTTGTGGTGGTATACAATACCATGACACAGTAAAGCTGATATAACCATTAAAAAGAAGGGTAGTAGTCACCTGGACATGGTGACAATCTTGGCTAGAGTTCAAATATAATTATTATTCTTTGAGATGAGAAGGAGAGGACATTTGGTTAAGGTGGGATATGTACAATCCAGGGGTGAAATCTACTTATCTTCCTTACCGGTTTGGAAGTGCACATGTCCCGTGCGCGTGTCACATGCACGCGCAGACCACACCCGGGCGCGAGGGTGGAGCTTTGCTCCGCCATCGCGATCACCGAACCACTAGCCATGATCGCTACCGGATTGTGAGATCCGGTCAGAACCGGGAGCATTTCACCCCTGGTACAATCTCATTAACTTCCCTACAGGTTTGACTAGTAATTGACATATCATCCGTATTGTTTTGTGTTAGAATTGTTAAAGTACATATGTAGTTTCTTTTATTCTTGGATGCTCCAAAAACCATGATGCTTATTTTATGGCAGAGGTATACAGGTAGTCCTCGACTTACAACAGTTCATTTAGTGACTGTTTGAAGTTAGCGTGGCACTGAAAAAAGTGACTTATGACTGTTTTTCACATTATGACCATTACATGCTTATGTGATCAAAATTCGTATGCTTGACAACTGGGATGTATTAATTATGATTGCAGTGTCCTGGGATCATGTGATCCCCTTTTGAGACCTTCTGACAAGCAAAGTCAATGGGGAAGCCAGATTCACTTAACAACCATATAACTAGCTTAACAACTGCAGTGATTCACTTAATAACGGTGGCAAGAAAGGTCGTAAAATGGGGCAGAGACTCACTTAACTCATTTAGCAACAGAAATTTTGGGCCCAATTGTGGTCGTAAGTTAAGAACTACCTGTATATTTACTCTACAGTTTTAGTGTAATTTTAAATATATTTACTTGTTAGTTTGACTGTAACTGGCCCAGATTCCTTGTGAGGAATTGTTATAAATAAAATGTTTGGAATTTGTTTATTGCAAGAATTTTTTAGATTAAGGACTTCTTATTGAGAGTTGCATTTAGGTGAGAAAGAAATCAGTCTTAGTTTCATTAACAAAATGTAAACCTTGTTTAACCTGGTTTTAGAAGTTACATTGTAATTCAGTGTGTTTCAAAGAACTACATTTGATTTATTTATTTATTAAGAAAGGAAATAATGTTAAATATTTTGCAATATTGTCATTATTTGGTCTTTTCTAGCAGTTGCTTCTTAATGCTATTCTACTGTTTTGGAATCTATAAATATCTAAACATGCCACTAAAATTAAGCATTAAAGAAGCATCCAGTCTCCTATTAAAAATTATGTCAGCAAACAAATCAGTCTGGAAGTCTATCTGAAGTAAAAAAATGATTTTTTTAGAATAAAATGGTAGAACTAAAGCAAGCACAGAGCCCTCTTATTGAACAGACACTGAATGGCCTTATCTGACAGGGAGTCCCAAAGCATGATAACAAACTCTGAAGAATCATAAGTTAGATGTCCTTTGGATAGTACTTGTAGCTAAAGAAGGCCTTTCCCCAAGGATCTTAACATTCACGTGGAAGATTATGGGCTTTCAAAAAACTCACCACATAAGACATTAGAGATCATAACTAGAGTTCTGAATTTGCCCAGGAATAGTTCGTGTTCATTTGACATATGCATTCTATAATAAAGATGTTATAACAAAGATGTCACATGCTTCTTATACTTAATAATTTAGGTTAATAGGTTAATAATCTAGCTGAAGGGTGGGGGCTTTTTTGACATTTTTTGAACTCTTTTCAATGTTAATCCCACAAAGTACGCATTACAGGAATCCAAAAAGCTTTAGCTAGCATATCTATCACTATGGCTATATTTGACATTGCAGGAATTAGTCCTTACTGTGAATTCACATGGCTAGCCAGTGCCAAAACCCAGGTTTTCAATCCAAGATTGTAAATATGAATCTTCAGTATGGAGAACATAATCCCATCTAACAGAAGTAGAATCTCTATTCCATAAACTATCTTTAACCATGTTTTTTGTCTGCACTAAGATTCAATTTGTTTACACCCATCCAGGTCAATTTTCAATTGTGGACACTGATTTGGGGTCCGAAGATTTTTCTCGGATTTAGATGAAAAAATAAATAAATAAAGATGCAATTGTTTCATATCTTACCTATAAATCTTTCAACATTACAGAATGATACAAATTGCAAGCAGGTATGACACTTGAAACGAAAATTCCAGCGCTTTGAGCTCTGTGAATTAAACCCTCCTGGCACAGGAATTGATCCATTAACCGCAGCAGCTTCAATTTTACATCAATCAATGCAGAAAGCAGTATTGTGAGGGTAGAAAAAGCATTGCCTTATTGTTATCAGTCCTGATGGCAGCTTTAGAAGACTACTGTTCCCCAGGGTGCAATGAAGCAGTGGAGCAACACACATATAAATCTTAATTCTTTACAGGGGATTCAGTGCTATGCGAACTGGCTCACATGTATGAGCTGGATGTTTATTTGCTCAACTTCATTTTCTGTATACTCCATGGTTGTTTAGACTAGAGAAACTTCACCAGCCTTTTGTAGCATTCTAAAACTATGGAGATTTTTAAGAGGAGGGGGTTTAGAATTGAAATGGCAAAAGCATATCACTTCTGTAACCATCACATGTGCTAAACGGGGCCAGTCACTGAATAGAAAGTGAAGACAGATCCAGCCATTGTTATTTTGCCACGAATGTTCTTTGCACATGTTAACAGTAATAGTAACAGAGTTGGAAGGGACCTTGGAGGTCATCTAGTCCAACCCCCTGCTCACACAGGACACCTGTTCATTCTATAGGTTAATTTTAGAAGTTAGAATAAGGTTAATTTCATTGTGCTCATGAATAGTGGTTGCTGGAATTGTATTCTTAAAGAAAGAATCTGGAACCTTATGTTTGATTTGAAGACCTGCAAGGTTCCAGACATGGGATGCAGTGGCTCAGTGGCTAGGATGCTGAGCTTGTTGATCGAAAGGTTGGCAGTTCAGCAGTTCGAATCCCTAGTGCTGTGTAACGGGGTGAGCTCCTGTTACTTATCCCAGCTTCTGCCAACCTAGCAGTTTGAAAGCACGTAAAAAATGCAAGTAGAAAAATAGGGACCACCTTTAGTGGGAAGGTAACAGCGTTCTGTGTGCCTTTGGCGTTTAGTCATGCCAGCCACATGACCATGGAGACGTCTTCGGACAGCGCTGGCTCTTTGGCTTTGAAACAGAGATGAGCATTGCCCCCTAGAATCAGGAACGATTAACACATATGTGCAAGGGGAATTTTTACCTTTACCTTTAAGGTTCCAGAAATTAGAAAAGTTTTTATATATCTGTATTGCAAGGAAAATATTTAAACTAATTTCTCCAATAACTAGATAACAATAACTATTTATTGGTCTAAATATGTTTCTTCCTTTCCTTTCCTATAGAGATGTATATAAACTTTTGGATTGGTAGTTATGATGTTTACCCAACAACAGCTAAACCAGTGATGGAAAAATAGCAAAATAGAAAGAGATTATTTTAATGATTATCTTCCCTAAAGTTTCCAACACCACTAACTCTGTTTTATCCCTCCAGAATAGATCTGTGAAATGCATTATAGCTGCATGAAAGAGCTACTAAAATATCACATCCTAATGATATCATAATATACACTACTGGACTTCTGAGCATTGGTAATATATAAGACAATACTCTAAAACATTTTCAACTAGCCTTTCTCAACTTGTATTCTTAAAATATCATAGAATAATAACATTTCTGGAATCTTCCAAGTCTTCTAATCAAACTGCTACCAGGACAGAAATTCTCATACCATCCCAGACAAATGGCTGTTCAATGTTGGGTTGAAAACCTTTGTGATGAAGCATGTACAACTTCAAGAAGCAGACTGTTTCATTGTTTAATAATTCTGACAATGAAGAAATTAATCTATATTTTGAATTTGGATATCCCTCTGTAAAGCTTCCACCTGTTGGTTCTGATGTTACATTCAGATGTTAGTTGAACGACTAACTTTGATCACCTCCAGCTGTTGGTCATGCTGGCTGATAACAGACACAGGAAATTACAAACCCATCAGCCTAACATCGATACCTGGGAAGATACTGGAAAAGATAATAAAAAAACAGATCTGCCAACATCTAGAAACGAGTAAAGTAATAACTAGCAGTCAGCACAGGTTTGTTAAAAACAGATCATGCCAAACCAATCTTAATTCATTCTTCAACATAGTGACTAAATTAGTAGACCAATGAAATACTGTGGACATAATATACTTAGACTTCAGCAAGGCATTTGACAAAGTAGACCACAACCTACTTCTTGGTAAGCTAGAAAAAAGTGGGATAAAGAGCATCATCACCAGATGGATTCGTAACTGGCTGACAAATTGTAGTCAACGAGTAGTCCTTGGGTCTATGTCTACATGGAGGGAAGTAAGCAGTGGGGTACCAAAAGATTTCATGTTAGGCCCAGTAATATATTCATAAACGACTTAGATGAGGGAATAGAAGGGGAACTTACTCAATTTGCAGATGATACTAAGTGGCAGGAATAGCTAACACCCTAGAGGATAGGCTCAAGATCCAGATGGATCTTGACAGACTTGAAGACTGGGCCCTATCTAACAAAATGAAATTCAATGTAGAGAAAAGTAAAGCCTTACACTTAGGCAAGAAAAACCAAAAGTACACATATAGACTGGTGAAACCAGGCTTAATAGCAATAACTGCGAGAGGGATCTTGGAGTCATAGTGGACAACCAATTAAATACCCATGTTTTCCTCAAAATAAGACCCTGCCTTTTTATTTATTTTTGTCACCAAAAAAGGTACCAGGTCTTATTTTCTGAGAGAGATGTCATCCATTGACTCACCTCACTTTCATATGTCACCCCAGCCTCTTTTTCAGTATCAGAGGCCTTCAGAACTTCTTCATCTGGCAAGATTACCAAGGCATTCCTGAAGGCCTCTATAGCCGATAACAGAGCTCCAGATCGATCTGGAGCGCTGTTATCAGCTACAGAGGCCTTCAGGAAAGGCCTTTAGGAAAGGTTTCTTCAGCCAATAACAGAGTTCTGGATTGATCTGGTGCTCTGTTATCAGCTACAGAGGCCTTCAGGAAAGCCTTGACGGCTGCAGGAAAAGAAATGGGCAGAGGTGTGTGAGACCTGGCTGCAATTATCCCAAGGTAAGTATTAAGGCAGCTCCACCCCCCATCCTCACCCTAGCTTAATTTTTACCTGTGCACCCTGGAGTGGGCTGGTCTTAATTAGGGCTTATTTTGAGGTTAGGGCTTATATTGGGCACACGTATAAAAATCAAGCTAGGACTTACTTTCTGAGTAAGTCGTATTTTGGGGAAAACTTGGTATGAGTCAGTAGTATGCCACAGCAGCCAAAAAAGCCAATGCAATCCTAGGTTGCATTAATACAGGGGTACAATCAAGATCAAGTGAGGTACTAATACCACTATATAAAGCCCTAGAGAATAGCATCCAGTTTTGGTCACCACGCTCTAAAAAAAATGTTGAGACTCTAGAAAAAATGCAGGGAAGAGCAACCAGGATGAATAAGGGACTGACGACTAAAACATATGAAGAATGGTTACAGGAACTGGGCATGGCTAGTCTAATGAAGAGAAGGAAATGATAGCAGTGTTCCAATATTTCAGGGGCTGCCACAGAGAGAAAGCAGTCAAGCTATTTTCAGACAAGAATAATGGATGGAAACTGATCAAGGAGAGATTCAACATAGAAATGAAGAGGAACTTTCTGACAGTGAGAACAATCAACCGATGGAACAGCTTGCCTTTGGAAGTTGTGAGAGCTTCATTACTGGAGGCTTTCAAGAAGAGATTGTACTGCCATTTGTCAGAAATGGTGTAGGGTTTCCTGCTTAGACAGGGGTTGGACTAAATGACCTACAAGGTCCCTTCCAACTCTTTTAATCTAATAAGGGATATTGTATTAATAGATTAGGCATGCTAATGGTGAAGCTTGGAGCGTGTGTTTGTCAGAAAGGAAAAGAAAGAGGAGATCTCTCAAATAGGTTTTGAAATCCAACCATATTCATCATTATCCAATCAGTAGAAGAATAGAAGAGCTGCTATCAGAACTGGCCTGATCTGCAAGTAGATCTTCAAAACAATTAATTATACAATTATTATTAAATTGGGCTAACATATGCAGGTATTGGACACAAATGACTATACTGCAAACCCTACAATTCTTGGTGACATTTGACGATGGTCTTTATCCCTTTGGAAATTGTGAGAAAATTACCTAAAATTGCATTTACCCTAGCTATCTGGCCTACCAAATAATGAGCTCTTCAGAAGCATTTTTAAAAGTCCCCTTCAAATCGTTTTAGGGAAAGTTTGCACATGAATTAAATGATGACCCCAAGGCAAATCTTTCCTTTGTTCAGAGATCTAAAGGGAGAAGAAAATGGCAGTGGGCAGCTCTGCTAAGAAGCCAGATCATCAGACTTTCCTCTCCCCTAGCTTTTTACCCAGCTAAGTTTTATTTTTTACAACAGAAGAAGAAAAACAAAATCATAGTCAGAGCCTACTGAGAAACCAGCTCTGTTGGGTTTCACTTCTCACTGATAATCCAGATGCTTGTATTAAGCTGTAACCACAGCAGAGAGAAAACATAGGATGACTCACTGATTGATCAATGACAGTTCTGGGATCTTCTTCTCCATGGTCTCTTTCTATACCACCAAGATGTGAACAAAAGCCAACAAGATCCAACTTTACTTTCACAATACTGTATTCCCTTGCTGTGAGATATAGCACTATAAGGTACTGATGGATATCTTATTATTCTCGTCTTCCTTTTCTTTCCACAGATCCTATTTTTTCTTTTGTGTATAATGTGTTTTCAGATTGTGTGCCTGAAGGCAGAGAATGTTGCTTGTTATTGATCCTTCAGCCACTTTTCATCTGAAGCATCAAGGTTTTAAGTAAATAAAATAAAATAAACTTCTGTCCCTCCCTCCCCAACATATTTGTTATATATGTTAGAACATATCCATCAGACCCAGCTAGCATGACCGCAGTACAATTTATGCCTGACTAAAAAGTGCCTTTTTAGAAGGATGGTCTGCTTAAATATTCTGCAAAGAAATGTGAATCCCTTCTTACTATTTCTTATCGGTCTGTTTTGGCTTCTAACTCCAAAGTATCAGGCTTTTACCAGAGAAGCATTCTCTGTTAAACATCTTTCTATGGGAGGCAGTTGCAAACAGTGAGGAAAGCAATACTTAAAACACCTACGGGACTGCCTGCTGTTACCTCATGCCTCCCACCGTCCCGTACGCTCTCACAGAGAGGGACTTCTCAGGGTGCTGTCAGCCAAACAATGTCGGCTGGCGGCCCCCAGGGGAAGATCCTTCTCTGTGGGGGCTCCTACTCTTTGGAATGAACTTCCCCCTGGATTACGTCAAATACCTGACCTTCGGACCTTTTGCCGTGAATTGAAAACATATTTGTTTATTCGCGCGGGGCTAGCTTAAACGTTTTTAAACTGTTTAGCTTTTAAATTTTAAATTCTATTTATATTTTAAATTGGGTTTTTTTTAGATTTTAATTATTTTAATTTTTCGGCCAATTGTGTAATAAGTGTCTTAATTTAGTTTTTAATATTGTATATTGTGTATGTTTTTAGCCTGGCTGTACACCGCCCGGAGTCCTTCGGGAGAAGGGCGGTCTAGAAATTCAATAAATAATAATAATCTGTTTTAAAGTCAGACTATTTAATTTGGCAATCTTGATGGAAACCAGGTATTCCAAGTTAATATCCCTTCTTGAAGGCCATTTCTGAACTCCTTTACATTCCTTTACATATGCACCAAGACAAATTCCTTGTGTGTCCAATCACCCTTGGCCAATACAATATTCTCTTCTCTTCTCTTCTCTTCTCTTCTCTTCTCTTCTCTTCTCTTCTCTTCTTTCTTTTCCTGCTATACCAACTTCCTGTTTTCACTATTTGTTCCAAGGCAAATAGATCTGTGGTATCTATAAGTAAGATATGAAGGAAACTTAGTTGTTTAACCCCAGCATCAGAGCCCAAGAGTTTCTGAATGAAGGGTCCACTTACTTTATATACTTATTGATGTGACTTATAGACAACCCTACTGTCGTGTCTCTTATCAGGACTATCTACCAATAGCGACATTCACAAATACCACCTTTTCCAGATTTACTCATAAATAAATTCATTTACATTCAGTGGAGCTTAAATAATCACATATAGGATTGCAGTGTAAATCTTTTAAGAAGCTTTGTAGACTCATGGAGGTTTACTCTCCACTGGCAGTAAATTCCATAAATTAAACAAGTTGTATGGGGGGAAAAAATCCTTTATTTTGACATGACTGGCAATTGGTTTCTTAAGTACTAGGGGTTAAGTACGATTAAAATCAAAATTAGTCTCTGTGTTTAATGAAGTATTAACTGTGGCATATGTGGATTTCTGCTCTTCCAGGCTTGGCTCCTTGAATACAAAAAGGGAAGTGAACACTTTAAATAGGAAACAGTAAATAAATAAATAAAAAAGACTGGCATATAGGAGAAATACACAGCATGGGAGAAAAGCAATCAGAAAGTACTTTGTGAGCTCAGAATCAAAACACAAAGGGCTGCTAGTTGCAGAACCATGAGTAAGTTATTACTGATACAATAAATAATTTGTTTTACTGTAGTTGATCTGGGCCCTTTTACAGGTGGTCCTCGACTTGCAACAATTCATTTACTTACTAAGTTACAACCGCACTGAAAAAAATCTGACTGATGGTCATTTTTCACAGTGATGACCTTTGCAGTATCCCCATGATTGTATGATCCAAATTCAGGTTCTTGGTAAGTGGTTCCTATTTATGACTGTTGCTGGGTGCCCAAGGTCATGTGATCATTTTTTTTGCAACCTTTTCACAAGCAAAGTGAATGGGGAAGCCTGATTCACTTAACAACTGGGTTACTAGCTTATCAACTGCATTGATTCACTTAACAGCTGCGGCAAGAAAGGTCATAAAACTGGGCAAAACTCACTTAACCAATAGTCTCACTTAATGACAGGAGTCTTGGGCTCAATTGTGGTCATAAGTTGATGACTGCCGTATATATGAAAAAGTTTCACTTGAAATATGGTAATGGAAGTTTAAGAACCCTGGTCAGACCCTTTTCTCTCTCTTTAGGGCACAAGGACAGATAAATGCAGTATCCTTGGACTTTGTGATGGTCTATTTTGATCAGGTGTGAAAATGCTGAAGAAAAGTAAAACTACTATGCAACTTCACTGGAGAAAAGAAGCTGTAGCCATTCCTGAGAAATATTAGAGAGCTGAATCTATACCTTTTGGTGTTGGTTGCAACCGTGTTGGCAAATGTACACAAACTATTTGCTTTTGCCTAGATTTGGGTCCATCTCAACAGTATTGCTTTATATTTTGCTTTATATCTAACATGTTTGCTTTAAAAATAATGGGTAAGCACAGAATTAAAATTAGCAATCCCCAAAACCAGGACCTTATATTCTGTTGCAGGGGTGTCAAACTGGCGGTCCATGGGCCAGATGTGTCACATGCAGGCCACGCCTACCCCAGATCCGTGAAGGCAAAAACCATCATGATACATCACGTGACAGCAACAGTTTTTTGACACTTCTGTTGGAATATAAGGGAGACCCTTTAACTAGATCTTTTCAAAACTGGGTTGCTTGGAACTCTAGGATTCTTGAGAACTTGACGAGGTTGTAGGTTATGGTTGTGATCAAAAGGAAAAAAAAAACAATTGAATGCTGACAAATTTGTTTTATTAAATCTCTAGAGCTTTACCTCAGAGGTTTCAGAAATTTTTTAATATAATCAGGTTCCCTTAAAATAAGTTTGACAACCCCTGGAACCCCAGATTGTGAACAAATGAGTATATACTATATTTTGCCTGGAGGATGGATACAGCAAGATCCAGAAAACTTTAACTCTTTAATAAATTGATATTCCATGTACTACCTCACAAACCTCTTGTAAGGAGGCTGTTTTTTAACATTGATTTCATATTGTTAAGGGCTTCTGGCCGAATGCCAAACCCTGCTGATTTATTAATCTGTAATGTGTCAATTAGCTCCTAAATGTCATCCTTTGTTAAGTGAATTGGACTTGATTTGATTAGTTGATTAGATACACTTTCTGAAAGAAATGGTTGATATGATTCTTTCGTGTTCAGCAATGGCTAATTTCGAAAATTAATTTAGCAGTGCCTTTAGCATCCCTAAATACCATTTTTCCTTTAGTATTTTATTGCTTTTTCCTGACTTTTCTGGATGTTTTTTAAATAAATAAATATTGGCCTTATACCTTTATCACTTTTTGTTTTGCTTTTTTTGTAATTTGTATATCCGTGTTTTCTGTATTTGTCCCTTTAGTTCTATTTAATAGGTCTGGGCAAACTTTCAAAGTTTCACTTCAACTCAGACCAATTGGGAGTATCAAATCAATTCATTAAACTGAAATCATATGAATTTTAATTGATTTTCCAAATCAGTTTAAATATTTGGAGTTGGGCCCAGTTCACCCAACTCTACTACTTAACCATGTTGGCATCTTTGGAAGTTTGTTCCTTTTCTCTTTAATCCATGCTGTGCATTTTGTCTAAACAGTAATGTGCTACATGAAAGTACTTACAATAATATTCATGTTGCAGAACTTCAGCCTTTCCAGTTACCTTATTTACTGGACAGGAGAATATACTCTTCCATAACTGAAAGTTAAACGAAGTAACTGACCACTGACATTTGTGTCTTCAATTTGATAATAGTAAGGAATTCGGGTTTCTAATGAGATTCTATACTCTACACCAGGGGTGTCATCATGATGGCATCGCATGCCGTATTGTGACTTTCCCCCCCTTTGCTAAACTCAGCATGGCTGTGGCCAGTGTCTGACGCATCTGGGTCATGGGCCATGAGTTTGACAGCCCTGCTCTACACAATACTGAGCTCCCTTACCTCACCATTTGCTATATTCACAAGCCATTTCCAGTGGAGAGTAATTCTGGCTTGCTGTTAACTATGTCTCAGTCTTATCTGTTTGCAGTTTGCGATCTGCAGGTTTAAGAGACAATGGGAAGTCACCACCCATCATTTCCCAGTGGAATGCAAGAGACATGATAGTCATGAAGATGCAGATTCTTTTCTAAGCAGAGATGCATGCATAAAAGATCTTTATTTGCAAAGAGGTCTAAGAAAGGATTTAAAATAAATAGTTATGACTCCTCTCCATCCTCATAGACTGTGTGGGATTCAATAGGATAAAAGATTAAACCCAATACAATGAATTACATCTATTGAACAAATATGCATCATAGGTAACTATTCACAAAATTGCTTTAAGCTATATGCAAAAAAACCCCCAACATTTGGATCCCTAAGAGGAGAGCACCCCCAGTATGTGGCCACCCCCAAGAAGGCCTGTCATTTAATCACTATCCCAAACACCTTGTGATGGGGACACGATCCACAGCAGGCTGGCTCACTATCACAGATCTAGTTCTGAGAACTTTAAGACTTTGCCAGACTTCATCACGGCTTTGCTATCAGTGACAGGCAACTAACAGTAACTGACACCTCATGCTGAAGAGGTGAGATACACACAGTTATGCTAGACAACCCTTTATTAGGGATTATCTTATCTCTCATCATGGGGATTCTATTGCTAGCTATTCTGGACAGTGTCCATCTAATGGATACTTCTGGAAATTATCCAATGAATCCAAACTGTTTTTCTCCCACTGCAGCCTCACAACTCCTAAACTTGGCTTCCAAGGACTAAGAGTTTTTATGTAGTAGATCTGGCCAGGATAAGCACGGGGAGTTGCAGGAAAAGGAGAACAAAGCCAAGGTGTATTTGTTGGAACAGAATTCCATTTGTGTAATATCATGGCTACTCCCTTTTGCATCCATTCTAGTGATTGGTACAGTACAAAGAAGCATTTTCCCCCACAGGGCCTAAACTGCTAATATTGTTTTGGAATGACATCTATGAAAAGTTGTTGAATTTTATTCCAATGCTAGCATGCAAGCATAGTTGAATCATCTAGATCCAAGGATGCAATTTTTTTTCACTTCAATAGGAAGAAAAGTGCATTAACATTTACCTTAGATATGGTAATGATGAGTGATTGATGTATTGCCAATTCACAAAATCCAATCAGTATCAACTAGTTAGCAAGAAGTGAAACTATCCACATTGTTTTGATGTACCCACCCACAAACATACCATAAACCATATTTAAAGAGTCAACATTATTAAAGCAGAAAATATCTATTAGAAAAGTCAGCCTTTGAATAGGAACGTTGGCTACGCAATATAATGGTCTTGTTATTCAACTAGTGATGGTTGTAGAACAAGGCAAGCAATTTGCAAATATCTGAGAAGAGGTAAAATATTTGTAGGAGTTAGATTTCAAAAGTTATTATCTAGTGCAGATGCCAACTTGACCACTGATAGTGTTCTTTCAGTGAACCCAAAACTACAGACGTCAGTAATTAATTCTTGCTGAAATTTACCTACAGTTAAAACAATCCTAGGATCTGCAGTGAGTTGCATTCAGTTCAGTAATTTATTTCTAAAAGCTGTTGTCTGAATCATTATTATTATTATTATTATTATTTATTGAATTTTTATACCGCCCTTCTCCCGAAGGACTCGGGGCGGTGTCATAGAACTAGATTGAATCATAGAACTAGATTGTTGACCCAAAGTAAATGCTGGGTGGGTTTTTTTCCTCTATTTTCTATTTTATTCAGAATAGGCTGAAGCTATATTTATCAGCTGACTTTTATGAGTCAATCTGATTTACTTAATGTGCAGAAATACATGCTTACCTGAAATTAATGGACATTAATGTCTATGGAGATTCTCAATCATCCAGGTCACAATTGTCCCAAGGTGCTTTTTCCATAAGGCAATTGAACTTCGTTGGTGTTTTTTTTTTTTTACTTTCAAAGAGGAAAAAAAACCCCAAGAAAATCCAGTTGCCTTATGGAAAATACACCTTAGTATAATGACATATACTGTATAGGATTTATGTATTTTGAACAGATCTATTGCCCACTGTTTTAGAAATGCCCAGCTTACAAAAATGTAATATAACAACAAAATCAAGAAACACGATGCACTATAAATCAAGCAATATGCATTTAGTATCCCAAAAGTGCTTTTGCAAAAGGCAACTGGACTTTCTTTATTCTTTTTTTTCTCTTGAAGATGTTTTGCTTCTCATTCAGGAAACATCTTCAGAACGTCAGAAAATGCTTCTTGGATGAGAAGCAAAACATCTTCAAGAGAAAAAACAAAGAAAGTCCAGTTGCCTTTTGAAAAATAAACCTTTGGGATAACTATGACCTGGATGACTGAGAACCTCTATAGACATTAAGCATTTAGTATGAAAAAAATTAAGAAGGAACATGTTAAAAGTACTGAATGATATGAATGAATGTTTTGTATCCACTTCTTAAACTATGCTAATGATGGGGCTTGTTTCAACTCCAGTGGCTATTTTTTTTTTATTTGAATTTATATCCTGCCCTTCTCTGAAGACTCAGGGCGGCTTACACTATGTCAAACAATAGTCTTCATCCATTTGTATATTATATACAAAGTCAACTTATTGCCCCTAACAATCTGGGTCCTCATTTTACCTACCTTATAAAGGATGGAAGGCTGAGTCAACCTTGGGCCAGGTGAGGCTTGAACCTGCAGTAATTGCAAGCAGCTGCTGTTAATAACAGACTGTCTTACCAGCCTGAGCCACCAGAGGCCCACAGTTGGTCCCAATTTGGGACCAACCATGGCAAAAGCAGGATTAGACCTCTCTGACCAGATGCCCAACTGATACCTTGGTAGTTTCACCCTAAACTGTGAAAAATGTTATACACTATGCTGAGGACTCAACGATAATTTGAGAGGCACCATTTATTCCTTAGGGGGACTTATTCTGAGCCAGATGCAGCTTGTAGCCCCATCTTCAGAGGCTGTTCAAATAGAATAATCCTATTTTAAAATCACCAGCTCATGAATCACAGAGACAAGAATGGTTTCTTCCTTATAGGAGCACATCTACTTTATTAGCTAAAGCTCCTTGTCATTGATGGTTTGGGACTGCCAGGAATCAAGACAGGACAAACGAGGCTGAGAAGCTAATCCTGAAGGGGAAGTAGAATTTCATTCAAAATAGGCCTATTTATTGGAACCAGAAGGATGCTCCCTGGAATCAGTAACAATTCTGCCTGACAGATTTGGTTATGTACAGCACTGAATCAAGCAAGGTTAAAAAAAATTGCAAAAGGACTTGTCAGATCCAGTTCCTGCCTCTCCTCCCTCAGTACAGTTTGAAAGTGAAAAGCGATCCTAATTGTCTTTTGTCCTTAAAAAGTTTCTTAATAGCAAATATTCACATTTTTGTCCTTGTCAACTTACACTGTAAGTCCTCCCCTAGAAAAGAGGAATGGGGAATTCCTGGGGAATGGGGAAATGGGGAATATTGCACTATGAATTTGATTGAGACAGAATAGAATAGAATAGAATAGAATAGAACAGAACAGAACAGAACAGAATTTTTTATTGGCCAAGTGTGATTGGACACACAAGGAATTTGTCTTGGTGTATATGCTCTCAGTGTACATAAAAGAAAAGATGCATTCATCAAGAATCATAAGGTACAACAACACTTAATGATAGTCATAGGGTACAAATAAGCAATCAGGAAACAATCAAAATATAAATCGTAAGGATACAAGCAACAAAGTTACAGTCATACAGTCATAAGTGGAAGGAGATGGGTGATGGGAACGATGAGAAGATTAATAGTAGTGCAGATTTAGTAAATAGTTTGACAGTGTTGAGGGAATTATTTGTTTTGTTTGTGATGGCATTCAGGAAAAAACTGTTCTTGTATCTAGTTGTTCTGGTGTGCAGTGCTCTATAGCGTCGTTTTAAGGGTGGGAGTTGAAACAGTTTATGTCCAGGATGAGAGGGGTCTGTAAATATTTTCATGGCCCTTTTTTTGACTCGTGCAGTATACAGGTCCTCAATGGAAGGCAGGTTGGTAGCAATTGTTTTTTCTGCAGTTAGTAATCCTATTCCACCTTATCTCGAAGCAAATCCCATTCAACATAGAGGCATTTATTTCCAGAGAGATTACTTTACCTTTTTTAAAAATAAAATGAAACAAAAATGCGTATAGTTTGAAAATTATTAGACATTCAACATTAGAGTAGCTCTCTTGTGTCCCATAACCTAATTTTTTGAAACTGATTCTTCCAGATAAAGCTTTTATATTGCATTCATCCTATTGGTTTCCCAGAACTGGACAGGTAGTTAATGCTACCAGTGCTGGCCAGCAAACATCCAGGCAGTCATTTTAGGTAGGCAAGGGCTAGAGTTATTGTCTTCTCTTTGCTGCCACTTGTTGTATCTAAATAGTTGCAGTCCAGATCTCCTAGCCCTGCAGATGGTATGGATGATGTCATCTTCAACCTACAAACCTTCAAGGTTTTTCTCACAGCGTCTTTGATTTATTTTTCTTACTTCAGGAAATGTGTTTAGGAAACATAAGTTTAATACACGGTATCTCCACTTGGTAGAGCTAAGAGCCACCCCCCATGAGCATCAACCCTGGGAAGTAAGATTTAAAGCGCCAATGAACCCTATGGTATAGTAGAGGAGCTATATCAGCTCACATTCTCATCTGGATTAAGATTCCACCACTACCCACAACACATTTTTTGTCTGGATAAAGCAGAATTTTTAATTTTTTATTTTTTTTAACAAATAATATACTATGATATGTATGTGTTTCATGATTTAAAATAATAGAAAAACCATGCTACCAATTTTGGATGAATTTTGGGTAGGCATGAGCAGGGAGTGAAAAAGGTTTTTTGGGGGATGCATTTGGTCCTATGGCAACAAATCTCCAACTCTAGTTTTAAAGGAAGAGATTATCATTGAAGCCATACTTAGTTTTGCATCTTAAATGAAATTTTATTCATATACCCAAGGAATGTGGATGTGGTTCACAGTGATGTATGAACCAAGAAAAGGGGTTTACCAAGTAAATTGTTCCTCAGCTAATGATAGGGAAGTATGGCCAATTCAGAATACAGGAGGTCCTTGACTTAGGACCACAATTAAGCTCCTAGCTTTTGTTGCTATGTAAGACCTTTCTTAAGTGAATTTTGCTCCATTTTACAACCTTTCTTGCCACAGCTGTTAAGTGAATCACTGCAGTTAAGTTAATAAACTGTTTCAATAATAATAATAAACATACAGTGTTTCAATTCCTACCCTCAAAACGACACTATAGAGCACTGCACAACAGAACAACTAGACACAAGAACAGTTTTTCCCCGAAGGCCATCACTCTGCTAAACAAATAATTCCCTCAACACTGTCAAACTATTTACTAAATCTGCACTACTATTAATCTTCTCATAGTTCCCATCACCAATCTCTTTCCACTTATGACTATATGACTGTAACTTTGTTGCTGGCAATCCTTATGATTTATATTGATATATTGACCATCAATTGTGTTGTAAATGTTGTACCTTGATGAACGTATCTTTTCTTTTATATACACTGAGAGCATATGCACCAAGACAAATTCCTTGTGTGTCCAATCACACTTGGCCAATAAAATTCTATTCTATTCTATTCTATTCTATTCTATTCTATTCTATTCTATTCTATTCTATTCTATTCTATTCTATTCTAATAACATGGTTGTTAAGTGAATCTGGTTTTCCCATTAACTTTTCTTATCAGAAGGTCGAAAAAGGGGATCACATGACCTCGGGACACTACAACAGACATAAATGGGAGTCAGTTGCCAACATCTGAATTTTGATCACATGGCCATGGGGATGCTACAACGGTCGTAAGTGTGAAAAAAGGTCATAAATCACTTTTTTCAGTGCCAGTGTAGCATTGAATGGTCACTAAAGGAACTGTTGTAACTCAAGGACTACCTGTATTGAACTAGCTGTATCTACTTAATAAAAGAACCCTAATTAAAATAGCAATCTAGTTAATTGTATTTATTTTTGTGTTGGTTTATATCCCTGCTGCTCTTTGTAAATGCTTAGTTTAGAGTCCTCTAAGATTGAAATGATCTAAAATGTTCTATTATTAGTAGTAATAATTCCTTGACTTGATGGCCTATATCTGGCTTACACAACAGTTTCCAATTTCCCATTACCATCACGCTATAGTATGGTTTTATGACAAGAATTCTCTGGCCTGATTCAAAGATAAATAATTGTAACACTCATAATGGAATGTTGTCCTCCTGTTGTTAAGTTATGGAATTCTCTGTAGGGAGCAGCAAGATAGACAGTGAGCTGTCTATTAATTATTGCACCTCAATGATTATTTGAAGCAAAGATATATTTGGTGTGCCTGGCCCTGGAGTGCTTGTCTTTATGTTATTCATCAGTTGTAAAACAGAAATATTTAAAAAGAAATATCTGCTGCAAAATGGATGTTTGGGCCAGAACATAGCAGAATCATGGAATATCTGGCATAGAGATCCCCCAATTGTCAAACTCAAGGAATGAAAGAAATGGAAACCATAAGAGAGAAATTTCTCTTAAGGGTTTTGGAGTTTTAAAGATCTTCAGATGTACCACTGCTACATAGGTGGTCTTTTTACTTATGAAATGCTCTTTCCCATGTCATCCATTTCTAGCTCCTCCCCTAAAATACTTTTTCTGATGCCTTAGTGCAGGGGTCTCCAACTGTGGCAACTTTAAGATTTGTGGACTTCAACTCCCAGAGTTCCTCAGCCAGCTTTGCTTTGCTGGCTGAGGAACTCTGGGAGCTTTGCTGGCTGAGGAACTCTGGGAGTTGAAGTCCACAAGTGTAAAAGTTGCCAAGGTTGGAGACCTCTGCCCTAGTGGACGAACATTAGCTAAATTATCAATTATGGTAATTTCTGGAAAAGTGATGATATTATGCCCAGCCTTGTTTTTCTGCCTGTAAAAAACATGTCTGAAACTTTTTATTTTTTGCTGCTGTCACAGGAGAAGACAGATTTGCAAATTATCTTCTGACTTGCCATGTAACCAGGAAAGGCCATGTTCTACATCAGTGGTAGTCAACCTGGTCCCTTCTGCCCACTAGTGGGCGTTCCAGCTTTCATGGTGGGCGGTAGGGGTTTTGTCTGATACTGAAGCACTTTCCTTTTTTTTAATTTAATTGACTTTTAAAAAAAATTTCATAGCATTATTTAAAAACATTTTCATTAGGTTTTCATAATTTATGCTTCTATGTATGCAAAGTATAAATAAAAAGATAGATGTAGGTCTTTGGTTATTCGGGTTTTCTCCCACGTAAAATTGGAAGTGTCTTGGCAACATTTCGACGAAGTGTCATTCATCATCTTCAGGCTTCAGCTTCGTGCTTCTGGGAGCAATGTGTGATCGCAGCTGTTTCTTCCTTTTAACTGCTAGTGGGGGTTTGAACTGATTGGGTGGGAGCTTGGCTGTGCTCTGATTGGATTGGGTTTTTTTGTGCTCTGATTGGATGGGGGTGTGTCCTGTTTGGGTGGGAGCTTGGTTATGCTCAGATTAGTCTGAGTTGCAAGGGGATTTGAGCTGGTGAGCTGCATTGCTGTTGTTTAGCTTCGTGTTCGTGGTCGTGCTACATCTTCATAGTGGGTGTCGGTCTGCTGCATGTATGGATTGGAGCAGTGGACTGCAGCAGACTGAAACCCACTATAAGATGTAGCACGACCACGACCACGAAGCCAAACAAAAGCAATGCAGCTCACCAGCTCAAATCCCCCTGCAACTCAGACTAATATGAGCACAACCAAGCTCCCACCCAAACAGGACACACCCTCATCCAATCAGAGCACAAAAAACCCCATCCAATCAAAGCACAGCCAAGCTCCCACCCAATCAGTTCAAACCCCCACTAGCAGTTAAAAGGAAGAAACAGCTGTGATCACACATTGCTCCCAGAAGCACGAAGCTGAAGCCTGAAGATGACGAATGAGACTTCATCGAAACATCGCCAAGACACTTCCAATTTTACGCGGGAGAAAACCCGAATAACCAAAGACCTACATACAAACACCCACGAAAACCTCAGAAAACAAAAAGATAGATTTAATTACAGTAAGTTGTTTTATAAAGATTTATTCTGCCAAACTTAGCGAAAGTCTGACATAAAGTATTTGGTAAGTAATTATTATTATATGCTTTAACTTGCTGTAACTCTGCTTTATAAATTTTATAAAGTTACTTCCCTACTTTATAAATCACCATTACTGTGGAACTGGTGGGCGGTTAGAAAATTTTACTACTAACAGAGATACAAAAGTGGGCGGTAGGTATAAAAAGGTTGACTACCCCTGCTCTAGATACTAACCACTGAAGGAATTGCCTACAATAAGTACAGATAGTCCTTGACTTACAACAGTAATGGTTAGAAGTTACAGTGGCACTGAAGAAAGTGACTTATGACTGTTTGTTCAAACTTACAACCGTTGCAGCATTCCCATGGTCATGTGATCAAAATTCAGATGCTTGGCAACTGGTTCATATTTATGATGGTTGTATTGTCCCAGGATCATGCGATCCCCTTTTGCCACCTTCTGAAAAGCAAAGTCAACGAGAAAGCCAGTTTCACTTAACAAGCATGTTACTAATTTAACGCCTACAATGATTCATTTAAGAACTATGGCAAGAAAGGTTGTAAAATGGGGCAAAACTCACTTAATAAATGTCTCAGTAACAGAAATTTTGGACTCAATTGTGGTTGTAAGTCGAGAGCTACTGTAATATGCTTTACAACATGAAAAGCAGAGAAGGATTGCATAGAAGATGACACACTGTCAGTACTTTCCCTGAAAGATGTCCTGCACTATGAAGACAAGTGTGGATTTACAGATGGCTGTTACGTATAAACTGGGTTGACGAAATCACAAATGAGGAGGTGATAAGCCACCTGGGAAAGCCAAGGGAAATCATCAAAACCATTAAAAAGCAAAAGTTAGAATATTTCGGACATGTGATGCGACACCCAGAAAAATATGGCATCCTTCATTTAATCATCCAGGGAAAGATTGAAGGCAAATGAGGTCAGGCAGAAGAAGAACATCATGGCTTCAAAATCTAAGGGACTGGTTTGGACAAAACTCAGCAGCACTTTTTTGTGCGACTGCTGATAAAAACAAGATCGCCAACACAATGACAGATACGGCACAAGAAGAAGATGAAGACAAGTAGAATATTAAAAAGGGTGATGTTTCCTTTTATAAAGCTATAGGAGGGAGTAACACAGTGGTGTTTATAGTTTTGCTTCATACAAAAGTTGCAATATGGCAGCCAGGTTATATCAGTGGTGGGTTGCTACTGGTTCTCTCCGGTTCGCAGGAACGAGTAGTAAACTCGGTAGTAAGTAAGAACCGGTAGTAAAAATTCTGCCTGGCCCTGCCCCCAATCTATTGCTGCCTCCCGACTCCCAGCTGATCGGCTAGAAGGAAAAAATCAGGACTCACTTGACAAAGAAGAGAAAAAAAAAACAAGACACTGTCCCTTTAAATTGAGAAGCCAAGAAGCCTCTCAACTGATTGGCTACAATGAAAAAATCAGGACTGGCTTCTCAGCCAGGAGATTGCTTGGCAAAGAAGATGGGGGGAAAAAAAAGACGCTGTCACTTTAAATTGACAGAGCGGCTGGAAGCTCGTTTCTGGGTCAGCTGAACAACAAACTGGATAAGAGTAGGAATTGTTATATGGTTCAATGTTTTTGAAGTTTTGGGGTTTGTACAACATGGGCTTTGTGTTTTTGAAAAGGTTTGGGCGATTTCCATTGTGAAATATCCTGTCTTGACTGAGTTTTCTGCCTGCTTGTAAATGGAGCCGAAATTCTGGCTTCCACTTTCTATTATCTCTATGCACTGGCAACTGTTTTCTGCTTACAAAGTTTCCTTTATGCAGCTGGCAGGAATGTGGAATTCCAGACAGGTTCCTTGTTAACAGCTTGATTATTCCTTAATTATCTGGGAGACTTTTCTTATGAGTAATATTTTATTTGGGAAATGAAGAGGGGGGAGTTTGGTTCCTTCCCAGAACCGATTAGTGGGGTAGGGAGGAAATGGGGATTTTGAAGTAACCTTCCCCTGGAGTGGGGAGAGAATGGGGATTTTAGGCTTGCTGTCAAACATCAGCCATAATACTAATGACTGTTTTGAACAATATGCAGGTTGTATTACATGAATGGCTATTTTATATGTGAAATTATGACTGAAACCTATATAGGTTCACACTGTCAGGAAGTTTGTCCTTAGTTTTAGGTTGCTTCTCTCTTTGTTCAGTTTCCATCCATTGCTTCTTGTTTTGCCTTCTGGTGCTTTGGAAAATACTTTGCCCCCCCCCTCCTCTTTCTGGCAGCCCCTTAAAAGCCTGTTGCCTATCACGCTCTTGGTCAAAGCATGTGAGCCATTTCCTCCTTTCAGTGGTCCATGAAAATGCATCTATAGCAGAGGTCTCCAACCTTGGCCACTTTAAGACTTCAAGACAGCAAAGCTGGCTGAGGAATTCTGGGAGTTGAAGTCTACAAGTCTTAAAGTGGCCAGGTTTGGAGACCACTCGTCTATAGTATGTAGATAATAAAGTTGAAAAAAGGTGAACAACATTTTTGCAGAACTATAGATACGTTGAGGCTGGGTGTGACAAGGAATGGCTGGGAGGGGAGGGGCCAGGTGAGGTACCCCTTGACGTGAGTGACATTGAGTTGGCCACGCCTACCCAGTCATATGATCATCAAGCCACACCCACTGTCACATGACCATCAAGCCACGCCCACAAAATAAGCAATGCTCACAGAACCGGTAGCAAAAAAATTTAGAATCCACCCCTGGGTTATACTCTTTAATATGGCAGCCTGGTTATATCAAAATGGGTGTGTTTGGACATTACTGTAAACTTGTGTGGTTTGCTTACTCTGAAGTGTAAGCCCAGCCATTATGGTCTGTAAATCATATATTAATTTTGAGGGTTATTTGCAAAACTAGTCATCTGTGCCTTCATGGTTAGCGTAAAGAATTCATTGAACTAGCATATCTGGGTGCAAAAATCCAGATAGCCATGTGAAAAAACAGCAAAGTCTTTTCTATAAATCTGTCCAGTGTAGATTAAGATGTTAAGGAGAGGGAAATCCATTCCCATTTTTACAGCTCCATATTTATTATTCTGGGGCTGTAATCTGGAGGCAAAACTAGGCAGTGTGCCTCTAGTTTGATTGTCTGATGATGATGCCCCCAACCTGACTATGTACAGAAAATAACACTTTGGGGTGTTATGTTGTAAATAATATCTGGTGTCTTGGTTTGCAAAGTTACCTAGTTTGCAAGCAGAAGCAGTGGCAGCTGAACAGAAATATTGTTCTACCCACGCATGGAACCAACCTACCTTTGCTGCTTTAGTCAATTAGCTCTGGGTGAAGGAACAGTCAAGGTCCACTGAATGAGATATAGGAGGTTGCTACCTGAACAGTACTGCAAGTGCTGGGCAGTGAGCCAATGAAGCTTTGAAAAGGCAGTAGCTAATTAGCTGCAGGTTACAGTGAGGAAAAGTCATTCAAACCTGGAGTCCCTACAGCCAGGGACAAATGAAAGCAGATGGGCCTTCCAGGTCTCTTCTGTTGGTTTCGCTTCTGGGCTTAATGCCACTGCATTAGCCTCGCGACTTGCTTTTCACTCCCCATTTTATAATGTAATTTAGCATGCCTTGCTGGAATGTGTTGTAAACATGTTGAAGCAAATGTAAGTAGGGGTGCTAAGGCAGGCTGGAGCAATAAATGCTGAGAGAGGGGAACTTCCCTCACCATCTTCTTTGAAAGAATATTTCCAGGTTTGCAGGTTTAGAATCCTCTCTGGATATTACAAACATGTCCAGAGACCCTTCCAGTTATTGGGGGCCCCCAATCTCAAACTGAGCAGTGAAACAGAAAACGCAAATAGGGATGATGGCACCGCTGGTTTTAAGTGATACTTTCCGTTCCCCATTGCTAACTCTGCAGTGCATGGATGATCAAAAATGAATCACTCTGCCTGCAGATGTCAGGTATATCTTTGGTTTTAACATGCTACTACTTTTGTTCTAAACTTTTGGAATAGGGTAACTCAGTCTAATTCCTATAATGTCATCTAGCATGGACAACACATAAAAAGGTCATCAACCTAAACACATCTATGTTAGTTTATGGTGATGGAATGTGCACTTGGAGAAGGAGTAGATGGGAATTCCAGGAAAAGGACTGCAGTTTCTCAGAGAAGTTGCAGTATATTCAATATGTTGTTGTTGCTGTTAGCTGCGAAGTCGTGTCTGACCCATCGTGACCCCATGGAAAACGTTCCTCCAGGCCTTGCTGTCCTCTACCATCCTCTGGAGTCCATTTAAGCTCATGCCGACTGCTTCAGTGACTCCATCCAGCCACCTTGTTCTCTGTCGTCCCATTCTTCTTTGCCCTCAATCTTTCCCAGCATTAGGCTCTTCTCCAGTGAGTCTTTCCTTCTCATTAGGTGGCCAAAGTATTTGAGTTTCATCTTCAGGATCTGGCCTTCTAAAGAGCAGTCAGGGTTGATCTCCTCTAGGACTGACCGGTTTGATTACATTGCAGTCCAAGGGATTCGCAGGAGTCTTCTCCAGCACCACAGTTCCATACAGAAACCCAATTCCATATAGAAACCCAATTCCATATAGAAACCCAAAATAAGAGACTATACAGCTTGAACTGGATGAGGAAGGAAGCAAGAGGTTCAGCGTAGCCACAACCTATAATACCCCAGGATATCTCTATTAGATTAGAAGGTTATAGGTTTAGTCTGGTGAGGTTCTGTCTACTGGGTGTAAACAGGTAAAGAACTGGACTTATTTGGTTTTCATGTGTCATCTTTTGGGTCTGACATATTTATTTAATTGGTGTGGTCCCCAGTCTCAACAAGGGACACTAGATGGCAAACAATACAAAAATAAAATTGAAAACAATTACAGCACAAATACAAACATTTAAATATATAGCAGCTGGGGAATGTATCAGCACTAACAGTCTCTAACACCATGTAGGAAATGGATCCCTTTACAAACAGAAGGCTCTAGGTTTGGGTGCTAAATGATCTGAAAGGACTAATAATATCTCATAACACTTTTTTTTTTACCAGCAGTCTTACAGTTCATTAGTCCCACAAAATTCTAAACAGGCATATCGTCTGTGTTTTACATCAGGCTAAGCCTTAATGTGTTGTTTTCTGTGATGTGTGAGCAGGTGTCTGTAGACTGGAAATCATAGTATTACTTAGCATTGGGTGAACCCAACCATTACCGGTAAATATTACTCAAAAGACCTGCTTAAAACAAACCATAGCTTAGCATGGTATGTAGATAGCCAGAACATCTTCGTTCATGTTCAAAAATATAAGAAATCTGTATTTTCCAACGTCAGCAGCAGGCTTTTCTAATGCAACAATGCAAGTATCAGCTCTTAGAAAAGTTTTAACTTTCTCACTGTTCTTTTAGCCCACGTCAAATAACCCTATTCTTCATGTTGCTTGATTCTCGATCCACTTCAGAAGTTTGGTTATAGCAAAAAGCAATTCATTACAAATGCCTGCTAACTACAAACCGTACTGAAGCATAAAGGAACTTTAGAACAGCATAACTCACAACATTCTTCAATACATGCCCTGCATTCTTGAAGGCAAGGGAAGACATGTAGGCTAAAACTGGAGAAGGCATTAATCCATAGGCTTTTCTCCAGAACAGGTGAAAATACCAGCATTTTGTTTTGTCATTGACTTTTGTTAACAGATTCAGAATATAGTCGTGTCTTCACTTGCAGCCCACAATGACTCCCAAATACCTTGCCAATTTTGTTTTATCCCCTGCTGTATCCCTGATTAGTGATCTAATAGACTTAAATCATCCTATCGTAGTGTTTTTTCCCCTTAGGTCACAGTATCCAAAGACAGCTGTAAGGTAGGTATAAAGTCTCTTGTGCTTCCCTGCCCATTACAGTGGAGATGAAGACTAGTTACCTATAGTGGATGTGACTCTTGGAAGCCATTTCAAGCTGACGCAGGCATGTCCTTCTCGTTGGCCTGTGGTAAGCTTTCTCTGTCACCTTTCAGCTTTAGAGTTCCCTAAGCAGCTGGACACAGAGCTGTATTAGAATCATGCTATTATCAGACTGCTAAGATGGTTCTTACTGGATTAGTAAAGGTAAAAGAGTACTTGCTGATTTTACTCTGCTAGTCATTGACGACGGCAGGGGGTGGTGCTCATCTCCGTTCCAAGGCCATTGAGTCAGCGCTGTCTGAAGATGCTTCCAAATCATGTGGCCAGCATGACATCATGAGCGGCAGTGGTGGAGTGGTTAGAATGCGGTACTACAGGCTACTTCTGCTGACTGCCGGCTGCCAGCAGTTCACCAGTTTGAATCTCACTGGCTCAAGATTGACTCAGCCTTCTATTCTTCCGAGGTCGGTAAAATGAGGACCCAGATTGTTGGGGGCAATAGGCTGACCACTTAGAGCAGCAGTTCTCAACCTGTGGGTCAGAACCCCATTGGGGGTCGAATGACGATTTGCCAGGGGTCACCTAAGACCATCGGAAATATGGGAAGTATACTTGTGAGTTGAAGAATCACGCTCCAATGGTTGACTCCACAAGCCAGCTGCAGGCTCTTCAAATCGCTAGCCGAATTTGGCTTCAGGCGTGATGAATTAAAAAAGAGAGAAATCTTTGCTTTGATGTCTCCCTCTCAAGCCAGCTGCAATCACTCCCAATCGCTAGCCTAATCTGGCTTCAGGCATGATAAACTTAATAGGGGAGGAGTCTCCGCTTTAATGCCTCCGTCCTCAAGGCAATCACAAGCAGTTCAGATCGCTAGTCAATACGGCTTCGGGCGCGATAAATTCAAAATGAAAATAATTTTACGGTTGGGGTCGCCACATCGTGGGGAATTGTAGCCAATATGGCTTCAGGCACGATAAATTCAAAACGAAATTAATTTTACGGTTGGGGGTCGCCACATCGTGGGAAATTGTATTAAAGGGGTCGCAGCACTATAAAGATTGAGAACCACTGACTTAGAGGGCTGTAAAGCGGTATATAAATCTAAGTGCTATTGCTATTGTTATCACGGGGCACTATTTCCTTCCCATTGAAGTGGTATCTATTTATCTACTTGCATTGGCATGCTTTCGAACTGCTAGGTTGGCAGATGCTAGGGTCAGGATGGGAGCTCACGCCGTCATGCGATGCCCGGGTCTTGAACCTGGGCTATCAGCTTTCCAGCTGGCAAGCCCAGCATCTTAAATGTGAGCCACCACTCTTATTGATTTAGGGCAAGGGTTAAATAGAGTAACAGAGGAAAGACACGTCCAACTCCCCCTGCCCTGCTGACCTGAGCCCGGTGAAAGTCAGCACATGCTGCCTTAGAAACAGAAAGAAAAGGAAAAAGAGCAAAATTCTAAATAAAACTCCTGCTTGTAAGCCAGATTTCCGCCCTCCCTCCTTTATTCAGCTTCGATGATCACTGAATAGGTATAAGAGAAAGAGTACAGGAAAGTGCCTGGAGATGTTAGGCAGAGTCCAGCAGCTAGACCAGAAATTCTTTATACAGGGCTTATACTTACGTTTCATGCTGTGGTGGTTGTGAGTGGTGGAGAGAGAGACTGCAACAAAGCCAGAAGAATCAACCCTTTGCTTAACTGATCATAGGCTGCATGTGCAAAATCAGGATGGTACCCATGGGACTAAAAGAGAGACAGGATAGAGATTGGCTCTGTGTGTGTGTGTGTGTGTGTGTGTGTGCATTGATGTCACACTGGTACAATTTTCTGCTTATTCAACAATGGGTAGAAAGCACTTCAGTTCAGTGATAGGGAAAGACCCTCGCTTGGAGAGTTTTCTTTGTAAAACATATTTTAGTGGGAGTAAATTAATACTGGGAGTTTTAGTTCAGCAATTTCCGGAGGTCTTCCCATCCCCATATATATTTCTATACCAAGAATATTGCAACCTTCACTTCCAGGATGGCAAATCTTTTGCAGAGGTCAGCTTAAAAGCATGTCTCAGCTGCAGTTTGAATAAATAGTTTAATAAATAACGAAGTGGAAGGATCGGCGTGATTTATAAAGATGTAAGCTGAGCTATGAGGATGATGTGAAAGGCTAATGTAAAGGGGACAGAACATCTTACGTCTTTGCTCCTAAATATTGTCATATGGACGCAGTCTTCAGAGGCCGCTTTCTTACGTTAATTAAATGGGTGCACTACTGCTGATTTTATTAGAAAAAATGAGTGAGTCTGTCTAAGTGCATTATGAAGCGACTAGAATCTTTGCTTGGAATACATAATGGATGCTTTTTTAAAAAAATAGAAAAAGTAAGGTTTTATTTAATTATTATTTTGTCTGTGTCTTTCCATGGCTGTCTATTGAAGAAGGGATAGAATTGGGAATTCCAACCAGACTAAAGTATTTCCAGGTTAATTTGGTGTTTTCCATCCTATTGCCTGGAACAGGGGTCTCCAACCTTGGTCCCTTTAAGACTTGTGGACTTCAACTCCCAGAGTCCCTCAGCCAGCAAAGCTGGCTGAGGAACTCTGGGAATTGAAGTCCACAAGTCTTAAAGGGACCAAGGTTGCAGACCCCTGGCCTGAAAATTGCTTCATGTTGGAAGAAATTTTGTCTGAAGCATCAGCTAGTTTCCCCCATTCCCTTCTCAGGATAACATCCTATTAATAACAGCAGATAATTGGGCCAAGAATGAAGAAAAATATTTATTTATTATTTATTATGAAATTTATATGTTGCCCATCTCATATCCAGCAACTCCAAGATTAAATCCTCCATGGGAGACTACCAAAAGACAGCAGTCCTTAATCTGGAGCAGAGGTCTCCAACCTTGGTCCCTTTAAGACTTGGGACTTCAATTCCCAGAGTTCCTCAGCCAGCTTTGCTGGCTGAGGGACTCTGGAAGTTGAAGTCAACAAATCTTAAAGGGACCAAGGTTGGAGACCTCTGATCTGGAGTGTATGTATGTGTCAAGATTCCTTGGCCCATGAATGTGGACAAGAAAAAAATCATTTCATTTTCACTTATATATAAATGTAGTCCTTGACTTACAACAGTTTGCTTAGTGACTTTCAAAGTTACAATAGCATTGAAAAAAGTGACTTAGGACCAGGGGTGGGCTTCAAAAATTTTAGCAATGGGTTCTCTGTTCAGTTGCTGGGTGGGTGTGGCCATGGTGGCATGTTGGCCTGCTGCACCACAGTGGTGGGGCCGTTTTCACTGTCCCCGGGCTCTGAAGGCTCTCTGGACACCAGAAATGGGCCTGTTTTTTTTTGTCCTCCCTCTGGAGGCTTTCTTTGAGCCTCCAGGAGGGCAAAAATGGCCTCCCCTGGGCTCTGGAGGCCTTCCAGCTTTCCAGAGCCTCTACAAGGCCCATTTTTTGTCCTCCCCTGAACCTCCATGTGGGCCCTGAACTTACCTGGCATCTAAAACAGGCCCCATGGAGAGTCCTGGGAGGGGTCAGGCAGGTTGGGCAGGGCCAGCCAGGAGTGGGATTTGGGGGTTCGCCCAACCCCACAGAATCTTCGCTAGAGGATCGCCTGAACTCAGGCAAGCCTGGAGCAGCCCACCCCTGCTTATGACCATTTTTCCCACTTATGACTTTTGCAGCATCCCCGTCGTCACAGGATTTACATTTGGATGCTTGACAGCTGGTTCTTATTTATGACGGTTGCAGTGTCCCCAGGTAATGTGATTCCCTTTTGCAACCTTCTGACAAGCCAAGTCAATTGGCTTAACAACCGTGCTGCTAATTTAACAACCGCAGTGATTCCCTTGGCAAACGCGGCAAGATTGTGTTCTCTTTGCTGAAGATGTCAAACTATTTAACACCACAGACAATACTTCTATCATTCAAAATGACCTTGATCATCTATCCGCTTGGTCTAAAAATTGGCAGCTCCAAATTTCAACCAGCAAATGCTCAGTCTTACATATATGAAAAAAGAACCCAAAAACTAAGTACATACTAGATGGACATTACCTTACAGACGACCCCCATCCCGTTAAAGACCTTGGAGTTTTCATGTCAAATGATCTAAGTGCCAAAGCCCACTGCAACTACATAGCAAAAAAAGCTCTAAGAGTTGTAAACCTAATCTTGCATAGCTTCTTTTCCAAAAACACCACACTACTAACCAGAGCATATAAAACATTTGTTAGACCAATTCTAGAATACAGCTCGCCTGTTTGGAACTCTCACCACATCTCTGACATCAATACAATTGAACATGTCCAGAAATATTTTACAAGAAGAGTTCTCCATTCCTCTGAAAACAACAAAATATCTTATCCCACCAGACTTGAAATCCTAGGCTTAGAAAACTTGGAACTCCGTCGCCTTCGACAAGACCTAAGTTTAACTCACAGAATCATCTATTGTAATGTCCTTCCTGTCAAAGACTACTTCAGCTTTAATTGCAATAATACAAGGTCAACCAATAGATTTAAACTTAATGTCAACCGCTTTAATCTAGATTGCAGAAAATATGACTTCTGTAACAGAATCATCAGTGCTTGGAATACTTTACCTGACTCTGTGGTCTCTTCCCATAATCCTAAAAGCTTTAACCAAAAACTTTCAACTATGGACCTCATCCCATTCCTAAGAGGACCATAAGGGGCGTGCATAAGCGCACAAACGTGCCTACCGTTCCTGTCCTATTGTTTTTCTTTTCTTCTTCCTATATATATATATGCTTATACCTCCTAACATGTACTCATATATATGTTTATATACTATATAATCTTTTTGTATGATGTTGTGACAAAATAAATAAATAAATAAATAAATAAGAAAAGTCATAAAATGGGGCAAAATTCCCTTAACATATTTCTCACTTAGCAACATCAACTTTGGGCTCGGTTGTGGTTGTAAGTTGAGGACTACCTGTATTGCTTATTGGTTATTTTTAAAAATCTTCTGAGAACTGAGCGTACAGGAAATCAGGGTGGTGGTGGTCAAAATTGCAGCCTGTGGGCCAGATGTATCATACACTGGCCACGCCCACCCTGGTTTAGCGAAGGGGAAAAAAGTTGCAATGCATCATGTGACGACGTGTCGTTGTGAGTTTGACACCCCTGCAGTAATTGGTTTCCTTTAGAATAGAGCCCATATCTAGGTATTTTACTTTATGCATTTAAATATATTTTTCTGAGAAGTTTGTAGGTTTCACCAGCCTCTCATCAAAGAGAGAGTAGAGAGTCCCTGTTAGAGTTAGGTCTCAACCTCATTGTTGAGGATTAACTCCCAGACCCCAGCCAGCAAAGCTGGCTGGGGAATTCTGGGAGTTGAAGTCCTCCAGGCTTAACGTTGCCAAGGTTGAAGACCCCTGCTGTAGAGGAATGCCTCTCTCACTACTGAGCATAATTAAGGAATGTTCAGTTTGCTTAACATTCCAAGAATCCTTCCCAGGACTCATTAATTATGAGCTGAAATTGAGCATTAATTGAAGAGCCAAGAATCATCCAAAACATAATTCTGACCATACATGGGTGCCTCCCTATCATACTGGTTTCTCCTTCCTAAGGCAAAAACATCACAAACATTGCAATCATAGTTGCTCTGACGGAATGATGAAAAGAATTACAAGTATCTCATAGATGTATACAAGGATATGTTAATAACGGCTGCCGTGTTCTTGTCCTTTTTCACAGGGCAAGCATGCTAGGCTATTACTGCATAGCAACGTCTCTTTCTCAAGCACTTGAAATTCAGGTTAGTCTCGTTCCGGTGTGGCTTGTTAGCAGCCAAATTTAAATAGGTACGTTCATATTGCAAATCGATCAGGACTTTTTATTTTCCATGTGAAAACTGATTCTTTGGTTGAAAGAACTTTCCTGTTCATTCTGAGAACCATGATTTCCTGCTTCTCTCGTTCTTATAATTTTACATTTCTCAAGCTCTTTTTTTTCTTTCATTCCCACTGGCTATTATGAAGGAATTATTTACTTTTGGCAATCTGCTGATGGCACACCCATTCTTCTCATCAACTAAGGATGGATTCCAAGTCACAATTTGGGAATTGCTCTTCATCTGTAAACACACGCACACTTTTTATAACAAATGTTACAGAAGATTTTATTTATTTTCATCACAAAAGAAGCGAGGAATTATAAACCACTTTTGACTTTAAGGAGGAGAAAGAAGATGAAGGTATAAAAATCCGTTAATTGTCAGATTCCTATTTATGAGATTCCATGTGTATTCCTCAATTGCTTAAGTAGAGGTATATAAACTCAGATATAAAGAGCATACTTTGGTTCCCAAATCCTTTGGTGGAAACTTCTCGTATACAATAGCCAGGTCTCTCAGATGTGTCCCTCCCACCCACCCAAATGATGAATCAGCTGAGGCCTGGAACCTCATCCAGTTATGGCAATTGAAGGCAGATCGGAGAAGGGGAGAAAAAGCTCAATGAACATCTGCTTTTCCTGATGTTGGTCACTCCCTGACTTGGGAGATGAATTTGGTTGCTATCATTGTTGCTGACTGAAGTGGCAGTTGTCAGCTTCCAAGAAATAGAATAGAATCAGAGGTGCTATTCATCAGGTTCTGACCAGTTCTGAAGAGCCAGTAGCGGAAATGTTGAGTAGTTTGGAGAACCGGTAAATGCTACCTCTGACTGGCCCCACCCCCATCTATTCTCTGCCTCCTGAGTCCCAGCTGATCGGGAGGAAATGGGGATTTTGCAGTAACATTCCTCTGGAGTGGGGTGGGAATGGAAATTTTAAGTATCCTTCTCATGCCACACCCACCAAGCCACGCCCACAGAACCGGTAGTAAAATTTTTGAATCCCACCACTGAATAGAATAGAGCTGGAAGGGACCTTGGGGTCTTCTAGTCCAGCCTCCTGCTCAAGCAGGAGAATCTATACCAAGTGATTATCTAGTCTCTTATTAAAAACCTCCAGTGTCGGAGCACCCACGATTTCTGAAGGCAAGCTATTCCACTGGTTAATTGTCCTCACTGTTAGGAAGTTTCTCCTTAATTCCAGGTTGCTTCTCTCTTTGATTAGTTTCCAACCATTGTTTCTTGTCACCTGCCCTCTGGTGCATTGGGGAATAATTTGACCCCCTCTTCTTTGTGGCAGCCCCTCAAATACTGGAATACTGCTATCATGTCACCCCTAATTCTTCTTTTCTTTAGACTAGATAGACCCAAAACCTGCAGCCGTTCTTTAGAGGGCTGCTAAACATGACGGTCCCAAGGTGGCTGCTTCTCCTGTCTTCACTTTTTGTATAACACTGCTGCCAAGTTTTTAAATTTTTATATGGTTAAAAAAAGGGAAAGTATTAAATACATGGTGATGATATTAACTGCATGGAAGTAGTCATAATTAATTAAGATTACCAGTTAAATTACATGAGGTTTGTTTGTTTTGTGTTTGGTTGTGAGGAGGTTGGTATTTACCAACAGCTGAATGTACTCGGGCTATATGGAGTAATTCCTTGCAATATGTTAATTTCTTTTTAGTTCCAGATCAGATATGAGTACAAGTTGAACTCGATAAACACAATGACTTCACTTCATGCTCCGCACCCCATCTTTTGGATTGCCAGTTCCTAGAAAGACCAAGTTGAACCCTCAACTCCCCCAAATGGTGCACTGCCTTGTCTAAAGGGCTGAAATTGGCTATTTCTAGGCTTCAATTCATATGAAAATGGGTTTTATCCAGGGGTGAAATCTAGCAGGTTCTGACAGGTTCTGGAGAACCGGCAGTGGAAATTTTGAGTAGTTTGGAGAACCGGCAAATACCACCTCTGGCTGGTCCCAGAGTGGGGTGGGAATGGAGATTTTGCAATATCCTTTCCCCAGGAGTGTGTGGGAGGGAATGGAGATTTTGCAGTATCCTTTCCCTGCCATACCCACCAAGCCACGGCCACAGAACTGGTAGTAAAAAAATTTGGATTTCACCACTGGTTTTATCCACACATAGAAGTGATAACAACCAAGCTAAAAGATTCCTGTGGAATTTGTCACTTCAAGAAAGGCTTTTGCGGTTAAAACCTGTATTTAATTATCCTGAATTAGAATCTAGTCTCATAAACAAGTTCACATTTTATTGTTTTCCTCACTTACATTATTTCTGAATCGTCAAAGGTACAGTATTGTGGCATTTGTCATGACACTGAACCATGGGATTATGTATTTGACTCCGCAGACAAAATAGGAATGACAGATATGATTTCATTGAAGCAATGTTAGCACTGAGAAAAGGCTGGCTGAGACATATTTCTAAAACACATTTTTTATCTAGCAGATATTCCGGATAACCAACCTTTTTGTCTCTGAGTGCAGGACTGATATGGGCTGTTTTGACTGTTTTCTGATCTATTCAAACATTGGGTTACAAACGAGGTCATGTTTATATTAGAACTGGGAAGCACTTTGGATTTGATTTGACAAAGGGATTTTTGAATGTGCAGAGGCATAAATGTAGTAGTTGTATTTTATCCCTTAAACAACAACGCCTTCTCATGAGGTTACCAAAAGAGGCAGTTGCAGTGCGATCCAAGTAAAATGTATAGCTTTTTAAAAAGAACTGCAAGTTGCTATACAGGTAGTCCTCAACGTACAACCACAATTGAACCCCAAATTTCTGTAGTAAGTGAGACAGGTGTTAAATGAATTTTGCCCAGTGGTGGGTTTCTACCGATTCTATCTGGTAGTGGCAGCAGCAGTGGGAGGCTCCGTCCACCCACCTACCTAGGTGTCATCATACGCCAACTCCCCAACCTCCGGACCTTTAAGCGCGAACTTAAGACTCTCTTCTTCCATCGTGCAGGGTTGGCCTAATTGCAATTTTAACAGGGGTGGTTTTTATTAGGGTCTATTTTATATTTTATTAGTTTTAAATTATGGGGCCAATTTTGGAATTAGATTTTTAATACTGTTCTTAATCGTTCGTTTCTGTAAAATTTTTATCTTGGCTGTAAACCGCCCTGAGTCTTCGGAGAAAGGCGGTATAAAAGTGTGATAGATAAATAAATAAATAAATAAATAAATAAATAAATAAATAAATCATGGACGCTCTGCGCATGTGCAATCGTGTTGTGTGCACTCACATTTGCGAACCAGTAGCAAAGGTAAATAAATCCCACTACCGGTTTTGCCCTATTTTACGACATTTCTTGCCACAGTTGCCAAGCGAATCACTGTAATTGTTAAGTTAGTAACACTGTTGTTAAGGGAATCTGGCTTCCCCATTGACTTTGTTTGTCAGAAGATTGCAAAAGGTGATCACATGACCCCAGGACACTGCAACCATCATAAATATGAGTCAGTTGCCAAGTGGCTGAATTTTGATCACATGACCATGGGGATGCTGCAACAGTTGTAAGTGTGAAAAACGGTCATAGGTCACTTTCTTCAGTGCCGTTGTAACTTTGAACAGTCACTAAATGAACTGTTGTAAATTGAGGATTACCTGTATTCATGTATTTACAACATAATACACACATTTGGGACCTTTATATATAATTTCAATAATTCTTTCCATTGTCTCTGTCAAATACAGTTTCGTCTTAGATGCATTAATTTTCAGATTTTTATGCCTTGTTGTTTCATACAATCTACTTAATATTCACCACACGTCATTTTGATTCTTGGCCAGTCTGTATTCATAAGTACATATGCATTCCTTACATACATTCAACAATGTATTTTGAATAAACCTCCTCATTTCGTTGACTGCTACATGCGGTTATTTAATAAGCATCCCATTTACTCCTATACATGTTTTACTTTCATTCTATATTGTTCTTATCATGGCTCTAGCATTTTAAATATTAAATGAGAAGCTTTAAGTTTAGAAACTACCAAAAAAATGACATTTTGTGAAACTCTTCGGTTAAATTAAATTTGATTAGACTTCGCTGAAAAAAAAAATCTTAATAATATCAGCATTGTTTAAATCTGAAGAAATCATTGTTCAGTCAGTAAAACAAAGAATTCTTATTACAGTTATTTTAGTTAATGGTATATGTGATCGTTATTTCAGCTTTCAAAATGATATTTATTATACATCTTCACCTCCGCCCACCTTCCTTCTTCCTTAAATGTCAGGATGACATGGGAAGAAATGAGTCATTATTGTCTTGGTTAATACAATGTCAAGGAACCTATTATAAGTACCTAAGAGCTCTCAAATATCTTAATTATATTATGATGGGGCAAATTTTAAAGAAAAAGAAAAATACCTGCCCCAATAATTGCCTTAAACGGGACTCAGGAAGAAATAGTATAATTCTGGATATATTTTTAAATGAGGTTCTTAACTTGAATGATTAAATTTGCTTCAAGTCCTCCTCTCTCACCTGTTTTTAATAAGAATAACAATCTGATTTCTCATTTAAAAAATTCAATAGGATTTTGAAGAAGAAGGAAAATAGGAATGTTTGCCCTTTGTTTTCATTTGCAGTTTTTAAAAAACAAGTACAGCACATGTACTGTGTATAGAGTGCTTTGCATAGTAATGTAAAAATATATGTATGTGTGTGTGTGTGTGTGTGTGTGTGTGTATATATATATATATATATATATATATATATATATATATATATATATATATATATATATATATATATATATATATATATAAACAACTGAGCTCCAATTTCTGAGGTTTTATAATCTAAATAGGGGTGTCTCCAAGGCATGGTCAAAATAGATGATGACAGTCCAAGCCCTGCATGTTTATATGGACCATGCAACATCCATAAAAAGCAAGGAATTTGCAGTCACCATCCTGTCTTTTTTGTTGTTGTGCAAGGTTTGCCACCAACCATATTGTGAAGTCTGCGGATAATACAACAGTAGCGGGCCTTATTCAGGATGACAAGGAGAGCGCTTACCACAAGGAGGTTAGACGGTTTGGCGAACTGGTGTAATAAAAATGGCCTCATCTTAAAAGTGTGAAAACTAAAAAGATCATGTAGAAAGTCAGCTGCCATCCACCATCCTAAAGAATGAGATATTTCGGGGAATATTAAAAAGGCAGGATAGAATATTTTCCCTAAAGGAGAAATGGGGAAAAAAATCTTAAGGAAGGCAGAAACCAGCACCAGTCTTGTCATGTCCCCCTCCCCCTCCGACGACCGGGTCAAGGAAGTCCGTATCAAACGTGGCAACGAAGCCTCTGCAGCTTGCCAAATTCCTTTGAGGTTTATCAGGGCAGGCAGGCGTCCAAGTTGTGACTTCAGCGATAGAGTCCAATATCAGCAAACTAGATGAGACTTTGCTTGATTCAAGGTTGGAATGCCAAAAGCAGGTCCTTTATATAGGCTGTGGGATGTGGCTCCATGACTCAGCATTTATCCAGGCCTGCCCCTCCCTTCCTTCTGCTGGCGTCACTTCTCAGATCTCCGAAAGCAAGGATCCTCCCACTTTGAATTCTCTTCAGCTGGATCTGCTGTCAGTAATTCCAGCACGTGGCTGGCTTCCTGCTCACACGCTGTAGGAGTGAAGTTTATCGGCCTTGTCTGTTCACTCCTGACATCCTCTCCGGGCATGGGGCCAGGGCCAGGGGCTGGAGGCATGACAGGCCGTTCATCTTCATTATCAGACTCGGAGTCTGATAACAGGCCCGGGTGGAGATGGGAGGGGCCCGGCTGAGGAGAGGAGGGAGGATGAGGCACAACAAGTCTCCCTGCACCAGGCAGAAACTGAGGAGGCCAGCTTTTGGAAATGCAGGTTTGTTAATCCATTCAGAAAGACTGGGTCAGACAGAAACTCCAGATAAGCAATTAGGCAAGACAAGATTAGCGCAAACACCTAGGATTTGCATTTCCTCTTTTGCCTATAGAGCCAGCCTACATGACCCCATAGAAATCAAAATGGTATACCTCCCCCTCTCTCAACTCCATTTTTTCAGTTGTCCCAGAACTGCACGCTGTGTGTGTGTGTTGGTTCTGTTCACCAATAAACATAATCTTTCTTTCCAATCAGCCTCCATTTTATTCCCAGCTTGGAACTGGAACTGGATTTTTCTTCCAATAATCATTGTCGATTTCAGAAAAGGCAGGCAGAGCCATACACCTCTGTGTATTAATAATTCACCTATGGAGGTGGTTATCACCATCAGGTTTATTTATTTATTTATTTATTTGATTTCTATACCGCCCTTCTCCCGAAGGACTCAGGGCGGTGTACAGGCAAGAATAAAACAGACGGTACAATATACAAATTTAAAATGCAGTTAAAAAACTTATTTTAAAATTGGCCTGAGAAATAAAATATGTAATAAGCTAAAAAACCCCATTTAAAATTAGTTAATAAGAATTTAAAAATTTGTTAAAATCAATTTAAGCCAGCCCCGCGCGAATAAAAAGATGTGTCTTCAGTTCGCGACGGAATGTCCGAAGGTCAGGTATTTGGCGTAAACCCGGGGGAAGTTCGTTCCAGAGTGTGGGAGCCCCCACAGAGAAGGACCTTCCCCTGGGGGCCGCCAGCCGATATTGCTTGGCGGACGGCACCCTGAGAAGTCCCTCTCTGTGAGAGCGTATGGGTCGGTGGGAAGCATGTTTGTAACAGCAGGCGGTCCCGTAAGTACCCAGGCCCTAAGCCATGGAGCGCTTTAAAGGTAGTAACCAACACCTTAAAGTGCACTCGAAAGGCCACAGGTAGCCAGTGCAGTCTGCACTGCACAGGTTTCTGGGTGTGCCGCTAATAAGAAGGCTAGCTTGGTTGCTCAACAGTGAGACACTGGTGAAACAAGCACAACAGCCCCTGCATTTTTTGTATCACATGAGAAAAGTACATCTTCCTTCCCCTTTCCTTACCACTTTCTATAGAGGGATGATTGAGAGCATCCAGTCATATTGCATTACTGTCTTGTTTGGAAGCATTACTGCTTCAGACAGGAAGGCGGTGCAGAGAGTGGTGAGGATGGCAGAAAAGATTATTGATAGTTCACTTCCTTCTATCTAGGACATGGTATATAAGTGATGCTTGAGCAGAGTATGCAGGATTGTCTGGGATGCTACACATCCTCTTCACAACCTGTTTTCCTTCTTACCTTCTGAGAGGAGACTTGTGGTATCCAAAGCAGAACATCCAGATTCAGCCACAATTTTGCTCTATACATTATCAACCTTATGAAGTCTCAAGTTTCCTCTTTCTGCTATGAATTCAAAATGGACAGTGATTAATGATTGTGTGTGTGTGTGTGCTTGTAGCATATATATATATATATATATATATATATGTGTGTGTTATGTATGTGTATGGGTAGATATTTACTTTCTTTTGAGAGCAGGCAATGGAATTTCATTTTCAATGTGTGCCAGCATGCTTAGAGTAAAAAATGACAACAAAGGTTATCTTAATCTTAATCTTAAATCTTAATCTTTTTTAACATACTCTGTGGCCAAAGAGGGGATGAAAGCAGCACTCAAGAAAAACAACAACCAAGTAAGAGGCAACCAAAAGGTGGAATGGGGGATGCCTGAATTTAAAAAAAAAAATCTTTTATCTCACAGGAGTGAAGGTTTAAATCCAACAGGAAGAATTTGAAGGATATTATCATGTCCTGAGAGATAAATTCATTCCAAGAAGCTATTTTAACTGATTAATTTATGGTTAACCTATTGTAGAGCAAACAACAGCTTTCTAGTGATTTTCTTACCATTTCCTCAGACTCCTGAGCAGATTCTCCCACCCTCAAAACTATTTTTTTCTTTTTGGCTGCAGAAATTCCAATCATGGGATTTCTGAAATTGGAGAAAACCATACGCAAGCCATGGTCCCATATAGTTCTTGTTACTCTGCCTTTATTTCTTCAAGTCAGTTTTGACTCCTGGTGGTTGCCTTGGACTTACTGCAGTTTTCTCTTGGCAAGGTTTTTCAGAATTGGTTTACCATTGCCTCCTTCCTAGGGGCTGAGAGAGAGTGACTGGCACATGAACACCCAACTCATTTTGTGCCTAAGGCCTGACTACAACTCACCACCGTTTGTAGCCTGGGGTCTTCACCAAACAGTAAACAGACTGCTAAAGGTTTGGTATATGAATGAGTTGGTCCAGCAGCTCATAAAACAAAAGGAGGCATTTATGATGTCACGGGGATTAATTCTTAGGATTAAAAAAAAGATGGGGGGAGGGGAACCCATCCATAATAAGCAAAAGTTCAACCTATGAATCATAAACTCTAAAAATAAGACAGATCAGGAACAAGTGATTCATATAGGTTAAACCACAATTCGTATGCAAAAAAAAAAAGGAAAAAAAAGGCTTGCAATTCTATTTTACCTTTTCTCTTCTTTATTTTCCTCTGTAAGGAAAGACAGGGAGAACTTTCATTCTCTTCAGCTCTGTGAGATCTTGGCGCCTCTCTCCTCCCAGGAGAAAAATAAATCTTGGATGATGACTTTCCAAATAACTATAACTTCTTCAGAGAGACATCCGATGTCTTGGTTCTTACCTGCTGCTTTGTTAAACAGCCATTAGGAGAATACGCAGGGGAAATCTGTTCAGGCTGAGCTCTACCAATACTTTGTCAGAAAAATTCTAAATGTTTGAATGAGACAAATCATTGGCACAGGACAAGCTGGAGGAAATTCCTAAAGGTTATAGCACCCTATCCAGCAGAGGATTCTGGCTACCCAGCATCATCTGGATAGAAAAAGAGCTTCAGTTATTGTAATATTAATTTAACATTCAAATAGACTTGGCATTATCATCTCTCTCTTTCTAAAATGGCCTTATAATAACTGCCTATAAAATAAATATCAGTCTGGAAAAGATGGCAGTCTTAATACTAAATGATCTTAGCGTATTCGGTACACAAGGAAATATATTGACTATCCTAGTCTTTGTTACAGTCGTTAGATTTTCATTGACTACAATAAAAATAAAATAGGAAGCTGCTGTATCCCATGTCAGACAAGGATTGGCTTTCACTCTGTATTAGAGTGGTTAGCTCAGTGTCCTCCAGATGTGCTTGGACTTTACTATTTCAGGGAAATATCTATGTGTGTGTGTGTGTGTGTGTGTGTGTGTACACACGCACACACGCACACACACACACACACACGTATGTATGTATATATACGGTAGCAAGTTGAATAAGACTGGTGAATTCTGACTGGCAGCACCTTTTCAGGATTGCAGAGAAAAGTGGACAGATTAGGAGGATGAAATGGAATCTGGAAGAAGTGTTGAACATTTTCTTCTATATCTCAAGGCTATCACTTCTGAACCACATTAAAATTGATTTGATTATGTTGTATCAAGTTGGCCTTGACTGTTAGTGACAAAATAGATAAGGTTTTCTCCATGATATTGTCCCCACCCTGGTTTTTCAGGTCTTCCAATAATTCAGTTGTTGCTGCTGTAATTGAGTCTATCTGTCTTGCTGCTGGTTGACTCCTTTCCTTTCCTTCTACCTTTCCCAGCATTATAAACTTCTCTAGAGAACTACCCAATGTTTCCAAAATACAATTTGAACCTGGTTATTTGTCCAAGTAAGAGCTCTGGGCTGATGTATTTGATGATCTATTTGTTTGTCTTCTTCCCTATCCTTGGCATTCTCTCAAGTCTTCTCCAACAGAAAGTTCCAAAGTGTCAATATACTTTCTATCCTGTTCTTTAAAGTCTGGCACTACTATTAAATATTTTAAAAAACTTAGCTACTAGAAAACTTCCAACCTTATAAAACAGTTTTACTGCTACTGCTACCACTGTTGCTATTCTATTGGTACGTACATAACAGTGGTGGGTTTCAAATTTTTTTACAACCAGTTCTCTGGGTGTGGTTTGGTTGGCATGGCATGGCTTGGTGGGTGTGGCTTGGTGGGTGTGGCATGGGAAGGATACTGTAAAATCTCCATTCCCTCCCCATTCCAGGGGAAGGTTACTGCAAAATCCCCATTTCCTCCCCATCAGCTGGGACTTGGGAGTCAGAGAATAGATGGGGGCGGGACCAGTCAGAATTTTTACTACTGGTTCTCTGAACTACTCAAAATTTCCGCTACCGGTTCTCCAGAACTGGTCAGAATCTGCTGAAACCCACCTCTGGTACATAGGTAATTTCCTCTAAAGGTGGTGTTCTTTTCCAGGTTGAAGTCATGTTGTGTTTGGATTATAAATCAAGCCAAGAGTCAGTGTAACATTCATAGAGCAAGTATGGTTTAAATTTATACATGAGTCTTCTTAATCCTGGCCTAGCTTCTTTACTAGGTAATCATTGGGTCTTCTTTGCAATTATTTTCCTGGATTTGGAAAATAAGCAATACAAGTTGTTATTGGTTCTTCATGGTATTTTTTATTCCTTTCAAATGCCTTTATATATATATATTTATATATTTACACACACACACACACACACACACACACACACACACACACACCTATGTATGTATGCATGTATGTATTTGTATTTAAAAATAAGCTCCCATTAGGGAGAATGAAATAAATGGGGCTTTACAGTTGCAGCACTTTAGAGTATTTTTTTTTTCATATATTGGATTTTTGGGTGAAAACTCTCAGGTCTATTAAAGTCTTGGATGTTGCAAATCTTGTTACTGCCCATAGCAAATATTCAGCTGTATGTGAGAAACTGATTTCGATAAGGAGCATGTACAATGCAATTCAACACAGAAGTTAGACACAGCACTCATCAAAATACTTATTTGATAAATTTTGAAACTTTTCATTAAACAAAACAAAAACAAAAAACTTTCTCCTCTTCCCTATATAAACTCATTAGAACTACTCAAATTAATCAAGGGATAAACTTATACAGCATTCTCAAGAAGCTGCATTGTTTCTTATCGATCTCATTTTCCCACTTGTGGTTATAAAGAATTTCTTAATTCTGACTAGGCATAGCCAGTGATCGTTGTTTTAGTTGATCTATTTCTTTCTATCCTAACAGTTGCTTTGCTTTACGGTGTCTGATAAGCCCTGAAAGTGACACCATTTCTAATCCTCCAACCTCTTGATTGCTGATGCAGCAATCATCACTAATCTAAAGACTCTTCAGCAGAAACTCACAGGAAAGCTGCCCTGTCACAGTCAAAGACACAAGTGTTGATTTCCCTGGGCATGAACCTAATCAAATGCTAGGTTGCTAAGTTCTCATCATAAAACTCATAAAAATGAGTCCTGCCATTTCCATTGGTCAATCAACTCTATTTATTTAGTTTTGCTTCTCTGATTCCTCTTGAAAGTGTTCTCTTTCAAGGTTAAGATTGCTGTCAAAGACAATGATTGAGACCTTCTACCTCAAGAGTAGTGCAAAAGTAGTTTTTTATGGGTCAATATCCAATCTTTCTAGTAATTCATTTATTGCTGAAATATTTGAAACTTATATATCTCTGTCTCTGTCTGTGTCTCTCTGTCTCTCTCTTTCTCTAATCTCTCTCTCTGTCTCTATCTCTCTATCCATATCCATATCTATATATAAAGCCTCTTTCCATTTTTGCTTTTGTTCAGAAATAAGAAAAGGTTTAATGTTATTGAATGAGCAATCTATGACCAAGGGAAGTTGAGAAAGCATGACTGCGCCCATTGATCTCATCCTTCTAACTCATCATTTAGGAATGTTCCAATTGTATAGCAAAGGAGTCATCCTGTAGTCTATAGATAGTTTTGATTAGAGAGACAAAGCATTAGGATAGCTCAGCTTAGTTAAGGTTTCCAAAGCCAATGCCAGAATAGAATTGGCAGGTCACTTATTATAAAATATAAATATGGCTGTGTTGGGATATTAAAGGAATATGGTCATTAAATGAACTTTTTGGCAGCTTCTGTGTGCTGCAGCTGCCAGAAAAGCCAACACAGTCCTAAGCTACACCAATAGAGGAATAGCATCAAGATCATGTGAAGTGTTAGTACCGCTTTATAATGTCTTGGTAAGACCACACTTGGTAAGACTCCCTTCTTTGTTCTGGCTGCTGTACATCCAGTTTTGGTCACCATAAAAACAATGTTGAGACTCTAGAAGTGGAGAGAACAGCAACAAAAATAATTAGGAGACTGAAGACTAAAACATATGAAAAATGGTTGCAGGAACTGGGAATCTCCAGTCTAATAAAGAGAAGGATGAAGGGTGACATGATAGTAGTTTTGCAATATCTAAGTGATAGTCACAAAGAAGAAAGGAGTAGCCTCCAAAGCACCTTGAAGGCAAGACAAAAAGTAATAGGTGGAAAGTTATCAAGGAAAGATCCAATTTAGAACTAAGTAAAAATTTCCTGACAGTGAGAACAATTAATCAATGGAATGAGTTGTCTCCAGTAGTTTTGGGTACTCCATTACTAATGGCTTTTAAGAAGAGATTGGACAGCCATTTGTCTGAAATGGTATAGAGTCTCTTGCTTGAGGAGGGGTTGGACTGGAAGACTTCCAAAGTCCCTTCCAACTCTGTTATTCTGTTGGAAAAACTCTGTTCTGTTATTATTTAATCTTAAATGGCCTATTAGTGATATCTTCTTAGTGTCATTTGGGAGCAATTCCTTATTATGTGATATACTTCACATTTTGGATTTACAGATTTTTCAAAACAATATGGCAATGGCGGTGATGGAAGCGCTTGAGAAAGTCAGGACACACTTAGACATTAAAGAAATAGGTAAGGTAATTGGGTCAAGAGGAGAGGGAACACAATAACTTGGAACAGGCAAAGAGATTTTTAAAACCAGTTTTGGACTGAGACGAGATGAAAGCAATTTCAAAGGAACGTGGCATAAGATAATGTAATTTCTTAATAACATCAGAAATGTTTAGGGGAATGTGATGATGAAATCTTAATTGGGATGCCCATAAAGCAACAGTGTAGTGATTGAATTTAAATGTCACCACTGAGCAAAGTATATCTAGTGGGTGATCTAGTAAGCAGAGGCAGACACCCAGCATCGTACTCTAGATAGAACATTGAATAAATCGTAGACTTCCTTCTTTGTTCTGGCTGCTGTACATTTGTTGGATGTAAGAGTGAAGCCAGACTGCTGAAGTTACCTGGCCCATTCAAAATGATTGATACCCAAACCAGGGAAAGAGTGATTAAGGAAGATATAAGAGTTTTATTGGTGCTCACAACACAGTAGTGAAGAATACTATAAAGTCTATTTATTACTGTCTTCCTTTGGATGTTTAGATCACTAAGTGCAAGTTTTACTTTCCCAAGGGGGGGAAAAAAAGGGTGACTGTATGAGCATGGTGTGTATGCTTTTCCTTCCTTTCCTGTCTTGAGTGTGACTTTGCTGGCCACATCATCTTTATCTCCTTTTTGTTATTCTGGCAGTGCTGTCAGAATAGCTAGCCTTCTTCAACTGCTGCTGGTGTTCTAGAAGTGCTGCTTTCCCATCATGGTGACATCACTGGAGGGCACTTGTGGGTGTTTGCCATGACAGAGCCTGACACTCAGAGGTTGACTTCTTCCAGGGACCATGTGAGGATCAAAAGTGAGTCTCTGCCCGGCAGCTTCATTATTTTTGCTGCTATAAAATCCTAGGAAAGGAAGGCAGGCTGCCCTTGAGAAACAAGGCGAAGTTTGCCTCTGTGATGATCTTAGACAGATTTTGCCTGTGCCATTTTGTAAATTTACCCTCCAATCACAGAAGTACACCAGCCACTATAACGTCAAAATCTAATGGGGTTATAAAAAGCAGCAAGTCTCTAAAGCTCAAATCAGCCCTGATTAAGTATGAAAAAGAAATCTGTCTCCTTTTGACTGAGGCATTGTCTGTCTGGAGATATTAGCATTTCATCTGTTCTGATGTCAGCAGCAAGAGAATATTCTTTTAGAAGCATAGCTTTGAATTGTCATAAATGGCTTCTAATTCATATCCCTCTCTGCCATTGATTACGGAATATTTAGCTCATCATCTTCCCTTTTGGATTCAGGGCTGGTTGCTCTTAGCTCTTGTTTCAGGTTCCTTATTGTAGCAAGGAAGAGAGAGAAAGAGTGGACCAGGGGTGAGATGCTCCCAGATCGGACTGGCTTGCGGGATCCGGTAACAATGGTGGCTGCTGGTTCGGAGGACCGGTAGCAAAAATCCCTGGCCCCACCCTCCTGTCTCTGCTGAGCCCCACCATCAGCAGAGGGTTTTTTTTTACTTTTAAAAGAAGGTTTTGCTTCAGCCAAAACATGCCTTTAAAAGTAAAAAAAAGCCTTTGAGGATCCCGCCCCTCAGCTGAGATCGGCAGAGCCTTTAAACTTAAAAAAAATTAAAATAAAGGCTACTCTGGGGATCTCACCTGAGTTCCTCATCAGCAGAACCTTAAAAAACATGTTTTCTGTAGAAAACATGTAGAAAACCTCCTTTTAAGAAAGTCTAAGGCACTTACCTGATTACTGATCGACCTCATGGCTTTTTTCCCAGCCGGAAAGCCCCAGTTTCATTTTCAGCACCAGACAGAACTAATCTAACTTAGCTAATTCATTTCATCACTGAGTGATTAATGCTGGCTGGCTTTGCTGGCTAAGGAACTCTGGGAATTGAAGTCCACAAACCTTAATAATAAAATAAAATATTTGTGCAGGTTTCTGAGATTTGGTGTGTTTCAGTAGTGTTTCACTCTAACTACACAAACACACAAAATCTCAGAAAGCTGTATGTGGTATTGTGTGTGTGTGTGTGTGTGTTGTGTTGTGTGTGTGTAAAGTGTGAAAGTTGGTTTTTGAGCTTTTTGTGGCTGTGTGAAGTGTGAAGTGCAGCTGCTATTAAATTGTGTGTGAGTCAGTTGTGTTGTGTTGTGTTGTGTGTGTGTAAAGTGTGAAAGTTCGTTTTTGGTACCTCATTGTTTTTTTATACTTTGTTTATTATTTTTATTATTTATTGTTATTGACCATGCCCACCCAGCCATCTGACCACCAAGCCGCACCCACCAATTAAGCCACACCCACAGAACTGGTAGGGAAAATTTTTAGATTTCACCCCTGGGGTGGACTATCAGAAATGAGCTCAGTTGCAAAATAAAATATTTCTGGCATGTGAACTGTTGCAATGTAACATAAGAAAGTAAAAAGCAGCTTCGGTGCAATTCTACCAAAATCAGTTTGAGCATTTAAGAAGAATCGGTATGTCCAATTCACCATTCTTTTTCTACCAGCAGTGAAGTAGTCTCTTGAAAAGCTATGTGCTTATTTATCTAAAAATAGCATTTTAAAATGCGTTTTTGAGTTACCAGTGCTGTTTGTCATGGATGTTTCCCCTATTTTCAGTAGCATCACTTATATCTCTGCAGTTTTTAAGTCAAAGAGTCAAAAAACTATAGGCGGAATTTAGTTTACAAATTGTAAATTCTTTTTACAAAAGCTTTTTACATCTTCTTTGCTAACCTCCTGTCTTCTTAGCCAAAAAGCACAGCTCAAGTTTTCTAACAGAAAAAGATACAAATCCAATTAATGAAAACACAAAATTAATGAATGCTTACAAACTTCAAGTTCTTTTAAAAATGATCATGAGATAATTATTAAAAGGATCAAAAGTTCAAGCTCAAGCTCAAACAAAAATAGATGGAAAGCCAGTTTGGTGCAAGGTTTAAGGTGCTGGCCTAGAAACCAGGAGACTGTGAGTTATAGTCCTGCTGTAAACATGAAAGCCAGCTGGATGACTTTGGGATAATCATTCTCTCTCATTCTGACACATCTCACAAGGTTGTTGTTTTGAGGTGGGAAGGAAGGGAAAAGTGCAAGTAGTCCTCAACTTATGATCACAGTTGAGACCCAAATTTTGGTTGCTAACTGAAACCTTTACTAGGTGAGTTTGTCCCATTTCTTTCTTGCCACACTTGTTTGTCCCATTTCTTTCTTGCCACACTGAAGTTTTTAAATTAGCCAAATTGTTGTTAAATGAGTCGTAATAAATGTTTCACTTAGCAACCAAAATTTGGGTCTCAATTGTGACCATAAGTTGAGGACTACTTGCACTTTTCTCTTCCTTCCCACCTCAAAACAACAACCTTGTGAGATGTGTCAGAATGAGAGAGAATGATTATCCCAAAGTCATCCAGCTGGCTTTCATGTTTACAGCAGGACTATAACTCACAGTCTCCTGGTTTCTAGGCCAGCACCTTAAACCTTACACCAAACTGGCTTTCCATCTATTTTTGTTTGAGCTTGAGCTTGAACTTTCGATC